>NC_137803.1:29826295-30433795 GCF_963383645.1 Muscardinus avellanarius | reverse complement strand
CACAAATGAATTCTCTAAAACCTTTATAGAAGAGCTAACCCCAATACTCCTCAAACTATTTCACAAAATAGAAAAGACCGGGACTCTCCCAAATACATTCTATGAAGCCAACATCACACTAATACCCAAACCGAATAAAGACAGTTCAAGGAAGGAAAACTACAGGCCTATATCTCTGATGAACTTGGATGCAAAACTATTAAACAAAATACTAGCAACACACATTCAAAACCACATCAAGAAATTCATACACTATGACCAGGTAGGGTTCATCCCAGGGATGCAAGGCTGGTTCAACATATGAAAATCAATCCATGTAATTCACCATATAAACAAAATCAAGGACAAAAATCACGTGATCATTTCAATAAATGCTGAAAAAGCATTTGATAAAATTCAATATCCATTTATGATAAAAAAACTGCAGAAAATTGGAATAGAAGGAACATATCTCAACATCACAAAGGGAATCTACAATAAGCCCACAGCCAATATCATATTAAATGGGGAAAATCTTCAAGAATTCCCCCTAAAAACAGGAATGAGACAAGGATGCCCATTATCACCACTTCTCTTCAATATAGTACTAGAAACTCTAGCCAGAGCAATAAGGAAAGAAAAGGAAATCAAAGGAGTACAAGTAGGAAAAGAAGAACTCAAACTTTCACTATTTGCAGATGACATGATACTATATTTTGAAAACCCATCAAACTCAACCAAAAGGCTTATAGAACTCATTAACAAATTCAGCAAAGTATCTGGATACAAAATAAATCTTAAAATATCAGAAGCTTTCCTGTACACCAACAATAAATCCACTGAAAAAGAAATTCAGAAAACACTTCCACTCAGGATCTCCCACAAAAAAATAAAATACCTAGGAATAAACTTGACCAAGGAGGTAAAAGATCTCTACAAAGAAAATTATAAAACACTGAAAAAAGAAATTGAAGAAGATCTTAGAAGATGGAAGGATTTTCCATGTTCATGGATTGGCAGAATAAATATTAAAATGGCCATCCTTCCAAAAGTGATCTACAGATTTAATGCAATGCCCATTAAACTACCAAGATCATTCCTCACAGACATAGAAAAATCAGTCCTTAAATTTATCTGGAATAACAAAAAGCCCAGAATAGCCAAAGTAGTTCTCAGCAACAAAAACCATGCAGGAGGAATCACAATACCTGACTTTAAACTATACTACAAAGCCATTGTAATAAAAACAGCATGGTACTGGCAAAAAACAGATACTTAGACCAATGGAGCAGAATAGAAGACCCAGAAACAAGTCCACATACTTTCAGCCAATTGATTTTTGACAAAGGGGCCAAAAGCATACACTGAAAAAAAGATAGCCTGTTCAACAAATGGTGTTAGCAAAACTGGTTAACCATATGCAGAAAATTGGAAATTAATCCCACTTTCTCACCCTGTACAAAAGTCATTTCAAGATGGATCAAAGACTTGGAAATCAAACCAGAGACCTTGAAGCTCCTTGAAGAGGGCATAGGTCCAACACTGCAACACATAGGCACAGATAAACACTTTCTCAACAAGACCCCAAAGGCACAACAAATTTTAAGGTGAATCAATACATGGGATTGCACGAAACTGAAGAGCTTCTGTTCAGCAAAGGAAGCTGTCAAGAACCTCAATCGAGAGCCAACAGAATGGGAGAAGATTTTTGCCACCTACACCTCTGATAGAGGATTAATATCTAGAATATACAGAGAACTCAAGAAACTCAACACTAAGAAAACAAAGCATCCAATAACAAAATGGGCAAATGAACTAAATAGACACTTCACAAAAGAAATTCAAATGGCCAATAAATGCATGAAAAATGATCAACATCCCTGGCTATCAGAGAGATCCAAATCAAAACTACCCTGAGATTTCACCTAACACCAACTAGAATGGCAATCATTCAAAACACAAACAACAACCGATGCTGGCAAGGATGTGGAGAATTGTGAACTCTAAAACATTGTTGGTGGGATTCCAAATTAGTGCAACCATTTTGGAAAACAGTATGGGGAATCCTCAGAAGAATGGGATCAAATCTGCTATTTGATCCAGCAATACCACTTCTGAGTATCTACCCAAAAGATAGGAAACCAAACTACCAAACTAATGCATGTGTATCTATGTTCATAGCTGCACAATTCACCATAGCCAAACTATGGAACCAGCCCAGATGTCCATCAACAGATAAATGGATTACAAAACTGTGGGATATGTACACAATGGAATTTTACTCAGCCATTAAAAAAACTCAATTACATCATTTTCAGGGAAATGGATGGAACTGGAGAACATTATGCTAAGTGAGATTAATTAGTCACAAAAAATAAGAAATCAGATGCTTTCCCTAATATGTGAAAGCTTAGGAGAAATGGGTCATAGGAGGAACTCTATATGAAAAAGGAAATCCTATAGAGGAGCAAACAAGACAACCTAAAGGAGGAAAAAGGAGGGGGGAAGAGGGAAATCTCTAAAACACACAATGTACTTAACATATCGAAGTCAATCATTAAGCCAAGCAAGGGAAGGAGGGACGGGGAGGGTATGGGGTGGGAATTGGGTAGGGGTTAAATCAGTGATGTGTACATGTATGTACACACAAATTTTTTACCCCAATATGATGTATGAATATAATGCACCAATAAAAAATTCAAAAAAAATCCTCTGCCTATTCCATACTCCTTCTGGCTTCTGACTCTTAGTTTTGTTTTTTTTTTTTTTTTTTGTACCTAGGTGTTTTTTTGTACCTAGGTATTTAATTTGACAAATCACTTTATTTTATTTTTCATTGATACACTATAGATTATCATCATAATGTGGATCATATTGACAATGGCATACATTCACACAATACTTGGTACCCTCTCCCCCTCTTCTCTTCTCCTCCATCCCAATAATGAGTGTCCAGGTTGATCATGCTACAGTCTCACTTATATACATATTCAAATGTAGCTCCTCCATTAATCAACCTCAACCCTCTTCCTCTCCTACCCTTCCTTTCTACCTTTGCTGAGGTTTCCCCTCCATTATCTGGAGTCCCTCTTGTATTTTTAATACTCCTTAGTTTTGGCATATTAGAGAAAACATATGTCTCTTCTCTTTCTGTGCTTGGCTGATCTCACTTAACATAATGTTCTCCAGGTCTTTCCATCTTCTTACAAATGACATGATTTTGTTCTTCTTTATTGGTGAGTAGGATGCCATTGCCTGTATTTCCTATAATTTTGCAATCCTTTGACCTGGTGAGCTGGCTGAATTTGCGTTCTCAGGAACAAAGTAAAGCATTAACTCTTCTAATGAGATGGCTGGTCACCTTATTCTCATTCCCTAGTAGGAACTCTGCTTTTCCTCACTAGAAAAGGGATTTCTGTTTCCCTGATGCCATTTTACTTTCAGATATCCAGCTAAGACCTCCTGTAGGTCTGAAATTTTTTTGTCTTCCCTTAGACATATAACTACATTTGGAAATAAAATTTCCAGGTTTAAAATATTATCTTTACTTTACATTTTTTTTGGTGGTGGTGGTACTGGGGTTCCTGGAATCCCTTCTCCCTCTGGGCTACACTCCCAGACACCTATTTTTTATATTTTTATTTGGAAACAGGGTCTCTTAAGCCAGAGCGGCTGGCTTTGAACCTGCATGATCCTCCTGTCTCTGCCTTCCAAGCACAGGGATTACAAGCGTGCATCATCATGCCCGGCTACTTTTCAGTTTTTAAAGGGGCAAATTAGTGTTTGGAAAACAAAATGGAGTCTGTACTAAAATACTACAGGACACTAACTTGAGATGTTGTTTGCTTGTTTGTGTTAAACCTTATTTGCTTCTTTCCAAAAAACACCACTACCACCACCAAAAACAATAAAACTAAAATCATGTTTAATTTTTCATATCACTGAGAACTACACTAATACAACAAATTTTACTTAATTGCAATGAATAAAATAAAATTCAGTTTCTTTTAGCACTAGCCACATTTCAGAGACTTAGTAGTCATGTAGGTAGTGGGTAACAAATGGGCCCATACTGAGCTTAGGGGCATTCTATTTTTGAACTACACCTTCAGCACTATTTTTTATTTTTTGTTTTGAAACAGGACATCACTAGTTGCTGAAGTCCTTGCTAAGCTGTTGAGGCTGGTCTCACACCTGCAATCCTCTTGTCTCGGCCTCCCAAGGAATTTGGGGTGTGTTCCTCCTATAATCTTGGTAACAAATAATGTCATCAGAAAAATTCTGTTGAACAGTATAATCAGAATTTTTCATAAAGTGCATATATATATTTATTTGTGTGTGTGTGATATCCCATATAATACTGAGTTTATTCAGTAAACACCATTGAATGTGACTAGCAAACAATCAAGAATATAGTTTTTTAATACATAAACTCTATTTACTTAAATCCCTAACATCTTAGGCCCATGAATAGGCTGAGTTCTTGACTGTTAGAATTACATTCAAGATTGTCCCAACTCTACCACTGTTTTTATATCCAGCACCTAACCTCTCCTCATAGATCAGGAATTTGTATTGGTCAGAGTAACATAAAACATCTGTATAGTCTATCCTTAAGGAGTAGTGTCTGTAATTATATTTCTCATCCCTTTTTGTCTGAATAAAAAAACTACTTCCATAGGGATGATATGTTAGTTTTGCCACAGAAAAATACCACTGACTTGATGGCTTAAACAACAGAGATATATTTCCTCACAGTTCTGGAGGCTGGAAGTCTAAGAGGGAAGAGATCAATGTGCCTACAGGCTTGGTTTTCTCCAATGCCAGTCCCCTTCGCTTGTAGAGAGTTATCTACATGTTATATCATCATATGGCCTTTTCTCAGAGTAGTGCACTCCTGGTGTCCCTTTTGTGTGTTCAAATTTCTTCTTCTTTTAAGGACAGCAGTCAAAAACTTATTAGGATCCACCTTGCTATTCTCATTTAGCTTAATCACCTCTTTGAAGGTTCCCATCTCTAAATCGAGTCATATTCAGAGATACTGGGTGTTAGGGCTACAACATATCAGTTTTGAAGGGGACACAATTGAGTCCATAATAAGTAATATTTATGGAATTGAAAAAATATGCACTCAACTAATGCTACACTAGAATGCCAGGTACTCTCCTAGTAAATTTAATTTTCTCTGTGACTAAAGGTCAAGTTGAAAATCCCAGTGGTTTCACCACGTTATTTTCTTATAATTGAAGTTTTCTGGGTGTCAGTACTTATTTTTTTTTCCTCCAATAAGAATACCTCAGAGCCTAGTAGTAAATGTTCCTTCTAAAATCCTAAAGGTTAGAGAAGAAAGTCATCCTGGGATTGTGATCCAAATTCTTTGAGTCTCAGGGTCCTCCACTATAAAATGAAAATAATTACATCAGCCTTATATTGCTATTTTCAGAGTTAGTGCCTATAAAATACATATCACAAATCTCATTTCATAGTTTCTGCTCTGTCAATACCTGTTGGAAAGAAAGAAGACTGGGTCTGAACAAACCTCCTGGAAACCTAGATTTAAGAAATAATTTTTAAATTTTTTTATTGGTACACTGTAGTCATACATCTTTTTAAAAATATTTTTATTGGTGCATTGTAGTCATACATCTTAATGGGGTACAAGATGGTAGAGGCATACATACACACATCACTTTTTTATCCCTTTCCCAATTCCCACCCCATTCCTCTCCCTCCTTCTTCTCAGGTCTGGCTTACTGATGCACTTTGATATGTTTTTGAATGTAAGTCACATACATTCAGGAATTTTCCCCTTCTCCCTTTCATGCACCTCAGTTAGGTCATCTTATTTTCTCATCTATGGCTTCGCCTTCCTTGTCTAGAGTTCCTCTTATGACCCTTTTTCCCCCTAGCGTCCACATATTAGGGAGAACATCCAATTTTATAGAACTTATCAACAAATTCAGCAAAGTGTCTGGATACAAACTCTATCTAAAAGATAAGAAGCTTTCCTGTATGCCAAACATAAATCCACTAAAAAAGAAATTCAGAAAACACTTTCACTTGGGATATCCCACAAAAAAGTAAAATACCTAGGAACAAACCTAACAAAGAAGTAAAAGACTTCTACAAAGAAAATTATAAAATAATGAGAAAAGAAATAGAAGAAGACCTTAGGAGATGGAAAGATTTTCCATGTTCTTGAATAGGCAGAATAAATACCATCAAAATGGCCATTCTTTTAAAAGTGATTTACAGATTCAAGACAATACCCAAGGTCATTTCTCACAGACATAGAAAAGTCAGTCCTTAAATTCATTTGGAATAACAATAAAACCCAGAATAGCCAAAGTAGTTCTCAGCAACAAGAACCATGCAGAAGGCATCATAATACCTGACTTCAGGCTATACTACAAAGCCATGGTAATTAAGCAATCTTTATTTAGATTTTTTTTCCTTTTCTGATAAAATCCAAAGGCTAAATCATTATAGTAAGACCCATGTAGTCAAGCCAGGCATGATAGCATAAGCTTGTAATTCCAGTGCTTGAGATGCTGAGACAGGAGGATTGCAGGTTCAAAGCCAGCCTCAGCAGCGTATTAAGGCTCTCAACAACTTAGTGAGACCCTGTTTCCAAATAAAATATAAAATAGGTTGGGGTTGTAGCCCAGAGGTAGAAATTGGGGTTTCCTCCCCAGTACTACACATACATGTACACACACACACACACACACACACACACACACACACATTTCATGCATTCAAAAGCAAATGACCTCTGGCTTACTAACAGCTTAATAGAAAACTCAAGAGAGTCAGGATGAGATAATAGAAGACATTTGCTCTCCACCAGAGATTGGTGGTGACCCTGCCCAGAATACCATGGGCTCACTGAGTAAGTATGAGAAACCATTTAGTTTGAAATGACTACTTATTTCTCCAGGGAAAATCACTGTTCTTATAATCTTCTTGAAACTCCCTGGAGGAGTTTGTTCTGTGATGTGTCTCTTCATTAATTACATCACTCCAAAACACAACAGAAAAAAGAACACAAATACCTTTGAATTGGAAGAAATTCAATATAATCTCCTACCCAATGGGGATACTCTCTTCCTGCCTCTGTTCATCCCTCAGCATATAAAACTCACTATGTTACTAAGCTAACATCTTGTTGTACCCAATCACAAGGACAAACATCAAGAAGTCAAAATACAATAAATGTTGGTGAGGATGTAGGGAAATTTGAACTTTTCTACACTGTTGGTGGGATTGCAAATTGGTTCAGCCACTATGGAGATCAGTGTGGAGATTTCTCAGAAGACTGGGAATGGTCCACCAGATGATCTGACTCTACTACTTCTGAGTATGTTTCCAAAGTGGCTGAAATCAGAGAACTACAATAATATATGCATATCCATGTTCATAGTAGCATAGTTCATAATAGTCAAATTATGGAAACAACCTAAGTGCCCATCAGAATAGATAAATGGATTACAAAATTATGGGGCATACACACAATGGAATTCTCCTCATCAATAAAGAAGAACAAAACTATGTCATTTTCAGGAAAATGGAAGGACCTGGAGAACATTAAATTAAGTGAGATTATTTAGTCACAGAAAGTGAAGGGTCATATATTTTCTCTAATATGCAGAAGCTCAGGAACAATTGGGATAGCAGAGACATTTTAGATAATGGAGGAGGAACCTCAGTGGAGCCAGGGAGGTGGTCTAGGGGAAGAGGAGAGGGAAAAGTGAGGGTTACTGAAAGAATTACTAACACAGTCTTGTGTACATATGTAAAAATACTAAAGTCGATCTCAATACTGTGTATGGGGAAGGGGAAGGAGCCTGGAGGGGCACCAAGTTTTATATGCATGTATGTCACTGTCAACATGATTTACATTATATGAGACTATAATACACCAATAACAGCATATAAAATAATGTCTTTCCCTTCTAGAGTTCAGTTGTATTCTAGAGCCAGGTGTGGTGATACATGCCTTTATTTTATTTTATTTTATTTTACTTATTTATTTATTTATTTATTTTTGTGGTACTGGGGTTCCTGGAAGCCCTTCTACCTTCTACCGGGCTACACTCCCAGACCTATTTTTTACATTTTCATTTTGGAAACAGGGTCTCCTAAACCAGCGCGCGCGGCTGGCTTCGAACCTGCGCGATCCTCCTGTCTCTGCCTCCCAAGCGCGGGGATTACAAGCGTGCGCCACCACGCCCGGCGATACATGCCTTTAAATCCAGTACTTGGGAGGCTGACACGGGCTCCCTTAAGGCTAGCCTTAGCAACTTAGTGAGACTCTCAGCAACCTAGTGAGACCCTCTTTCAAAACAAAATATAAAATAGCTCAGAGGTAGAATGCCACTGGGTTCAGTTCAGTCCTTATCTCCTCTCTCTCTCTCTCTCTCTCTCTCTCTCTCTCTCTCTCTCTCTCTCTCTCTCTCTCTCTCTCTCTCACACACACACACACACACACATTTCCTATCTTATATTGAGATAAAAAAAACCCTCTCTGCCTATCACTCCTAATTCTGAAGGCAATTTATACATTCTCAGTGCAGTCTTCAGAGTATTCTATTCAGCCATGTTTATGGCATAGAAAGAGAACAGATTCATTGATTTAATAACAGCATTCATGTTCCCTGGCAGCAGTTTTAAAATGCTGTTCTGAGGACTGTTCTATAGTTTAAGTGTGCCCATTGTGAATGGAGTCATTACAGGTGTGTGGGTGAGTGGATGGTGCCAACCTCATGGAGAGTTGGCTGAATGATTAATGGCCATGGCTTCTGATTTCAGAGGTTCCCATTAATTACAAGGAATTGAGTCCTTTTCATGAAGACTCTGCTATGCTTTCTTTAGCAGCTTCTTCACTACCACTTAACATAAATTAGTAATTTTAATTTTGGACTGTTGAAACCATTTTTGTCATTTTCTTTTGGGATTTGGGGGATCAAATAATTTTGAAAACACATTTCTTAATTCTATAATGTTTGGACGATTCTAGAACAAGAAGAAAACTGGTAGAGTGCCAATAAATGTATTTATGCAGCTTGGCCTTTCGACTTGTCTTTATCCAAAGGAATTTTAAATATGGTATGTGTAGAATCTTTACCAAAGTAAGAATGTATCATTAGAACCTTTAAATATTGACAAATCTTGTATTTGCCGCCACGACTATCTCCTGACCATGGACAGATAAAGAGTTATATGAGACCATTGAAGAGTAGAATCATTCCAAAATGTGAGGCAAGAAAGCTGCATTCAAATTCTGGCCCTGAAAACTTTTCATGTTGCACATTACTTTGAAGAGCTTTCTCATCAGAAATAAGAAGTGAGAAATATAGATAAGGTTAGCCAGGCATGGTGGTGCACACCTGTAATCTCAGTATTTGAGTGGCTAAGACAGGAGGATCACAGATTTGAGGACAGCCTCAGCAGCCTTATGAGACCTTGTTTCAAAACAAAAAATAAAAAAGGGCTGGGGATGTAGCTCAGAAGTAGAATGTTCTGGATTCAATACTGTATATATGTGGGGGGGGGTTATGTGAAGAATAATAACAATATTTGTATAAATATTAGATCCTTGTCTAGCCCTCATTTTCCTCTTGCCTTCCATACTTTATAACTCCTGAATGTTAACCATTCTATGCAAAACAGAAGCCATTGCTCAGCTAGCCATTTGAGGTCAGCAGCAAGCTGACCAACAAGACTAGGAAGTAACACAGTGAGGTAGAAAGAATTGGCATCATACATTCCTGGACAGAAATTTTCACTTGATTTACCCTTGTGTTCTTAAGTAAATTATTTCACTCTCTTGATTTCATCTTTAACATAGTCATTTTACCATATACTTCATTGGATTATTGTATGAAAAAATATATAGTAGTCACACAATGCCCAGCACCAAGGAGGTACTATGAATGTATAAACACCTTACCTCCTACTCAACTTTTATCCTTTTCTCCCTTCTGTAAAAATCTCTGTCACCCACCAGCTGGTGTGGGATGTGTGATGGGGAATAAAGGAGGTGGTGTGGATAGCTGATCCAACTGGAGATAAAAGAAATGGCAAGATAGAAAGACAGAATAAGATGCCCTTGCCCATCTGGTGAGTGGTAAAAGCACTGTGAGGAGTTAAATATCTCCTTTGGTCAAAGACCCCTAAAAGATGTCAGGGTGGAAGAGTAGATAAAACTATAAGGAATGGTCCTGGACTATCAAAGTTTCCCCCAGTGCTCTCCTACATATCTGATTATCCAAGCCAGGATACCCGGCTGAAAACAAACTCTTATGTTTTCTGAGATACTTGGGAAAATGCCAAATATTACAATTTTACTTGTAATTCACACAACAAATGAGAGAATTTCAGAATTTGTTTGTATGCACTAACACTGTGGGCTCCCTTCTTCACAAGGTGAATCTACTTGGAACCTCTTTCTAGTAATATTTATCTAGTACAGGGAGGTTGTAAAGACTCAGGGTCATTCCTGTCAATCTAACAAACCAAGCTGAAAGGGATCATAGCGACTCTTGGCCTCAGGGCTCATAGGATGGACTTGTCCTAATTAGACATGCACCTGGAAGGTTCTGGTCACACTGGAGGCAGCCCAAAGTAAACATAAAGGGTTTGCATTACAAGTTCAGATACGCGATGCCAGTCCAGGCTCCAACATGACTTGTTTGGGAACACAGACAGGTCTTTGGAATTTCAAGGACTGCATTCCTCCTCCTTGAGATGCAGATAATGATCATTATACCCCTTTGCCTCACAATGACATGGTGAAGATTAACACAGATTATAGGTGATTATAGCTGTGAAAGTGTTGTATAAAAACAAAACACCATTATTATCTTTAGTAATAGTCTTCTGAAGTCCTGCCATAACTGTCCTAGGGCTCTAATCCATGGGACCGATTCATAATGAGGCCTTTTGGGAATTTCACTAACCAAATTTCTTTGGATGCCATTCAATTTGGACTTAAATCATAGTATTAGAGAGAGTTAAGAGCTGGAAGCAATCACAATATGTCTAGTCCAACTCTATCATTTTATAGAAGGGAAAAAAGACATCCTACAGAAAGAGAAAGATGTGCAGCAGGTCACTCAGCTGCAAAGTGGTAGACTTGGCATAGGAACCTGTTGTCCTATACACTGCAAAAACTGATTTCTACTTTTACACAGAGGGTGCATAAACCAAGTCTGTTTCTTCTCTTCATTGTGGCCACAGCTATAGATTGACCCCCTCCTTGTTTCCCACTGGGAGTTTTATAATTACACAGTGAGTTTTTTGAAAAGCATGTCTTATTATGGTGTGTGTGTTTCTTCATTACCTTTAATATAAAATTAAAATTCTTAAAAATAGAGAATTAGATGTACCAGGGTCAACCCCCCTTCCACCTTCCCTTCAGGATTCCTTCTGTGTGTGTGTGTGTGTGTGTGTGTGTGTGTGTGTGTGTGTGTGATGTGGGAAATTGAACCCATGGCTATTCTAAATCCAAACTACATCCTGAGAACTTTTTGTGTTTTGTTTTGAAACAGGGTTTCACTAGGTTGTTAAAAGTCCTTCTAAGCTACTGAGGGTGATTTGAATATGCGATCCTCCTATCTCCGCCTTCCAAGTACTTAGATTATGGGAATGTGGCACCATGCTTGGCTTTCAGGATTTATTTCATGTGAGATTTTCTGGTTTACTTGTCTTTTAATAGGCTTTTCATGTTTCTTTTATTTCTGTCATTTTGAAAATGATCCTCCCTTTATCTGAAGCCCTCCTTTTATACTTTCTTATATGGAAAATCCCTTCTAGCCACCCATCTATTAAATTTTCTCTTCCTGCCCAATGTCCCAGGTATAGGTGCTTTGTTCTCACCCAGACACACATTTCTTTTGACATTTCTACATGATTCCAGTTGGACAGGGGATATTGGGGTTGGCACTACTGACCTTTATTTGAAGTTTGTGCCTATGTCAGTTGTCTACTAATTGTTAAGAAAAGGAACTTTGGGGAAGACTTTTTATACAGCAATTAGAATTTGAGAGAGAAGGGTTTGGAAAAAGGAGAAAAAGAAACATCAATTTTCCTTGTTTGCCATTTGAGTTTCTTCTTTTGAAAAGTGTCTATTCAGTTCAGTTGCCAAAATGTTTATCATCTTTAGCAATCAGGGGAATGCAAACCAAAACTACACTGAGATTCCATCTCACTTGAGTTAAGATGGCAACCATCAAGAACACCAATAATAATAAAGTTTGGCGAGGATGAGGGGAAATAGGAACTCTATTACACTGTTGGTTGAACTGCAAACTATTAAAAGCCCTTCTTGGCATCTATTCATCTTTATAGGAGCACAATTTATAATAGCCAAACTATGTAATAAGCCCAGATATCCATCAACTGATGCATGGATCACAAAACTTTGGTATATACACAAAATGGAATTTTACTAAGCCATAAAGAACAAAATTATGCCATTTTCAGGAAAATGGATGGAACTCAAGAATATTATACGGAGTATGCCCAGTCCCAAAGAATTAGTAGATGTTTCTTATATGTGGAAGCTAGAGAGATATTTAGAAAGAAGGGCAATATCAGAGGGATGAGCAGAGATTCTAGGGAATTGACTGAGGTTGACTATGGAAGGAAGGGGAAAGATTAAGTCATAAAGAATACATAGTAGAAATAATGTCATGCATGTATAAAAAATTGCCAATTCCAATCTTAAAGACAAGGGTGAGGGAGGGGGACCTGGTGGAGGTCAGCAAGAATTGTATGCATGTAAGTTTTCTAACACTCAATACCCTAATATGATGTAAAATTACAACATACCTAATAAAAATTTAGAAATTCCTTGTTTGTGCATTGTTTGATAAGACACAAACCTACCACCCAGTGCTTTTCATAGGAAGTGTTCATGCCAATTATTGATTCTTGTTGTCCCCTGTCTCTGCACCTTGTATAGGACTCAATATGTAGAGATGTTGTGAGAAATTTAGATATTTGCCTTATAATAAATAGTACAAAGAAAAATTGCTACTCTATTGTTTGTGCTGCATTCCAAATATCACATTGTCCTCACCTCTCTTCTTTCTCTCTTCATCCCCACCATTTTTCTTCAGGTAATATCTTAGGGGAA
This sequence comes from Muscardinus avellanarius, assembly GCF_963383645.1. Taxonomy (NCBI): domain Eukaryota; kingdom Metazoa; phylum Chordata; class Mammalia; order Rodentia; family Gliridae; genus Muscardinus; species Muscardinus avellanarius. The sequence continues at coordinate 30,420,675 of NC_137803.1, read as the reverse complement.
CATATAGGAGGGTGAGAAAGAATGCTCCAGGTCCCCCAAAAAGAACTGTTCAGTTGTTTCTGGAAGCCCCATTTCATCCTCAAGGAAGTGAAGAAAATGGTTCTAAAATCAAATTTTGGTAATCATAACATGCAACACTAGAGATTTTCCATGTCTATGTCATTCTAAAGCATTACTATTAGGTGTCATGAAATCTATGAAATGGATGTTAATGTTATTTTACCTGTTTGCAAGAGTGGGAAAATGGGGATAAGAAGGTTAATGTTACATTCCTAACTGGAAATGCTAGGATTGGAAATCAGGGCTCTGATGGCCTGTCTTGTGTTCTCTGATGTCAAGAACTATACTTAAGATGGAGAAAGTTGAGCTCCTCCTCCAATGATTCCTTTGATGAGGAAGGGAGCCTCCACTCTACATGACATTTTGACACTGTATAGTTGAGATTGACAAAAGTTTTTTAGTCATATGTACTCATTGTCCAGGGCTGAGGTAAGAAGATGCTCCATTCCATGCGCCCCGTCCCCTTAAACTTGCCCTCAGGATATAGTGAATCAGCAGGAGCTGTGGGCAGCAGGCTTTATGGTAACAAGAGGCTGGTTTCTACAGAAGCATGTGATTGGCTAGCTTAAATAATTGTGTAGGCTGGCAGGGAGGTAAAAGTCATTCAGCTGAGGTCCAGAATGGGTACAGCTGGTTTGGTAATAGTGGAACTAGCCAGGTGTGAACACTTTCTGCTGGGTGGGGGACATATATAATATATAAAGAGTGTAGGGGAACTCACAGACCTTTGTGGCCCAATGAACTCAAAGATGTCAAGGTAGCACAGGAAATACTAGACATTATAGTACAAACCCTTCCCTTTGCATACTTCATCTGCTTTCTAGAAAACACTCTAATTCACTGAAACATTCCTTTGGGCTTTTACTACAATTTTCTCTCACACACAAATAACTGTTCATAAAAGAATCCTGTCAAGGATCTGGTGTGTCCCTTGATGGCTCGGTAGATAAGGAGGCTTGACATTAATTTATCTGCCTAATGAATAACATGGTAAAGTCTTGGTTTGATAAGTGTGCCACTTACACCAAGGCCTTTTATTCACAGTCAGCTTCATATATTGGACATCTCTATAGAAACCAACTGAATCTTGTTGGTGTCTGGGATAATTAACAATGTCAGGCATTCTGAGATTAAAGAGCCATGCCAAAGGCTCTTTAATCATCAGCAGAAGAGACCAGCTATGTTTGCTGAAGACATCAGCCAAAGCAGGTGGCTATGGTTCCTGTTCTGGGACCACGTTCCTCCTATGGTAGCCAATACCACCCTCCAGTGTCCTCATTTCTAAAAGCCTACAGCCTTTAACCTCAACCTTTCATTGAAAGTATTTGAATAGGGTCTACCTAAGAAGTTTTCTATTACTATAACAAGACATCTGAGATAGCTTAAAATAAGAAGGGTTTATTTGGGCTCTTAGTTTTAGAGTTTTGAGTCCATGGGCAGCTAGTCTTGTTGCTTTGGGGCCTGTAGTGAGGGGGCACATGATAAAGGATGCCCATTCATCTCACTGTTGGGAAGAATGAGAGAAGTAAAAGAGAAGACAAAAGCTTCCTGTGAAGGAACAGTCCTGATAACCAGAAGACTTTCCACTAGGCCCCACTTGGTAACATTTCCAACATCTCCTAGTATCACCAAGCTGGAGACCGAGTTTTTAACACCCAGGAGCCTTGAGGCCACACTTAAGATCCAAACTTTAATATCCTGGTTGAATAGACTGTAAATATCTTATTCCCAAATAAGAGCATATCTTGAGGGGGTAAGAAATTCAGCATAGGAATGCAGGGAAACACAAACTCATAACAAGGATTATCTAGTATGAGGCCATTGCATATATATCACTGGTGTTTCATTTTATTGTGTGTTAGGATGATATAGATAGCTTAGAAACAACAACAACAAAAGAGGGAACAAGCACTGAAAAGTACTATGTTGAGGCCCCACACATAAATGATTAAATTAACATTTTGGTAGTGGGCTCATGCATTGGAAAAATTAAGGCTCATCATCAGGTTATTCTAATATTGACCCAGGTTATTCTAATATTGATGGAGTTGCGGTAAGAATCCTGCAAGTAGTAATATCAGGCAAATAAACTTGGATAAAGGGGTGAGACACAAAAGTAGAAAGGAAATGTATCAGAAAATCCTCTTCTTAGATTGGCAGTGTGGCACCAGAAGGTCAGAAGCAGGTGGTGAGACAGGATCAAGCAAGGAAGTCACTGGAAGATCAAGATTGAGGTGTTTGTTTTTAATGTACAGAATGGGAATCATACCAGTCCTACTAGTTCTGTATTTTAAAGTAATTCAATAATATGTGTAAAGTATTATTTTACTGTAAAATATTCCAGTCCCCCTAGAAGTGGTTTCCTGGGCAGAAAAAAACATGGAAAGAAGCTGAGCAATGGCTAAATCTAAGGTGTAGATATGCTCAGGGGTGTGCTGAGGGCATGGTCTACCCTCTACTGCTGCCATTTGGTACATAATAGGCCCAATCAGCTCACAGATATCCCTTGTCAGGAAAAACTTGGAGGATGATTTCATGCCTGAAATATGCAGGCTCACGTGTACCCACTTTCAGCAGATATGTGTTGTTTGAAAATCCAGATTTGTAAAATGGATACATTAGAGAATATTTACTTCACAAAATGATTCACAGTGGGACTCTTTAAAAAGCCTGTTTCCCCTGGGCCGGCTGATTTTATTTGCCAGAAATCATTTCACACAATTGTTTTCCATAAGCACATCTAGCAAGAAGAATTGTGAACCAAGTTTCAAAAGACAGTAACTCTTGTTTTCTCTAATACCAGGTTTGAACTTAAACACATAATATGCCTGTCAACACCGAGGGTTATTTTATGTACAGAATGGGAAATATACCAGTCCTACTAGTTCAGTATTTTAAAATGCTGCAACAATATGTGTAAAAGTAACCAGATAATGTTAATGTTAAAATCTTTTTAATAAGATATAGTATTTAAGGGAGTCATTAATAACATTAACACCTCAGAATCTCATTGGCATTTATTTCATGATAGTAGATATGATAGAATGGTGATGCTTTGAGGTTTGATGGAGTAAAGAAGGGATGATTAATGGACTGTGCCCTGGTCCAACCAAGGAAATGGTTCTCACCTTACCTCTAAAACAGGAGAGCTCAACCACAAAACTCATGCAGGGCCAGGAGAGTGTTGAGCCTAACTTAGGAGCTGCAGTCACATAAAAGTTCTTTCTACAATAACAAGGAAAGCCAGCAACTGGTATTTCACAAGTCAGGGCTTTCTCTAGAAGCACAAGCTAATGTTGAAGTTTGGGAATTTGCTATATGGAGAGAATAAAAGAAAATTTGGAAACATAGAATGGAAAACAATCAGCCTGGAGAAGGATGGTTAATAATGGATGGTCAGAAGTGGGATATGAGAAATGGATATTGCAGCCTATACCAGAAAGAGGTTGTTGGCAACCTTGGGAAGAGGTTTTCCAAGTTACCCCTCTGTTCTTTATGAACTAGGAGCTAATATATGCCCTTTCAACAGAATTTATAACTAACTATTCATAAGCTCACGTTATTTTGTAATGAAATATGTATTTCATTAAGAGTTGATTTTCAATAGCTCTGTTTTCCTAAATAGTAAAATCATGCAGATAATCTCTCTTAGTTCTGTTATACCTAGAAGAATCTTGCCAAACTCTTTGAGGTAGTCTGGTGATGATGAAGCAGACACAAATAATGACTAGAATTTCTTAAAAAAACAGTGTTACATGGTAGTTTATCTGAGTCTGTCCAGCCTGCAGATTGCACACATAGAACGCCACTTTCTGACCCACATCCTCACCCTAACATCTTCAGGGAGCTGTGAACTCAGAATGAAAGTAGATTCTCACTTTTCTTTCTTCCTAGCCTCCTCAGAGACAGCATGAGCATGTAGGAGTAGATCCCAGAGCTGGAGGAGGTCAAGCAGATGCAAAGTGGAAAGGAAGCATGTGGGAGGTATGACAGGACAGCCTGCATCTGAAAAATTCACGTTTTATGCCAAGCCAGTTGGAAATACATTTTTGTAAAAAAAAAAAAAAAAAAAAAAAAGGAAAGGGAATTAAAACGAGGAGCATTTGTTTGAAAGAAAAAAATTGAAGGTCTCAGAGAAGGCTTGTCAGCAGGATTTCTTGGATACTGGCTCATCATTCTTTTATGGGCTTAGCTGTTTCTCATCCTGTGTTTCCTATATTTTAGGGAAGGTTCCAGAGATAAAACAGGACTGAGCCACATCTGGGAAGTGTGGTGGAAAACTGACTTCCCTCAGTGAGCTGTAGGGCAAGTAAAATAGGCAACCAAGGGTGTGCTCTTGAAAACACCATCCTTCAGATTCCTGAGACCACAGTGCATGGTGGACGGTTTCTGTCTAGTTATTGTCTGGGTCAGCTGGGAAAAATGTCATCAAGAAAAAACAGCATTTGCTGACATGTATGTCTAGAAAGTGTATAAACATTATTATCTTTGGAGGGTTAAGGTAAGATGAAATTCACTTGTTTCTTCAAGCAGGAGAGAATACAGGTTTTGGAAGATCTCTAGCAGGCTTGCTTGAGTTCAGAATACTGTACAAGCTAATCTAAAAGTGAATTTGCTATGATGGCTTTGACTTGTTTTGATTCCTCTCACCAGTATCAAACCCCATGCTATAGAGCATTAAGCCCCTACTCATTCATTAGTGTATGGCTATATATGTATATATGCACATAGTCATACACTAATGTATATAGTCATACACTAATGAATGAGTAGGGGATTAATATAATTAACAGGGGCTTAATATAATTGTTTTCTTCCATTTTGTAAACCACATTTTAAATTTAATACATTTAAATGTAGCACGCTACAAGAAAAACATGGTTAAATATAGGCACTTAAGTTCTATTTTTAAAGTTAGTTGCATGAACCATGTAGGTGCTGATCTGCTCTGATATCCAGGGACTGAGCTCAAATTCCAGGCTTTGGACTCATCAGACTCACGTAACCAGGCAGTTCATATAATCTCCCAGCCCTGTTTGCTCCACAGTAGCTGTGAGTATCAGAACCAATATTCCATAACAATGGAGAAAAAACAAATAAACTAAAGCCATGGGGCACTTATACAGAGACTCATTCATAACATAGTCACTGAGTGACTCTCCTGCTCTCTCTGGACTAGAAATGTCTCCTTGTTTTGTCCTCTCAGGTTCAAGCCTTGGCCCTTCCCTGAGCTGGTTTGGTCAGAGGCCCACAGAGGGCAGCACCATCCTGTTTGACTGTCAGTTCTGCTGCCCTCTTGTCTGGCCTTATGACCCTCTTGATGTGGTCAATTAGGCTAGTTTCAGGAATGTGGGTCAGCCCATCAGGGTTTCTAGGGGGATTTATACTCAGTGAGGGCAAACAAAGCTGGCCACATCTGGTCCTGCATCATGACAGTGTCCCAGAGAATATCCTTTTCTATGTTCCCTATTGCTTCACAAAGAGAGGTTATTGCTTCAATCGGCCACTTGATATATTTTATGTTGACAGTATGGGATGTAATGAGTTTCAAAAATGTTGACAGTTTCTTTTTTTACTACACATCATATATTACTGAATGACATAACCATTCTTGTTGATTTTTATGTACATTTGGGTTGACCAGAAGTCTCAGCACAACCCTGAATGTCAGATCTCTCTTAGACCCAAGGAGCACATCTCTCAACAGCCACTGACCACAACTAAAAGAAGGTAAACCAAACATTTGAGAGCTAAATTTTTCCTGCAATAAACTCAATGGGAAGGCACAGATAAGACAGAATCGACAAACATTTATTATACTTGAACTATGCCAAGGATTGGAGTTATAAATTGGCTCGAGTTGTGTGATCTCTTTTATTATCACTTTTATAGAGATGGTGAGACGTGTTTATAGGTAAACTGTAATGCCTATTTCCCAGGATGTGCCAGTATGTGAGTGAACAGTCAAGGATTGTTTTTTGCCTTGGAAACCCCCTACTGAAACTTGGAGAGCATCTGTCCCCAAGGCTTATCTTTCACCAAAAGTATCCCAGGCAGTCTGCCTCTCTGCTGGCAGTAATTATGCTACTTTTCTAATGACTTCAGGTGGTATTTGTCCTTAGTAATTGTCTAGTGTTTTTCCTTTACAAGATAGGATTCTATTTGATTTTTCTGCATGGGAAACCAGTTGAGGCAATACTAAAGATATAAGCATGCAACTTTTCCCAAATAAGTTCTCTTGCTCCATGTCACAGCTTGACTTGTGTACAGGCCTCCTCCACACGCTGTAGTTCTGCTGTGACATTTATATTACTAAGTGAGGGCCTGGTTGATGCATCATTGCAGGTCCACCTCCACTCAGCACAGCTAGCCCAACAATTTGTTGAACATCTGGCAGAGAGTGCATTCATCTCAACATTGCCATGAATCTGCAACTTCATATTAACGCTGCATACTTCACCCCTGTACTCATATAGTTCATGAAAGTGTCCTCGTTTTCAAGCTTCATATTTCCCCTCCTCACAACTATTCTTTAAGGTAACACATAATTGGCAAAAGGCAGGCTGCTTCAAATAATCACTCTTCAATTTTTAGTTTGGTTCCAAAATTTCTCCACACAGAGGAATATCTTAAAATTATTTCTGGTATGAAATTTGTATTTATGGAAGGAAGTGGTAGACCCTTAAAAATTTGTATCACCAATAGCATGTGGGCTTTGGCTGGATTTAAAATTCTGGATCTGAATTTTGGCTGAACCATACACTAGCTTTGTGTCTGAGGCAAGTGGTTAACCTTTCTATGCCTCACCTACAAAATGGAAATAATGAGTAATGCCTACCTTTTAGAGTTTTGTGTATATTAAATTCAGCCAAAATCAAAAAGGGTTACAATACTGGCCATATGAAAAGGACCCAGTACAAGCCGGGCGTGGTGGCGCACACTTGTAATTCCCGCGCTTGGGAGGCAGAGACAGGAGGATCGCGCAGGTTGAAGCCAGCCGCGCACACTGGCTTAGGAGAACCTGTTTCCAAATAAAAATGTAAAAATAGGTCTGGGAGTGTAGCCCGGAGGTAGAAGGGCTTCCAGCAACCCCAGTACCACCAAAAAAAAAAAAAAGAAAAAAAAGAAAGAAAGAAAGGACCCAGTACATGGTAACTTTTAATATTTTTAGATATATTTGCATTTTGAAGCACAGAATTTACTTACACCATCCCTTAAATCTTGGCAAAAGTTTTTCCTTTTGAAAATTTACCATATTGTGATCTAAGTGTTTAGAATATGGCTGATCACAAGAAATCTTCTTTTTTTGACGAGGCATTCAAATGAGGCTATTGTTTTGGTAGAGAAAAGAGCTCCATTTTTATGAGACCATCACTGCCTTGAACGCGATGCTAGCATCTGATGAGGGAACAGCCCTAAAAAATATAAAAAATATATTTTTTTAACTGGGGATTGAAATCAGGGGTACTCTCCTTCTGAGCTACATTCCCAGCTTATTTTATTTTGAAACAGGGTCTCTCTAAGTTGCTGAGGGGCTCACTATTTCTGAGGATGGTTTTAAACTTGTGATCCTCCAGTCTTAGAATCCCAATTACTAGGATTACAAGTATGCCCCACAGTGCCCAGCTAACAGTTTTAAATGGGTTTCAGTAAGAAACCTGCGGCTCTAAATTTATTAAAGCTTACTAGGCATGTTAATTTTTGTGTTGTACGGTGTATAAGAGATGTTTTATGGTGTTGGATCATGAAATGGAGTTTAATGACAGAGGGCATGCCTGTCTTATTAACAACTGTACACAGGGCCCAACTCAGCACCTGACAATCATGGACTAAATATATAATCACTGAACACAAAAAATTGTGAGTTTGACTCAATGAGAAATTAATCATATGTGGTTATAGTCTCTATATACATTTCTAATTTCAAAATTTTGAAAAAAAATAGTTTTAAAGGGAAAAAATTGATTTAAAAATCCATGTCCCTTAAAGTCAAATTTGGGGCATAAAGTAGATTGTTGAAGGCAAATATCCCCTATGAAATGTATTTTTATCTAAAATTTGATCGAGTTTAGGCTTTTGTTACATGAACTTTTGTTGACATTATTTGGTGAACCAGTTCATTCTGACATTGACACATGTGGCTGCCAAATGTCCACTACACAGCTTTCTCCATCGTTGATCTGACCGCAGATATAGACGTAGCTGGTTCTCACTTAGCGTTTTTCCTCCCTCCCTGACTTCTCTCTTCTAATGTTGCTCCTACTGTCATCTTCAGGTCTGTGATAAGGCTTTAATCTCAGAGATAAAGTCATTTTAGTCACTTTTTAAAGAATGTCCCCAACATAGTACTACAGTAACACTTGATTCATGTGTCTCTTTTAATCAATTTATAACAAGTTCATCTAGGCTTAGGTTAAAAAACATCGGGAAACACAATGCAGTGCTACTCAAGACCACATTTTCCCTCCCACACTTAATCTGTCTTCCTGAAATAATCTAGCTATCCCTCTTCCAATTTTCCATAGGTATTTCTACATCCTGAACACTGTCCAGAGAGAATTTGGGACAGTCATAAGTCCTCAATCACCAAAGCTTCAGTCAAGGGATCCAGCAATTGGGCACCAACTATTCATTATTCTCCTCACCAGAACCATCAGGCTGTTAGGAAAACAGTACACCAGAGGCCAACTTGTCTCCTTTTTCTTAGAACAGGGAACAGTTTTCTCTTGGAACTTTGCCAACAATGAAAATACAACCAAAAAAAGGACTAAGAATCTCAGGAGACCTACAAACAAAATTCAGCCTGGGGTTAAAAGAGACAGAAAAAAATGTCTGGCCGGGATGATGGGGAAAGACTTTCAAAAAGAGATATTATGCTAAGTGAGAACAGCCAATCTCAGAACTTTAGGATCATATGGTTTTTTTCCTTTCTTATTTGTGGAAACTCAAGAAAAAACAGGAAACAAAGAGACCTCAGATAAATGAGGAGAGAAATCAGTAGAATAGAGAAATAGGGTTGGAGGAGGGAGGTAAGGATTAGAAAAGGGCCTGAGGAAGGAAACTGTTCAAATAATGTTATATCCATGTATGAAGGTATCAGTGCCAATATTACTAGCATGTAGGAGGAGGGAAGAGGGGAAAGTGAGGTGGGATGAAGAGGGAAATAAACCAAGCGGTGTGTGCACGTATGTTTGTATCTGAACCTCACTATGATGTATAATCACAGTGCACCAATGGAAAGATACAAGAGTTGTTAGCTAAAGGTGATCCTTGAAGAAGAAACATGCAAAGGTTGCAAATGAAACACTTGGGTGAAATTTGGGGATACTGGGAATTTAAACCAGGGGAATTCTATTTCTGAGCTAGAGCCTCAGCCCTTTTTCTTTTTTCAGTATTGTATTTATATATACAATCTTATACAAACACACACACTCATACATATACATATTCAATATTAGTAAAGTATTACCTTTTACTTATTTTGAGATGTTAACTTTATACATAAGATTGAGTCTTTTCTTCATATATCTAAATCACATGCTCTTGTGTAACCACCAACGCATATATACTCTTCTTTTTTCTGCTCTCTTTCTTCCCAATTTCAGACAAAGTATAAGTAGTACACATCAAAATTACTCCACTAACTTTAATTCTTTCCTACTATTACCTCTGATAAACTAATCTACTTTCTGAATTTACCTATTCTAAATATGCCTTGTAAGCAGAATCATATACTTTCTTTTTTTTTTTTTTCGGGTCTGGGGATGGATCCCAGGGGCATTCTACCTCCAAGCTACACCCCCTGCCCTATTTTTTATTCTTTTTATTTTGAAACCGGGTCTCACTGAGTTGCAGAGGGCCTCACTAAGTAGCTGAGGCTGTCCGCGAACCGCGATCCTCTAGGTCTCAGCCTCCTGAATGCTGGGATTACAAGCGTGCGCCACCACGCCTGGCTTAAAATCATATACTTTCTCTTTCTTTGTGTCTTTATTAGTTCTGAAGTACATGGAATTCTCCTTTTTCTTTTTTAAAAAATTTTTTATTGGTGCACTGTAGTCATACATCTTAATTGGATAAAAGACTTGTGTAGACATACATGCACACATCACCCAGTTAGCCCTTACCCATCCCACACCCTTTTCCCTCCCCTCCCCTCCCTCCCATGCTTGGCTTAGCGATTGACCTTGATATGTTTAAGTACATCATGTGCTTTATATTTTTATTTTGAAACAGAGTCTTATTAAGGTGCTGAGGATCTTGCTAAGTTACTGAGCCTGTCCATAAATTGGCAATTCTTCTTTCTTAGCCTCCTAAATTCTGGAATTATAGGTATATGCTACTATACTGTGCATTGAGGACATTTTTGAATTCATGGCTGACACTCTACTGCAGAATATTTTCAAATCTCTTCTGAGTTCCATCATTTATTTGTATTTAAAGCAAAATGCCAGGCCAGATTCTCAGGTCATCTTTCAGTCTGCAACTTCACAAACTAGGTGGAATTTGGGACATTGGCATTAGCAATGGAGATGAAAGAACAGGTAAAAGTTCGAGTTGTGTTTAGGAAGTGATGAGTCATCTTTGGAAGAGGTCAGAATTAAAAGGGAAAGAATGGGCTCATCTTGGGAAAGAAGTGAGAGAAAATGACTTCATTTTGAAGAGGAAGGCAGCTGGTATTCTTGGTTTATTGAGGGTAGGGATACGCAACACTGAATGTTGCCACGTGAACACAAAAGGATCTCGCTATTTTGCCAGACTTTTCAAATACATGAGGAAATTGGTTCAGTGACCTGAAAAACAGAAATTATAAGCTAATGGGTGCATTAGAGATGATAGGTTAAATTGGCAAGTTAAAAATTTGGCCTTGTAAATTACCTCCTAGTACTTTTTAATTCACTAGAAATAATTAGATTGATTTATATTTTGCACAGTCACTGCTAAACTGAATAACTGCTATGGGCTGTAAAGCTAATGTTCCTTGTGTGTCTATTCCCCACCCTATTTTTGTGTGTCTAGGCAAATGTGGCATGATTGCATTCTCAGTCTGCTTGAGGAAGAGGCAGTCTGTGCTTTAATAATTGGGAGTAAGTACATGGATTGAAGACCATGGTGAATTCAGTGGGTTAAACATAACTGATGACAGAAGAGGATCCAAAATGTGTAGCAGCCTGTTGTGTCTCTCATAGAGTGATAATGTAATTGGGTAAATCAGATAGACACAGAGAGTCACGGTCAAGAATAGTAATGTAAGTTCTGGGAATGGTGGTGTACACCTGTAATCTCAGTACTTGAGACAGAAGTAGATTGGTTCCAGATAAGTCTCAGCAACTTAGTAAGACTCTGTTTCAAAATAAAAAATAAATTCAGGTTGGGAGTCTAGTTTGTAGGCAGAATGCCTCTGGGGTCAACCTTCAGCATGAATCAATCAATCAATCAATCCATAAATAGTAGTGTAAGTACACATGAAATGACTCAAAGAGAGATCTATAGGCTTTTGCAAGTGAAAGAGAGAATTCAGATCAAAGGTATGCTTGTCAGAGTTGCCAAATTGACACAGGATTTGAATTACAACAGATAATTTTTAGCACACACATGTACCAGATATTGTATAAAGCATACTTATATTAAAACATTATTATTTATCTGAAATTTGAATTCAAATGGGCATCTTGCAATTTATTTGGCAACTCTAATCAGAAGATATTTAAAAAAATTTAAATTATATATCAGAGGACATTTTGTAGAAAAAGTCTATTTTTATCTCATAATTCCATGGATGTGAAGCTTTAGAAAAAAATCAAAATCTCCAGAACAAAAAGGAAAATATATGACTGAAAAAGGTCTGCCTTTTTCAAAGGTCTGGTGAATAAAATAGGTGGTCTAGGGTGAAGAGCTCATGTGAAAGATAAGGGTGGCTACTGGGAATTCACCAATCTAATTATATGAAAAAATTTTTTATGTGGTACTGGGGTTCCTGGAACCCCTTCTTCCTCTGGGCTACACTCCCAGAACTATTTTATACTTTTCTAATTTTGGGAGACAGGGTCTCTTAAGCCAGCGCAGCTGGCTTCGAACCTACACAATCCTCTTGTCTCCGCCTCCCAAGTGTGGGGATTATAAACGTGTGCCACTATGCCCAGCTAATTATATGAAAATTTAAAATAGATAGGCCCAGTGACCTGTGGGTTGAAGATATGAAATCTGGTTAGATATGATCTTTATTCATGTTCATGGACAATTAGTGCTTGGAGAAATCTTAATAGTCATTTCTCCTCTCATTTACAGAAGAAAGCACAGCTCAAAGTCACAGAACTGGGACCAGACTTTGATCTCCTAATTCTTGGCACAGTGTTCTTTCTACTTCGTCATGATGTTTATGTTTTTATTATTTCTCAGATTAATAGTCCTGAATGGGCTAAACCAAAAATCTACTGGGACATGGTGGTGAAAGCTAAATAATGAAGTGCTTTGCAAAGTTCTACCATGAATCACTCAAGTAGCCTCAAACAACTTTGGAACCCTTCCTTGGGTGTTCAGATTTCTCTAAGGCCCAACTTCTTTCATTAGCCCTCCATGGGGGAGAATTGCTACTGACGTCCTACAAAGTTTAGGGAGGCAGTTTTCCCTTGGAGTTCTGGTGGTTGTTATTTTCCACAAACAACTAAATTCTCCACACACAGATTTCTGCCAGAAAATAATCTTCCATCTATATCAGTGCTGTAAGCAGCGACTGGCCTGGGTTGAGCTCGTAAATAATATTTGATTTTGTTCAAAGATTTATTCCTTTAGTTTCTTTACCCCTCCCTGACCTTTGTCTTGCACTCCCCTTAGAGACCTGCCATCGGAGATTTGGCACATGTAGACTCTCAAGTGTGGCCTATTACCCTTCCTAAGCCAGCCAGTAAGTTCAGCTATCAACAGAACGATTTATAAACTAAAAAGAATGCAATAATTCAAAACGTTAATTCAGTGTCCTCTTCTAGGTGGGGTGATATTTATTAGAAGCCCGCATCATTAATGCAATGAAATAATGAAGGCTCTAAGTGGAAATGCCATTTCAGAGGTCATCAGGAAAATAGAAGTCATGCTTTATTTGTGTGTTCACGAAAATTGATAGTGACTGGGCCTTTTCTGGGTATTTGAGCCCATGTCATGGATGGTTTTCTATCTTGTCTGTATATTAATTTTGTTGTTTATTTATCAGTGATATTGGTATCTTCCATTTACAAAGCACTCTCATGACCTCACTAAAACTTATAGCTGGAGAGGGCTGGTACTTAGACATCACCTATTCTCTCCCCTTGATTTTACATATTAGAAAATTGAGAACTGGAAACAGACATGATTTTCCATAGTGTTACCACTTATATGGCAAAACCCTAGTTTTCCTGTCTTCTAATTCTGATGAGTTGAGGAAATTACTTCATAAAATGTAACCATTGCAATTACATCACCAAGCCAAAACAATTACTAAAATTACAAATGGTATTTGGTGGTTAATTAATAAACACTTATAAAATAAATAAACACTAAATCAGTGCTATCAACTGTCAAGTGCTTTCTCCTAATTTATAATCAGGCATAAAGAACAATGGTTCAATGTCATACTGCTTCTCAAAGGGCCAAATGGAAATCCACATGTTTTTTAAAGATATTAGTGCATTCTGGGTGTCATGGCACACATCTGTAATCCTAGTACTTGGGAGGGTGAGATAGGAGGATCACAGGTTCCCAATCAGCCTCTGGAACTTAGTTAGACCCTCAGCAACTTAGCAAGAACCTGTTTCAAAATAAAAAATTAAAAAAGGGCTGAGGGTATATCTTGGAGGTGAATGCCTCTAAATTCAATCCCCAGTACCGAAACAAACAAACAAACAAACAAACAAACAAACAAGCCAGGCGTGGTAATGCACACTTGTAATCCCAGCATTCAGGAGGCCGAAACAGGAGGATTATGGTTTGCAACCAGCCTTAGCTATTTAGTGAGGTCCTTTGGAAATTCTGAGACCCTGCTTCAAAATAAAGAATAAAAAATAGAGGACTGGAGAGTGTAACTCAGAGGTAGAATGCCCCTGGGTTCCATCCCCAGTGCCGTAAAAACAAACAAAAAGATGCCAGTGTAAATTATTTGTGGGGTAGTGATTTTCTTGTCAATAAGAATTTAAGCAACCAGATGATCTTTTGGCAGGAGTGCTACATGAGGAATTTTTAAATAGTTGAGATATTAAAGTTTGGATTTAAACGTCCTTCTAAATTTCAGGGAGATAAGGCAGCCATGTTGGAGGCAGGATGGTTGCTGAGGAATTGTCACAAGGGTGTGGAAGGGTGTGGCCTTGGGGATTATATATGGTCCTTTCTCCATTGTCTTGGCTTCCTATTTCTCTCTCTCTCTCTCTCTCTCTCTCTCTCTCTCTCTCTCTCTTTCTCTCTCTCTCTTCCTCTCTCTCTCTCTCCCCCTCCATCTCCAACTCTCTCTCGCGCTCTCTCTCTATCTCTATCTCTATCTCTATCTCTATCTCTATCTCTATCTCCATCTTCTCCATGCTCTGAGCTCTGAAGACTTCACTTGGACTGATACCCAGAAATGTGAGCAAATAAATCTCTCCTTTAAGTTGTGGTGGTCAGGTGTTTGGGATTACAGTAGTGAGAATGACATTTTTTTTTTTTTTTTTTTTTTTTTTTTTTTTTTTTTTTTTTTAATTTTTTTTTAATTAATTTATTTTTTAAATTGGTGCATTGTAGTCATATATCAATCACATTGGAGTACAAGACTTGAGAGGATATACAAGCACACATCATCCAATTAGCCCTCCTCCAGCCCCCGTCCCATTCCCTCCCCCTCCCTCCATCCCACACTTCTTTGGTGATTTACTTTGATACATTTGTTTATGTACCTCCTGCATTTTAAAGAGGCTCCGTCCTCCAGTATTACATACCCTCTGATTGGTCACATTAGTTGCTTCACTATAGGGCCCTTTCTATAGCTCAACCTCTTCCTGTTGCCCTTTTCCTCCTAGTTATTGCTGATTAAGAGAAGCGTCTGATTTATATTTTCTGCGATATTTCTCTGTGCATGCTGCATTGCAAGTACCAATCCCACTCTTGATGGTCCCAGTAGTGGCCTGGCTACTCAGTGGACTGATCCAGACCTCGCTGGCTCACGCAGCGGCCTTGCCTCATGGGAGGACCCAGTTCTGGTCTCGCTGGCCCCTGAACCGGTCAAACCCCTAAGCTGGCTTTGGTCCCGACCTTGGAGGCCGCAGGAGTGAACTTGCCTCACGCCAGGCTCCGATGCTGGCCATTGGCCCCTGCACCGGTCTAACCCCTTGGCAGGATTCCAATCCTGGCCTCGGAGGCCCCAACACTGGTAATGCCTCACGGCAGGCTCCGATGCCGGCCTCACTGGCCCCAGCACCGGCCTAACCCCTTGACAGGCTCTTATCCTGGCCTCAGAGGCCCCAGTACCGGCCTTGCCTCACGGCAGGCTCCGATGCCAACCTCGCTGGCCCCAGCACCGGCCTAACCCCTCGGCAGGCTCTTATCCTGGCCTCGGAGGCCCCAGTACCAGCCTTGCCTCACGGCAGGTTCCGATGCCGGCCTCGCTGGCCCCAGCACCGGCCTAACCCCTCGGCATGCTCCGATCCCGGCCTCGGAGGCCCCAGCACTGGTCATGCCTCATGGCAGGCTCCGCTGCCGGCCTCGTTGGCCCCAGCACCGGCCTAACCTCTCGGCAAGCTCTTATCCTGGCCTCGGAGGCCCCAGTACCGGCCTTGCCTCACGGTAGGCTCCAATGCCGGCCTTGCTGGCCCCAGCACCGGCCTAACCCCTCGGCAGGCTCTTATCCTGGCCTTGAGGCCCCAGTACCGGCCTTGCCTCAAGGCAGGCTCCGATGCCGGCCTCGCTGGCCCCAGCACCGGCCTAACCCCTCGGCAGGCTCTTGTCCTGGCCTCGGAGGCCCCAGTACCGGCCTTGCCTCACGGCAGGCTCCGATGCCGGCCTCGCTGGCCCCAGCAGCGGCCTAACCCCTCGGCAGGCTCCGATCCCGGCCTCGGAGGCCCCAGCACCGGTCATGCCTCAAGGCAGGCTCCGATGCCGGCCTCGCTGGCCCCAGCACCGGCCTAACCCCTCAGCAGGCTCTTATCCTGGCCTCGGAGGCCCCAGTACCTGCCTTGCCTCACGGCAGGCCCCGATGCCGGCCTCACTGGCCCCAGCAGCGGCCTAACCCCTCGGCAGGCTCCGATCCCAGCCTCAGAGGCCCCAGTACCGGCCTTGCCACAAGGCAGGCTCCGATGCCGGCCTCGCTGGCCCCAGCAGCGGCCTAACCCCTCGGCAGGCTCCGATCCCGGCCTCGGAGGCCCCAGCACTGGTCATGCCTCAAGGCAGGCTCCGATGCCGGCCTCGCTGGCCCCAGCACCGGCCTAACCCCTCGGCAGGCTCTTGTCCCGGCCTCGGAGGCCCCAGTACCGGCCTTGCCTCAAGGCAGGCTCCGATGCCGGCCTCGCTGGCCCCAGCAGCGGCCTAACCCCTCGGCATGCTCCGATCCTGGCCTCGGAGGCCCCAGCACTGGTCATGCCTCAAGGCAGGCCCCGATGCCGGCCTCGCTGGCCCCAGCACCGGCCTAACCCCTCAGCAGGCTCTTATCCTGGCCTCGGAGGCCCCAGCACCGGCCTTGCCTCACGGCAGGCTCCGATGCCGGCCTCACTGGCCCCAGCAGCGGCCTAACCCCTCGGCAAGCTCCGATCCCGGCCTCGGAGGCCCCAGCACTGGTCATGCCTCAAGGCAGGCTCCGATGCCGGCCTCGCTGGCCCCAGCACCGGCCTAACCCCTCGGCAGGCTCTTGTCCTGGCCTCGGAGGCCCCAGTACCGGCCTTGCCTCAAGGCAGGCTCCGATGCCGGCCTCGCTGGCCCCAGCAGCGGCCTAACCCCTCGGCATGCTCCGATCCTGGCCTCGGAGGCCCCAGCACTGGTCATGCCTCAAGGCAGGCTCCGATGCCGGCCTCGCTGGCCCCAGCACCGGCCTAACCCCTCAGCAGGCTCTTATCCTGGCCTCGGAGGCCCCAGCACCGGCCTTGCCTCACGGCAGGCTCCGATGCCGGCCTCACTGGCCCCAGCAGCGGCCTAACCCCTCGGCAAGCTCCGATCCCGGCCTCAGAGGCCCCAGTACCGGCCTTGCCTCCTGAGGCAGGCCTTGCCTCCTGAGGCCTTGCCTCACGGCAGGCTCCGATGCCGGCCTCGCTGGCCCCAGCAGCGGCCTAACCCCTCGGCAGGCTCCGATCCCGGCCTCGGAGGCCCCAGCACTGGTCATGCCTCAAGGCAGGCTCCGATGCCGGCCTCACTGGCCCCAGCACCGGCCTAACCCCTCGGCAGGCTCTTGTCCTGGCCTCGGAGGCCCCAGTACCGGCCTTGCCTCAAGGCAGGCTCCGTTGCCGGCCTCGCTGGCCCCAGCACCGGCCTAACCCCTCAGCAGGCTCTTATCCTGGCCTCGGAGGCCCCAGCACCGGCCTTGCCTCACGGCAGGCTCCGATGCCGGCCTCACTGGCCCCAGCAGCGGCCTAACCCCTCGGCAAGCTCCGATCCCGGCCTCAGAGGCCCCAGTACCGGCCTTGCCTCCTGAGGCAGGCCTTGCCTCCTGAGGCCTTGCCTCACGGCAGGCTCCGATGCCGGCCTCGCTGGCCCCAGCAGCGGCCTAACCCCTCGGCAGGCTCCGATCCCGGCCTCGGAGGCCCCAGCACTGGTCATGCCTCAAGGCAGGCTCCGATGCCGGCCTCACTGGCCCCAGCACCGGCCTAACCCCTCGGCAGGCTCTTGTCCTGGCCTCGGAGGCCCCAGTACCGGCCTTGCCTCAAGGCAGGCTCCGATGCCGGCCTCGCTGGCCCCAGCAGCGGCCTAACCCCTCGGCATGCTTCGATCCTGGCCTCGGAGGCCCCAGCACTGGTCATGCCTCAAGGCAGGCTCCGATGCCGGCCTCGCTGGCCCCAGCACCGGCCTAACCCCTCAGCAGGCTCTTATCCTGGCCTCGGAGGCCCCAGCACCGGCCTAACCCCTCGGCAGGCTCTTATCCTGGCCTCGGAGGCCCAAGTACCGGCCTTGCCTCAAGGCAGGCTCCGATGCCGGCCTCGCTGGCCCCAGCACTGGCCTAACCCCTCGGCATGCTCCGATCCTGGCCTCGGAGGCCCCAGCACTGGTCATGCCTCATGGCAGGCTCCGCTGCCGGCCTCATTGGCCCCAGCACCGGCCTAACCCCTCGGCAAGCTCTTATCCTGGCCTCGGAGGCCCCAGTACCGGCCTTGCCTCATGGCAGGCTCCGATGCCGGCCTCGCTGACCCCAGCACCGGCCTAACCCCTCAGCAAGTTCCGGACCCGACCTCGGAGGCCCTAGCACAAGCCTTGCATCATGGCAGGCTCCAATGCCGGCCTCGCTGGCCCCAGTCTCGGTCTAACCCCTCTGCAGGTTCCAATCCCGGCCACGGAGGCCTCAGTAGTGGCCTTGCCTCACAGCAAGCTCCGATGTCGGCCACTGGCCCCGGCGCCCGCCTAACCCCTCAGCAGGTTCCGATCACTGTCTCTGTGGTTAGTATTTCAAAGGTTCCAGTTGTAATGTATCAGATCTCTGCCTCCCCCGAATATTGGCCACTGGCATTGCCACTGCCTCCACCGTTTCAAATCCTTCCCAGGCTCTTTTTCCACTCTGAATGTTGTCCAGTGTTCCTAAGCATGCGTGATGGTAGCATTCGACATTTGGTGTAATTTCTCCAAAAAAAATAAAGTTGGTAAGATCCGGTTTCTGCTTCTCCTGAATACAAGTCTCTACCACCATCGCGAAGAACTCTTTCAACACCGCATTTTTCCTTGGTCTCCGCTAAACTCTCTCCTTATATGTGATGTCTGAGATTCTTAACAATATAGAGAAATAGCAGTCCTCTTTCACGGCGAATTTTTCCATAAGTTCCAGTGCATTTAGATAAGTTTTGTCTGCATCTCCAGTGTCCTGGCATCCATAACGGCTTTCTTACCACCTCTCCGATATTTTTCTTTATCTTTTTCTGTTCTGGGCCCGGTTTCTCCAGGGGTCTGGCGTGCTACTCGCAGTTCGGCCGGGACCCAGAGTCCCGCCACCAGGGCCCCATCTGGCATGCCCAGCCCGCGACCCCTGCCCAGAACCCAGCGTCTTACTGGGTCTGGTTTCTCCCGGGGTCTGGCGAGCTACGCGCAGTTCGGCAGGGGCCCAGAGTCCCGCGACCCGGGCCCCATCTGGCGTGCCCAGCCCGCGACCCCTGCCCAGAACCCAGCGTCTTACTGGGTCTGGTTTCTCCAGGGGTCTGGCGTGCTACGCGCAGTTCCGCAGGGGCCCAGAGTCCCGCGACCCGGGCCCCATTAGGCGTGCCCCGCCCGCGACCCCCGCCCAGAACCCAGCGTCTTACTGGGCCTGGTTTCTCCAGGGGTCTGGCGTGCTACGCACAGTTCGGCCCGGGGCCCAGGGTCCCGCGACCCAGGCCCCGGCTTTTGTGCGCCGCGCGCGACCCCTGCCCAGAACCCAGCGTCTTACTGGGCCTGGTTTCTCCAGGGATCTGGCGTGCTACTCGCAGTTCTGCCTGGGGCCCAGAGTCGCGCGACCTGGGCCCCATCTGGCGTGCCCAGCCCGCGACCCCAGCCCAGAACCCAGCGTCTTACTGGGCCTGGTTTCTCCAGGGGTCTGGCGTGCTATGCGCAGTTCGGTCTGGGGCCCAGAGTCCCGCGACCCGGGCCCCATCTGGCGTGCCCAGCCCACGACCCCAGCCCAGAACCCAGCGTCTTACTGGGCCTGGTTTCTCCAGGGGTCTGGCGTGCTATGCGCAGTTCGGCCTGGGGCCCAGAGTCCCGCGACCCGGGCCCCATCTGGTGTGCCCAGCCCGCGACCCCTGCCCAGAACCCAGCGTCTTACTGGGTCTGGTTTCTCCAGGGGTCTGGCGTGCTACGCGCAGTTCGGCAGGGGCCCAGAGTCCCGCGACCCGGGCCCCATCTGGCGTGCCCAGCCCGCGACCCCCGCCCAGAACCCAGCGTCTTACTGGGTCTGGTTTCTCCAGGGGTCTGGCGTGCTACGCGCAGTTCGGCAGGGGCCCAGAGTCCCGCGACCCGGGCCCCATTCGAGAATGACATTTTTAAAGCTTCCTCCATCTTTAAGATTCTATAACCCGACTTAAGTACCCAAGAAAACCTCTTATCTGGTCATTTAGTTCGGCAACAACAGCAATTTCATGGTGTCACATGGGATATCTAACAATAAGGCCTGCTGAAATATTGAAGGCCAATATCAAATTACTTACATCTTTCTTGTCTTCACCGTGAGTGGTAAGAATAAAGGAGATCACTAGAGGATATGTTTATAAAAGGAAAAAGAGACACCAAGGCAAAACTTGATGGAAGTGGGAAGGTGACTCAGCAAAATCTCCTGAGAGGCCAGCTCTGCTGTGAGACAGGTGTGCTGGGGCTGTCAGGCTGGATAAGAGCCTGAGACCCTTGGGCAGTGGCAAGTTAAAAGGTTTAGCTCCGATCTGGAACTTGAAGCATGAGTGGAGGAACCACAAACAACCTTAAATTATTTTCATTAAGTGATAAGTACCAACTAAATGTAATTTTTCTTCAGATGTTTGGAAACTGAACGTATGGCCTGCTTGGCAGCATCTCGGTTCTGTAGGGTACAGAGAACCATAGGATATGAGGCTGAACAAGTGTCCCGAGGTGCCCCAACCTGCCCCTCCATGTTACAGAAGAGGCCACTGAGCACCAAAGTGGTTCAACCACTTGGCTCAGGACAAATAGCTAATAAGTGACAGAGCTAAGATTAACATCAAGGTCTCCTGGTATTCTTTTGATCGGATTTTGGGTCATATTTCAAATTATTTTCTGAGTTTGGCTTTAAAGGCTATTTGGGAGTAAACTGCTATCTCTGGCGAGTATGTGTTACCAGGTCAATGTTTGCATTTGATTATGCTTCCTTTCTGCCCTGGAGCAGCCCCTGCACTGGGCTCTCCATTTCTATTTTTAAAGCACATAGTAGATCAGTTATGTACACCTAGGGAATGAGTTTTCTCCCTGGCAGGGAGCATGTCACAGTGGATCTCTCCCACCATGTCAGCATCTCTATTAAGAATGACACATACTCTACCTTCCCCCTAGTGATGACAGAGTCTTAGCCGTTTTTCTTCTCTGCCAGTGGGTTTCCAGGTAACTGACAGGTGGTTGTGAGGGCAATTCTTCCTTAACAGTTTTCCCCAAATCCTCATCCTTGCCCTACCATTTTCTTGCTATCTTGAGAGTAATTGTTCTAAAGGGACCACTCTAGAGAGGTTACAGATGTTCTCTAATTTTCACATTTCTTTCAGGACTGAGAAGAAATAAAACCCAGTTAAAATGAAAAGAATATGCCAGAATCACAAGTAAAAAATATAAAATATAATAAAAATAAAAAGTAAGAGTGTGAATGTCAGTCATAAATCATGTCTTTCTGTTTCTTTCCAATTCTAATAAAAATCTCATGTGCCCCTTTTTCACATAGATATGCTTACATGTTTATTAATATAAAATTAAAGCAAGAAAGGATTCTGACAAAAATAGTAAGGATTGGGTCTTAGAGTGCTGTATTTAAAATTATGGGTGTGTGAGGAGGGACAGGGATTGTTCATGTTTAAAATATGTTCATGTTTAAAATATGGGGTAGAAAAAAACTACCCCATAGATCATGCATATGAACAGTTAACAGAAAAAAGAAATTCAAAAGTCTCTTAAATGAAAAGATGCACAAGCTCATACATAATAAGAGAAATGGAAATTAAAATTATACTGCAATCCCATTTTATACTTATCAGATTGGCAAAAATCCACAAGATCAAAGCATACCTTGTTGTTACGGCTGTGAGGAAACAGGCCCTTTCATACATTGCTGGTGGGAATTTAAATTAGTACAACCCCTACAGAGGGTAATTTGGTGATATCTGTCAAAATTACAAATGCAAACACCCTTTGGCCCAGTAATCCCACTTTTGGGGATTTATCCCACAGATACACTTGCACAGGTGCAAAATTCTAGACCTGCAAGGGTGTTCATTACAGCCTTGTTTATAAGAACAAAAAACTTGAAACAAACCAGAAACCAGTCAAAAAGGGTCTTTAAAATACACTATTATATATCCATACAATGAAATAAAATGCAGCTTTTAAAAAGAAAGGAGCTCTCCATATACTGATATGGAAAGATCTCAAAGATATCTTAAAGTGTGTGTGTGTGTGTGTGTGTGTGTGTGTGTGTGTGTGTGTGTGTATGTGTGTACGCGCTGCGCGAGCACGCATGCGCTACTATAGAATAAACCCAGATGCATTCTACTTCTGAGCTACACCCACAGCCATATTTTTATTTTTTATTTTAAAATAGGGACCCCCTAAGTTGCTTAGAGCATTCCTTTGTCGTTGTAACTGGCCTTGAACATGCAATCCGCCTATTTCAGCCTTCCAAGTACTGAGATCAGAGGAGAGTACCACCATGCTCAGCTATAGAAAGATTTTTTTAAAAAGGTGAAAAAAAAAACCCAATGTTATAATATGCTACATTTAGTTACTTGAAAAATGGGGGGAGTGGCGTGTGAAGGAATAATTAAAACAAGAAATCCCAAGGGAGATACAGGAAAGGCTGCTCGGGTTTTACTATGTGTGACAGAGCTGACATCTTGTGTTATAACCAGGCAGGTGGGGAGGGAAGGGGGTCTCTTCATTCTGTACTGTTTGACTTGGAACTTACGAATGGTCTGTGTTCCATGGAAAAATAGGGCCCTGGACCTAAGTTATTGAATAAGCTGTTTGCTAAGGTGACAGGCAGGAAGGAGGAAGAGTTGGGTTCAGGAAGTCATGCTGCAAGCTGTTCATGGTGACGGGTTACAGCACTGCAGAATATTCCATAGTGTTGACTTATGATTGGGCCAAAAGGTTGGTGACCTTGAAGAGCCTGTTGTAAAGGGTGCTGACAGCATTCTTTAGAAAGGGGTCACACAGTTTGTCCAAGGGAGTAAAATAAGAGTCTTATTGGTTTGCTGAACCTTTAATTGGCAGTCTGTGTGACAGGTAGCTCTGTCTGAGGGCTGAGGTTTCTTCAAGAATTGGGCCAAATAAATAAACATTTTAAACTACCACATATAGTAGTCTCTAGCGAATAACTTTCTGTTTCTTCCTTGTGAAATGCATTTGAAGAAACAGAATAGATAATATATCTTGGCAACCTGGTAAAATGGTGCCAACAAGAAGATTGCCAGGGTGGCTAGACTGACATCCGGACTGTTCATCCCTGTTTGCCCCTGGGAAGATAACAAGCTTGTCCACTTGAAGTAATAATCATCACTAACATGTGCTGAGTGTTTCTGAGCACCAGATGCTGTCAGGAATACTTTGCAAATGTTAATTCAGTGAATCCTCATAAATGTAATGTGGTAAGTAATGGCTTTTGTTCCAATGTTTTAAATGAAGATGCTATGCACAGAAAATATATTCAAGTTTCCTTTGCTAGTGAAGAGGCAGAGTTGGGATTTGAACCCAGGCAGTCAAACTTCAGAGCACACAAAACCTATCTTCCCTCAATGCATCCACCCTTCCCTGGTTGAGAGACATGGGATTTGCATCATAAAGAAGACATCTATAATGTTGGTACTGGTTATTTACCTTTGTTTTCTCTCTCTTTCCCTTTGTCTTCACTTCTCCTAACTTTCTCAACTAGCACTTTTTTAATGAGTCAGTTTGTTGTTGCTGTGGAAAATACCTGGGGAAAACAACTTAGGAGAGGAAGTATTTATTTTGGTTCATGATTTCTTGAGTTTCAGTCCATGATTGAACAGCGCCATTACTTCTGGCTCGAGGTGAGACCAAACATTATAGTATAAGGATGTGCGGAGGAGACCTGCTCAGCTCATGGCAACCAGGAAGGAAATGGATTAATGGACTGATAGGAAGGGGTAGAGACCAGGTACCAGAGACAGTCCCCAAGGACATGCTCCCAGTGACTTACTCTCTCCAATCATGCCCTACCTGTCTAAAGTTTCAATTTCCTCCCAGTAGTCCATTCAAAGTATTAACCCATCAGATGGATGGATCCACTGATGAGGTTAGGGCCCTCATAATCCAATCATTTCCTAAAAGCCTCACTTCTGGGCCTTGTTGCACACGGGATCAAGCCTTTAACACATCAGCTTTTCATAGTAGTGTGTGTGTGTGTGTGTGTGTGTGTGTGTGTGTGTGTGTGAAAAATTCCAGATCAAAATATAACAAATACCATTTGTATATCTACCCAAAAATGAAACTCCCATAACAGCATTTTTACTATTTTGGCTAAAAAAATAGGAAAGGAAAGCAAAGACTGGCAGAATTTCTTATTCAATATCATTGAACATTTCTCCTTCCAGAAAGGCTCTATGCATGCAGCTACCTTTGTACCTACTCTACTGATTTTCTTTCTATAATGTGGACCTTTCCACTTGGTCTGATTCGATGGACAATTCTCTCCTAGCTAATAAATATGAGTTCCTAGTGGTTCATCTATGTGTAAGTTAAGTTCTCTGTCTTACAGATTTCACAGACATCTATGGCACATGTCTACTTATCAAAGACTCAAAAATTGTACAGATTAAGTCCACACTTAATTTTTAACTCCAGATAAATACACTGGGGTTTTAACCCAGGGCTGACTTCCCATTGAGCAACAGCCCCAAATGCATTTATTTTTTTTATTTTGAGACAAGTTGTCCAGACTGGCTCAAACTTGCAAGCCTCCTGCTTCATTTTTCAGAGTAGCTGAGATTACATGAGTGCACCACCTAGCTCAGCTTCCAGATACATATTTTAGCAATGCCTTTGACCTTCTTACCTGGATGTCTAAGGCTCCTCTAGTTGCATTATTACCTAAAATGAGCTCATGATTTTTTTTCCCCAAACCTATTTTTAAAACTTAATTCAGTAAAAAGCTTTACTATTCATTCAAGATTTATCAACCAGGACCTAAGGGACATCCTTGGCCCTTTTTTTGTGTGTGGTACTGGGGTTCCTGGAAACCCTTCTACCTCCGGACTACACTCCCAGACCTATTTTTATACTTTTTTATTTGGAAACAGGGTCTTTTGAGCCAGCGCTGCTGGCTTCGAACCAGTGTGATCCTCCCGTCTCCGCCTCCCAAGTGTGGGATTACAAGCATGCGCCACCACGCCCGGCATCCTTGGCCCTTTTTTATTTTCTTTTTAACTCAGTCTTTTACCAAATTCTCTCATTTCTGCTTTCCATATAGTTCTATGAACTACCCACTTCCCCATATTACTACCCAACTACCCTGTTAGAGGACATCGCCCTCTCTTACCCAGGCTACTGCCCCATGCCTGGTTTTACTGGGTTGTGATTGACTTTATAATCCTTTTGTTATTCTATATAATCAGGGAGATATTATAAAAGCCAAATCTAGCATATCACTCTACTGCTTTAAAATAAAGATCAAAGTTCCCAGTAAGACCTAGAACACCCTACCTGAGTAGGCCCAGAGTCCTTTTCTAGAGCACATTTCATGCTGTCTCTTGTGCTCTGTGCTGCAGGATTCTTCCTCTGTGTACCTGTGTGTGCTGACTCCCCCATCTGGAATGCTGTCCTCCATTCCTTTGAATAGCTCCCGCTTACTTTTCAATTATCAGCTTAAATGTCAGTGCCCGAGAAGTCTTCCTTGATCGCACCCAAGATTGGAATTGTTTCTGTTCTGGAATATATTACTCACCCCATTACTCTTTCTCTTTACAGTACTCACAAATTTGCAATTATGCATTTGTGGCATTATTTGTATGTGCTTCTTAAAGAATGAGATCAAATATATTTTGTTAGCAATTTATCCTCAGCGCTTAGCATAGATATTGCTGTTCATAGTTATTAAATGCCTGTCTGCTTGAATAGGTAAATGAAAGAAAATGACCCCCAAAAACAAGATTTGTAGAGAAAGGCCGAGTAAGAACACCAGAACTAAGATATTCTCTGGTTTTTCATGGATTTCATCTACATACACTATCAAAGCTCAGGTTAAAGAAGATGAAAAAGCACCATCTGAAAAAGAAAGTCTTTTAAGTAAGGTATGGTGGTGCACACCTGTAATCCCAGAACTTGGGAGGCAGAGATAGGAGAATTGCAGGTTTGAGGCCAGCCTCAGCAACTTAGACAGATCCTGTTTGCAAATCAAAACTATCTGGAGATTTCATCTAACTCCAACTAGAATAGCAACCATTCAAAACACAAACAACAACAGATGCTGGCGAGGATGTAGAGAAGTGGGAATTCTAAAACATTGTTGGTGGGATTGCAAATTAGTGCAACCACTTTGGAAAACAGTACGGAGGATCCTCAGAAGAATGGGAACAAACTTACCATTTGATCCAGCAATACCACCTCTGGGTATCTACCCAATTAAGAGGAAAATAAACTACTAAACTAATGCATGCATATCTATGGTCATAGCTGCACAATTCACTATTGCCAAACTATGGAAGCAGCCAAGATGTCCATCAACAGATGAATGGATTACAAAACTGTGGGATATGCACACAGTGGAATTTTACTTAGCCATCAAGAAAATCACAATCACAACATTTACAGGGAAATGGATGGAACTGGAGGACGTTATGCTAAGCGTTATTAGTCAGTCAAAAAAATAAGAAATCGGATGCTTTCCCTAATATGTGAAAGCTAGGGAGAAATGGGTAACAGGAGGAACTCTAGATGGAGAAGGAGATTCTGTAGATGAGAAAACAAGGCGACATAACTGGGAAGATGGGAGGGAGAAGAGGGAAATTCTCTAAAGCATGTGATGTACTTTAACAAACATATCAAAGTCAATCACTAAGCCAAGCATGAAAAGGAGGGAGGGGGAGCAAATGGGGTGGGAATTGGTAAGGGCTAATTGGGTGATGTGTGCATGTATGTCTCCACCATCTTTTATCCCATTAAGATGTCTGAGTAGAGTGCACCAATAAAAAAATTAAAAAAAATAAAATAAAAAGTAAAAAGAGTTGGGGGTATAGCTCAGTCATAGAACACCCCTGTGTTCAATATCTAGTAGCACCACCACCAACAACAACAAAAAGTATTTTAGACTGACTGTGGCAGCCGGATGTTCATACTAAAGACAGCAGTTTGGCTCACAACTAGGAGGGTCGACAAAGGATTCAGAGGCAAATATAGGCTGCAGTGGGAAATCAGAGGATGGGGCTGCACTTCTTCTCTTCCAGGATGAGGAGCAATTCAGTTATCTTTGGGCTCCATAAACACTTCAACGGAACACTTAGAGCAACGGCAGCACTGCAAATCGAAAAGGGAATAAAAGAGAACAGCTGTGAAAAATCATTTAATATGGAAACCAGAAGAAAATGAAAAGGTTTGCAGTCTTTATAAAAAGCAACAGGATCTAGCCTCCATAAAAGAGTATCTGACAGTCACTAGAAGAGAAAAGGATGAGATGCAAACTTGAGTGGGTGAAATGGGAGAGGTGGGCCAGATAAGAAACAACCACAAGAAAAACAGCAGCCCAAGTGAAGAACACATTATTGCCATTCAAGAGTAAGGAGGACATAATAGAAAACTAAACCAGTGATGTGGAGGACAAACTCGAGGAGTTTTATTATCATGTGAAGCAAAAAGCACACTACATCATAAATAAATGCCTCTCTATAAAAATAATAAAAGATTTATGGTGTTCTTGTGGAAGGTGCTAGAGTAATTAGAATAGAGCCAGGAGTCAAATATGCAACATAAATAACAGCTAACATTTATCAGACGCTGTTTTTGTGAGGGAAATGCAAAGGCATCTTTGCATCATCAGCACACCATTACTGCCCAGTATGGGTCAGTGCAATGCGTACCTTTATTGTTACAGAGAAGGGAATTGAGGCGCCGAGAGGCGAAGTAATTTGCGCAGGATTCTGTGGTTCGTATAGGAGAGCGCTTTGCTACGTACCCTGGCTACTTGACTCCAGGGCCTGTATCCTAATGCTCAGAATCGATTAAGAAAAATATTTTTGAGCTGAAGAAACAATCTGATCACATAGATGAAAGATGTTAATCATTTTCCCATTTAACACTGGTAATTAGGATACTGCAACAAGTTTACCTCCAGAGACATCTGTGAAACCGACAATGGCTGAGGATGTCAGCCGGAGCCTCCCCGTCTCTGACACATCTAGGTGAGCTGTCTCTAATCTCCAGTCCTCCTGCGTGAGACTGATTGAAGTCTCCCCGAGAGATTTCTGATGATTTTCAGGGAACTTATTTTCTCTTTAGCTTCTTTGCTTACTTCCTCTGCCTTCCCCAAACTATGTGTGCCACCTTTCTGGATCCATACAGTAGACTCAACCCCTTCCTCAGTTTCCAGCGGACACGAAATCAACCACGCACCTCTGTGAGGTTGGGAGGAAGCGGAGGTACCCAGGGGCCATTGCAGAGCATGAGGTGGGGCTCATGTCACCTTGCTGGACCTTTCCTTCTCCTTTCCCCACCTGCTCACCTCTCTTCTCTCCCTACTCCAGCCTCAGACCAGTCTAACCAATTTGTTTGCCATGTGAACATTATTTGGAGCCTCACCTTCTGGCCCTAGCAGTTTATCAATGTACTCTTGAAAAAGACCAAAAAGAAAAAGGAAAAAAAATAGTGTTCTCTGAAAATTATTCCATAAGGAATTTTTTTTTTATCCTGTAAGTATAAGGCTGTGTGTGTGTGTGTGTGTGTGTGTGTGTGTGTGTGTGTTAAGGAATGAACCCAGCGGGATTCTATCTCTGAGCTACATCTCAGCCCTATTTTTATTTGGAAATAGAGTCTCACTAAATTGCTGAGAGACTCACCAAATGCCTGTGAAGCTGCGATTCTTCTGTCTCAGCCCCCCAAATACTGGGATCACAGACATACACCATCATACCGGCTAAGAAGAAAAGTTTTATTTTGTTATGGTTGTTGCTGTTGTTATTTTTTTTGTGGTGCTGGGGTTGGAATCGAGGGGCATTCTACCTCTGAGCTACACCCTCAGCCCTATTTTTTATTCTTTATTTCGAAACAAGGTCTCATGAAGTTGCAGAGGGCCTCACTAAGTAACCGAGGCTGGCCGCGAACCGCCATCCTCCTGTCTCAGCCTCCCAAATTACAAGTGTGTGCCACCATCCCTGATTAGAATAAAGGTTTTTAATCCAGTAACCATCCAACTTATATCAGACCTCTCTTTTGTATCCACGCAAGCCAAAAGACAGCACATTAAGGTGACAGAAAAATTTCTTTTTGTTTAAAAATATTCTGCAGATTAACTTAAAAACAGTGAATTTGGGTTTTATAAATGGAAGGAATAAAAAAAAATATTCCTCGGCATGAAAGGAATAATAAAAAAAAACTATACCACTCAAAAAAGTTGACAAGAACTGATAGAAAGCTTAATTAAAAACAAACACTTACAAATGAGAGACGGCACAACAATCTGCCATTGCAAACATGGGCACAGAGCCTGCTACATGGGTTTCTAATCCTGGCTCAGTGCCAACTAGCCATGTGACCAGGGACACATTGTTCTCTCTGCGCCTCGGTTCATCTGTAAAATGGGCATAATGTTAACAGTGATCTCATGGGGTTATTATGAGGATCAAATGTGTTGTTATTCTAAGGAGCTTAGAATTCTTCATACCCTGGAGAGACTATCCAGGTATTGGTCAATTGTAATAACAAATGTGAAAGTTGAGGTATAACAGACTGAAAGATAAGTACTGAAATGATTCACTAAGACAGAATTAAAGCTGAATACTTTTTGTAAATATGATTGCTTAAAATAATAGAAATGATAAATAATTTGAACAATGGGTTGTGTATTATAAAAAGAATAGTTACGTAATAACAATCTATGGAAAAATCCCAGTTTATATTTTAAAGAAAATAGTAGTATCAAGGAAGGGCAGGTAAAACTCATTAGATTCTTGATTTTAATAGTTACAGAATTATCAGCTTGGGAGAGGGATAAACCAATTAAAACTTAGTAAAATAATAGGTATAAAAAACTAAAGATATTCATCAATAAAATTGAAAACAGGATATAATACTGTTAGTCCCTGGGACATATAAAATTAAACATATAATTCACATAAAGGAAAGAGTGCAGAATTACAACGATAGAAAATGGGAAACAATGTACTATTTAGGGTCCTTGGGTTGTACCTTCAGAAGCAATCTGAGTTTTGTAGGGTAAGAAGGAGACTCCTGGAAGCACAGGACTCCAGCCTAGCAAAAGTGGTGGGGACCCCAGTGCCATCAGCCCTCCTGCCTGTGCCCAGCACTCCAGTCTCAGGTGGCTCTGTCTCCCATCCGTGCCAGCTCACATTGTCCACCACCCACCATGCCATCTGTCTCTCAGCATCTAATGCTCCAGACACCACCAGCCCACAGGTCCTCATCTCCTTTCTTCTCCTTGGCATTTGTGCCCACTATCTGTGGGTCTTCAGGGCTTCGACCTCTCCTCTGACTACTGCCTCTTTATCTTGCTTTCAAACTCCTGTAAAGGGAGGAAGTGATTGGGTGGCCCAGCCATCACTCCTAGGAGTGGCCCTATTGGGTTCTTGGATCTGGCTATTGCGTAGGATCACTCTGGGTCAAGTCTCACTTCCTAGTCCTATCACCTTAGTCAGCTCAGGGTGGCAGGGACACAAAGCCTCAGAAAGGGAGTGGGGGGCAGGTCCTGTGGCTGTTCAGAGGGAGGTAATGTCACTCATAGAATCCTTGTGTGGTCTTTTCAATTTCCCCCCCAAAAGAAAGCCGAACAAAAGATGGCAAGAGTGAAAGTAATCCTCCTAAACTCTCCCTTATAAGAGTCTCAGTATGTAAAGTTCCAAAATAAATACAGAACTGCATCACACAAATTCCAGCATAAGAAAAGAACAAATAACATTACTAATTTCAGATAAAATAAAAGTAAAAGAAAAATTGTGCAAAATAAGACCAAAGGTCATTTTTAATGGATAAAACATGTGCCCCAAAGCAGAGATTTATATATCAATTAATAACATCAAGATAGATTTAAAACCCATGAGAATTATGGAAGCAAAGTTGCTGAAAAACAGGATACCTTAATACATTTATGTGGTTCTTTGATGTATTAAGCAAATTAATTAAGAGAATTAAAATATAATCATTACTGACATTACATTAATATATATTAAGCAAGAGTTTATTTTCTTGAACCCACGCAATTTCCCTAAAATACCCTTGGGTTTAAGAGAAAATCAAAAGTATAATTACAAACTGGTTAGAAAGTACTAAACTGACACTAGTATTTATCAAAATATATAGTTTGTGGCCAAAAAATTTACTAAAAAATTCACACAATTATGTTTGAATTAAAAAATAAGAAATTAAAGTAATAAATTAAGCAACCAAGGCACTAAGCTTTAAAAGATTAAATATACTAACCTAAGAAATAATGGGAGTAAAGGTTTACATATAAAATAAAAATTAATGAATTATCAAACAGGAAAATTAGATAGACTTTAAAAATAATACTGGTTCATTAGAAAAATTATACCACAATCAAATAAGTGACTCCTGGAAAATTAAGTCAAGAAAAATAGATGGAATAAGAAATTACAAGAATGACATAAAAAATAGATACTACTTTTCATGTAGCATAATACCACATAATTTCCTATGGTGATAAACTCAAAGAAATGAGTAATTTCTTGGAAAAAATATCTTTCAACATTGATTTAAAGAGAAAAAAATAATTGAAAAAAATTCCCCAAAGACTCCAGCTGATTTGAAAAATGTGTTATTTCAAAGTTTGAAAGGATAAATCGTTCTCATGTTATACCCAAGGATAGAAAAAGATGGAAAGTATTTAGTAAGAAAATTAGTTTTAAAACTACTCAGGCCAATACAAGTATTTTATAATATATAAAAGATACATGACAAATCAGGAGTTTTTCAATATTTTAAGGAAGAACAAATAGAAAATATTACAGAACCAAATCCTCTTTCAAAAAATGTACATAAATTCAAAAATATATAAAAGAATAACAACAAAAGGATATCTAAAGTAGCTGAGTATAAAATGTGCTTCAGTCACACGAAGAAAGTCACAAAAATGGACTGAAAGGCATAAAATATGACGTAGTATGTGTGAAAAATATGCTATGTCTGTATATAGGAAAATACATATTATAAATATGACAGTTTTTCTCATTGTAATTTTTAGATTAATTCAATCTGAAATGATTCTAGACCTTATCTGGAAGAATAAAGACTATAGATTGCCAAGAAATGTTTTTTTAAATAAAAATCATGAGGAAATAATTAAAACAGTAGGGTAGTGGTGCTAGACTTGACAGATTGGTGACTTAGAACAGTATAAATGGCCAAAAACAGACTGGTATAGATAAGAATTATGAACAGTGAGATTTGGAACTGTAACTCCTAGGTCCATCTGTTCATATGCCCAAAGTGATTAGGAGGGTAATGTTTAGGCTGCCTTCCCCCCATGCATTCCCACAAAATTAGATGGAGATGGTCTTTTGATTCTTTAAACCTAGGCACACCTTTCAACTCCTTACTGATCCTCATGCAATGGCTCATGCTTATGGAAACCGTGTCAATTTCATGTAGGCTGGTAGTGCTTCTAATATTAGGCAGCTCCCTCCCTTGAAGATTTCTATATGAGCCCCAGGGAGAGCCCACCCAAGTTAAAATAACCTTCCTTTTAATCCCACTGTTCATTCTGACATACTAATTTGTACATGTACTAATTTGAATTTCTGTACAATCTTAAATAAGGACAAATCAGTGACTTACTCTCACTCACCACAGAGAAATTTTATGTTTGTAAACTACCATTCTTTTTTTTTTTTTGCCACACTGGGGGTGGAACCCAGGAACAGTCTACTTCTGAGCTACACCCCTAACCCTATTTTTTATGCTTTATTTTGAAACAGAGACTCACTGCGTTGCAAAGGGCCTAAGTAGCTGAGGCTGTCCAAGAACCGCGATCCTCTGGTCTCAGCCTCCCAAATGCTGGGATTACAAGCGTGTGCCACCACACCCAGCTCTAGTCTTTTAGAACATTTAACCAATGAGGTTCTGATGCCCATGATGTTTCTTTAACTCATACCCTAAATATCTTCACACTTTCTTTGCGAGTGTCGACTTTTTTTTTTTTTTTTTTTTTTTACTGCAGAGGAGTCTAATGCTCCCCTAGCTTTTGCCTGTCAGAATTTGTCTGAACTGTGGAATTACTCATTTCACACATGCAAGATTAATCATTTTTTAGTACTCCAATTTTCTATATGATCTGTTTTAAAAACTTATCTTTAAAATGATCTATACTTTTGTTTCTGTCATCTTCCTTTGTTCACAGTGCTATCACGTGTGTCTGATATGATTGGGGTTAATGTTAGTAAAATAACTCAAATTTGCAATTAAAAATGCAAATGCATTTAAGGAATAGACTTCAATGATTGCAGGTGACTACTGATGTCACCTTTTGGTGGCAGGTGTGGTCGGCATATTTTCAATCTAAAAGATGTCTAATTCCTATTTATGTTCATAAGTTGAGGACGTCCTATAAAAATGTCACCACAAACTAGGAAAGAAAGAAAACATAAAGAAGTAGCTTGTGCTGACCAAAGTACATTAATTATGTAGAATAAAGATAAAGTTAGATCCTTACCTCACAACACACATACAAACAATTCCATCTGGAGAATGCATTTTAACTTAAAACACTCACACCAAAGGCAAAAACATCTATTTAATCTTCCAATGGGAAATGACTTTTTAAAATGCAAAAGAAATGGAATAAATCACATATAATAATTGAAATACTAAGCAAGGCATATGTATTATGCTTCCAACTGAAACGAATAAAAATCCAACTATTTAAGTGGCTTAAACAATAACAAAATATACTGTTTCACAAAGCTGGAATCCAGAGATAGAGCAGTTTTCAGAACACTGACTTAGTTTAGTGGGCTCAATTTCTTTTCTTTGTTATTACTTTATCCTCACTCACCATTATGAGTTGGCTTTATCCTTCAACAGTTGTTCCTTTCATGTTGGCAAAATAAATATAATGAGTCCAGGTTTCATATATGCATATGTTTCTAGCTTGGATTCCTCAGAGAGCAAAGACTAATATTTTATTACAAATAAAATATTTCAAGAAAAGGAGGAATAAAGGAAAATGAGATTAAAATAGCAATGAAGAGAGAGGCAATTATTTAAACTGATCTTACCGTCACATATCACTGGTTATCTTTGTTGTTGTTGTTATTTGTTTGTTTGTTTTTTTGGTACTGGGAATTGAACCCAGGGTATTGTACCTCTGAACTACATCCTCAGCGCTATTTATTTTGAAACAGAGTCTCACTAAGTTGCTTAGGCTGACCTTGAATCTATGGTTCTCCTGTCTCAGTCTCCCAAGTATTGGGATTACATGCTTAGACCATCCTTTTAACAATTTCTTCTTTAAAGAATATAAATTACTCTAAATGTGAAATCACCATCTAGGACCTTTTTATATTCCCTTTGATCTTAGAATGTTTAGTCTACTTTGGCTGTGCTGTGACAAAAAGGATAAACAATTATCTGCACGGGCCAATCCAGGAAGACAGGGGACTTGGGATGGTTCTGTTGGTTACCTGAGAAGACAGACAACATCAAAGTGTGGGTGGAACATTCCTAATGCTTAAGACCACATACACAACCCAATTTCAAAGATGATCTTGGAGAAAGAGGTAGAGAGAATTACAGACTGAATCAAATTTAAAGTCCCCCACCAATCCTAACAGAATGGGACTCCAGCTAAAATTAAGTTGTGAAATAAATATTTTTATCCAGGGATCTAAAATTGTAACCTGAGACTTATGTTCCCTAGGATACTCTCTTTTGGATAAATACAGTACCCGGGGGGTGGGGAGGACATAGTTTTGGCACTTTGATATTGGAAGACACCTAAATTCACTATATATATTTATATATTGGTGGTACTGGGGTTCCTGGAAGCCCTTCTACCTCCGGGCTACACTCCCAGACCTATTTTTACATTTTTATTTGGAAACAGGGTCTCCTAAGCCAGCGCGCGCGTGGCTGGCTTTGAACCCGCGCGATCCTCCTGTCTTTGCCTCCCAAGCACGGGGATTACAAGCGTGCGCCACCACGCCCGGCATAAATTCACGATATTTTTTAAGGCATCCATAGGGGTTTTCAAGAGACTCCAAAGAATACAATAAAGCCAACTCATGATATCCCTGTTGGAAATCATCTATGACTTGGGACAAAGGTAGAATTTCCAGATAACTCCTTTTCTATCTTCTGACAATTATCCCTTTCCTTAACCTTCTGATAAAAAAAAAAGCATTTATTTTAGTAATTGAAAGTTTCTATCCTTGGAAAGTGTAGTGAAAAATGCTTATCTTTGTGAAGATATATCCTATTCAGCTGAGTTTTGACCATCTTATGCCAGTGGCTATTATAAAATCTATGAAGTTTTTCTAAAGCATCTATAGGACAGAATAAAATTTATTTTTTTCTATGGTACATTGTGGCTGCTTAGGTGT
Source organism: Muscardinus avellanarius (assembly GCF_963383645.1). Lineage (NCBI taxonomy): Eukaryota > Metazoa > Chordata > Mammalia > Rodentia > Gliridae > Muscardinus > Muscardinus avellanarius. Next base: position 30,385,012 of record NC_137803.1, on the reverse strand, counting down.
GCTAATAGGGGACATTACCTAATTCATCAAAAACAGGTCTATCACAGGCAATCACTTTGTACCAGGTTCTTTCTTTTATGCCAAGTGAGTCTTCAGAGCAATCTGCGCAGATAGGGTGAGACTCAGGTCGGAGTTCATGGAATGCTTCCATATTCTGGGAACATCTGGGAACACCAGTCTTCTCTGTAGAAAGGCACTTCAGAGTGTGTTAAAAAATTAAAAAAAAATGAGTGTGGCTATAGTATAGAGGTCCTTATAAATCAGACATACGCATTTGAATCAGAGATGGCAGAAGATGGAGAGTTAGTGTTGATAAACCCAGAATATAGTCTGAAGGAGGTATAAGCAAGGTAAAATTTAGTAGGTAACTGAAAGTAGTATTGCATTTTGTCTTGTCACCTATTTCTCATTTTGATAATGTCCACAGGTGAGAATTTACAGAGTCCTTGGGTAACTTCTGAGTGACAATTATCATTAATTCACCCTGGCCACTTATTTTGATTCAGTTTATTATCCCTTGTTGTGTATCCAGATTACTGTCTTTTATTCTTATGTCTAATTTCCTATTTTAGTAACTTACCTGAAAACCAGGGCCCCATAGGACTGTTATAAATTATCTTCACTTGTTTCTGTGTTCCAACTACTTGTCGTATATACAGCTGTCTTTTGACCAGTAGTGCTCATAATAGGATCGTCCAGGTCCTCAATTCTTACCTACCTGAATATCTTTTTTTCTCACATACTTTTAGATTTTCCTGTTCCAAAGGACTTCCCCAGACTAGGCAGATCTGCCTAGTACCCTGGACTGGAAATTTCCTCTACTTGCCCAGCCATTCCTGCCTGAGATGACTTGTGGGGCAGCCGTATCTGGGAATAAGACCCAGGAGCCAAAAGTCATCTGAACAATTGAGCATTTAGGACGCTACATAGTGGTACAAGACAGAACAAAGTCAAGGTTGGAAATGAGGAATGAGCTCTTTGACAATCTTGAAGGAGGAGGCAAAAGAAAGCATACCTTTGCTCCCCAACCTCCTATTACATGACTGCACAAAAGTTTTCTGAGTACAATCCCTACAAGGCAGTGTACTTGATCTTTACATGCCTTTATTTCTAGGATTAGGTTTTTAGTTTTTATTTTGATATAGGGGATTGAACCCAGAGATAGTCTACCTCTGAGCTACATCCCTACTCCTTTCTGATTTTTATTTTGAAATAGAACCTCACTAAGTTGCTAAGGGTCTCACAAAGTTGTTGAAGCTGGCCTCAAACTTGTGATTCTTCTGTCTCAGCCTCCTAAGTACTGGGATTATCGGTGTGTGCTGCCATACCTGGCTAGGAATGAGGTTTGTGACTCAGTCTGAGTGGCGAAAGCAAACCTATAATTCAGAGGTGGAAATAGTTATGTAGGAAACTGGTAAGTTGTTAAATGATAGTTATTATCATTATTATTACTATTATAATTGTTGTTACGCAATGCTACTGATTGAAACCAGGATCTTACAAGCATTCTATCACTAAGCTATACTCTTAGCCTGTGACAATTAGGTTAAAATGGATATGCTGTGTGGCTATATACATACATACATACATACATATATATCCATATATGCCATATATGGATACCATATAGATATATGGTAAATGATAGGAAGTGTGCTTGCAAATTACATGGACAGGTTTTATTGTCAGAAGAATTAAGTTCAAATTCAGACTCAATAATTATGAGCTTGATAATCTTGGAATATGATTTACTTTTATTTACTGGGTCCTTATGAAAGCTGAATGAGATATGGCACCAAAAAAAAAAAAAGCATTTAGAGGTGTCTGTCACATTACTATGTGCCAATAAATGTTTGTATTGTCATTGGAAAAAATAAATCTTTCATCCATTTGAAAAAGAATTTATCCTATGGAGAAAGCATAATTGGTAGAATAAAATAGAGTTATTGTAGAGATATGAGAGGGTCATGTAAAAAAAATTAAGACTCTGGGTCTTGGACCTCATTGTGTCACTACTTGTGGGAAATGTATCATATTATTTGACCTCTGAAAGCCCGACTTGCTATGTCATTAAGGCAGGAAAGTCATGTGTGCTTTATGTGGTTATTAAGATAATGCATGTGAAATGCTTAAAGCAGTGACTGGTACTTAGTGTTTATTAAAAGGCAAAGAAGCCTTTTAATTACTTTTCGAGTACATATTTTTTAAAAGAGGAATTGTTAGCCCGACATGGTGGCATATGCCTATAATTCCAGTATTTGGGAGGCTGAGATAAGAGAATACCAGGCTCCAGACAGTATGCAGTGACTTAGAGAAACCGTGATTCAAAATAAAAAATAAAATATGACTGGAGGTGTAGCTCAGTAGTAGAATCCCCCTGGGTTAAATCTTTAGTAACACACATGCATGCATGTGCGTGTGCACAATGGAGCAGAAAAAATGTTCCACATATGAGAAGTGGAGGACCTTGGCTTGGAGTAGTGAGAACTGAAGAAAAATCACAACTGTAACAAAGACAGGGGGAGCAGTGTGTGTGTGCATGTAAGTAGGCAGGCAATCACATCCCTAGTTTACTTTTAGATGAACCTCTGCCTCTAAGAGTTCCCAAGAAACATCACACCCTGGCTCCAGAAGATTCCCCAAAGTACACAAGCTGAGATGATGGCCTGTTTTTTTCCCCCACAAACTGATGTCTGGGTCCTGTGCTGACCCCTAGTCCACATGTGTATTTTGGAAAAGGCTTTTCAGGTGAGATAAGAACAATTTGTAATTAGCACATTCCCTGTTTAGCAGCATTATTTGCATACAAAGCGGCTTTTATAATTACTTGAGAGTCATTTGTTGACCTTTCTTCTTTAGTAGGCTAAACATTTTTCTTATTTGTATAACAATTTTCTCTACAAACTCTTCCTTTAGATCTTGCTGAAGAAACAGCAAATCAGACTACAAAAGTTTGTAAATCCCTTTTCTGAGGCCAGGCAAATAAATGAGTGTTGGCACTTTATGTTGGAACTGACAGACCTCAGAGCGGGAACACATTTTCAAATGCTGCTTTAGACTCCTGGAGGGGATATTGAAAATATAGTTCCCCCGCTCTTATCCTAGGCTGAATAAGATAGAACCTCTGGATGTGTCTAATAGTCTACATTTTTTTATATACTGGGGATTAGACCCAGGGACATTTTACCTCCCTCCAAGTTATACCCCCAGCTCTTTTTATATTTTTAAAATTTAAAAAGGTTCTCACTGAGTTTCTGAGGATCTTGCTAAGTTGCTGAGGCTGACCACAAACTTGTCATCCCTTATCTTAACTTCTCAAGTAATACAATTACAGGCATGTGTGCTACCATGCCCAGCTGATAGTCCACATTTTTATCAGATGTCTAAGCATATTTGTGTAAGAAGTTGGATTTGAGAATCAGCATTTTTGGTTGCTCCTTTTAAAATTAACTTCTTCTAGTAAATCAATGATCAAGTTGGTTAAGTGGGTTAACTCCAAATTTATCATTGAGATGGTCTGTGCCAGTGATGTAAAGTTCACCAGAATCCACATCTCCCAATCTCCTGGCAATATCTTCCCATTGTATCTAGCTCAGTGAAAACCACACCCTTTCCTACTACTTGCGTGGCTCTAAAGGCATCCACCTTACCAGCCTAGCATATATAAAGCATCTATGAAGAACAAGGCACTTTCTGTAACCTAACAGCTTTCAATCAATTAATTAACCCCAAATGAAGGTCTTGTTGGCACTTAAGTTTTACAGTTGAGAAAACACACTCAAAGGTGGGAAATCATTTGCCCAAAGCCTCATAACTAAGAACTGCAGGGCTAGGGATACAAGCTACATCATTCCTATGAATGCACGCGGCCTTTTTAAAAAGGAAATGCACCATGCCTCCGTCTCTCCAGGAAGAGCATTTGGGCTTTATCTGACATGCTACAGATGGAGAGAAGATGCTCCTTCAGCCAAGAGACTTCCAACCTCATGGGGAGATGCAGGAGTGCAGCCTCTGGTCTCACAGCTGGCCACCAACTCTGTCTCCCCTCTTACTCATCTCTCCCAAGTACAGTCTATACCAGATTCCTGACAGATGCCAGTTGTCCTCCCCAGTAGACCAACTTCCTGGAAGGCACAGGCTGTCCTTTGTTGAGACATGTTCATCCTACCTTCCCTCTGTTAGTGACTGACTTTCAATCTAGCTCACATTTTGCACATAGTAAAGAAGTATTGTGTGAAAGGATTCTTGTTTTTAAAAAAAGAATCATATGAATCAAGGAATTTTACATATGTCCAAGTCAGAAAAATGTGATACAACATAAAATATCTCCTGATTTGTCAGCCTCTCCAGACTCCAGAAGAATAAGAACGCCAAGGTGGGAATGTGTGCAAAAGCACACATTCATAAAACAATTGCTAGAATACCATGGATAGAAGGGTAATTTCTAAATTATGTCCCAAAGAAAATTGTATAAATTTTCGGTGCTCAAGTGATATATCTTGGTCCATAAATAACTCCAGGCCTGTTTCTTGGGGACCTCAGCCTGTGTAGTCCTGTCTCCATTAACCAGGACCTTTAGGATGCGGTTTCAAGGCTTTTCCACACACATCTGATTTTCCATCTAAGCATTGAAACTCTGGGACCTTGTCCTCATTGGTAGCATGAGACCTGTAAGTTTCAAGCATACACTGAATCCACCCCACACTGGGAAATTAATGTAATGATTTGGAGGAATAAAGCAGAAAAAAGGTGAAAACCCATGAGTAGGTCTGGAAACCTTATCTTGCCTCTGAAGAAATTGGGGATGCTTATTCTGGACAAAAAGAGACCTAAAAAGCATTGGGACAGCCACTTTGGGGCATTTAATAAATTGTCATGAAGAAGAGGGAATAGTCCCAAAGAAGGAATTATAATCTGTATTTTGGCTATTGAAAAGTCCCAACTCTTGAGGATATTTATATGTTATGTATGTGTCTTGTTTTAGGTTTTAACTGTATTTCAGTGAATGCCTCCTGCCTGCAGAGTAGCAGCAGATATCTTGTCCTAATTCTAAAATTACATGATCACTTTTGGTTAGCAAAATTTATTCTAACACAATTTAATCTTGTTTTTCTTTTTGTTTTTGGTGTATATAACTGATTATAGTAATAGGCAAATATTTAAAACAGTATTCAGTATTATTGGAATATAATCAATGTTCTATATATACTTGAAGAATGCAATCTGACATATGTATCTATCCATGAACCTGACATCACAATCAAAGTATTAAACATATTTAACATCCCTAAAAGTTTTCTGATGCTCTCTTGCATTCTCTTCTGTGATCTTTTTTCTTCTCATTTAGTCCTTACAATTAATGATCTCCTTTTTGTCACTATCTATTAATTCATGTTTTCTATTATATTATGCAAACAAACTATAGCATATATTGTCTTGTCCACCTCCAATCATTCAAAATAATTTTGGTATAGTTCATATTCATCCATGTTGTAGTATACATAAAATGTTGATTCCTTTTGATTGTTCTGTAGTGTTTTATTGTATGGATATACATTTGTTTTTCCATTGTCTTGTGGATAGGTAAGTGAATTGTTTCTAGTTTCTGCCTGTTACATATAAATCTGCCGTAAGCATCTACGTGCAACTCTTTATGTATTACGTGTTTTCATTTTTCTTGAATAAATATAAGGATTGAAATGGATGAGTCATAATAGTAAGTGCTACTTAACTTTCTAAGAAACATTAAATTATTTTTGGAAGTACTGTGACATTTTACATTCCACAGGAATATATGTGAGTTCCCGTTTCTACATTCTTGCCAATAGTAGGTACGGGAAGTCTTTTAAATTTTAGCCATTCTGATAAATATAACATAATATTTAATTATATTTATTTTAATTTCTTTAATGACTAAAAACATTGAGCAGCTTTTCATGCACTAATTTAAATTTTTTTATATTCCTTGTAAGGTGTCTCTTGAAAACTTTTGATTATTTATTTGGCATTATTTACCTCTTCTTATTACATTTAATAATTCTTCAAAGATCCTGAATGTAATTCCTTTATCAGACAGAAAATTTACCAATATTTACTCCCTGCCTGTGACTTAATCTCTTTATTTCCTTTACAGTGTTCTTTGAAGATCAGCATCTTTAATTTTGATAAACTCCAATTTATCAACACTTTTTTTCTAGGTGGTACTTTTAGTGTTTTATATAAGAAAATCTTTACTTAACCAAAAGACACATTTTTTTCTGTTTTCTTCTAGAAGTTTTACTGTTTTGGAATTTATATTCAGCTTATAATCCTTTTTGAGTTAATATTAATATATTGGATGAGTATATATCCAAGCTAACTATTTTACATGTGTGTATCCAATTTTCCAGAATCTTTTGTAGGAAAAATTGTCTTTCCACAATGAATTTTGCATCTTTGCAGAGAACAAACTGTAAATACATGTAGCAATCTAATTTTGGTTCTTTATATTCTGTTCTTTGATATAAAACATTTATGTCTTAGTTATTATAATTTAATAATCTATGGTGAAATTACATAGTATTAGCCATCCATCTTTATTCTTTGTTTTAAAAGTTGTTCTGTTTCTTTTAAGTTCTTTGTTTTTCCATAGAAATTTATGAATTTTTATTGGCGTATTATAGTCATAAATATTAATGGTATAAAAAACTTGTGGAGATATACATGCACACACCACACAATCAGCCCTTACCCAATCCCTAACCCCTTCCCTCCCCCTCCCTCCTTCCCATGCTTGGCTTCCTGATTTACTCTGATATGTTTAAGTACATCATGTGCTTTAAAGAGTTTCCCTCTTCCCCCTCCCATCTCCTTAGATATGTCACCTTACTTGCTCCTCTCTGGGATCCCTTCTTCATCTAGAATTCCTCCTGTTACCCATTCCTCCCTAGTTTCCACACATTAGGAAAATCATCTGATTTTCCTATTTTTTTGTGACATTTCATTGTAAATGCCATAATTTTGTTCTCCCTTAATGGCTGGGCAAAATTCCATTGTGTACACATCCCATAGTTTTGTAATCCACTCATCTGTTGAGGGACATCTTGGCTGGTTCCACAGTTTGGCAATGGTGAACTGTGCAGCTATGAACATGGTTGTTCATGCATTAGTTTGGTAATTTGGTTTTCATTCTTTTTGGTGGATACCCAGAGGTGGTAATTCTGGATCATATGGTAAGTTCATTTTCCTCCTTCTGAGGATCTTCCATACTGTTTTCCAAAGTGGTTGCACCAACTTGCAATCCCACCAACAATGTATTAGAGTTTTTATTTCTCCACATCCAATCATTACAGTTTCTTTCTTCCTTTGAAGTCCTTCTTTTAATTTCCACACTTATTCCCACTTACTGAAATCCTGAAAGCCAGAAGGTGAGTAACTTTGACAAGATGATTCACTCACAACCAATTTTTTAAAAAAATAGAAGTCACTTTAGCCGGGCGTGGTGGCGCATGCTTGTAATCCCTGTGCTTGGGAGGCAGAGACAGGAGGATCGCGTAGGTTCGAAGCCAGCCGCGCTGGCTTAGGAGACCCTGTTTCCAAAAATAAAATAGGTCTGGGAGTGTAGCCCAGAGATAGACGGGCTTCCAGGAACCCCAGTACCACCACCAAAAAAAAAAAAAAAAAAAATAGAAGTCACTTGGATCTGGGAATCTGCTGCGAGATGAGATTCCGCAGTGGCAGCTTCTAGTGTTTCCTGGCCATATGTTTGCAGGGACCCGCTGGTCCTTTGCTGTGGAGCAGGCCCTGGTCCCAGCCCCGCTGTGTGACAGGCTCAGGGCCCAGCCTCACTGGCTCCAGACCCGGCTCCGCTGCGTGGCAGGCTAAGGTCTCCATCACTGTCATCATGGGCAGGATGTCTACAGAGGTTCCCACTTTTTCTTCCATATTTTTATTTTTAGTAGGAGAAAATAGCATATGTCATTTGCAGAAGCTGGGAGCCCAAATCACTAGCAGCAATGGATTTTATCTTCCTACCAAAAGCAGAGGCCCACAGCCTCACCACGGAGAACGGGATCTGCTGCTCCAAGCATACCTCCACCCCCAGTGCAGCATAGAGGAGTGCGGCAGCCATGAGCACCAAGGTATCCTGGGATGCTCACTGCAGTGAGCCAGCCCAGCCATGCAGGCAGGATCCCTTCAACTGGCCGCAAACCTTTTTCTTATATAGCATGTTGTCTAGAATTTCTAAGCATGTGTGGTAAGAGCAGTCTACTTTCAGGGAGATTTCTTCAAAAATTCAAGTTGGATTGGATTGGATCTATCTGCCTCTCCTGAATACTGGCCACAACTGCCGCTGCCATCTTGGTCCATCTCTACGAAGCTTTTTCTTACATAGTATATTGTCCAGAATTCCTGAGTGTGTGGGGCAGGAGCAGTCCAATTCTGGGAGATTTCTTCAAAAGTTCAGGATGGATTGGATTGAATCTGTCTGCCTCTCCTGAATACTGGCCACTGCCGCCGCCATCATCTTGATTCTCCTCTCGAGCATTTTTCTTACATAGTATATTGTCCAGCCTTCCTGAGCATGTAGGGCAGGAGTAATCTATTTTTGGGGAGATTTCTCCAACAGTTCAAGGTGGATTTGATTATGTTTGTCTGCCTCTCCCACATACTGGCCCCCGCCGTCGCCATCTTGTTCCATCTTTTCTCTCATATTTTAGATAGGAAGTCATGGCTGGAAATGTTTCCGTATGTTGTCCCAATCAGATATTAAACCAAAAGCTGTTGTCCGGGGTTTCTCAGAGGAATACATGTCCTTTTTGGCCACTGCCAGCCGTTGTCGCTACGGCTGCGGTTGCCACTGAGGCTGCAGCTGCCACCATCTCCACTGGAGATTAACATCTTGAGAGCATTGAGGTTTTTATATAATAACCATAGAATATTTGTCCCATTTATTCTTATTTAAATTTTTCTAAATAATGCATCTTTTAGTTTTTATAATTTTATTGGTATAGTCTCACATCATATTGCAGTTCACAATGATAGTGACATACATGCACACAGTACTTGATGGAATTTCCCCCAGCTTACTCCCCACTCCCCTTTTCCTTATACAGGGTACTGAGATTGACATTAATATTCTCACATATGTATATAATCAACAGGTATGATTCTTTCATCGATCCTCCGTATCGCTCCCTTCCCCTATACCACTTCCTTGGCTCCACTGGAGTTTCTCCTCCATTATCTGAAGTCTTTCTGGTATCTAGATTACGCCCTAGCTTCTGCATACGAGAGAAAACATATAACCCTTTACTATATGTGACTGGCTAATCTCACTCAGCATAATGTTCTCTAGGTCCATCCATTTTCCTGCAAATAATATTATTTTGTTCTTCTTTATTGTAGAATTTCATTATGTGTGTATTTAATAATTTTGTAATCTACTCATCTGTTGATTAATACCTAGGTTGGTTCCATAATTTGGCTATTGTGAATTGTGCTACTATAAACATGCATATAATATGACTATGATTTTCTGATTTCAATCCCTTTGGAAAAATACCCAAGAGTCATATAGCTGGATCATATGGTAAATCTATCATCAATTTTCTGAGGAACCTCCACACCGATCTCCATAGTGACTGTGCTAATTTGTAATCCCAACAGTGTAGAAGAGTTCCTAATTCTCCATATCCTCACCAACATTTATGTTGTTTGACTTCTTGATGATTACCATTCTGGTTGGGTGAGATTGAATCTCAGTGTAGTTTTGATTTGCACACTCTGATTGCTAATGATGCTAAACGTTTTTTAAAATAATATTTATTTGCTATCTGTATTTCTTCTTCTGTGAAGTGTCTATTTCAGTTGCCCATTTCTTCATTGAGTTATTTATTTTCTTAGTGTTAACTCTTTTTATAATTCTTAATTTTTAAAATTGATGCATTGTAGTCTTTTTTTTTTTTTTTTTTTTTTGGTAGTGGTACTGGGGATGAACACTTCTCCCTCTGGGCTACACTCCCAGACCTATTTTTATACTTTTTTTGTTTTTGTTTTGGAAATTGGGTCTCTTAAGCCAGCACGGCTGGCTTCAAACCTGCGCAATCCTCCTGTCTCTACCTCCCAAGTGCGGGGATTACACGCGTGCACGACCATGCCTGGCATAGTCATACATTTTAATGGGGTTCAAGATGGTAGAGGTACACAGGCACACATCATTCATTTAGTCCTTCCTCAGTTCCGACCCCATTCCTTTCACCCTCCCTCCTCATATTTGGCTTAGTGATTGACTCTGATGTGTTTGTGATTGTACATCATGTACATCATGGAACTTTTCTCCTCCCTCCTCCTACCCCAGTCTTTTAAGAGTTTGCATATTCTGGATATCTGTACTGCTTCAGAGGGATCTTCTTCCATTCTGTGGGCTATCTCTAAACTTTTGATGGTTTTCTTTGATGAGCGGAAACACTTTAATTCCATCCTATTTATTCATTTTTTTTGGGGGGGGTGGTACTGGGTTCCTGGAAACCCTTCTACCTCCAGGCTACACTCCATGATACCTATTTTTTATATTTTTATTTGGAAACAGAGTCTCTTAAGCCAGTGTGGCTGCCTTCGCACCTGTGCGATCCTCCTGTCTTCCTCTCCCAAGCGTGGGGATTACAAGCTTGTGCCACAACGCCTGGCTTCATTCTTGTTTTAATTTCCTAAGTTTTAGGGTTCTTACTGAGGAAGTTTATACCCATGTCTGTATGTTGGAGTGTTGGATCTATGCTCTCCTGTAGGAATGTTAAAGTCTCTGATCTAATTTCCAGGTCTTTGATCTGTCTTAAGTTATCTATTGTGCAGAGTGAGATGTAAAGGTTTAATTACATTTTTATACAAACGATAATTAGTTTTCCTGATACTATTTGTTGAAAATACTTTTTTTCATTTGGCATTTTTGCCAAAAATCAGTTGTCTATGAGTGTGTGGATTTTTTTTTGCATCTTTTATTCTGTTTCATTGGTTTATGTGGCTGTTTCTGTGGCAATATTATGCAGTTTTTACTACTAAGTCTCTGTTTAGGTTTTCTATATTTTCTTGGTTCAGTTTAAGTAGGTTGTGTCTAGAAATCTGTTGATTTTTTTCTAGATTTTTCAGTTTATTGAATATAAATTTTTGAAATCATTTCTGATGATCCTTTTGGTTTCCCCATTTTCTGTGGTGATGTTTTCTTTTCTGTTTCTGATTTTAATGATTTAGGCTGATTCTCTCTTTCTTTTAGTTATGTTGGCTAAGAGTTTATCAATCTTGTTAATCTTTTCAAGAACCAGCTTTTACATTAAAAATTATTTTATTTTATATATTTTTTAAATTTTTATTAGTGCATTGTAGTCATACATCTTAATGGAGTACAAGATGATAGAGACATAAAATCACTAAACCAGCTTTTTGTTTTGTTGATCTTCTGTATTGTTTTCTGTTCTGATTTTTGGTCTGATTTTAACTATCTCCTGCCTTCTACTAGCCTTGGGATTAGATTGTTTCTGGGTTTTTTTTTTTTCTTCGGATTTTTGAGGTATGTCATTAGATATTTTTATGTGTTGACTTTGTTTTTCTTATGTGGCACTCAGAGCTATAAAAGTTCCACTTAAAACTGCCTTCAAAGTATTTCATAGATTTCAGTACATTGTCTCTCTATTTTTATTTAATTCTAGGATTTTTTTTTATCTCCCATTATGTCTTCTCTGATCCAGTCCTTATTCAAAAGCATATCATTCAATCTCCACAAATTTATGTAATTTCTTTTGGTCTTCCTTTTGTTGATCTTTAGTTGCATTCCATTATAATATGAAAAGTCTAGGTGAACTATATTACATTTTTTTAATTGGCTTGTACTTTCTTTGTGGCCCACAATGTGGTCTATTTTGGGGAAGGTTACAAGAGCTGTTGAAAATAATGTGTATTCAGGTGTTGTTGGTTAGACTCTTCTGTATATGTCTGTTAGGTCCACTTTGTTTACAGTGGTTTTTAGATCGGAAGAGTCTTTACTTATCTTTTGCCTCAAAGATCAATCTAGTGGTGTGAGCAGTTTGTTGACTTTTCTCAATATTATTGTATTTAGGTCTATTTGAAACCATATGTCCTAAAGACTTTGTTTATAAAAGTGAGTGCACCCACATTATGGGCCTAAATATTTACTATTATGACAAATTTTTGTTAGATTGTTACTTTTATTAGTAATAGATGAACTGTTTTGTTTCTTTTTGTAAGTTTTAGCATAAAGTCTGTTTTGTCAGATATAAGCATTGTAACCACTGCCTGTTTTTCTTGTTTTCAGTCTGTATTTGCACATGATATCTTTTTCCATTCTTTTACTTTTAGCCAATGGACATTTTTGCCTACAAGATAAAGTTCTTGCAAGCAGCTTATAGTAAATTGTGTTCTTTAAGCCGCATTGCCAGTCTATGACTTTTAATTAGGGAGTTTAGACCTTTGACATTCAGTGTAATTATTGAGAGATGATTGTTGTTTCCTGTCATTTTGAGTTATATTTTCTGCTTGGTTTAGTATTGTTTCTCTTTCATCTTGTGAAATTCAACTCTTTTCTGGTTCTGGTATATTCTTCTTTCTTCTTCGTGTTTTATTTCTTTAAGATTTTCTCTAGTGCTGTCTTGGTAGTCATGAATTCTTTTAGTTTTTAATTTTCTTGGAAGGATTTTATTTCTCAAATGACAGGAGACAAAAATTTTGAATATCTTTGCTTGATATAGCAATCTTGGAAGTTGATTTCTTTCTGAGTCTAGAATATATTATACCATCCCCTCCTGACTTTAATGACTTAGGTTGAGCATTCTGGAGTGATTATTATTTTTTGTTCCTGAATGTCACTCACTTTTGTTTTCAATGCTTTTAAGATTCTTTCTTTGGTCTGTGTATTAGTCATCTTGATTATTATGTAGCATTGAGAAGTTCTTCTTTGATCCTGTCTTGTTGGTATCCTCAATGTCTCTTATACATGGATGTCCAGGTCTAATTCTCTGATATTATTTCTCTGAAAAAGTTTCTAATACCCTTGGTTTGTGCTTCTAGACCTTCTTCAATGACTATTATTTGTAAGTTAGATCAGTTCATATTATCCTGTTTTTCTTAGATATTCTCATCATGTTGTATTGTGTTCTCTATATTATTGACTATGTGGTAAATTTTTGATAAGCTGTCTTCCAGGAATGAGACTATTTTTCCATGTGATCTAGCCTCCAGGGACAGTTTATATTAAAATCTTTAATTCATTTATTTACTATTTCATTTCTTTCAGAGCTTCCTTTCGGTTTTTACTTAGAGTCTCAATTTCTCTATTCACATTTTCTTTAATTTCCTGTAAACTTTCTCTGTTTATTTCATAGGCCTTTGATTATACCAAATGTTGTTGAAATTATTCTTTTAGCATTTATAATTTTCAACTATTATGTTTCTTTGTGTGTGAAATTTTAATTGAAAATGAGTGAGATGTTAATAGTGTTATTTGAAAGAATATCTAAAAGATTTATAAATGTTTGAAATATCACACAAAGGCTGACTTCTAAAAAATTAAAATGAAGCCAGGTGTGGTGGCAAATGCTTGTAATCCAAGCATTTGGAAGGCTGAGACCCGGAGGATCGCGGTTCGCGGACAGCCTCAGCTACTTAGTGAGGCCCTCTGCAATTCAGTGAGACCAGGTTTCAAAATAAAGAATAAAAAAAAAAAAATAGGGCAGGAGGTGTAGCTTGGAGGTCAAATACTCCTGGGTTCCATCCCCAAACCCACAAAAAAATAAAATAAGATAAAATAAAATAAAATAAAAATTAAAATGATAAAGTATTTATTTTGCCTGAAAAAGAAAAAAAAAAAAAAAGAAAATCAAAATTCTGAATTATCCTTCCAGCATTTCCTGCAAGTCAGTATTGGTGGACTCCCTTGTTGTTGAGTTGTAGGAGTTTATTTTTTTTCCTCAGTGGTCTTCATTCTCATGTTCTTAGAGCTCTAAGGTTTCTATTGTTCTTGTATAGGCATCTTCTTTCTTTTTGTGTGAGTTCTGTGTCTATTTATTATCCTTTTATAATAAGGCCTATGCTGGGGTATATATTCGCCTCTACAAATCTGTCTCTTTGAATCAAATTTTTGAGTTTGTCCCCTAGATCTTCTCTGATAAGATGTAGTTCTTATTGCAGGGAAACAGAGGTCTCTGACTGCAGGTCATGTTTGCTGACACAAACTCTGTAAAGTTAGAGACTATGGTGTTCTGTTCAAAGCCTGAAGTATGCTGACTGGAATTTATTTCCCTACAGACACCACTGCTGCTATGCTGGTTGAGACCCTGTGAAACTCTGAAAAGCACTGACTTCCAGCATCCATGGACATGGGGCCTAAGCTCAGTAGGGCCAGAGACTACTATGTTCTGAACTGTGCCTCAGCTGGCTGAGCTTTGATGGCCAAAGGATACCACTCCTGATCTACTTATTTCAATCTCATGGAGCACTGTTAGTCATTATGCACACACACCAGGCCAAAACTCTGCTGGTGGAGAGTGTCGAGTTCTCAGCCTGAAACTGATTTCATGAACCACTAATGGTCCCTGGCTTCCTTGTTTTCAGGGTCCAAGCTCTTGCAGCGAGATATTGTCCTGTTCTGAGCCTGAGACTTGGGTGGCTCGTTTTTTTTTTTGTTTGTTTGTTTGTTTTGTTTTGTTTTTTTAACCCCAGAGACCCAGCTAATGCTTGGGGCAGCTGCAATCACTTGAGACTTTGTTGACCTCTAGTCTTGGTGCTTGTAGCACCCAAACAATGCCAGGTTTGAATTTATAGTCTTCTGAGACTGCAGCATGGTTGGCTGAGTTTTTTCAACCCACAGACCTGACTGCTGGCAGTCATGTGGTGATTGCTGGAGACTCTGCAGCAGCACAGCAAACTGCTGACCTTAGGTTCCTATGTCTCAAATGTCCCTGGGCAAATGTTCTTTGCTATGAAAGTCCCTGAAGCCACACAGACTCCTGCTGGGACACTTTGTAAACTCATAGTCTTGAGTAGTGATGCTCAGGTCCCTGCAGGAATAGAAGAGTTTAGCTTGCAGCCACAGGATTTTACTAAGTAATTTTCCTTGTTGATCTGTAGATCGATAGTGGTCTTTATGAGGTAGGATGTATCCACTGGGCTTCCTGCAGGAAGATCCTGAAGTTTCTCAGTCTGAGTTCAGCTATAGTTAAAAGATTTTTTTGGGTGGTCTTGCGGGGTACCATGAGGAGGCAAGTCTTGAGGTATTCAAGAATGGAGAGAAGAGTGTGATTGCTTTAGATGATTGTTTTTTGCAGTCACTGGCTCGACAGGATTGTGCTCCTTCTTTGTTAAAGTTGGTTTCTGAGAGCTGCTGGTCCTGGCAGCCTCCAGCTTGATGATCACCAAGATGGTTCCTCCTCTGCTCATAAGGCGAGATGCATGGAGCTCTATTCTGTCCTCAGATCTCTGTACTTCCTTTAATTCCATCAGATTTTGACAATCTTTTGTTGAGTTCTGACTGCTTTTCTTGTTTTGCCTAGAAACAGTCTTCCCACTGGTTAATTTTTGTGTCTCAGAGAAACCAAAATGCACTGTCTACCTCTTCCATCATGCCATCTTTCCTTTTTTGTTTTTAAATAAGATCTTGCACATGTTTTGTCAAAATTTCACTTATTGTTTTATATTCCAATGCTATTATAAATGATATAGTTTACGTTCTCATTTGCAATTGATATTTACCCCTGAGTTGGTATAAAGAAATACAATTGATTTCTGTAAACTTATTTTGTGCCCTGCAACCTCGATCAACTTCCTCATAGTAGTAGATATCATCAGATTTTCCCCATAAATTATCATATCATCAGTGAATAAAGATAATTTCAATTATTTTATTAAGTTAGGATGTCTTTTGTTTTCTTATCAGATTGCACTAACTAGCATTACAACACTGATCATAAGTGATGAGAGTAGATATCATTATCTTGTTCCTTATCTTAGGGGAAAATATTCTTCTACCTATGAAAATAAAGTTACCTGTAAATATCTTGTAGATACCCTTAATCAGGTTGAAAAGGTACCCTTCTATTCTTACTTGGTGAGAGTTATCAGAAATGATTGATTTTGTCAAATGCTTTTCTGAGACTTTTACAATAATCATGTGGGTTATTTTTGCTTGTTCAGATGTTACTTTTCTTATTATGTAAGTTATATTTCTTTTCAAATGTTAGACTAACCTGGAATTCTCAGAGTAAACAAAGTCTTCCACTTGTTCATGAAATATTATCCTTCTTGCTGGGCATAGTGGCGCACGTTTGTAATCCCCGCGCTTGGGAGTCAGAGACAGGAGGATCACACTGGTTCAGAGCCAGCCTAGCTGGCTTAAGAGACCCTGTTTCCACATAAAAAAGTTAAAAAAATAGGTCTGGGAGTATAGCCCATGCAAGTGTATCCCGGAGGTAGAAGTGCTTCCAGGAACTCCAGTATCACCAAAAAAAAAAAAAAAAAAAAAAAAAAAAATATATATATATATATATATATATATATATATATATATATATATATTATCCTTCTTATCTATGGTGAGACTCATTTTTCTAAATTTGTGTTGATAATTTTTGCATCTGTAATATGAGGAGTATTGTTTGTAGTTTGCTTCTTTTGGAATGATTTTCTGTCTTGTAAACAGTCCAAATCTTTATGAAGAATGTGCTGAGAGACTTTCCTTATCTTGTTTCAGATGTGAACAGGTAGAGATGGGAAAAATTCTCTCCAATGACACTGCCCTTATACAAAGGAAAATGCCTCAGATTTTCCTGCAGTTATCTCCTTGTTCAGATTAGTGACTTTAGACTGTCCCTACTATTCCTAGGGACAGGGAAAGGAAATGGTAAGCTTATTGATGTGCCATTGGTTAACTAGTTTGTAATGTAAATTTTGTTTCATACACATTTGGATTTATATTCAGTTTATGACTTTTATGTGGGTATACTTGAAGAATTTCAAAGCTACTGAGCTAAAGAATTGTCATACTGTGAAGGTGTTATTCTCTGAAGTGGCAGAAGAATGTGTACAGTAATGTAATGTTTACAGCTATTACATGAGAATACTTTAGATTCTCCAAGTCAAAATCTGCTTTGAGTTTGCCAACCTTAAAATTATAATGAGGAATATTTCTTACAACAGTCCTCCTTCCTTGCAGAAAAACAAAGAACCATTATTGTAGACCGTCTAAGAATACTGTGGCCTTATCCTATCCACAAGCTTTATGGCTTTGAAGTACTGATGCTGTGTCTTCTCTAGAATCATCATGAAGTTAATTAGCCCCTGCCTTGTAAGTTGTAAACAATCTTCTCAAATTATTTCTTACCTGAAACAAGGATTGCCCTTCAGGAGCTCTTCCAATTATCTGGCAAGAAGGATACCCCTGAAATTACTCACATGCCAAGACAACATGTAAATATGGGCTACACTGTCTAGGCAGTTGTCTAGGGACAAGAAGAATTAAGGAATCAATGGGAAGAGATGAAACAACAGAGAAGACTTCTTTGAGACAGGCTTGGACTAACCTTGGACTAGTCATGAAGGATGAGTTGGTTTCAGACATCCAAAAAAAAGGTTAGGAACATTCCAGAGTCAAAAGACTTTAGTTCAGGGATTTGGAGTTTTCACACAGTTTACCTTCTACCTTGTACACATTTCAGAAAAAGCACAGCCTATTGTCTGCTCTAAGAACCTAATCTGAGAGTCCATACAGAGTCACAAAGAGTTTTCATTATGTCTACATGCATTTTCTTTATGTCTACATTTTGGATTATTGATTGCTTTTCTTATTTAGCTATTGTGTCTCAAAAACCTGTGATGTGCAACAATACCATGACTTAGTAATGAGCTGCATAATAAATAAAAGACCTCTGACCTACTGTCATATTTTATTCAATTTTTGAGAAAAACTGTGACCCAGTAAGAGAAGTAAAAGCCTATTGATATCAAGCCTGATAATTAGTAAGTCATATAAGCAAGGAAGCAAGGAGCCATAAACAAGGGAAACATTTGAGGTCAAAAAGAGGTCAAGCTGAGACTAATATTGTCAGGGAAGGCATTCTTGGAAAAGGTTGGTATTCTCATTTGGGATGTCTTGTGAGTTTTATCAGAATGTTTTCAGCAGTGACTCAGCAAATTGATTTCAGAGGCAGCCTCTGGGCACTTACATTCTGCTGATGGGTTTATAATGAAAATGCTGACGTACTCCTAAGTGGAGCTGGGACCCTTGAGCAGCTCTAGAGAAATGAGTGCGTCATTTCCCCCTAAACAATGCATCTCATTCATTGCTTGAAGTGTGACCATTCATGTTGAAAATGAAATTCTGCAGAGCGATCTGCTTGGGGAAATTATTCAGAACTACTCACTTGAAGACCTTGCTATCTTCTGTGGTGCTCAATTAAGGCTCAGAAGAATCTCTCTCCAGGGTAAATTGGTCCCAGTCGACACACTGAGAGTAGAAGAAAAATAATAAAAATCCAATCTTGTAGGAATTTTCAAAAGTTCTAAGGATCCCATGGAGCAATGAATATCAATTCTAAGTAGAAACTGGTATAATGGAAAGAACCATGAACTTGAAATTAGGAAAACCTTGGCACTTGTCCTTTTTTTTGCCTGTAGCTCTCCTTGTGCCTTTGAGTAATTCAGAGATATATACATTATTACACACAGAAGACATAACCTAGCTCAAATACTTTTTGGTATACGAAAAGTAAACAAAAAGTATACAAGAAAAATCTAATAATAGTTGGGTTTCAACCACTCCTAATTAAATAACATACATGTTTTTCTATATTTATGTTTTCTCTTAAAAATATACAAATAATTAATAAATTATAAAGTTGAAGTGTTTTTTGGACCACTTGGTCATTATCCAACCACTATTATGAGATTGACTTATTTTAGTCTATTAAAAACATTATTGCCAGGCATGATGGCATATGCCTATAATTCCACTACTTGGGAGCCTGAGACAGAAGGATCACAGGTTAGAAGCTAGCCTCAGCAACTTAATGAGACCCTCAGCAACTCAGTGAGACCCTGTTTCGGACTAAAGATGGGTAGAAGTATAGCTTGGAGGTAGAATGCCATTGCGTTCCACCACCAGCACCAAAAAAGTATGCATATATTACAATTACTTTATTAGAGATTTAAAATTTTTACATAGAGGCAACATGCTATATGTAAAGCATTAGTCTGAAACCTGCTTTTTTCAATTGGGCTTATTTATACCATCTTTTTAAAAAATTAATTAATTAATTTATTTATTTATTTTATTAATTTATTTTTTAAATTGGTGCATTGTAGTCATATATCAATCACATTGGAGTACAAGACTTGAGAGAATATACAAGCACTCATTATCCAATTAGCCCTCCTCCAGCCCCCATCCCATTCCCTCCCCCTCCCTCCATCCCACGCTTCTTTGGTGATTTACTTTGATACATTTGTTTGTGTACCTCCTGCATTTTAAAGAGGCTCCGTCTTCCAGTATTACATACCCTCTGATTGGTCACATTAGTTGCTTCACTATAGGGCCCTTTCTATAGCTCAACCTCTTCCTGTTGCCCTTTTCCTCCTAATTTTTGCTGATTAAGAGAAGCGTCTGATTTATATTTTCTGCGATATTTCTCTGTGCATGCTGTGTTGCAAGTACTGATCCCACTCTTGATGGTCCCAGTAGTGGCCTGGGTACTCAGTGGACTGATCCAGACCTCGCTGGCTCAAGAAGCGGCCTTGCCTCATGGGAGGCCCCAGTTCTGTTCTCGCTGGCCCCTGCACCAGTCTAACCCCTAAGCTGGCTTTGGTCCCAGCCTTGGAGGCCGCAGAAGTGAACTTGCCTCACGCCAGGCTCCGCTGCTGGCCATTGGCCCCTGCACTGGCCTAACCCCTTGGCAGGATTCCAATCCCGGCCTCGTTGGCCCCAGCACCAGCCTAACCCCTCGGCAGGTTCTGTTCCCGGCCTAGGAGGCCCCAGCACTCGCCATGTCTCACGGCAGGCTCCAATGCTGGCCTTGCCTCACGGCAGGCTCCGATGCCGGCCTCGCTGGCCCCAGCACCGGTCTAGCCCTTCGGCAGGTTGTTATCCTGGTCTCGGAGGCCCCAGTACCGGCCTTGCCTCAAGGCAAGCTCCGATGCCAACCTCGCTGGCCCCAGCACTGGCCTAACCCCTCAGCAGGCTCCGGTCCCGTCCTCGGAGGCCCCAGCACCGGCCTTGACTCACGGCAGGCTCCGATGCCGGCCTCGCTGACCCCAGCACCGGCCTAACCCCTCGGCAGGCTCTTATCCTGGCCTCGGAGGCCCCAGTACCGGCCTTGCCTCACGGCAGGCTCCGATGCTGGCCTCGCTGGCCCCATCACCGGCCTAACCCCTCAGCAGGTTCTGGACCCGACCTCAGAGGCCCCAGCACAAGCCTTGCCTCATGTCAGGCTCCAATGCCGGCCTCGCTGGCCCCAGCATCGGTCTAACCCCTTGGCAGGTTCCAATCCTGGCCATGGAGGCCTCAGTAGTGGCCTTGCCTCACAGCAAGCTCAGATGTCGGCCACTGGCCCCAGCGCCCGCCTAACCCCTCAGCAGGTTCCGATCACTGTCTCTGTGGTTATTATTTCAAAGGTTCCATGTGTAATGTATCAGATCTCTGCCTCCCCTGAGTATTGGCCACTGGCATTGCCACTGCCTCCACCGTTCCAAATCCTTCCCAGGCTCTTTTTCCACTCTGAATGTTGTCCAGTGTTCCTAAGCATGCATGATGGTAGCATTCGACATTTGGTGTAATTTCTCCAAAAAAATAAAGTTGGTAGGATCCGGTTTCTGCTTCTCCTGAATACAAGTCTCCACTACCATCGCGGAGAACTCTTTCAACACCGCATTTCTCCTTGGTCTCCGCTAAACTCTCTCCTTACAGGTGATGTCTGAGATTCTTAACAATATAGAGAAATAGCAGTCCTCTTTCACGGCGAACTTTTCCATAAGTTCCAGTGCATTTAGATAAGTTTTGTCTGCATCTCCAGTGTCCTGGCATCCATAACGGCTTTCTTACCTCCTCTCCGATATTTTTCTTTATCTTTTTCTGTTCTGGGCCCAGTTTCTCCAGGGGTCTGGCGTGCTACTCGCAGTTCGGCCTGGGGCCCAGAGTCCCGCGACCCGGCCCCGGCTGGCGTGCCCCTCACGCGACCCCTGCCCAGAACCCAGCGTCTTACTGGGCCCGGTTTCTCCCTATACCATCTTTTTTGTGTTTTCCTTTTATGTAACGTTAGCTTTGGTTTCCTTTTCCTTTGTAAGTAGTATTCATTGGATTAATATAATTTTATTTCTTTTATCTTATACTCATTTGTAAGCTATACAATTTATTTCTATTCTTTCAGTGGTTATCCTCAATTTTTAATATACTGGTGCTATTACTAATTTCCTAACAAAGTATATGCAGGGAATGCCCTTAGAGTACCTCAGTGCTCCTTAATCCTTCCCACTATTAATTTTTATGCTAATGCTGTCTAGAAATTCAGTTCCAACATGTTTTAAAGATAAAGTATATGTTCTTGATTATTTACTGTAAACACCTTTGCCTTTTTTTTTTTTATGAAACACCCAGTTTGCTTGTCAACTAAAATCCCAGTACTTAATTCTGGATCTATTTTTCTTTATAATGAATTACATCTTTAAATCGTTGTCCTTAGATGTCTGAATATGCCTTTATTTTATGCTTACTCTTAAAGGGAACAAGAATCCATATTTACATGTTACTTTCCTATTACACTTTGAACAGTTCTTTTAGTAACAAATGAGCTGTCCGCCAGATTTTTCTTTTATTCAGGTAACCTGTCTCCTCAGGTGGGTCTTGCGGACTTTTCCCCATTGACAGGCCACGTGTTCA
Organism: Muscardinus avellanarius; assembly: GCF_963383645.1. Taxonomy (NCBI): domain Eukaryota; kingdom Metazoa; phylum Chordata; class Mammalia; order Rodentia; family Gliridae; genus Muscardinus; species Muscardinus avellanarius. The sequence continues at coordinate 30,363,105 of NC_137803.1, read as the reverse complement.
TTTATGTTCATTTCCCCCACTGGGTGCACTCATTGGACTTCTCAAATCTGAAACCACCTCTCTCTCATTCTGGGAAATTACAGATACTCTTAATACTTTTAGATTCTTTTTCTGTTCTTTATACTTTCTTGATTCTGAAATTCTCATTAGTCACATATTGGTGCTTTTCAGCCACCATGTCTATTGATATCTCTATCATTTTCCCATCACTTGGTCTTCCTTCACTCTGGGAAAGGACCTTAGCTCTACCTTTCATTTTGCAATTTCTTGGTTGGGTCAGCCTAGTATTTAGGTTGTATTTTGTTTCCCATGTTCATTCTTATTTCTTTGAGGATTACAAAGATACTATTTTTTAAATCTGATTTTCTCCTTTCTATTTCCTTGAAGAATTCTCCTCTGTTTCTTTGATTTTACTCATCTTTTGCAGAGTTTCTCCTGTGCTCACCTCCTGGAATACCATTTAGGATTACCTAGCCCCACACTCTTAGTGATTTGGACCCACAGGAGACTTTAGGTTAGAAACTCAGCTGCGCTCTCCCTTTCTAAAAGATGTAGCAATTCCAGTGTCAACACCTATGCCTCCCTAACATAATCTAGGAGCTAGTCTTATATGAAATCTTCACCTTGGTGACAGGCTTTGAGCAGACAAGAGGAAATATCCAACTCTTTGTTTTCTTCGTGGCACTGGAAGATTAACCCAGGGGTATTCTACCTCTGAGTGGCACCCCTAGCCCTATTTTAATTTTTAATTTTGAAATAGGGTCTACGTTGTCCAGGTTGGTCTCAAACCTGTGTGTGATCTCAGTACTTGCCCTAGCCTTTCAAGTAATGAGATTACAGGTGTGCACTACCATGCCCAGCTGAGATGCCCTATTCTTCATGAAGTACCACCTGAGGCCAGTGAGGAGCCCACACGTTCCCATCCGAAGGCCTCAGTTGGACCATATGTACATAACTAGTCTCAGCTCCTCCAGTAACCACGTGGCTTTACTCTGCCTTTATCTGTAGAATATCTTTTTATTTCCATTCTTGAAAGTTTCTTAATATTTCGTGTCATCTTTTCTTTTAAAATATAAATGACCCTATCATCTTCTATGTATTCAGTGTTGGAGGGGTATTATACATGAACTACCTCTACTCTAGGGGTACTCTGCTTGTTTCCCAGGTAAATGCAGCAGCTTGCCCAAGCCACACCCAATATGCAGATAATAAAACACTCTAAATCATTGAACATATGTCTCTTTGCCACAAGATTTTGATGTTTAAAATGAAGAAAGTAATCCCAGCTTTGCCTTTCCCACTATATTCGTAGAGTGATTGATATTAGAAATAAGTGTGAAAGTATTTTGCAAATAAATCTTATTAGAATTGTCATTTGAGAGTCCTGTGCGATTATAAGTACCATCCATATTTATTTGTACTGATAAGAAATTACTTCTGAGTTTTACAGTGTAAATTTTTTTCCATTTAGCATTTCTACCTTCAAAGTCAATTTTTTTGGTATGAAATAAGAGGAGCTGAAGATGTAACTTAGTGGTAGAGCAGTTGCCAAGCGTGCACAGGCCCTGAAATTGGTCCCCATTACTACAAAAATAACTAAGTAAATAAATAAATGCATTAGGAATTCGTGGATGGAAGGTGAAATACTAGGGTAAACTCACAAAGAGTAAAGAGCAAATATTTCCTTTTATAATTCAACAAACATTTGTTAAAAGCCAATATGTCCAGGCACTTAGATTTTTGCCTGGGTTTTATTATGTAGAATTCCTTTAAAAAATAAGCTTTTTATTTTATAATGGTTTAAATTTATAGAAAAATTGCAAAGAGAGAGTGTACCCATTTCCCCATCCCAGTTTCCCCCACACTTAATATCTTATATCAATGTGGTACATTTGTCACAACTAATGAGCCAGTATCAGGACATTGCTATAGTTTTATTCAGAGTTCCTTATTTGCCCCCTTTTCTTTTTTAGGATTGCATTCGGGACGCCACATTACATGTCTCCTGAGGCTTCTCTTGGTTGTTATAATTTTTCAGACTTTTTAAGACCCTGGCAGGTTTAAGCACAATGGATCAGGTCTTTTGCAGATCTCTCTGATGTTTTAATCATAGGTAGAATGACATTATGTTTTTTTGTAGGAAAACCACAGAGGTGTAGTACCATTCTCGCCACTTCACATAATGACATGGAATGACAACATCAATTTTGATGTCCCAGGTAGTATTTGCCAGGTTTCTCCAGTGGAAAGTTACTCTTTTCTGCCCACGTGTATCTGCTGGAAGGAAGTTGCTATGAACAGACTGCACTTAACTGAATGGGTAGTTCTTCTCCACCTTCTTAAGAACTTAGTATTCAAATAAATTATTTGGAATTGACCCAAAAGAGAGATTTGTCTATTCTCCTCATTAATGCATTTAATAATGTTCTTATATCAATGTGGATTCCTGGATATTTATTTTATCTTACTACTTTGTATCTTTCATTTCTTTAATAAATTGTGTGTGTGTGTGTGTGTGTGTGTGTGTGTGTGTGTGTGTGTTTAAACACCTTCTCACTCATTCACACTGCAAGATTCTCTTGGCTCATCGTGTTTTTTTCCTGACTCAAGTTTCAAAATCAGTCAGTTCCCCCAAGAAGTCCAGATAATTAAATATGTAAATCATTGACTAAAAAGAAATGCTGCATTGAATCCAACCTAACTAGACATTCTCTTCTTGATTCATCTTTACTTACAAAACAGTTGATGCTTTTTATCCTGTCAAATTCACAGATACATTGAGAAGGGGATTAAAGTCATCGTGAAGCCATTAGCTTTCTTTGAAAAGCATGCCAGGCATAGTGGTACATGCCTATAATCCCAGCACTTGGGAAGCTGAGACAGGAGGAGCACAGATTTGAGGCCAATCTCAGTAACTTAGCAAGACCTTCAGCAATTGAGTAAGACCATAATTTCAAATAAATAAAAATGAATGGAGGTGTAGCTCAGAGTTAGAATGTCCTGTATTCGATTCCTAGTTACCCCTTCCAAAAGGAGATATTCAAAATGGAGATGTTTAACTCCTAAGGAAAATGAATCAAAGATAATTGACACTTTCACCTTTAGTTGCTAATTGAAATCATACCTCTATTCTAAACATCGATCTAATATAGAAATATCACATGGAAATTTTTTAAATGCAAGAGCAAATTAAACTGAAACAAACTAATTTCAAACATTAGGATCTCTTCTCTTTAATCAGAATCAAGGGCAATACCTTAGCAGCTATTAATAAGCTATTGTTACTGGTTTAAACAAAGAACCTAAAGTGTTTATTGTTCCAGTGTATCTTTTATGTGTGCCCAGACTCCAAAGCTTAGTTTTATTTGTTTGGTTCCCCAACAGAGTTGTTGCTATAGCTGTAGTAAAAGCCCCAAGGACAGCATGCTGAGCCTTTGGAAAAACAGTTCCAATTCTAAAGACAAGGAATAGATATTGAGGCTTAAAGGGAGTTGATCCTTAGGATAAAGTCATAGCTAATATAAGGTTTTCAGAATAAGATCTAAGATTTCAGGGAAATCTAGAGACCAATTATGTGATGTTCAAAGGAAACAGAGAATACAAGTGAGCCTTAGTTTCCAACCTATGCTTAAGGCAAATATGTAAAAGCTCTTGTATTCGATGTTGGAGAATAAAAGTTTTTTCCCCCAGAAATGGATAATGACGAAGAAAAGAAGGAAATGAGGGTAATGCAAGCTGGGGAGACTGGGACTCTAGCCTCCAAAGCTTTATATTGTGTAAATAACCGCATTAGACAACTTGACTTCCATTTAGTCCTACATAAGATACTACGGACAGGGTTTCTCTTGACCTTTTCTTTGAACTTGCTCTTTGTTCCTGGGTCTCATGATAAAGTATGCTCATGCACCAAGACACTCAAGACAGCCCATGGAGTTTTCCACCCTGGGGAGACCAGGTGTACAAACCCTCCTTATCTTCTATTATCTCAAAGACAAAAATGTCTTATGAATATAAGATTTGTAAAAATTTAACCTCTCAGTAATGTTTAAGGAAAAAAATAGAAGGAAACACTGTGGCAGAGGGGAGGCCAAGCAGAACGAGGGTGGCCACAGGAAGAATGATCTTCCAATGGTTCTGGCCAGGGCCCCTGAGATGGGTCATCTGGCTACTTAATAAGAAGCAAATTATCCAATGAGAAAACAACCTGGTCCTCACGCATCACTTGACCACTGAGGGATAACAGGATGCTAATGAGGGCAGCACTTCAAAAGTAAATCTAGAAGGATCCATCCACTGTAGTGCTGAGGGAGCTGAGAAAGAGCCAACAAGGACCAGGTAAACCAGGACAGCAGACTCCTGCACACCCATGTGTCTTCTGAGTCAGCCCTGGGTTTCACCTTGACCACCTGAGAAGGACCTGATTTAATACTCAGTGTGGTCAGTCTCTGTGGTGACATTGGCTGCTCTTAAAACCATCATTTTAAACCTCAGGAGAAGCTGCAAGGTAAGGCACGACTCTCTGTCTAACTTTGTTCCCCCTTGCTAACAGTTGGAGATTCTGTTCATAGCGGTAACTATTAGCTTCTAAGCCTTTTTCTTTTCCTCTCAACACATCAAATAAAACAACATTGTCTATTTGTATGTTGTATTTTTGTGTATAGTAGTTTTCTTCTTATGGAGACATTTGGAGGTCTTATTAGCTTATGATATAGATGATGCAAGCCATATGAAAGCGAAACCCTTTTTGTTGTTATTTTACTTATTTAAAAGAATTTTATGAGTGCAATATAATTGTGCATTTTAGTGATACTTAAAGTGATATAATTTATATAAACACACAATACTTCTTGGCATGGTTTGCTCCTAACCCCATCCTTCTACTCCCTTCCTTCCTCCTCCCTGTATATACTAATAAGATTGTTATTTTTACCTAAGTAAACAATGAATGACATAGCTATTAATTTACAGCATCATCCAGTTAGTTTGCTTTCTTTTCTTTTCCCTTCCTCCCTCACTCCTATCTTTCTTGTTGTTGTTGTTGTTGTTGTTGTTGTTGTTGTTGTACTGGGGATTTAACTCAGCATTATACATTTGAAATACACCCCCATTCATTTTTTGTTTGTTTGTTTGGAAACAGAGTCTCACCAGTTGCTGAGAGTCTCATTACATTTCTGAGGCTGTCCTTGAACCTGTGATCCTCTATTCTCATCCTCTCAAATACTGGGATTACAGGCCTGTCCCACCATGCTGGGCTCCTGGTTAGTTTACTTTCTTTCTTTTTTTTTTTTTTTTTTTTTTGCGGGTCTGAGGATGGAACCCAAGGGCATTTGACCTCCGAGCTACACCCCCTGCCCTATTTTTTTTTTTTTATTCTTTATTTTGAAACAGGGTCTCATTGAGTTGCAAAAGGCCTCACTAAATAGCTGAGGCTGTCCGCGAACTGCGATCCTCCAGTCTCAGCCTCCCGAATTCTGGGATTACAAGCGTGTGCCACCACGCCCGGCTCTGGTTAGTTTACTTTCAAAACCCCAAAACAACTTCATGCTGTAAGTTGAAAATATAATTTAGATTATAATGTTAAAAATCATCATAAAATGTAGCCTTGTATAGGAGATGATCTAATTATTCAGCTTTACAGGATCAGCCCAATGAATTATGCAGTTTTGCCTGGAGTGTTTTACTTGAGAGAATGGGTGTGTCAAACACTCTAGTGTGAATTCTCCAGACAGCCAGTGTAGGTGCCGGAGAAGAGAGGTTTTAGTGCCATGCTCCCAGAGTTAGTTCACAGAGCCCAAAGAGCAATTGTTAATAATTCATATTTCTTTTTCTGTAGAGGTTGACAATAAGCATTGTCCTGAAGGGGTTTGTATGCACATAGAATATACTACATGTGATAATTGTTTTATATTTAATAATATTCATTCAAGCAGTGGGGAGGCTGTCACCTCATTATTTGTGCATTTTTCCAGAGTGATAATGAAAAAGCTAAAGGGAATTTCCTCAAGAGCTACAGTGAGTTTATTTGGAAAAGATGACTATCACCTTCTTGATACAACAAGAGGACATATTTATAACTCTGTCAATAGAACAAGGGGCCAAATTTACAGCTCTATCTGTCAATAGAACAAGGGGCCATATTTACAGCTCTATCTGTGCACCCAGAAGTTCCCAAATCTATTACAACTATTCAGGTTTACTGAATAGCTGTTAAATAGAAGTCTTCTGGTCTCCCAATTGTTTGTTCTGCTTTCACTATAGGCTCACTAACAGAGCTGATCTCTTCAGCTCTATTGATCAGATCAGATCTGTTGACCGTGAAAACTTCTGACTTGTATGATTGAGAGTTGGGCTTTGATGATCTCTGAGAATACTGTAGGGTAGTATGTGTAGATTCTGTGTAACCATAGGTTTAAAGGCACGGATATTGAGTGTATATTCTTATTTCTTCTTGTAAGTAACACCCTGGAGAGTGCAGAAGATATTGTAAATTTATTTGCTGAAAAGCTGAATGCGAAATGCTATTAGCAATAAAAATGAGTTAACACATTCTTGTCTTATATTCAGGTTAACTGGATGATGTCAGGGGAAATTCGGTTTGGATGTGTAAGCCATGGTTTTATATTAATGAGTCAAATGCACCCAATGATTTTTATGAATTAAAAGCAGCTTCCAATGTTTAAATCTCTGTTTAAGGTTAAAAATATATATTTTCCCAAATGAGTGTGGTGGTGTACACTTGTAATCCCAGTACATGGGAAGCTGAGACAGGAGGATTTCAAGTCTGAGGCCAGCCTCTGCAACTTAGTAAGATCCTGTTTCAAAATAAAAAGGCTGGCAGCACAGCTGAGTCCAGAGGGCCCTTGGGTTCCATCCCCAGTACCAAACACACACACAAAATTTTCAAGGGAAGAAAAATTTCTACCTAGTGGCTTGCCAGAAATCCCCCTCTGTCTTACCCTCTACCTATACTGATTTTACCTGAAGACAGAACACCAAGACGCCAGAAGGAATTGTGTGGGTAGGGGATTGACTAAGGAGATACCAGCTGTGGGTAGCAGCTTTCTCAGCTTTGCTCAAAAGACCTAGGCAGGAAATGTAAGTAATGAGGCACAATAATATCATGGCCCTTGCATAAAACTGGTCAAAACTTGGGACTGTCACTTGGCCCTGGACAGAGGCCTACCCCATGTCAAGAGGTTTTCTCCTGAATCCTGAATCTCCTGATGCTGGTTTTTCTCCAGCATCCTAGCATCAATGGGGACTGGACCTCCCTGAGCAGTGCCAGCTGTCATGAGATAGAGAGGGCCAGAGATCAGCATCGCCATTCAACTGCTGATGGATGATAGGCTCACATTGGCAGGCCAAAGGTGGTTTAGGTATGATTTGTACCAGTACAGCTTGCATGAACTTTGAGCCAGTGAACAAGGAAGACAGGTTGGACTGTTTTTTTTTTTTTAATCAATTACCTGACAGAGAATCTTTAACAACTTCATGCTGTAAGTTGCAAAACATTTTATTAGAGTCAACTCTAAATTACCGAGGGATAGAAGAAGCAGAAAGAGCTGGACATCCACATTTGTTGAACAGAGCAATATAATGAGGACCGTTGGGGGTTAAACACAGAAGTAGGAAAAAGGTCATTGCTGTTGTGGTGCTTATGAGCCCTTGATGGAAAATAGATAGAGTAGGTGTGATTCAAAGACATACCACTCAACACCTCACTGCTTGCATGGAGGCTAAAATCCCATCAGCACAGAACCAATCCTGTGGGTTTAGAAATATTTTCAATCTTTCACATGTTAAAAAGGTAAAGATCCTACAGAAAAAGGAATGCTTCGTAGAGCAAAGCCCTTAGATCAGGTTCCTGGATGGCCCCATTCTGGAAACCATTTATTTATTTTTATTCAGCCAATATAATATAGAGTGAGCACTTAACATGTGTGAATCCCTGTGATTTCATTGAAGAAATCTGCTACAAACCCCTTCCATTTCAGTGCAGGAAGGTGGAGCTTGGGAAGAGAGTGTGGGCTTCCAAAGCAAGAAGAGGATAAAAGGGAGAGTAATAGTTCAGATCACTGGTCCTACTTGGAGCTCTGCACTAGACAGAAGAGTCTTCATTAGAATATGAGTTGGAATTATGACTTGAAGAGGCTTTTGGGACAGTTAGCCCATGGAGATGGAGGAGCGAAGTGTATGGTTTCATTTGCATAGATTAGAGTTATTATTGAAAACAAAATTGATCTTTACACTGAAACTGAGAAGATAATGGTTCTAGTAGACAAGATAGGGACGGAATCAAGTTCTGACTCTTCTCTGAACCATGTAGTTTGTATATCTGGTGTCAGTCACTGGAGGGCATGCTTTAGTGAAGGCTGCAGTACTGGAAATATGAAAGATCTTATTTGAGGCCACCTTTCTTACTTCTAGTCTCCCTTCATTTGTGACATAAGTACATTTTATTAAACAAGTGCCATCACTGTCTCTTTAGGAAAACCAGCATGTACACACACACACACACACACACACACACACACACACACACACACCATACTTGATTTAAAAAGAAATCCTGCCTTTAATCCACCCAGGTTAGCCTTAATGTGCAATAACTTGCAAATAGCTTTATTACATTTTCTTCCAGTTTGGAAATTCTATGATTATATTTTTATAGGCCTTTCTTGTTTATAAGTGGGCATCTATGGCAAGTTACTTATTATTTTCAAGGGTATATTGCTTTTCCTCATCTTGTATGTTTCAAGTAAAGCTGAAATATTACATTTTAAAGACAAAAATAATCCGAGCAGTCGGGGCCATAAGCAGCTGCTGTACAGATGCCAGGTTGGGGAAATCCTGGCGGAGGCATGCACATGCAAGGAGTTAAGCACGCCCAGAGGATGCTGAGTTGATACATTATCAGATCAATAATCTGCAAGCTGTGAATATGCAGGAAACCAGAATCCGCTGGTTTTGAAATCCATTGTGGAAATAAAGGCCTTCATGTGGACTCCAACAGCATTCTGGTCCAGTAATTCCCATCACATCATCACATCATAGAAAATATATCTCCCCTCTAGGCCATGGGATGCCTGGAGAACATTTTTCAGTAATCACGTATCCCACATAGTGAATTATACAGCAAATGTATAGTTTCTTCTGAGACCTAATTGGTAAATAAGGGACAGTTTTGTTTTGTTTTAACCAACTACAGTCTCTCTATGGAGAAAATGGAGATGCTTTGTCAGAGTTCTGAGCAGTTTTAGTCAGGGGAGAAGAAAAGTTTGTGACAAGTCTGAGATTTATGTAGCATGTTCTGATGTGAATATTTCTACACAATGATGACAAAAGAGAGAGTTGGAGATGTGAAGGAGATAAAAACGAAGGCAGGAGGGAAGGAAGAAAGGAAGGGAGAAAAGAGAGAAGGGGTAAAAGGCAGAGAAGAAGAGAAAGGAAAGGGAAAGAAGAGGGAAGGAGAGAAGAGAGAACTATATAACTAATAATGTGTGTGTGTAGTTGATAATCTAAGGTTGGAATCAGCATCTGAAATAAAAATTTTAGCCGTAATACTTAATTATATTCTAATATAACTTAAACATCAGCATTTCAAAACTAAGATAAATATTTGTAAAAAAAAGTGGACTCTGCTGGCTCTAAATATGAACAGAATTAGATCTGAAACATGGGACAGTCACACAGACACAAAGAATTAGACATTTTGCTGGACGTGGTGGGGCTTGTTCTCCTAGTACTTGAGAGGCTGAGGCAGGAGGATCTCAGGCTGAAGGACAACCTTAACAACTTAGCACTTTCTCAGCAATTTACTAAGACCCTGCTTAAAAAAAAAATGAAGCCAGGCATCATGGCACATGCTTGTAATTCCCATATTTGAGAGGCTGAGACATGAGGATCATAGGTTTGTGGTCAGCCACAGCTATTTAGTGAGGTCCTCTACAACTTAATGAGACCCTGTTTCAAATTAAAGGATAAAAATTAGGGTTGGTGGTGCAGCTCAGAGGTAGAATGTTCAATCACCATGAAAAAAAGCAAACGAACAAAAACAAAACACACACACACCCAAAAAACATAATAGCAACAAAAAAAATCCACACATTTAAAGACACAAATTATTTTAAGGCCATTGGGAACATCTCTAATATTGCACTAAAATCTGGAAATGTCTAGAATGTTTCTTTAATAATAACTAACAGTCACAGAGCCCCTCATGATTTACATGGTATTTAGAATGATTGCCATGTATAATTCCCAGGGCAATTCCATAAGTTTAAATATTAGACTTGCATTTTTCGGCAAAGGAACTGCTGCTCGGGGAGGTTAAATGGCTTTACTCAAGATTGCTCAGGTGTCAGCTATAAAACTAGGGTCTGAAGCCAGACGTATTAGCTGTAGATTGTCTTCCTCTCTCAGCCTTCCTGCCTTCACTGGCACCGTGTTTCCCTCAGGTACTTCCACGAGGCAAGTCTAACTGCCTGGAGGATGGAGTGCGTACCCAACATAGCATCATGGACACCTAAAACTACTCCTGTAACCAGAAAAGCAACTTGGCCTTGAAGGTCTAGACTTGCAATAAAAATGGGGAGAAGGGCAATTGAAACAATAACAAGAACAATGATGGTAATGGATTATTAGTACTCTTTTTCATCTTCCCAAAATATTTTATTGGTGTAGAATAATTGTATATGATAGTGAGACTCATGGTGATATGTTCATAAAAGCACATAACATATATTTGGTCTGGTAAAATATAGTGGTAAAATACATACTGCGGTGATCCTAGTACTTGAGAGGCTGAGACAGGTGGATCAAAAGTTTATGGCCAGCTTTGGCAACTTAGCGAGACCCTGTTTCAAAATAAAGTAAATAAATAAAATAGGGACTGGGGTTGTAGCTCAGAAGCAGCAGGTGCCTAGCAATCACCAGTAAAACACACACACACACACACACACACACACACACGTAAGCACACACACATATGTGCTAGGAGCTTTTCCCCCTCAAATGCAATTCTTTTAAGTACTTCTAATTTCTATAATAATGGCCGGTGATGTAGCTTAATGGCAAAGTGCCTGACTGGTATGCACAAATTCCTGGGTTATATTCTTAGACCTGAAGGGGGAAAATGAATCTATAAAACTTTGTTGCCATAGTTAAAAAATAGTCACACAAGTTGCTGAGTGTCAGGACACCAAAAGTGACACACTGTGTCTGGATATGCATTTTCGTGATACATGAGATTGGAGGGCAGGGGGCAACTAGAGTTGTTGCCATATCCCTGGTACAAGACATGGGGCCAGGGGCTTGAAGGAAACCAGTGATGTGCAGGTAGAAACCTCTGCACTTAGAGAGATCCATAACCTCTCGAGAAATATACCTGCAACACGTGGGAGAGGGGAGATGGCGTAGTGCAAAGGCAGGGGAGCAGGAGGGCATGTGTCTTGTCAGATGATCAGAGAGTGAGTCCAGTTGCATTACCAAAGGGCGCACTGTGGAAAGCAACGGAATAAGAAGAACCTGGAGGGAGGGAGGGAAGAGGAGAGAGAGAAAGAGAGAGAGAGAGAGAGAGAGAGAGAGAGAGAGAGAGAGAGAGAGAAGAGAAGAGAAGAGAAGAGAAGAGAAGAGAAGAGGAAGAGAAGAGAAGAGAAGAGAAGAGAAGAGAAGAGAAGAGAAGAGAGGAGAGTAGGGAAGAGGCAAGAGGGAAGAGGGAGGAGAGAGAGGAAGGTAGAAAGAAAAGAAAGAAGAGAACAGGGAGAAAGGAGTGAGAGAGAGAGAACAAGGAGAGAGAGCAGGGAGGAGAGATGAGAAGAGAGAAACACAGAGCAGGGAGAGAGATAGAGTGAGACACAGAGAGAGAGACAGAGTGAGATTGGGATTAGAAGGATTAGAATCAAAGATTATTTTTGACCAGGGCATGAAAAAAATCTATAGATTCTAGTTCAGTTAGGGTCTAATGGTAAAATTTAGACAGCTGTATTTATTCATGCATCTTGCTATTTAGTTTGGGGGTTAAGCGGGTAAAAAAAAAACAGACTTGTAGAAAAATAATTGAGGCAGTTATTCATTCAAGAGCAGCTGTTATTGATGAACATGTCCTCTTAGAGAGGCAGTAATTAATTGGGGGGCTATGATGCCTGGTGCTCCTGATACAATGTGTGATAGTCCTCTAATAGCTCAGGAAATTATCTGCTGGAAACAAAGCCAAGCTTTGTCATTTCCCCTAGTTGTGGGAGTCTATATATGCCATGTGACTACCTAAGTATACATGTTCCGGAATGGATGGTAAAAGAAAGCCCAATAGTCATATGTGTTCCTTCTCACCAATGCATACCTTACCTCCTCAAATATCTGTGTAGGTAACTCCCTCCCAACACAGAGACTGATGCTGGACTTTGATGCTAAAATTTAGGGTTTTCAAAACAGAAACAGGACATTCTCAGAAACTATGTAAAGATAAAAATGGAGTTTTACTGAAAGAAGTAACAATCCAAAGACAATCTCTCTTAAAGAAAGAAAAAGTAAAGATGGGTGTGGTGGCATGTCGCGCGCAGTGACGACTCTTACACGATCTTCCTCAAGCAGTTTTATTACCCCAGGTTCTTGTACAGTTACCATTCCTCTTTAATGCTCTCTCAACGCCCTCTCAGGTAAAAACAACATCAGTCTTCTATCTCCTCCCTCATCACTCCACCAACCCTCCTCTGTGGCACTCTACGTCTCTGCTGCAGCACACACCGGTCACAGTGGTGGCTTTGTGAACATGTCCGTCGCAACTCGGAGCCCAGAGCAGTCCGCCAAGAAACTGCTCTTCCTGTCCACCAACCCTCTTAGCTCCTTCTCCTTCCTTCCCGCTAGGGCATGCGCGCTTTTTAACCTTCTCCTGGGCGGGCAGGTGGTAGCACGAGGCGTTGCGTCACTAATTATCCGTAAGGCGCCTGATAGGGCTCACTGCGCAGGCTCAGGGCACCGCCAGCCTCGTGAGCCTCGTGACTTGGCTGCAAGCCCAGGCGCCATCTTGAGTCCATGCTGGCAACAAGCCTGGGTGCCACCTCGGTCCTGCCGAGTGGGCCCCGACAGTGGCACATGCAGGTAATCCCAGTACTTGGGAGGCTGAGACAGGAGGGTCTCAGGTTTGAGGCTAGCCTCAGCGACTTAGCTAGACTTTGTTCCAAAATAAAATAAAATAAAATAAAATAAAATAAAATAAAATAAAATGAGTTGAGTCTGTAGCTTGGAATAGAGTGTCCCTGGGTCCAATGCCCAGTACAATTAAATAAATAAATAGGGTGTATTCATTTGAATCACCACTCCATGCTAGTCTGGTATGGAGCTGTATTTCTATTTTCAGTATTTCTATCTTTCTAATAAACTTCTTTAGATCTTCAATAAATAAATAAATAAATATAAATAAATAAATAAATAAATAAATAAATAAATAGCAAGGGTGAGTATTACCATAGGCCTGCTGTGTGTCAGGCACTGGCACGGGTGTTCTTGATGTAACCTAAGTATAATATGTTGAACTGCTGGCAACACCTTGGCTTTGCCTAGTCCTGGGTTTGAGTTTTAGCTCTGCCTACTACTACGTATGTGATGTGACTTTAACCAAGTTATTTATATTTTTTGAGTTTCATATTTTACATCTCTAATATGGTACCCACACCCACATTATAAAGTTGTATTGAGCTTAAGGTAATATAAAACTTGGAAAGCAGTGCTGTGCATATAATAAATGCAAAAATATATGATAGCCTTTATTATGACTATTAAATTATGTTATTGGTTAAATTTCCAGTATTCCTCAATACAAATTAAAGAAACAAATACTAAAACCTGAAATGAGAAAAATCTACTTAAGAAATTTTCTAGGTGAAATTTTAGTTTAAAGGCATCAAAGAATGTTTTTTTTTTTTATTTCTCCTATGCCTGGGTTCTGACCTCTTCTTTCATATAATGTTACTTGGAAATCTGAAACACCTAAAAATGCCTTTATTGTTCTTTGGATTTTCTAGAGGGAACTTCTGCATTTCCCATCTGTTTTTGGAGCACCAGAGTTCACCTTGATCTTATATAAAAAGTTAATTTGTAAGCAGCACAGCCTATATATTTTCCAGTACCTAAAACACAGCTTGATGGAATGGTGCTTGTCTTTCTCCTCCTTTTCAACCCCACCGTCTCTGCCAGGGGTTCAGTTCTCATCATATTCTTCTGTAGCCTACAAAAAAGTGAACCAATTTCATGAACTAAACCAATTTCACTATAAAAAAAAGTGAACCAATTTCACGAAGAATAGAGTAATCTTTAAGGTACAGAGCAGATATTTAAAACTCTCTATTGTTTCGTTTTTTAACTTTTGGAGAAAAACCATGACACTAAAAACCAAAATTCAAATTCTCACCTTGATTCTTTATCTTTTCCCAAATCCCTACTTCTTCTCAACCCTTCGATCCTCTTCCCCTTCTTTTCTTCCTTTGTCTCCTCTCTTTCTTCTTCTCATTCTCCCTCCTGTTTCTTTTTCCTCACACTTATGGCATCCTAAGAGCCACTGCTAGCCCTTATTCAGCACTTGCATTTGCCAGATACTTTGCCAAGTAATCAATATAAGCTACATTCTTTAATATGTCTCACAAAACACACAGTTTACAGAATAATACACTTTCCAGACAAGAAAAACAACCGAAAGGCTGCTGTCAAGAGATTACAAAGTCTTAGATGACACTAGACCACAGTTGAGTGAGTGAGTGCATGCCATCTCAACGGAAAGGGCTCTTCCTACAACATAAAGAGGCACCATGAATGGAATTCATGTCGTTACCTTAGCACCAATGTATTATGAAGCAAATAGTGAATGGCTTCAGTTATGGCTACATGTGGATTTGATATATCAACTTTAAAGTAAGCTTAATATTCTTTTAAATGACTCTTATTTTTATTGAATTATATATTGGAATTCATTTTTGTATATTTTTCTATGGTGAGGCTCTTTAATAATTATCTTGGGGCAGAAAGGGGGATAAGGAATGCTTTATTTGTTTAACTTTCACGTATATTTACAGTACAACATAGATCAAACTTTTGCATGTTATTTTCACTTTATATGATGCACATGTCATTATTGTTTCTGTAAACATACCACAAACTATGTTCCCTGGAGTGAACTTTCACATTATAAGAATGTGTAACAAGTTGGCATGATATGAGGCATGGATGTATGATGGTTTTGAAGACTCTATTAAAATTTTGAAGCTCAGCAGAACTGGATGTTCCAATTGTATGACCTCGGGCATGTTCTGTAACCTACATGAAACCTATCAAC
The DNA here is from genome assembly GCF_963383645.1 of Muscardinus avellanarius. Taxonomy (NCBI): domain Eukaryota; kingdom Metazoa; phylum Chordata; class Mammalia; order Rodentia; family Gliridae; genus Muscardinus; species Muscardinus avellanarius. The sequence continues at coordinate 30,347,780 of NC_137803.1, read as the reverse complement.
TTTCCTCTTTGGTAAACAGTGGGTAATGATAGCTACCTTTCACAGCTATTGTGAAGGCTAAATGAAGAAGTATATGAAAAGGCCTATCACAGGTTACACACTCAAGACAGGCTAACCTTCTTCCTCCAACGTGATTTATAGTTATTATCATAATGGCCCCATCTAGACCCACATCTAAATACATATAGTATAAAATATATATGTATTATGTGTGTATATTGAGTATGTGTATGCATTTTTTTCAGTGCTAGGGCTCAAACACATGGCCTTGCAGATGTTAGGACATTATTATTCCTCTGAGGTATATTCCTAGCCCATGTATGTGTAGATTCATACCCACGTAAATAATCATATAATACACACATATGCTGCTCCAGATATACCCTTTATTGTAGTGCCAAACCTAGGGAAATATGACATACACTCACTTTAATCCATATGCTTCCCCATGTAGTACCTTGCCTAGAGAGATGTGAAAGCTAATTCCATTCCTCTGCCCTGTCCTGGTAACAGTACCCAGGACGCCGCAGATGTGTCCTAGCGCCATCTAGTGGTGAAATCCCACATTCTACCCCATGGTGTCCTGTGCATGCTCCAGCCATTGCTCCAACTTACCTTATTTGGGACTGCCTTCCTCATCCTAAAGAATGTCCACACTGAATGAGCTCCTCTGTATTTCTCTTTAGACTCTTTACAGTTTTCTTCCTGAGTTTTCCCGAATGTGAGTATATCTCAGTGAAATCACCTCCATCTATGGACAAGGTGAAGGCTCTGAGCACCTCCACCCAGTGCGCCAACAGGACCTGAAAGACTGTGAGTACACACATCATGTCTAAATCCATGTCTTCAACACCCGGAAAAAAAACCTATGTCCTGTAAGGATGGCTTCCTGAGACTGCGACTAAGTTTAAGAATACCTAATGTATTTTTTTCTGAAACAAAATCTTTCAGTGAGAATTTGGGCTAATAAAAACATGCCTCAGTAAAAATGTTTCAAAGAGATGAGATGATATTGGTCTTTATTTGGAGATAAAGGAAGCCAAGGTGGATAGAGAAAGTGTTACTGCTATCTGACCCATGAAATACAATCTGCACTTCCTTTAGCTGATGAAATTGATATACAAAAAGGTTTATTAATATAATCATGGAGAAAAATCAAGCCATAAGAGTTGCGTCTTTATAGTCAATTAATTAATTTGAAACTTTGAAGATGCCTGGGAAATCTGGATGAAGATGAGTCGCGGAGTAAATGTACTAATTCGAATCTCGTTGCTTGGATGATTAGACCAAATCCTAATAAATGCTATTGGAAATCAGCTAAATCATTACCAATGTTCCAATGCAGTGACCATTGAAATTAATTATTCCACTCCAGCTGCTCATGTAATAAAAGGACATATACCAGTTGAGGGAAAAATATCAACCTGTGGTTCCCCCTTTCTCTCAGCCCTGCTCCAGATCTCTGGCCCGAGGATATTTGGGATGGTCTTATTGACTTTTTTTGCTGCTCCGCATCATTATTCTAATGCTAGTGCTGCATACATTTCGTATACTTTCAATAAAAATGGCAAAGTTTTCTTCCCAAGAGTCCCTCACCTTCCAGAATAAAAGAAAGGGGAGAAGTAGAGACAGGGCAAATGAGAGCTAAAGAAAGGCAAGATAAGGTTCATTGAAGGAAGAGATTTGGCACAAACTCTGCTGAGTGAAGGCAACCCTTGTGGAAGAAGACAGGAATTTGTGCCAAAAAAATAGAGTGCTCTGCCTTTGTTTTGTGCACCTAATAGGAATCGTCTCAACCTGACTCACATTGTGGGGAGTTAACTCACTAGAAAGGGTTGGTCCTGGAAGAAGTTGAACTGCCAAGTTTGCCTTCCTGTTCCTCTGTTGATGGGACAGTGTTGGGCAGCCCATGCATCTGGAGGCAAATTGGAATCTCAGACTCTGCACTGGGGAGATAGAGAAGGAGAAAGTGAAAGAGTGTCATGCTTTCATTATCCTTCAGTGAGGTGCTTCATCAACTGAATTCATCTTTGCTCTAAGTATGGCCTCTCTTGGCTCTGCTGCCTTTGTTGTGATGTTACACTGGGTACCTAAAGTTCTCGTGACTGCTCAGAAATCACTGTGACTACATTGGTCTTTATCAATAATTTTATGTAGCACAATCCATCACTGTGCTGGATGTTGGGGCAGGGAGGAGGGTATGACTTTGTCTTTCACTTGGCGCTCAGACAGCTTTCCTATTGATTTCTTGGCTCGCGTGTTCCTGAGATGATGATTTGCACTTTTTCTGTATTGTGTTTATCCAGATTGTGTTTCAGAGCACCTACAACACATCATCATTAATAACAAACATTTATTGAACATTTATTGGCTGTGGATCAGGCTCCAGGTTAGGTACTAGGGATAATAAGAGGAATTTAATGTGGCTGTCCACCCTGGAGGGCTTTATTAGCTATTGGTCCATGTTTGTTAAAGAAAAAAAAAAAAGATTCCAAACAACTTGTTCCCAGTAAGTACTATAGGCAGTAAATGCTTTTAAGAGTCTAGAGAAAGGAGTGATTGGTGAGGCTGGATGGTCAGGGAAGGCTTTAGAAATGAGATGGAATTTGAGTAGCTTCTTAAGAGATGCGAAAGCTCTTTTATGGGATACTGAATATAATGTGTTTCTGAATACTACTGTATTGCCAGAAAAAAAGTAATGCCTGTATCTTTAAACTACAATTGCCTTATCAATTATTTATAAGCTTAAGACTAAGAATCAATATCCACCTGCTTTTTCCACAGTGCTTCTTACAGAGTTAATAGGCTCATCCACCTCATCTTTCACACAAAGCAAAGGCAAGTCAGTCTGCCGAATTTGTCAGTAAGACTTCCCTGACCTGGTTGTCAACTTTTAAGATTGTCTTTTGTTTTGTCTAAAATTTGCCCTAGTTTTTATCCTTCTGAAAATCCTAATCAGACAAAAAATATTCAATGCCTTTTTAAAGCAAAATGAATTTGAAGGTAAGAAAATAGGAAGGGGGGGGGTGACTTTCTTGTGAATTTACCTCATGGACTGATAGGAAGAACTCAAGTTTGACCCTGAGATGATATTAGTCCCCCGAGGGAAATATTCACTTATGAGAAGTTCCAGGCTTTTTCCTCTACAAGAGAGAGATGTTCAAACATTTTTGAAGATTGAAAACTTCACTTATTACTTTTGTGGGACTTCACTGGTCCAGATAGATATTTGCCTCGGCTCATTGATAGAAAGCTTCTCGGAAAGACTGTCTGTGCCAACATTATTAATATTTTAAGGGCCAAGCTTGTGACATTCCTAATACCAGCTCTTTTTCCGTGGCTGTGTCTGTGATTTCTCTTATGGCGCACTTCTTTTTTTAATTTCTCTATTTCATAATATATTTTGGCTTTGGTGACATGAGAGTCAGGAAGAAATGAAATTCATATTTTTCTTTCATTTCAAAGTACTACATATATGCAGAGGTACCTATTGTAGACATCATACAGCTGTCACACATGTTTAGGAAACTCCAGCCTACCTGATGGTAAACACATGAAAAGGGATGAACATTTACATATTTTAAGTTAAATGGTTCCAAAAAATAAAGAACTTTTCTTTGTGTTCTGATGAATAATAGTAGTACAGATTTAATTTTTCCAGTTAAAGGTAAGTCAAACCTTTTCATTTTAGAATAGTATTGCAGGTCTAATACAGAAAAATGTTTAGCAAACTCAAAGTATAAATGTTCAATCAAGGATATTCCCCCTTTTGCCAGAAAGATCTCCATGTCCTTCCCCAAGATAACCAGATATATGCAGGGGAACTTGACCTGTCCTCCAGGGGCTAGGGGCTGCCCTGTGTGTTTATGTCATTGCTGACCAGCAGAGTGAAGTTGGTTTGGTTTGATTCCTGGATTCTATAATGGTATCTGCCCACTGTGGCTAATCTCACCTGGTTTTCTGTGATCTTGGGCTGGTGCTCATGGCTGAAGTTCACCATCATGAGAATATATACATGTACAGGTCCTTTCAGTCTTCATCCTTGTCATCTATCCTAATATTCAAGCAACTCAGAACCCCTGTGTTACCCCCCACAGACACACACACACACACACACACACACACACACACACACAATCTTGGTAAATTGAGACCCAAGGTACACATGACATGGACTCAGAGCCCTCACCCAAGTCCATCTACTCAGGATATCTCCTGGCCATTTTGGATGTAGAAGTGAAAAGCAGCAGCCTAGGTGTCCTAGAAGATGTTATTCTGTCTCACTTGGTGTCTCAGTCAACTCATTGCCCACCTTAGGGCAAGGCCCAACAAATTGAGGCCTGAGGTTCTCTGAGTAACAGACTAGATTCTTATCTTGGGGTATCCACACAAAATCCTCTTCCTTCTCCTGTCCTGAAAATGTATTCTCATTTTACTTGGTGGAAACATCTATTCTTGTGTCTATTCTCTATACTGTGAGGCAGGATAAAATTCTGTTACTTAGTTTGTCAGATAGGGTTTCTGACCTGTAGAGACAAATTTTTGGAATTGATTAAAAGAAAAGCTGTCTCTTTTGACAAATCTGGCCAGTTTTGAAATATTTTTGGTCTCTATTTACTCAAAACTCAACCCTCTCCTTTTTAAAAAACAAACCTAATTATCACCAAAAGAATGGATTTCTCTAATGCACGATCTTAATCATTCCCAAAGCAATGAATGCCTCTAATATAAAGAGCATCTACCTAAAATAATTGAATAAAAGGACTATATGGAATAATCGCAAGAGTGAGATTATAGTAAAAATGCAAAGGTTAGATTATAGTGACAAGGCCGGGCGTGGTGGCGCACACTTGTAATCCCAGCATTCAGGAGGCTGAGACCTGGAAGATCGCGGTTTGCAGACAGCCTCAGGTACTTAGTGAGGCCCACTGCAACTCAGTGAGACCCGGTTTCAAAATAAAGAATAAAAAATAGGGCAGGGGTGTGGCTCAGAGGTCGAATGCCCCTGGGTTCTACCCCCAGACCCGCAAAAAAAAAAAAAAAAAAAAAAAAAAAAAAAGATTATAGTGACAAATGGTTTCTCCTAGTCAGGGAACTTTATCTGAAACTTAAAAATGGAAAAATTAGAGTAGGTATGAAGTCGAGAGAAATGTACCCTCAATTAGACTTAGTGAATTTGCCCCCATACCTTGATGCTGTTTATTTTTAATGTATGCACATCTCTTAACCAGTCTTTATTGTCTCTGTGCTACTTGTGGATCTGAGTTTCTGTAAGATTACGATTTACCTGAGAACACGAAAAATGACATTTTGCATTTGTTACTTCCTATTACCTAGCCCTGTGCATGCATACAATAGGCCCGCATGCATATTCACAATTTAAGATTTTAAAAACGGAATTTTAAAATTATTTTCCCTTTCAAAGCTGCTGCACTGGTTTACTTCCTCTATTAGAGAAGAATATTCTCAAAATAGCAATATGAATAGGAATTGCCTTAAATATTGGATTTTCTTTTTTCTTTTTGATATCTCCTCTTTCTGACTTACAGGATTTTCATAATATGGTCATCTAAAGTTATTTTTATTGTGGTAAAACATGCATAACAAAGTTTACCATCTTATCAACATTTTTTTTTACAGTACTGGGGATGGAAATGAGGGACAATTTACCTCCGAGCTACCCTTTCAGCCTTACTTTTTGTTCTTTATTTTGAAACAGGATCTCACTGAGTTGTAAAGGGCCTAAGTAGCTGAGGCTGTCCGCGAACCACAATCCTCCTGTCTCAGACTCCTAGGCCATCTAAGAATTTTTAAATGTACAGTTGAGTGCCATTGAATACATTCACTTTGTTTGCTACTATCACCATCATTCATTTCTACATTTATTTTGTCTAAGCAAATTGAAATATATGGTCTATATTTATTAGACCATAATTGCCTGTTTACCTCTTCCTTCAAGCCATGGAAAGAAACCACTGTTCTACTTTCCGTCTCTAAGCAGACAAACTACTCTAAGCACTTTATAAAGGTGGGCTCATAAAATATTTTTGTATCTTTTCTTTTGTGTCTGTGTCTGGCTTAGTCTACTTGCCATGGTGTATTCAAGTTTCATCCACACTGTACTCTCTGTCAGAATTTTTTTCCTTTATAAGGTTAAATAGCATTGACTGTAGGCATATCCTACATGATTTTTATAAATCTTTTACATCAAGGTTTGGGGAAAGATAAAAATTCTACCTACCTACCTATTTACCGATCTATTTTGTTGTTTTTTTGATTACTTGATTCTCTTTATATTATGATATATGTGTATATATCCATTTAAATTAAGAACTTGAATATGGCCCTTTTTTACAAAGAATATGTTGTATGGTACCAACCAGAAATAGTATATATTTTTTCTCAAGCAGTTATATATAGAGCTTATTTATGTGCTTATGTGCGTGGTACTGAAAATTGAACCCAAATACATTCTACCTCCAACCTACAACCCCAGATAAAATTTATTATTTCTTATTTAGAAACAAAGTCTTACTAGGTTTCTGAGAGCCTCACTAAATTGCTGAGGCTGTACATCAATCTGCAATTCTCCATACTCAGCCTCCCAAGTACTAGGATTAGGGCCTGCCACAGATGGCTGAGCTTAGATTTTTCTTAATGGAAAACAAAACTGTAAAAAATAAAGCCTTTAAACTTTCTTTTCTTTTGTAAACCTTTGAGACAGCTAGAGATAAAAAATTGGTGTTCCCCTTCCCCAGGTGACTAATCATAAAAGATATGGGGTGCAAAAGGCTTGGTGGCACACACCTGTAATTTTAGTACTTGAGAAGCTTTGACAACAGGATGACAGGTTCAAGGCCTATCTCGGAAACTTAGCAAGACCCTCAATAATGTAGACCTTGTTTCAAAATAAAAAATAAAATAGATCTGGGGGTCTAGCTCAGAGGTAGAATGCTTCCACTGGCATACTTCCTAAATTCTCTTGGTACACAAGCACTTAAAAGTCTCCATTCAAGCCGGGTATGGTGGTACATGCCTGTAATTCCAATACTTGGGAGGTTAAAACACAAGTTCAGAGACAGTCTCAGAAAGTAATGAGACTCTCATGGACTTAGCAAGAACCTGTTTCAAAATAAAAATAAAATCGGGCTGGGGTTGTAGCTAAGAGGTAGAATGTCCCTGGGTTCAATCCCCAGCCAGTAACCCAGTAACACACACACACACACACACACACACACACACACACACACACACACACAGTTTGATAAACCTTGCTACTTAAAAAAAAGAAACTTAGTTTATTTTCCTCAGAATTTCCAAGTGCATCTAAACTCAGAATCATTTTTAAGTTTTTAATACTTTAAAATCATTTGTATGATAATAAGATAGAATCTTTGTAGAAGATGACACATGTAGAAGTACCCAAGAAAGTGAAACAGGGAATTTTCTGGGAGCATTGAGCTGAGCAGATTGTGATCTACAGACAAGTAAATTCCCCTCAATTTTCCCATTGTTAGGACAAAGGCACTTACATTCACACTCAGCAAATTCATTTGCTATTTGCTTTAGAATCCTTTCTCTAGGCTCAAGAGTTTATCTTGTATCCAAAGAACACTGAGAAATTGATGTAGTAAACAATTTTAATATTTTTGTCTGCATTTTTGTGCAAGAGATAGCAGTGTTATTTAAATAAATTTACTTAAATAAAATGCTGTTTAAATAAACTATTTCTCATAATCTTTTGCTTTGTGAAGCAAGAGATATGTGAAGGTGGTTACATTCTTTGTTTAGAAGCATCTTCACCATGAAGGGCTGGATATTAGCTATGAAGGTGGGAGAAAGCTGGTGCAGTGGCACATGCCTGTAATTCCAGCACTTTGGAGGCTGAGGCAGGAAGATCACAGGCTTGATACTAGCCTCAGCAATTTAGCAAGACTCTCAGCAAATTAGGAAAATCCTGTTTCAAATATATATATTAATATAATATATAATAATATATATAATATATAATAAATATAATAAATACAATAAATATATATAATATATATAATATATAGTATATATAATATATATATACACACACATACATACATACACACTAATAAAAGGACTGGGGATGTATCTCAGAGGTAGAATTCCCCTGGATTTAAAAAAATAGGGTGGGAGAAGGCTATTAACGCTATGAGTGAAATAGTGAAATATTTAGGGGACTCTATGAGACTCAGGGAAAGAAGCATCTGTGAAAAGAGCAGAGTGATACAAAGACACAACATTCCACTTTCTGTTTCCATTTCTCCAACAACATGAAATACCAGTCATTAAAGAATTTTTTAACTTAATAAATTTATCATTTTTTGTTGTTGTTTTTAACCTCTGTTTTCTAAAGTTTCCAGAGTAAACACTTGCAGTTTGCTTTTAAACAAGCAATGGGTTGGTGAGTGACCGGGAGGTAGACGAATACATTCAGACATTGTATGTTAGCAAGGTGAGACTCCCTGCAATTCAGTGGAGGGAGTGGACACTAATACAGACAAGACTGCAAAGGAGGAAGAACAGCCAACAAAGTCAAGTGTAACGGATCACGAAGCTACTCAAGTTTTAAGAAGTAGTCCCGAGGACTGACACTCATAGAAGGTTTGCACTTTGAATGTTAGTTTGTGATGGATTTTCTATAGAACACTAAATGGCCAGGCTACTTTTTTTTCTGATGGTTGGTAGGCATGCAGCAGCTATTTGGTAAGTGAGTAGGGATCACAGAGCACTCAGATGACATTAGTAGATGAAAAATAAATGATACTGATCTATATAATGTAGTCATTCATAATAGAACTCGGAAGTACCTGTTGCTGGCAGTAAGCAAATAGCTGATTTGGAGTTGGAAAACTGCCCCAGGAATAAAGTGTCATCCAGTCCTCTTTAAAGGGAGGCACCTGGTCTTATGAGAGTCTCAGTTTGTTGTCGCGCGCAGTGACGACTCTTACACGATCTTCCTCAAGCAGTTTTATTACCCCAGGTTCTTGTACAGTTCCCGCAAATCTTCTTCCCATAAATCTTCTCTTCTCTCTCTCTCCCCCCAGAAATCTTCCCCTTATATAGAGCCCAACAGCCAATCAGCAGACTGTTCACGTGCACAACTCATGGCAACAGCCAGTCCATTGGCTGTTGCCCTATGGCATGCGGTGTTCCCATGTATCTCATGCTCTTGTCGTCACTTCCTGAAAGCTGTTTACCACCTAAGTGCTCTGGGGAAGATTTCCGCTCAGCGCCATCTTAGCTCTCGGACTTACTGGCTGATGGGCGGGGCCCGTCACAGTTCCCCCTTTTTTGTTTTTTCAGACAGGAGAGGACAGAGGACTCAACCCCTGTATGTTTGGAAGGGGCTTCTAGGCCCACCACCTTTTGCCAGGGACGGGACAAGAATCAGTGGCAACCCGTATGCAGTTGAGCATGCCCTCCTCGGGATGCACCCTCCCGGGGTCCCGAGTGCAGTCCTAGCTGGCATCCTGTCATTAAGACTTTCCCATCGCCGCAAGCCATATTTGAGGGGATTGTCCCAACTCCATGGCTGCAAATGCCTGAGCTATGAGCACTTGATCTGTAGCGCGCTGACGGATTAGTTTTCTAAGACAGTAGAGACATAAGATACACAGTAAGACCAGACAAAGACCAAGAGCACCCAGTCCAGCCCACTCTTTTAAATGACGAGCTGCTTGTTGGATCCAGGACATCAAGGTGCGGGCCATCACCGGGTCAACTTGAGTAGTATTGGTTTTGATGATCTCCAACCGCAACCGTCTTGTCAAATTGTCAAATTTCGATGACCGGTTATCTGTAGGATATGCAGAAAGCTCGCAAGAAAGATTAGCGGCAATAAACGCATTATCATTAATCATGACAAGGGGAGCTAAATCCGTGCAACTGCCATTTATCCCACAAAGAAGCCACAGATCAAATAGGTTAGAATGAAAGGCCATGGTCAGGCTCTAATAAGTAAAATTATAACCTGCAAAAGTAGAATTTGCTCCTGTGCCAATTTTAAGGGGAAAAGGTAAAAGGATTAAGCGGGGAAGAACTTGAGCAGAATGACTCAAAGGCAATAGAAAAGAAAAAGCAGTCAAAAGCCCCCATTGTGGATCACTTCCTATCCTTGGAATTCCACAGTATCATGGTCCCCAAAAGAATCAGTCGATGGCTCATCATCCTTTTGTTTCACCAGACGAGTCAGCCGCTCTGGAACCCAGACAGGATCGGCGCCGTTCTGTGGAAACACACAAACAGAGCCTCTGGCCCATGTGAGCACTGGGTCAGGTCCCCTCCATTGCCCTGTGAGGGCATCCTTCCAACGCACGAAACCCTGGCTCGTACCCGAGGGGGCAAAATGACGATCGGCAGCAGTCTTGCCATTGACATCTAATTGCAAAAAATTCAAAGTAAAAAGGGCTAAGGATAGGCGCTGCTTCGGTTTCATATTGGTTCCAATTCCCTCTTTTTGTTTTATCAAGCATTCTTTAAGAGTACGATGGGCGCGTTCCACAATACCCTGTCCCTGAGGGTTGTACGGAAGGCCATGCTTTAGAGTTATTCCCATCTGTGAACAAAAGGATGTGAATTTTTGGGAAGTATAAGCCGGGCCATTATCAGTTTTTATTTCTTTAGGCATATTCCATGCTGCCCAGGCCTCAAGGCAATGATTGACGACGTCATGTGCCTTTTCCCCGGCATGAGCAGATGCATGAATAATTCCAGAGACAGTATCTATGGAAACATGGATATATTTCAATTTTCCAAATTCAGATATGTGAGTTACATCCATTTGCCAGAGATGTAGAGGGAGCAAGCCTCGTGGGCAAATGCCCACATGTGGGGGGTGTAAAAAAGGGGCACAGGCATTACAGGTTTTTACAATTTCCCGAGCCTGATGTCGAGGGATTTTAAATCGCTGTTGTAATGTTTTAGAATTTACATGATATTGACGGTGAAATGCCTGTGCCTGTTGCATTTGAGTAAGAGAAAAAATCATATGTATCTTGGTGAGTTTATCTACTAGATCATTTCCATATGTAATAGGGCCAGGTAATCCAGTATGTGCCCTAACGTGCTGGATAAAGAATGGTGTCTTTCTTAAATGTATATAAATCTGGATTTGGCTAGCCATAGAATGAATAGGAGTATGTAAAGAGAGTTGACCCGCGCATTCAAGCGATCTAACCAGATTAACCACATATTGTGAATCTGATAATAAATTGAAAGGAGAAGAAACTCTCTTAAAAATTTCTAAAACAATATTTAATTCAACCAGTTGTGGAGAGGTATGTGAATATTGGATGATAACAGGATCGCTTCCCTCTATTAGGTAGGCCCCCACACCAGTTTTGGATCCATCAGTAAAAATGTTAATTGCATTAGCTACAGGTTTGTTTTTAGTGACCAATGGGAAAATGAGAGGATGTTCCAGAACAAAATGTAACAATGGATCTTTGGGAAGATGATTGTCTATTTCACCACTGAAAGAGCACATAAGTATAGCCCAATCATCAATAGTGGCTACCAGCGTTTGTACTTGCAGAGCAGTGTACGGTACCACCAGCTTATCGGGCGTTCTGCCAAAGTGTTGGATGCACTGCTGAATGGCTTTAAGGGCAAGGCTTGCTACACTGGTGGGATAATATTCAACTACCTTTTGAGGGGAGACTTTGGGGTGAATCCAAAGAAGGGGTCCTTGTTGCCAAAGAACACTAGTAGGCTGTTTTTCAGTGGCCAGGATACAAGCCCATAATGGCTGTCCAGGGGTCACTCGACGGAGAGACGCTTTCGTAAGTGCTTGTTCTACTAATTGTAACGCATGGCGGGCCTCATCGGTAAGGACGCGAGGAGAATCTAATTGAGGATTGCCTACGAGCAGATTATATAAAGGTTTCAAGGCATGGTTAGGAATTTGTAAAAAGGGTCGAACCCAATTAATGTCTCCCAACAGTTTTTGGAAATCATTGAGGGTTTTTAATTGATCAGTGCGGATGATTAATTTTTGAGGCAGGACTGCATGGGGGAGAACAATGTTGCCAAGAAAGTGTATATTTTCTCCTCTTTGTACCTTTTCTGAGGCGATGAATAATTGATGAGTTTCCAAAATCTTTACAAGGTGACAATAAGCCTCCTCAAGTATGGAGGGATTTTTTGTGGTTAACAAAATGTCATCCATGTAATGAATACACCGAATTTCTGGAAATTTGGTTTTTACGGGCTCAAGAGCACTATTTACATATAATTGACAGAGGGTAGGGCTATTGGCCATTCCTTGTGGGAGGACCACCCATTCATATCTACTGTCAATTTCCTCTTGATTAATAGAGGGAACAGTAAAAGCAAAACGAGGAGTATCCGCAGGATTTAAAGGGATGGAGAAAAAACAATCTTTTATATCTATGCCGATAAGTGGCCACTCCTTCGGAATAGCAGAGAGGAGTGGAAGCCCTCGTTGGACTGGCCCCATAATCTGCATTTGGCTATTTATGGCTCGGAGGTCGTGTAATAACCTCCATTTTCCAGATTTTTTCTTTATCACAAAAATCGGGGTATTCCAAGGAGAGGTGGATGGCCGGATATGGCCTAACTGTAATTGCTCTTGTACTAATTTCCTTGTTACTTCAAGCTTTTCACGGGAGAGAGGCCACTGAGGAACCCATACTGGATCTCCCGTCTTCCAGGTAATGGGAATTGCCTCCTCAGTGGCTACTGCACAAAACCCAGTTCCTCGCGACCACTCTTTTCTTTAGTAGGAATTGGGCTTTTACGTCCCTGGAGGTGTTTTCCCAGCCCGTAGGAAGGGTGGTAGCCCTGGCGAAGGAGAATATTATGGGCTTGGGGGAAATAAGATGTATTTTGTAAGGAATATCCCATGTCCACTAATAAATCTCTTCCCCAGAGGGAAACTGGCAGCTCCAGCACATAGGGTTCAAACTGCCCCTTATGTCCCTCCTGATCTTTCCAATGTAAAGCCCTAGCACTGAGGTCAGGGGTTTTAGCATAACCCAAACCTCTAAGTTCTCCGGTAGCCTTTTGAGTGGGCCATGAAGATGACCAATCTTTACAGGCGATGACACTTTTATCTGCCCCAGTATCTAAAAGTCCTAGGATTTGCTTGCCTTCCACGTCCAAGGTTATCAAGGGACGAGTTCCCATATCAAAGGCAAGAGATATTAACTCATTTCCTGAAGAACCGAACCCACCAATACCGCGTCGTCCCTCTGCTGAAGGAAACATACCATGTAGACTGGGAAGCAAAAGTAACTGTGCCACTCTATCCCCAGGGGAAATGGCAACGATACCCCGGGGCGCTGAAACCATCACTTTGATGATACCGGTATAATCCTCATCTATAACCCCCGGATGGACTACAAGTCCTTTCATGGTAGAGGAAGACCTTCCAAAAAGTAAGCCAACAGAATTAGGTGGCAGAGGACCTTGAAAATCTGTTTCAATAATTTGAACCCCCATTTGTGGCGTTAATACCAGCCTGGAGGTGGCACAGAGGTCCAATCCTGCCGAACCTGGAGTGGCTCGCCGGACTGTTCCGGAGGCTGTAAATTGGGCCACTGAGGTGGCTGTGTCTCCATGGCCCCATACACCTGAGGGTTCCCATATTTTTGTGGGCCCTGGGAACGAGGGCCCGCCCTCCCGTTTTTTGTCTGAGTATTTGATGATTGCTTTCCAGTATAGGGCAAGGGGTTGCCATCGATATCTTTAACCGAACGGCACTCAAAAGTAGGATGCCTTCCTTTTCTACATCGACGACAATACTCAGGAGGAGAAGGATAAGATTGGGACGCCCTACACTTAGGACAATCTCGTTTTAAGTGTCCTGTCGCTCCACAGGAAAAACAATTGCCATTTTTGGTACTATTCTTACTTTGTTGTCCGGAGGCCTGTATAATGGCTGCAGCAAGTCCTGAATTGGTTAAGGGTCCTCCGAGTTCCCTGCACACCTTCATCCACACCTCTAGGCCTTTATGTTTGTAAGGAGTGATGGCCTGTCTGCATTCTTTAGTGCATTGCTCATAGACCAATTGTTTAATGAGCGGCATGGCCGCGTCAGAATCCCCAAAAATTCTTCCCGCAGCCTCTACTAGACGGGCAACGAAGTCTGAAAAGGGTTCAGTCAATCCTTGAGTAATCTTTGTAAGGTTACCAGATACCTCTCCTTTGTTAGGGAGGGCCTTCCAGGCCTGGGTAGCGAGTCTGTTGATTTGTTCATACACCTGTTGTGGATACCCAAGCTGTTGATTAGCAAATCGTCCTTGGCCCATCAGCATGTCTATATCCCAGGCTGAATTTCCTGCTGCTCGATTACGTGCAGCTTGTTCAGTGGCATATTCTATATAATAAGCTTTCCAATCCAAATATTGGCCAGGATTTAAGGTGGCCCTAACCAAATTTTGCCAGTCTCCTGGGGTCATGGCATAGCGATGTAAACTCTCTATTATTGCTATAGTGAAAGCAGCTGACGACCCATATGTACGAACTGACTCTGCGAGATGCTTAACTATTTTAAAGTCCAAAGGCTCATGATAACGATTTCCCCCCTCCTGCAGCTGGAAAACTGGGAAAGCTTGATTTGCTAAAAAAATTCCCGCATCTCTCCACATCTGACTACTAAAAGAGACACCTTCTCCTGCTCTGGGCGCAGAAGGGTTATACGGAGGAGGCGAAATTTCCTCTTTAATCAGTTCAAAAGCTTTCACTTGTTTACAAATGGCCTCTAATTCCTCCTCAGATTCATCCTCCCCCTCTGACTCTGAATCCTCCTCACTGGCCACTTTAGAGGAAGTTGAACGTTCCTCTTTTACACCGTCTAAAGCTGCCTGGCCCTCCTGCACAAATTTTCTAAAGCGCCTTTCTTCCAAACAGGCACGAATCAGCCGACAAAGCGGCCGAGTCCCTCCTGTGACAATACCTTGTTCTTCGGCGCGTTCTACGTCTCTTCCCAATTTATCCCAGCTTGCTAAAGAAAGATTCCCTGATACTGTAAACCATGGCGCTACCCTATCTATTTGTTCGAGAAAATCTTGTATTGTCTTGTCCCTAAGCTTTAGGCCTCTACTTTTCAACAAAGCTTTCAATGCTTTATGCAATGGGTGAGATGGACTATTTCCCATCTTGTCGAATCAGGACCAGCCCGATTCTCTAACTTACTTACACTAAAAAATACCCTCCTTAATGGAGCCCCCTTTGATCGGGGAAAATACAGCGCTGTTCCTCGCTTTTCCGCGAGCCTCGCTTATCCGCGAGCCTTATTTACTAAATATCCTCCTTAATGGAGCCCCCTTTGATCGGGGAAAATAACCCTCCGTAAACGGAGCCTCCTCCTCCCTTTTCGGAGTCAAGGAGTACTTACCAGCCGGCTGCCCTGGACTGCCGAGGTTCTGATCAAAGCGAAGGTCCCCGTACGGGCCACCACTTGTCGCGCGCAGTGACGACTCTTACACGATCTTCCTCAAGCAGTTTTATTACCCCAGGTTCTTGTACAGTTCCCGCAAATCTTCTTCCCATAAATCTTCTCTTCTCTCTCTCTCCCCCCAGAAATCTTCCCCTTATATAGAGCCCAACAGCCAATCAGCAGACTGTTCACGTGCACAACTCATGGCAACAGCCAGTCCATTGGCTGTTGCCCTATGGCATGCGGTGTTCCCATGTATCTCATGCTCTTGTCGTCACTTCCTGAAAGCTGTTTACCACCTAAGTGCTCTGGGGAAGATTTCCGCTCAGCGCCATCTTAGCTCTCGGACTTACTGGCTGATGGGCGGGGCCCGTCACAGTTTGTCTTGCAGGAAAGCCTGTCTGAAACAAATACCATCTAGAAAGAAGCATGAAGCCTGTTTCTGCAATTAAAGTTAACCAGACTATTACCATAGACAAAGAGTCAGATTTGTCATTGCTCAGACCTAGATTCCTGAATTCTGTTAAGGGGGAAAGTTATTTAGCAAACCAAATGTTTCAGGCAGCCACTAATTCATCAGACTGAAGCAGAGTTTTAAAAATATCTGAGCTGGGCATGGTGGCACACACTTGTATCCCAGCACTGGGGAGATGGAAAATGGAAGATCTCGGTTCCAGCACAGCTTCAGCTACTTAATGAGGCCCTTTGCAACTCAGTGAGAACTGGTTTCAAAATAAAGAATAAAATATAGGGCTGGAGGTGTAGCTTGGAGGTAGAATGCCCCTGGGTTCCATCCAGTACTTGGGTGGGTGGGGATATCTGATTTAGACTTGACCTAGGCCCACAAATGAGTCCATGAATGAACTTGTTTATTTCCCTGTTGTTATGATATTGGCCCTCAGGACAGAATGGAAAGCTGTTTGGAATAGAGACATCATTGTGTCTGCTGAAGATATTTGACGGCCTACACTTGTGCTCTTTGATTGTAAGACTTAAAGACTGATGTTGAACTACTTTAAACAACAACAACAACAACAAAATTGGAATTTAAAGATCTATATTAATTTGCCACAGCTACCCTCAGAATATCACAAATCAAGTAGCCTAAGCAAGGGAAATTTATGACCTCACATGTGGAGAGACGAGACGCCCACGGTTGTTGGCAGTTTTGCTTTCTTCAGAGGCCTCTGTCCTTGGCTTGCAGATATCTGGCCATCTTCTCTCTGTGACATCAGATAAACTTTTCTATGCATATTTGCATCCTTGGTATCTCTTTTGTATGTTCACACTTCTTGTCTTACAAAGCTACCAAGCATATTAAATTATGCCCACTTCAATGGCCTCAGTTTAATTTGATTATTTCTTTAATCGCCTAACTCTAACTACAGTCACTTTCTACTGTACTGGGAATTAAGGTTTCAACATGTTAACTTTGGGAGCACACTATTCAACTCATATCTGAGTCATCTAATCAAACCATTTAACGGACAGGGTTGAAGCTAGACCGAGAAATCAAGGAATCAAGCTGAGCTAAGAGTCTCTTCCTCTCAGTGTATGTTCTTCTCTGTCAGTCTGCCTCATTATTCCATAACAGCAATTCCAGTAGGAAAGAACCCTGGATTTCTTGCAGCTCTGGCTTCACATCCTTAGTACATTATTCAAGAGTAATAAGAGTGCCCACCTCTCAGGCTGAGTTAGAAAATCGAAGAGGAAAGCCCCTGATTGGCCTGTCGTGCGTCAAATCTCTCATAGACCAATCAGCATGTTATGGAAAAGAGGCACTTTGGTCCAGATTTAACCAGAACTGGCTGCCAGCTCAATTATTGCATCCAAAGAAGCAAGGTTCTATTAGGATATCAGTGCTCCTTTGGAATATATTTCAAGAATAAATTAGATAGGAGGAAATAGAGGTTCTCCAAAAAAAAAAAAAGGACTCCAGGGGAAGAGTCACCCAATCAGATAGTGTGTCCTTGGGGATCAAAGACTGTCAAACAAGGAGGAAAGTTCCAATAAACTGTAATAATAATGTCATATAATCTGAATGGTTATTTAATCTGACTCTCAGCAGGAAAATTAAAGTCCTAGAGCAGCACTTGGTGGGAAAACTCACAAATTTGAAAAGGCAAGGAACAAAGACTTCACAAATGTAATGACCTTAAAGATAAGTCCTAACTAAGGAGACGAAGGCTTTTCAAGTGAAGTGAGGCATGGGAAAAATGTGTAAAGGCTTATGTGGGAACTTTAGGGGAACTGTAGGAATTTCATCACATTGGAACAAAATGTAAAAGTTGAGGTTAGGTTGGGGAGTACACATTTTCAAAATAAGTTTGGAAGACCTACAATGGCTCAAAATTGAGCATCCATTTTTGGTTGTTTTCCCAAGTAAAGAACAGAGCTCAGAATTTCTATTAAGACAAAGATATGAAAATGGAAAAGGACAGAAAGGGCATAAAGAATAATATGCATATTTCCTGCCTGTGTAGGCAGCAGGTGCCATTGGGATCAGATCTAGTGTATATGTAGGAGCCCAGGTTCTCCACAGATAGAGCTGGGTTGATCTGACTTCTTCCTGGTTACCACAATTGGGTGGTCTTTGGCGATCCCTGGAGGCTCTACTAGGACTCTGAATCCTGTGGATTGTAGACCTCTTTGCCTGATTGGCCCTGGGGGCTGCTGTCTGCTAATCTAAGCCATTGCTGTGTCCAACAGCAGACTTCACCATGTGAGACTGCAAGGTCTCACACCTTGCAAGTCTATCACTTGCCATAAGAGTCCTTGTGGCTATGCTGGTTGGTCTCCCTCGGAGATGGCTAGTACACTCAGTGTTGTTGAGCTGCTCTGAAATCATCCAAGATTTCCATTAACAGATGAATGAATTACATAACTACAGAATGTGTACACAATGAAATTTTACTCAGCCATAAAAATAACAATATTAGGTCATATCCAGAGAAGTGGATGGAACTGAAAACATTATGCTAAGTGAGATTAGTCAGTCACAAAAAGTAAAAACTCAGATGTTCTCCCTAATATGTGGAAGCTAGGGAGAAAATGGGCCATAGGAAGAATTCTAGATGAAAAAGGAGAAACCATAGATGAGAAAATAAGGCAACCTAACTGAGGGTGATGGGAGTTGGGAAGAAGAAAATTCCCTAATGTACATGATGTACATTCACAAACATATCACAATCAATCACTTAGCCAAACATGAGAAGAAGGGAGAGGGGATTGGGTTGAAAACTGGGGAAGGGCTAAATGAGTGGTGTGTGCATGTATGCCTCTACCATCTTGTACTCCATGAAGATGTGTGACTACAATGCACCAATTTTTAAAAAATTTACATAACCACTTTAAAAAAGGACAATGTGTTTTGAATTCTCTTAGAAGCATAATTCCCATAGCCTGAGTAGAGTGACACTACTCTGATCTTTGACAGTAATTGTGACTGGACTAGAAACAACCCCACTTGCTCTCAGTTTATGCATTGTTTTTTCAGATGAAAGGATTTGGACTGTATGAACTTTTAGAGCCCTGCAGTTGATACAGTTGATTGCTACTTGTCTTCTGTCCCACAGGTATGTAGATTAAAATTTGGTTATCACCTCTATCTTGCCTCAGAACTGACCTGGTTCTGGAATGCAAAAATTCTATTTGGGCCAGGTCCTGTCCATGAAGAACTGCAAACTAAACATCAGGGCTTAAATGTGAACAATGAAGTATTAGTGCAAGCTTACCATACTGACACTGACATGTGAGAGGTGCAGAGAATTCTGAAGTAAGGGCTTAAAGGGAGTAGAGGGGCATTAGGACTACAGTGGAGAGAAAACTTTTATGCAATGATCAAATTTCAACTGGGATTTAAAGAAGGTCATGATTCCCATAGACAAAAATAGGGATGGAGATCATAGAGAATCAAGGTTGGGCACCAGCTGGAGGGACGTGAACAAGAAATAAAGGTGGAACTGGACATGGTGACATATGCCTGTAATCTCAGTGCTAGGGAAGCTGGGACAGGATGATTGCAGGTTTGAAACCAAACTCAGCAACTTAGCAAGGCTATAGCAATTTAGTTAGACCCTGCATGCAAAAAATAAAATAAAATAAAATAGGGCCAGAGATGTAGCTCAGAGGTAGAATGCTCCTGGCTTTAATCCTCAGAACCACACATTCACAAAAAGGAAGGAAGGAAGGAAAGAAGGAAGGAAGGAAGGAAGGAAGGAAGGAAGGAAGGAAGGAAGGAGAGATGGAGAGGACAAAGCTTATTCAAGAGAGAGGCACGAGGCACTCAGGCTAGGAAAGGTCACCATATGTAACATTGCACATCATCTCTTAAATATTACAGGCCTTTTCCCAGGCATGATGAAACATGCTTGTAATCCCAGCACTTGGGAGGCTGAGACAGGAGGATTGCACAGGTTCAAAGCTAGCCTCAGCTACTTAGTGAGGCTCTCAGCAACTTAGTGAGGTCCTATTTCCAAATAAAGTATATAAAATAGGTCTGGGAGTATAGCCTGGAGGCTGAAAAGCCCCCGGGGTTCTACCCCCAGTACCACCAAAAAATAAAAAAAATACAGGCTTTTTAAATCTCATTGTTTGACACATGTCACTTGCTGGGGACCAGTGTCCCCAGAAACTGGTCCCACAAAGAGAGTCTTCACTTCTATCAGCCTAAGAATTTCCCAATGACAATCATCTGGGGCTACTAGAAACCCTTTACTTGCTGCTCAGTTCCAAGCAAGGCTTCAGCCAACACGCCAGGACTAGCACTGCTTGAGGAGCACCTGATAACAGCCATCTCCATAATCTGTCTCATCACCACTGACCATTATGGCCAGAGAGACAACAAACAAGTCCTTTGGACTAAGGCTTTTAGCCCTTTATTTATCCTCCTTCCTCTAAGAGGTAGGTCTGTGTTATTGTTTCTACTTCTCTAAACAAGGAAAATGTGGCTCAGAGAGGAGCAGTGACCTATCTAAGGTCCTAGATGTAGTAACCGATGTAACTGGGACTCTGATTACAGGGAGCTCACAGTCACTGTGTGTGAGTAACAATTGAGTTTCAGGAGCAATAACAGCCCTACTTCATGTCCCATAATTCACTTGCCATTTAAAAGACTACCCAACCCTTTGATAATTGATGTGGAATTCTCTCTTTTGTCTTTCTTGGTATAATATTTTCTGATGACTCTACTGCAACATAGACTGGAAATTGAAATATTTTAGGGAGGGTTGGGCTCTACAAAAAGTACCAATTTTTTGCTGAATAAAAAAGGAAAAATGTATTTCAAGTATAAAATTTTCATGGCCAAGTATAAATGAGGACTTTATAGTGTAAAGATAAGGCAAGACTCTGGGTAGAGGGATGCAGGACACCTGAAAAGACACATGGATTTGGAGCCATGAAGATCTGGATTCCAACCTTGACCTCTATCAAACTCATGGACAAGTCACAACTTCATGAATCTCACATTCCTTATCTGTAGAGTGATGCTATTGAATGGACTCTTGAAGACTCTACTTTTAAAAATAAATTCTTACCACAGTGCCAGGCAAAGAATATACTTTCAGTAATTGTGTTTGCATTTGAAGGGTAAAATACTATGCAGCACAGAGTGATCACAACTACCCGAAAACTTTGACTGACGCTGCACTTAATTCATTCCCTTGGTCCTTCATAATTCATGTGAGCAGTGATTTTATTGAAGAACTCTTATTCAAGCCCTATCATATATCAAGCATAGTGGAGAAAAAGACAAACAGGATACTTTGGTAGCTGTTCTAATGTCTTTTCTCCCACCATGAACAAAAGGAAAAAAAATTCTTATTACTGTCCTGCATGTTGGAAACACTTGGGGAAACCACAATAAAAAATTCTGGTTTGAGCTAATGACTAGCTGCGAAGGAAACTCAACTCCAGACAAGCTCTTCTTTCAAAAAGTTTTCTTGGTGTGAGCGCGCGCGTGTGTGTGTGTGTGTGTGTGTGTGTGTGTGCGCGTGCGTGCTGAGCATGCTGATGGAAACTGATGGGTAAATTAACTCCTCCCTCCCCTGGTTGGGCTTCCATGGCCAGTCTCCTTAAGAGTATTTACATGGAAGATAGACTTTCTCTTTTTCACTGACCAGTAAGGACAAAGATGCCCTCTCCCATAGACCATAAAGGATATGAGGCTCTGCCAGCCCTTCAGGGCCACAAAGGCCAGCCACCTTGGACAGAGCCCTGAGGTCCAGACCCCCAAACCTCTAGGCTTTTCTGTGTTGAAGTTGTGCTATGTGGGGCAAGTCTGGGTAAAATGGGCCTTTGTGAAATGCCCCTTTGATGAGAAGCATAATATAAATACAAATTGCTGTTCTGTCAGCTTCTGAGGAGCCACTTCAATCCGTTTGGGCACCTTTGATTTTGCTCTCTCTAATTCCGTTCCTCCTTTAAAAAATTTAATAAGAGCGTGTTTTCATCTGGCCTCAAGGGAGTAATTTATTTATTTAAAGTAATAATAAAGTTTCAGCATAATCCCTAGTTCCCAAGGGGTAAGGAGTCTCTTTGAACAATTTATTTTTCCCATCCTTGAAGTGTGAGGGAGACCAAGAGGCTGCCGTGTGGGGTCCCACAGCCCACTGCCATGGCAACAGCCAGAGCTCTGGGCTGCCCAGCCATCACCACTGGGAAGCAGGGAGGTGGAAGATTGACTCACAGCTTTCTTTTTTTTTTTTTCCTATGTCTGCCATAAGTTCTCCCTTTAAAATTTTGATGTTTAAGCCAGGTGTGGTGGCGCATGCTTATAATTCTAGACCTTGGGAGACTAAGGCAGGAGGACTGCAGATTTGCGGCCAGCCTCAACAACTTTGTGAGTCCCTCTGCAACATAGTGAGATCCTGTTTCAAACTAAAAAATTAAAATAGAGCTGAGGGTGTGGCTCAGAGGTAGAATGTCCCCGGATTTTATCCCCAATATCCAGAAGGAAAGAAAGAAAGAAAGAAAGAAAAAAAGAAAGAAAGAAAGAAAGAAAGAAAGAAAGAAAGAAAGAAAGAAAGAAAGAACAAGGTGTAGTGTTGTAAGCTTTTAAATCTCAGTATTTGGGAAACTGAGACAAGAGAATTGCAGGTTCAAAGACAGTCTCAACAAGTAGTGAGACTCTCATCAACTTAGCAAGACCCTGTTTCAAAATAAAAATAAAATAGGGCCAGGTATGTATCTTGGAGGTAGAATGCCCCTGAGTTCAATTTCAAGTACCAAAAAGAAAAAGAAAGAAAGAGAAAGAAAGAAAAGCCCATAATGACCATGAGTGGCAGGGCAAGGCAGGTGGGTGTGTATATTTTCTCTTCATGCAGTAAACACTGAATATGAGGCTCTGAGATAAGAATGAGTGTGCCCAGCTTTGGGAAACAGATAAAATTCAAAAAATCTTGGTCTTCAGGAGGCCATTGGCAATGACGGAACTACCTCCAGTAGAAAAAACAGTGTTATTTGACTCTTATCTGCCAGCTGATAGTTCATGTTCATTATTTCATTTAGCATTTATACAAAGCACACATCACTATTATTTCTGCCTTTTTGATGAGTAGAGGGAAATGTATATAATCAGATAACTTGTCCAAAGATATACAGCAATAAGTGATAGACTTGAGGGTCAAAATGAAAATTGGATCTAGAGTCCAGGTGTCAGTATTGGTTACTGAACTCAAGAACATTCTACTACTGAGTTACATCCCAGCCTTTTTTATGTTTTATTTTGAGATAGGGTCTCACTTATTCAGGTTGGCCTTGAACTACAATCATTCTTCATCAGTCTCCCAAGTCAGTGGTATCATAGTTGTGTGCTATGATTTTAACACCAGGTTCTAAAACCCATTTTAATCTACTATGTTCATTGTCTTTCAGGTTGATTTGGATAGGATATGATGTTGTGTTATATCAGTTAAGAATAATTTTGATTGTAATAAAAAATAAATAACCTTACCTAGCTAGGCACATGCTTGTAATCCTAGTACTTGGGAGGTGGAGACAAGAAGATCACAGGTGTATGGTCAGTCTCAGCAACTTATTGAGTCCCTCACCAACTTAGTGAGACCCTATTTCAAAATAAAAATAAAATAAAATAGGGCTGGGGGTGTACCTTAGAGGTAGAATGTGCTGGATTTAATCCCCACTGCCCCCCCCACACACATACAACATCCTTACTGTGACAAACAAATAGAGGCTTATTTTTCTCTCATAACAAGAGTCTAGAGGTAGGCAGCTGCAGGCACACACTTGACATTTTGGGGAGACAGGGTAGTTCTCTTGCCCTTTCTCTCATGCCCATCATCTTTTTACCAGAGGACTGTGCACCTCTATATGTCACATCTGTCTGTATTCAAGGCCTAAAAAAGAGCAAAAGTTGGGTGGCAGCACTGTCATGTTCTAGCGGGAGAGAAAATGTCTTTCACAACCAACTTCCTTCCAACAGAAGCAGACTCTTCTGTCTTGTTGATAGGAAGGGAGTCACTTATTCTCTGCTAGCTGGAAGACAGGTGCAGGCTGAGTAAAGCAAGAATTTGTCCTTCCATGCTTTATGGTGGAAGGACAGAATAGTTCTCTGCAACTGTTCCACAGCTTATAGGCAAGATGAGCACTGGGTATTCAGAGAGAAGGGGAAGATACGAGACTGAAAAGGTGCATGACAAAGCAGGTGTTTCTGTCTGTTTGTACTGCTGGAAAAGAATTCTACAAACTGGAATTCAGACAGGTCTTTCTTACTGTTGTGGAGGCTGGGAAGTCCAAGGTCAAGGCACCAGCATTTGGTCTAATGATAACATCCTTGTTGCGCCCTCATATGGAGAAGGTTGACAAGCAAGCTAGACATGAGAAACCTCTTTTATAAGGACCTGAGTCCTGTTAACATTGATGAGGAGAAACTCTGCTGGCCCAATAATCTCTCAGAGGCCCCACCTTCCTCCTCATCACATTTTCAAAACTGAGATTTTGGAGGGGACACATTCAAAGCATACCAGATGGTGATGCTTGGCTAAGTCTGGACCTGAGGTTTGTGTGGGAATTGGTGGGAGAATAGATAGAAAAGCCAACTGTGCTTGGATTATGGTAGAATGAAAGCAGAGATCCAGAAAGCCAAGCTCCCTCCGTACAGACATGCACTGCTGTTTCAATATTCCTGTCAGTCACATTCCCTGGCTCCTTGCTTTAACGAGATGCATATGTTAGTTACTTTAATTTGCTAAATTTCAAAGAACTTGTCCCAAGCCTTGGGGCTGGATTCCATTGCAGGAAAAAGGGTTCTAGGTTTGTATATGAAGAGATCTTTTGTGCTCCACTGGAAGTAGATGGTATCACTTTAAGTAGATAATGGAAGAATTCTTCCTTTTCTATTTCATTTTTGTCACTGAGAATGTCTTTTCTATAAGAAAAAAAAGAATCTGTCATTGATTAAAGGGATTAGGAATGAGAACAATGACAATGGGGATTGTGTTTGTGACAGGAGATGGGGTCATTTATTGTTATTATTATTACAAAATTTTCTTTAAAATTGAATTGTATTTCAGTTTAAAAATATTTAAGGCCATTAGAAAAAATATATGGTCAGTTACCCTGAAATTGGTAAGTCTGAGAAAATGTAATTGTTAAAAACTTTTTGAGTGGTGTAGCTATTTCTAACCCCCTAGGAGGTGCACACTGGGATTCCTCTTTTGTCTGCACTTTGATGTAGGGATACTTTCTCTCTACAAGTGAGATCAACTGCTACCAGGTGGGGCCTGCTTTGGCTCTTGGGTTCTTCTGGCCTCTGACAAGAAATTCTAGTCTCTTGGTGACATATGGGTCATGCATATATCACTACCACCAAGGAAAGACATAGGTCTTCAGTGTCTCTCTTTGAGGAAAATTTCTTCATGAGTGTCTCCGGTCATGCCGCTTCTTCTCTCAGCTTGGAGATGGAGAAGATGCCTTTTTTTGTCCTGTAGGGGAACTAAAAATCTGGAGTGTTTCTTATAGAGTCTTCTCTTGAACTCTTTCCTGGCATTAGACTGCCTTTCTCTTCCATCAGACTCTGATATTAAATGTCACGTTCTTATCTTTTAATTATAAAAGCTAATTTCATTCAGCACTCTAAGTTCAGGAGCTTGATGGACATGTTGGGGGGCTATAGGGAGACATGCCAGTGTGTGTGGCCTAGACCTCAGCAGCTTTACCAGAGTTTCATACTTCTTAGGCCCCACTCCTTCAATATCCAGCACCCTTATCATAAAATTGTCCATGATGACACAGCCCCTGAACATCTGGCCCAACCCACCTTTCTAATATTCTCAATGGTCTTCCCCATCACTCACATCCCTTAACCACCACCACTACCTTTCCTTTCCCACGGCAAAAATCATAGAAACTGCTTGAATCTGATATTCAAAGATGTTTTCCAACTTTGAGAAGACTCTGATTATTTGTCACATGGTTGATTGTATTTGCTCTGTGCATTTTTAGTCTTTAGTCTTTCCAAAAGGCAGAAAGGTACATGACTTCAATGACAGAATTTCAGGAATATATGACAGGTCCACTCATTTACTGAATTTTCCTCTAGGCTACATTAGATCTGGTGGTAGTTGCTTGGGTGCACACAGATAAAATCCAGGTTCTGCCTTCTAGATGGTTAGAAGTCAGGAGGTAATAACTAAGAAGTTCCATGTTGGAGGGGAAAAAAATCCAACACTTGAGAGTCAAATGGTAAATATCGATCTCCTGAGAAACAAGTCAGAAATTGGTTCCATAAACTAAGATTTTTTTTTAAATGTCCCCTTCCACGGCCCAAGCTCTTGCTTTCTCAGTAGAATAGATTTGGTAAAGTAGTCTTGCCATGTCCGTCTGCCTTTTTAGAATAGTCTATGACATCCTAAAGGGTCTTAACTCAAACTCTCTTCCCCTTAACACAGAGCTGTTCCCAGGACACTACTCACGTTGCTTCCAGTACCAAGTGATCTCATTAGTCTTTTCATTCAAAACTCTTCTCCAGTTTAAGGCCAACCAATCTTTATTAGATCCAGAATATTGCCAATGGGACTCTCCACTCTATATAACGAATGTGGTTAAGAGTATAGATTTATAACCAAATGGCTTGGATTCAAGTCCCAGATCTGCATAGGATGTCTATACATGCTTAGGAAAGTTAGTTAACATTCTTGTGCCTCAATTTCCACATCCATAAAATGGGATCAAAAGTTAAATATATCTTGAACATTCTATGAGTTGATATGTGCATGGCTTAGAACAGGGCTTGGCCCATACCAGGTGCTGTTTAGGAATTCTCATACATCATCAGGAACATTAATATCATTGGTTGATCCTACTTTTGTAAAACTAATCACAAATACCTTTGGATTGTTGTGATTTCTACTTTTATTCTTCCTTCATAACTTCATGAGGTCTGAATTAGGTTTCTACTGCTACCATTAAAGTCACCACAAATCTAATGACTTGAGCACCACAAAAAATTTATGATCATATAGTTCTGTCCAGCAAGGGTCCGACATGGATCTCCCTGGGCCTAAATAAAGGTATTGGTGATCTGCATTATTTTCTGGAGGTCCTAGGAGAGAGTGCATTATCTTAATTTTTCTAGCTTCTAGAGGCCACCTGCATTTCTTGGTTTGTGGACTTTTTTCTTCCATCATCAAAACAGTGACATCGCTTCTAACCATTTTTCTGTAGTTATACCTCCCTCTCTAATCACACCCAGAGAAAGGTCTCTAGAAAGCTATGTAGTTTTATTGTACCCATCCAGATAGGCTAGTCCAGGAAAATCCCCCCCCAATCACATGTGCAGTCTCATTGTCCATGCAAGATAACATATTCACAGGTTCTAGGAATTCAAATGTGGAGACCTTGGGTGGCTGTTATTCTGCTACCACAAGGTGTTTGAAGACAGGATAATCTCTCACTACCCAACTATTCCTTATGAGGTTTGGCATAAAAATTCCTTTTGGAAAATGTTCTGGAACTGAATCCAATTCGTATAGCACAAAGGTCAAGGTTTAGAAGAGGTAGTATTGTTTTCTGAAATTCTGAAATGTATTTTCTTTTAAAAGTTTTTTTACTGGTGCATTGTAGTCATATATCTGAATGGGGTACAAGATGGTGGAGACAAACATGTACTCATCACTCAGTTAGTCCTTCCCCATTCCTACTCCATTCCCTCCCCCTCCCTCCTTCTCATGTTTGGCTTAGTGATTAACATTGATATGTTTGTTAAGTAACATCATGTGCATTAGAGAATTTCTCTCTTCCCCCTCCCATCCTCTCAGTTATGTCACCTTATTTGCTCAACTATAGTATCATCTATAGTATCTCCTCCTTCGTCTAGAGTTCACCCTATGACTCATTTTCTCTTTAGCTTCTTCTGCATATTAGGGAGAGCATCCGAATTCTTGATTTCTTGTTTTTTATGACTAATCTCACTTAGCATAATGTCCTCCAGTTCCATCTATTTCCCTGTAAATGATGTAATTGTGTTTTTGTGGCTGAGTAAAATTGCCAAACTATGAAACCAGCCATGATGTCTACCAACAGATGAATGGATTACAAAACTATGGGATATATACACAATGAAATGTATTTTCTTAATGTTGTTATTAGAATGAAATCTTGTATTTTAGAGGTTAATGTCTCAGGAAAATAATACTCTTTATCCCAAGTTTAAATTATGTTAGATTTTAATAATATTATAAGCTTATTCACAGGAATAACAAAACCCAGAGTGTTGGTTCCAGAGGAAGAACCCAATCCACAGAAATGCTAAGTAATTTACCCAAAGCCACCAGTGTAATCCTTGGTTAGATCCTGAGTATCAAAACAAATTAACACTGAAATAATAGATTCTTGGTATCTTAATTATTAAGCCAGCCCCTTCTCTAAATTTGTGACTCTAATCTAGACATGGTGGGCATGCTTGTAATCACAGTCAGTACTTGGGAGGCTGAGACAGGGAGATCCTAATTTCCAAACCAGAACTCAGTAACTTAATGAGAACCTGTTTCAAAAAAAATAAAAATGGATGGGACTATATTTAAGAGGTAGAATGAATTCCTCTAGGTTCAATCTCCAGAACCAGATAACAACAACAACAACAACAACAACAACAACAACAACAACAATAATAATAAAGAATGCTTGTGACTCTAAAACATTTTATTTCCTTAGCCATAATACTCTAATAATCCCCTTCTCATGAGTAACCACTCAAAATATGCCCAAATAATTTTTTTCCCTCTACCTATATTTTCTATTAATGTGGTCATAATGCAAATGACATGACTGATAACAGTACAGGATACAGAAAGAGACATGTTTGGAGAATGGTCCATGATTCAGTTCTGCTGCGCAATAATGTGTATGCAAAAAGTTAAGTAAATTCATTTAATGAGTAAACTGAGCATCTGTAAGGGTTACTGGTTCCCTCACATTCCTTGTGGAGTTTTATAAGGTGGTAGTGAAAACAATCCTTCCATCAAATAACTACATGTATGAAGAGAAAGAGTATTACCAAAGAGGAAACAGACTGCCTTGGGAAGGAGCAGCCTAGAAGACTTTCTTAGAGTGCCTTGGGAACCAGGCTAAGGAATTTCAACTGAGAGTTCATTGCAATAATAAAACCACAACACGATGAGAGTTTGAACCAGAGTTGAACTTATGGGAACAGAAAGAGATGGATCACCTAGGTCATGATAGTAACATGTCTCAACCCATTGCTTGAATTCTCTGGTGTTCCAGTGATTATTTAGAAATGTGGAAGAATTAACCAAATTGAATTCCAGCTTTGAAGATCTCTTTGGCAAACCAGGCTACCCCAGGCTGGCACCATAGACAATATTTTTGTGACACAACTCCAGAAACTACATTTAAGTACATTTTAGATTGTTACTTTCTTAAAAATCCTGTTGTAAGTTCAGCTTAATTGGCTTAGTTACAAGGGCTTTACAGATCACCTCCTGGGCAGCCTGCTCTAGGCTAGATGTCACTGGAGATGCCACTAAGCAGCTTATATGACACTTTAGGGGCACACCCTGGAAACTACAAAAGGTTAATGTGATTAAAGGTATAATCAAGTGCCAGGCTACATGGAAGAGGCTACTAACACTGTGCTGGTTTGAGAGGAGGCCATGAGAGAAAGATGTAGGTCGATTTCTTGCACTCCAATATTTCTCAAACTCAAGGGCCTACGTGAGATTTTTAGCAGGCAAAATGCTTTCATCCTGGTCAGACATTTTCCTCTTCTTAGATGTTTCTTTGAAACAATGAGAGATGTTGGGACCCCTCAGTTTCACTGTAGGAAGAACTTTCTAACCCTGAAACTAACAACAGATTCTGCATGTTAGCATGGACATGAGTCCAGACTGCTGCAGAGACTCACACAGAATGTAGACAAGCATCTTTTCACAATGTCCCAGGGGGGGATTCCTATATTATTTGAAAACTTTCATAAGTTGGCTTCTTAAAGTGAGCATTTTCCCAACCTCAACTCACATGACTAACAAAAATGTATTGTTGAAATGATGCCATCCAGAAACTAAGCTCTCGCTGTACAGGTTATGTAAATCTTCGCCTTTGATGAACGCGTTGCCCCTTTCTCTTGATAAGGGTAAAAAAAGGCAGAAAGGAAGTACTGAGAACCCACAAGTATTAGAAAAATACCAGATCACTCTAGTATATGGCCTTGTTTGGGATTCTTTCTGTATGTCACGAATTTTTGTTTTTAAGGGCAATCTTTTTGGCTCTGAAGAGAAGTGAAGTTAAGCTGCGATCAGGCCATGTGTTTGGCGTGACTCGTTCAGTAGCTTCCTTTGGCTTGCTGGGTTGACTTTTGTAAGTGCCTCTCAGCCTTATTGCCTCCCTAGGGTGTCTCTCTGCTTCTGGGTTCATTCTTAAGTGCTTTTGACTTTTCACCCCACCCGCTGCCAAATACAAGCATTTGCCAATAGTCACAGCACCACATGTAAAGAAGTACAAGTATTGCTCTTATCACTGGCCTCTGCATTTGGTGGACAAGGGATGAATTTAAAGCTCTCCATCAGAAAAGTGAGAAATTATCTTATTAAGAATACAGATTTCATTGGGTGTGGTGACACACCCCTGCAATCCTAATACTTGGGAAGTTGAGACAAGATCACAGATTTAAGGTCTGCCTCACTAATAGCAAGCGCCTGTTTCAAAATGAAAAATAAAAAAATAAAATCAGGTTGGAGGTATAGGTCAGAGGTAGCACACTTCTGGGTTCAATCCCCAATAATGAAACAAGAAGAGGGAGGAAACAAAGAAGGATGAGGAGGAGAATGATGATGATGATGATGATGATGATGATGATGATGATAAAAAAAAGGAATTATTTATTGACTGTTTATGGCCTTCCAGAGATCGTCAAAAATAATTTCTTTACATCACACCTCTGGTCAGAATCAACTATTCAGTTTGAAAATTTCAGAAAAAAAATGCTGATTATTAGATACCTTCAACTGCTCAGTACCATTAGATTAATCAAGACTCTCAATGGACTTGTAGACACAATCCCAGGCTATGGCTTGCGGAGCTCTGTCCACCAAAGATTATTGTCCTAAATATCTCCAAAGGGCTCATGGTGGAGTTACTAGATAAGGAAGCATCTGTTATTCTATGGGATGTAGAAAAATTTGAAAGATTAACATTTGTTTCTGATTGTATATAATCTTGGAATGTTCAAATACTTTATTTTGGTGCATTTGTTTCTTGAGTATATGATCAGTCTTTGCTTGTGCAATGCATTGTGACTAAAAACAATTCATAAACCACTGAGTTTCGTCTCTCTTATTTCACATATAGAAAACGGAATCTTAAAACACTTAAATGACTTCTAAAATACCATACAAGCTTTTGAAAATAAAGTTAGAGGAATAACAATGATTTAGGTGGGAGATGGCTGGGTTGGGTGTAAGTTAGTGATACTGTCTTGGTTTATTTTCATTTCAGTCACTTTTTTTTGTCTTCCCTTTTGTGCTTACCTAAATCTAACTTGTTTTCTTCTGAATCTTCCTTGGGGAACAAATTTCTCTTTTCTCCCACCTCTTGGGAAAACCTATCTGCCCAGATGTCACCCAGAATTTCTAAAACCAAACTCTATTTACAACAGAATGAATTGTTTATATTGAAATTTATTTTATTATTTAGCCTTTTATTTTTGTTTGTCAAAGTGCAAGTTTTTAATACAGTGCCTTATTTAACTCTCAAAATACCCAGTGAGATGGATGAACATTTTATGCGTAGCATAGTATATGCAAAGGTTGAAATTACTTTTTAGTGAAAAATGTGTTTATTACCATATTTTATAGATGGGCACAAAAAGTCATTTTGGAACCCTTCAAATTTGCCTATTTCATGAAAAAATAATAACCTCTCCTAATTAAGAAATTAAAATCTTTACATCAACATCCGGTAGTATGTTTAACTGGAAAAGAGAAGAACAAATTTGTATACCTGCCAAGGGATCTCCTAGGTGATAAGGGAGAAGGGTCTAAAAGTTCCATTTTAGATTTTCTATAACTTGAGCCAGTTCCACTGATACCTATTGCTGAGTAAGAACTTTTAATACCTGGAGCTATTGATGTGATCTCAACTCCAGGACCTGAAAGTACTGGGTGAGAGTTCAGAAACTATGGTGGCGGGCATATGAGACAGCTGTAAGGAGTGCAGAGGAGACCCACTGCAACTAATAGCAGAAATGGAACCAGAAAAGACATCAGCTCTGCCATAGAAAGAAAACAGGGGACTGTGTAGTACAGGACTATTTTCCTCAGCAACACTTCTGGTGATAGAAATGAAGGCAGATCAACTGGGGACTCACTAATGACCATACCTGCCCTCTCCCCCAGTTCTCTCCCTCTTGATGTTTAGAATGAAAACTGACCTCAATGGCAAAAGTTATTGGATCATTAAAGAAGAGGAAGCCTGAAGAAGAAGATACCAGATATATCTAATAAAAGGAACTTAGGATTTCTGTTCTCCTAGGTGACAGGGAAGGCTCAGAGCCTAAATGATCTTTATTTGAAGGGATAGAGTCGGATCCCCAAGAGAGTGTCTCTAGTTATAGACGATGTGATGAGGTATAGGTTTAGATGAAGGGTGCAAGGATTTTGTCCAAAGGTGCATGGCTAGGCAGAACCCGGGGCTCCCAGCTTCCTTTCTGAACACCAAGATTACTCTCCAGTCAGTACAACAAACTCAACTCACTTCTAATGACTCTGCCTTAACCACACTCCCCATTTCTCATGCCTATGAGTGGAAATGTGACCTTGGAGTGGTGGCAAATCATAAATCCTCCTGAGCCTTTCTCCTGCCCATGTTTTGGCTGTTTCCCATCTAATTCTTCATATTGTTAGTGACAGTTCTCGGAAACCATTAGATGCATCATCTAAAGGCCCTTAGGCACAGCCCCGGAATGTTAAGAGCCAGACCTACATTGTTAGTCTGGAGGTAAATGATGATTCTCCTTCTTCAGATGCTTTTCTGGGAGACTAATAGTGAGACTTGGGCACCTTAAGGTCTCAGCAAAATCTGCAGAGCCCCTGGGAGTGCATTGTCCAGTCTCCTGTAGACTTGCATTGTGGTTAGTAGTCTGCATGATAATGGCAGTTTAGTTCTTTTCCCTTGAAGATAGCTTTTAAATTTGCTCCGTTGGCCTCTTGATGAAATAGCTTCATGCATATTAATGGCATCTTTTATTTACTGAGCAGCACCATTAAGCACTTTGAAATACCAGATTCCACCCAAGGTCTCCGGGGAGACAAGCCAATATCTCTAGACTTACTGGATGAATGGGAAACTGAGGAAACAAAAAAAGCTCCAGTAACTTTCTGAAAGCAACATAGAAAGTCTCTGAGCTGCATATGCTGTCTGCCTAGCAGATGGTTATGGTCTTGATTGGGAAGTATTGTACTGGGCTTCCTGCATGTTCATTCATTCTTACAACAGGCCTCCATTGAGCACTTGCCATGGGTACAGCACTGCACAGGGCACTGGGTGAGGAGGAAGATGGATAGAAGGCTAACAAGGGGGAAGTGTAGAAGGAAGGGCATCTCCTGTTCAAAGAACAGTCAAGTCTCTACTAACCTGAGTGAGAGGTTAGAGTGGATAAAGCAAGGTCCAAAAGCTCAGATGATAGTGCAATGTTGAAGATTTTGAGGGATTGCTACCCAGGGATGTTTATGCTACTTGACCCAATGGCTTCACTTTTAAGAGGGCAACCATAAGTAAAAGAGAGTCATAAATGGATGACTTGAAAAAGGTAGCTGTAATATAGTATTGAATGAGAAAAATTTTGCAGACCAGTGATTTAATTTTTAGAAACTGTATGTATAGACATGTGTGGGCTTGTATGCATATGTTATTGATAAGTAAATAGGGATAGATAGGTAAATAAACAGATGAGAGATCAGAATGTAGATAAGTAAGATGAGAGATAACTAGAGAAACAGGAAATTTCAGAAAGTGTAGACATACATCCAGCAGTGTGGGGAGCAGATGGAAAAGGACAAACTTGTGTTTTGTTTTGTTGCAGGTCTGGGGATGGAACCCAGGGGCATTCAACCTTTGAGCTACATCCTCTGCCCTATTTTTTATTCATTATTTTGAAACAGAATCTCACTAAGTTATAGAGGGCCTCACTAAATAGCTGAAGCTGTCTGTGAACCGCGATCCTCCTGTCTCAGCCTCCCAAATGCTGGGATTACAAGCATGCATTGCCATGCAGGGCTTAGCAGTGATTTTTTTTTTTATTTTTTAAAAATAAGATATTCCAGCCAGGCGTGGTGGCACACGCTTGTAATCCCCGCGCTTGGGAGGCAGAGACAGGAGGATCGCGCAGGTTCGAAGCCAGCCGCGCTGGCGTTAGAGACCCTATTTCAAAAATATAAAATAGGTCTGGGAGTGTAGCCCGGAGGTAGAAGGGCTTCCAGGAACCCCAGTACCACTAAAAAAAAAAAAAAAAAAAAAAAAAAAAAAGATATTCCAAAGTGAATACCTGAAGAGCAATGTCCTCAACTTCAAAGACCTTACAACGCAGGAGAAAAGACAGAAAGGGTTAATGATATTAACTGAAATATTATAATAAAGACACCATTAGTCTACAAAGGGTGTTTTTTTTTTTTAAAGGCTTATAGAAGGTAAAGAGCGTGCATGTTGGCAGAAAGCTCCCCACCAGGAACATGGACCCACGACTCCATTCCTTCCTCTGGTTCCTTAGCTGTTACTCAAGAGCCTTTTAGGTTCTGCAGCAACTCTTATTCACTCCACTCACCTCAGAAGAAACCTCATTCCCCTTGGTAGGAAAGTATCACACCAATCCCTCCTAGGCCTGTGTTCTAATTCCACTCCCCTGCGAATTTTTCTGGAAGGCAGTCATTAGCACTACAATAGGTGATGTGGGGAAAGATTGTGGTAAACATCACCAATTTGAATTTTCCCTGTAACTTAGACCTTTTCCTGACGTGCATCAAGACTGAATCACAAGTAGCATTATAGAAATGCACCTTACATGTGTCCATGCCACAGCAGGATCCCTGGGGGGCACACCTGTAAAGTGGGGAGGGCAAGCCTACTGGTACTCAGTGCCAGGTGCCTGCTGTGGTCCTGCTCCTGAAACAAACATGCCTTACTGGGCAGAGGCACATGTAGAATTAGTGAAAAATTCTGAGTAAAAATACATGTGAGCCAAGTGTGGTGGCACATGCCTGTAATCTCAGTACCTGAGAGGCTGAGACAAAGGAACTGCACAGTCAAGGCTAGCCTTGACAACTTAGCAAAACCCTCAGCAACTTAGTAAAAAAGGGCTGGAAGGACAGGATAGAGATAGGACATCTCTAGGTTCAAGCCCCAGTACAACACACACACACACACACACACACACACACACACACACACACACACCACTTGTGGAGGATTGGTAGAGTGGAGAAGAGATATCTTGACTAGAAAACCTATGATGAACTCATTGGAGAGGAAACACTTGTATTAAAGATACAAAGATTGGGTTTTGATCGGTAGAACATGGGGAGGGTATTCTAAGAAGAAACAATGCAGAAGATTCTAATGTTCAAATAGTGACTCACACTTCACTAGACCTTACTCTGCTGGATACTGTTATGAGCTCCTCACATAGGTGCAATAAATGAGTTCATGTAACAATCTAGCGAGATAGGATCCAGTTTTGTACCCATTTTACAGATGAGGAAACTGAAGCATGGAAGTGTTAAATTATGGTCCTATAATCTTGGAAGGAAGGCATAGTAACACTGGGATTTAAATCTAGGGGTTCTGCCTTTAGAGTCAAGTTTTTATTTTCTCAAAAGCTTGAGAGAGTGGAGAAACAGCAGGCTACAGGTAAGGAGAGGTGGAGAGCTTTGTAGGTAAAAAGCACAGGTATACAGGACAGCCACCTACACTAGAGTAACCCATGTCAGCCAAGTCTGTACTGCAAGATGGCATTCCATTGGACACTGAGTAAAGGCCTGTGAACCCAACCTGAGGGATCTGGAAGCCACTGACATTTTCAGAAAAGGAGTGACATCGTGTGTCTGATGTCTTAGGAAAATACCTATAGTGAGGACGGGAGGACAGAATTGAAGAGGCGAGATAAGGATGATTCAGGGGCCAGTTGAATAGGTGATGCTGAGGATCAGGATTGAAGTAGACAATGGGTTTGGGAGTAGTGGTACAATCCTATAATCGTAGTATCTGGGAGGCTGATAGAGGAGAATTGCAGATTCAAGGCCAGCCTCAGCAATTTAGCAAGACCCTGTTTTAAAACAAAACATAAAAATAAGGCTTGGGTAGAGCTCAGAGGTAGAGCACCCCTGTGTGCAACCCCCAGCACCAGAGTGAGGGTGGGGGAAGCAGACAGTGGAAATGATAGTCTCTTTGTAGATGAAAAAACATCTTCAATTTATTTCCACTTTGTTGTCGGAGCCCTTTGAAAAGTGAATGGTAAGGACTGAGGTGCTAGCCTGAGAGTTCAGGACAATCAGTGGGAGTTGTCACCTGCTAGCAGCCTCTGACCTCTTCTTGACTCCACTGATTACCTGATTTTCAGAACAATTCTGTTCCTTCTGTCAGGTCAGGCACCCTCTCCCAGCACCTTCCCCCCTCCAGCTTCAAAACTAGACTCCTGGTGGTTCTGTGCTCTAAGTGCCTAAGAAAGAATTCTGGCACACCACCGGGCACAGCAAAACCAAAAGCAAGGGACAGTTTTGCCCCTTCCAGATCGGGGTCTGTGAGAAGTGGTTTGGACCATTCCTGGGGCTTTGGATGCAGAGGACGCTGAGCCAGGCCCAGTTTGCTCTGCTCCATTTGTAATTTCCTCACACTGTAAATCGCAGACATTATAGCCGGGCACTCTCTTTATGGCTTACTTTCATCTTGAAATGTTCCCGTGCTACATTTTCATGTAACTTATGCACCTCAAATGTTGTAAAAACTGCCGTAAAAGTCAATATAAATGCAATAATGTCACGTCAGTCAAAGGCAGCGGAGCAGCCCTTTTAAGCAAACAATTGGGAAACTAGAGGGAAAACTCAATTGCTCCATGTTGCAAATTGATTAAAGATATGAATCAGAAAATTAAAGGGCTTTTGGAGTTTAGGTTATTACTAACTGCTTTACTTTATGGAGCAATTACTTTGATTCTATCTCGAGTCCAGTAAAGTGACTGCCGGCATATGGTGAAATGGCGCCCTGTGTCTTTCTTATTAATGTGAATTACTCAAGATGAGGCTAAATGAATGCATGTGTGCATCTTAGCCACATGAATTCATTTATTAAGCACTGTATTTAGAACCATAAAGAAATAAATTATAGTTATGATGACATAGCTGTTATCCTAAACCTACATAGGTCCTCATCAACCAGGAGGACCAATTCTACTTTCAAAGAATGAGATGTTGCAACAGCCAAGCACATGCTTAGTTTTTGTATATTTAGGCTATATTGCAGAAGTAGAGAAGGGTGGGGTATCATTAACATGGAATGATTTGTTCTATCACCAGATTTGAACTACAGAGCTAAGTACTGAGATGCCGTCCTCATCTGATTGTCTCAGCATCTGAAAGTCCATAATTAGACAGTCATTCCTTTAGAGCATAAACCTTTTTATACTGAGCTCCTTGTATAAGTGACATTGGATCAAATAAGCTTGAGCTCAGAAAAAATAAAACACCTTAGCAATAATTAATTTGGCCCTTTGGGCCTTGGCAGCCAGGAAGCTAAGAGCTAAATTTAATATTCAGTTGTAGTAATTACCCTGTGCTGAATTCCTGGCCTAGCATGGGGCCCGGCACATTCAGTGGGTGCTCAGGGAGGGAAAGCTGAAAAGAGGAATGAGAGATAATGAATAACAGTCGTGTTTATTATTGCTTACTGTGAGTGAGAGCTTGCACGTGTGCCAAGGGCTTCACCAACATACAGTAATTAATCCCAACAATAGTCGTCTCTGCTATTTCCAGGACCATTTTACAGATGAGGAAGCAGGCTCAGAGTAGTTAAGTGACTTGCCCATGTATACCCAGTTTGAGTTTAAAGCCAGGTCTCTGTGGCCTCTGAACTAGCACTCTGAGTTCCCATTAAATAGGGATGATCACAAAGGGAACAAAAAGGTCCTCAAAAAGGTTTGAAGTTAGGGAACTGGGAATTCTCAGAGTTCATTTAGAAATACACGGTGTATCAGAACAGATATTAGCTGTCCCTTGTAGAGAGGAAAGTTTCCAAACAATTAGATGTTAATTATAAATGGATTAGAAGTTTCAAGTTGTCTTTAGGAAAAAATGAATCTGGCAGAAGGAGCATTGTTTAGCAATAGAAGCACAGAACAAATGAGAATCAGATGATATGACTAGTGACCACCTGGAAGTGTCCCAGAGACTTGGAACCATAGAGAGGTTTACACATCACAGTCCTATCATTGTCTGAATCTAAAGCAATTACCTGTCCCTTGTTCTAATCCTGTGCTCATGAGGTTGCCTTCTCATTTGGCATCCCAGGTATGTCTGTCTACAGGTAGAAATTTGCTACTTGTATGCAATCTGATTGGCACAGGTGTTATGGTATTTGGGGCAAATTCATTAATGAGCAGTCTGATTTTATACAATGTCTCTGAAGTTAATTGGAGACTATTGCTAGCCAGACTATTCATTCTTAGGGGTTGAACAAATCTTGTTTCTGATTCTGAAGGTCTAAGAAGCAGAATCTGGACTGCAAAGTTCACTAATGTTACACAGCAAGCCTTAGAGGACTCCAGGCAGCCCAGCAATCTGGCCCTTCCTTAATAGCTAGATTCACAGTTATTCAAATTTTTACAAATTGTTATTTTTACTTTTGCAATGATGCTGAGTCTTCTAGTCTTTATTTTGTTTGTTTGGCTTTAGATGTGCTGTATGAATAAGTTTTTTTCAGGATTTTTAAAGCTAGTATGTTTGGCATAAACAGATATGTCTATATGGGAACAGCCCAAGTCAGCAAGCCCATTAGTGGGTATAGAAGGATAGAAATTGTATATAACACGCTGATGTGACTGGGTCCCTGAAGGAATGAGATACAGGGAACTTAGGGTGAAAAGAAGCAGAAATAATCAGAAAGACAGTTCCAAAAGTTTTTCTAAAACTTTTACCAAAGAAAGATCTGGTTGTCCTATATATTCATTCATCCATCCATCCATCCATCCATCCATCTATCCATCCATTCATTCATCCATTCATCCACCCATCTATCCATTCATCCATTCATTCATTAATTCTAACCAATTTTAATAATCAGTCATATGTCAGACACTGTTGAGCCTGGCAACATTGGTGGAAGTTTCACATGTCGGTATTAGACATCCCAACTCTACTTCCTTCCAATTTAAGTAGACCCAATATAAAATCTATATTCAAATGTAAGATGAATTCTAAGGCTATATCAACACTGTAAGCAAAATTATCACTTTAAGAATTATTTAAGCAGTAAATTCCCTAGTATGTTTAAAATTTGATTGTCTCTTTAGAAAAATTGATTTATGCACATTGTCTACAAACTCGTCCATTCTTTAAAACAAAGCAAGCACTAAAGTTGAACAAGCAATTTAAAAGACATACTGATAAGTGTAATGTATTAGGCATATGGCCTTCTTGAATGAATTGTGGAGGCCTATAACCCATGACCTAAACATTCACAAATTCTAGCCTCATTTACTGACTTAAGATGTAAAATGTGTGAAAGAGTTTTGCTTTACAAGTACTTATGTATTGCTCTGATTAACATGTATAACTTTGTCTATTCCATACTCCTAAGAATACCTCTGTCCTGTCTCCTCAGTAGTTCCCAGCCTCTGCCTCTGAGCAAAGAGGCCTCTGTATAAAGCCTGCTGACCTCAGGTGGTCATTCTGCTAACATGGGCCACACTTATATTAACACAATCAAAGCACTTCCTCAACACTTTTTACCTCTAACTCCAATAGAAAAGAAACTCTTTGGGAATGTGATATAAAGCACTGGAGTTGTAGACAACCATTGTCCACTATTAGAAAAGAAGCCAGCGTACGGTAGAAGAGAATGGAGGCAACTCAAACAGGAATGGAAATGAAAAAAGCAGAGGAAGAAGAAGGGGATGGAATTATAATTTCTAATTCCTAATGAAATCCAGAACATCCAGACCCTTCCAGAATTAAGTTGAACTTGTGCCTACACTAGCTCAGGTGGGATTTGTCATTTGTGAAAAAAGACCCCTTTTTATCAGCAAGGGTCTGGGGGTTTATACACAATAATCTATTGAAAATAGGCAGCAAGACAGTCTAGATTCATACACTAAATATTTAGCTAGCAGGGGTTACTGCATATAAAAATATCTGGATGTAACAAAAAAGAAACATCCTTCCCCAGTTTTGTCAAGGATAAACTTTGTCCTACAAAAGAAAGCTCTTCTATCAAAGAACAAGGCCTTAGCTCTGGTCAAACTCATTTTACCCTAACATACTAAATTTGGGATACTTTGATTTGATTTTTATTTCTTATCTTCTTGAAACATTCTGACATCTGTGAAAGGCACAAGTTTCACAGCAAGGCCCTGATCCCAGAGAGAAAGAGATTTGAGCTTTATTATTCTTATCCCGGTGTGGAACTGGAGGACGTGGCCTGATCCACCCAGAGATTTTAGCCTTCATAAGACCCCTGGTCGGCAGAATGTGGGATTAAAAAAATTGGTTGAGCTTGTCCAAACAAAGTCTCAGTTTCCCGACAAGCAATTGGAACTTGGGGTTACTTGTTGAGGTAGACTTCAGACTCTTTTAATGGCATTCAGAGACATGGTTCTCCAACCAATTGGCATTCAGGAAATGTTTATCAGTTCTGACAGCCACAAGTTCCACCCTGGCCAATTTTAGCTCCTATGACTGGAAATGACTTAGATGTTTGAAATTCTGTAAAACACAGGCTAGTTTTGAAATGGAGCCACAGAATTACAATGGTATTCTGGCTTAGCTCTTAGGCAATTTAGGTCAAAATCCTCTCTCTTCTGAACAGAGGAAAGTTTCCCTGAAAAGACTGGTGATAAATTTTCAATAAATCTGCCGGGTGGCGGGAAATGAGAGAAGAATTTTTTTAATGATTTATGAACCTGAGTGAAATGATATTTTCATTGCTGTCTACTTTCCATAATTTTTCTCTTTTAAATTCCCTTTAGTGTCTTTTCAAGGAGATAGAAATAAGGATGCAGCATCCTTTGGGGGATACCTTCAAAAAAGGAAACACAGAAAAAAAATATATTCACGTCTGTCATGTGTGTGAGCAGTTTTGCTTGGAAGCAGCTGATAACTGTTTAGAATCATGCTTGTCATCAACAAAGGAAGATATCTTTTATTTAAGTAAAATTTTGGAGATATTTCCTTCTTAAAGAAATATTTTATAGCAATTTTACATTTATTTTTACCACTTAAAATCTCTGTATTGGGGGAAGGGCTAAATGAGTGATGTGTGCATGTATACCTCTACCATCTTAAACCCCATTAAGATGTATGACTACAATTCACCAATAACAATGTTTTAAGATTGTAAATAAAAATGATTTTGCATGTTTTTCTCTTAAGTAGCAGGGAAGAAACTTTCACTCATTCTTTCACTA
Organism: Muscardinus avellanarius; assembly: GCF_963383645.1. Lineage (NCBI taxonomy): Eukaryota > Metazoa > Chordata > Mammalia > Rodentia > Gliridae > Muscardinus > Muscardinus avellanarius. Next base: position 30,306,207 of record NC_137803.1, on the reverse strand, counting down.
ATTCAGGCACACTTTTATTTTAATATATTTGGACTTAGCTACTCCCCTGTGATACCCTGAAAGGATGCTAGGGTTGTCGTCAGTGCTGCACGTTCAGTTCTCATCTGCCTCGCATGTGTATGTAAGGGTGGGATATTGTTAACTATACACCTGTTTGTATATGTGCCTATTAATCATTGAGTAGCCACTTTGAATGTTTGATATTTGCCTTTCCAGCTTTGCATTTTTTAAAAATCTAAAAAAATTCTTGGACTAAACCTTAGAACACTCATGTGGAAGAGGACATAACTAGTCTCATAGAGCTGCAGTAACTGCCCACAGAGTGTGTGGCCACCTAAAAATCACCTGGATACCTTGGTCTTTGTCTCCTGCTCTGTTCAGCGAACACTCTCTCTCCCTTCCTCCAGCTGCAACACTCTGAAACAATGATTTCATAACTAGTTTTGAAAATGTTGAATTCATTCCATGAATAAGAGTCATAAACTAAATATCAACAAGCCAAATAACTGCTAGAAGGAAAGAAGAATCCTCACTAAAGTCAGGCCCTGGATTTGAAATGGAAGGAAATGAAATGCAAACCCTCATGGAAATTCAAGTAGTGCGATTTACTAACAGGCACTAGTGACACTATACATTATGGTCACTATAAGGAAATCAGTGAATAAAATTAACAGTGGGCATTTAAAGAGGTCATAATGAGCTCTCTGTTAGGGTTTTTTCTGTTCATAACATTATCTCCAGTTTGAATTTTGAAATTTAAATCATGAGCACTTTTGGCAAACACCTACACGTGTGTACATGTTTGAGAGTGTTTTTTGAATTAGTTCTTAGTTTATACTTCAATCTTGTTTTATATTTATTTTTGTGTCACTGAGGGTTGAGTCCAGGAACATTCTACCTCTGAGCTACACCCCAACCCTATTTTTTATTATTTTTTATTTTGAAATAGGGTCTTGCTAAGTTGTGGAGGGCTTCACTAAGTTTCTGCTAACCTGGGATCCTCCTATCTCATCCTATCAATGACTGGAATTACAGGTGTGTGCCGCTGCATCCAGCCACGAGCATTCTAAAATGTTTGATTCTCATAGATAGCCTACTTCTTTTCCCCCTTTATTTTTTCTTTTTTGGGGGGAGGGGCTACTGGGGAGTGAGCACAGGAGCATTCTACCTCCAAGCTACATCCCCAGCCCTTTTTATATTTTTATTTTGAAACAGAGTCTAAGTTGCTGAAGCTGTCCTCAAACTTGCAATCTTCCTGCCTCAATCTCCCAAGTATTAGAATCACAGGCATGTTGCACTGTGCCTGGCTAATTTTTTCTCATTTTCTAACTCTTCTTTATTCTGTTTTCCGTGCCTTACTCTTTCTGTGACTCTTGGTTTTTCTCTGACCCAGAGTTTTTCTTCTCTGTTCCTTCAGTACTCATCTCTTTTTTTGTACTGTTTAGATGAATTTCCCAGTTTCTTTGTCTCAAGCCCAAGCTAGAGTTGGCTAGGGCTAGATCAGGACTTTTAGTGGGAACCCCTCTACATGTTACTGGTCAGAGGCTGAGAAGTGACACCGGCATTCAGAAGGGCTGGCTGCTACTGTATTTGTCACAGAAGTCTTTCTCTACAACTACATCTTCTGGCTAGTTGCTTTATTTTTGTTCCTGAGACATCTTGGGGAAGAAAGAAGTGTTATCTTTATAGGTCTATTTCCCTGAATTGAAAGCAGTTGTTAACATTACTGGATACTTTGGAGATGAATGAGGCGCGTAAACTAGGAAACAGGTGCGTCCCACCAGAAGTAACATCCATGGCTCTTCTGAAAGAAGTAGAAGGAAGCTGTAGAGAGAAATTCCATGAAACTCCAGGAAGTCAAGGGAAACAAATGTTCATGTTTCCTGAAACCTTCCTCCCTCTCTCTCTCTCTCTCTCTCTCTCTCTCTCTCTCTCTCTCTCTCTCCTCTTTCTCTCTCTCCCTCTCCCTCTCTCCCCCTTTCTCACAAACACACCTTTTCCAATTTGTACATCTAATTTTGAAAAAAGTCTCATCATGTGCTACAGTTGTACACCCTTGATTTAGAACCATTGTCCTTGACCTAAAACTTTTATCACAGTAGAAGTTCAAGAAATGTATGCAGAAAAGAAAGGTCAATTTTGTGTGAAAAAAGAAACTAAGATTGGGGTCAAGACATTGAACTCAGTTCTGGCTCTTTTGGTAACTAACTAATAACCCAAATAAAATTGCTTAACCCTGCAAGACTTTAACTTTCTATAAAGAGTAGAGAAGGCAGGTGGACCTAATGATCCCTTTTTAAAAATGAAAAAGTTATTGTTGCATTATAATTATACACAATAGTGGGATTTGTTACGACATGTTTGTACATGCACATAACACAATGTGATCAATTTCACTTCCCATTACCCCACTTTTCCCTCCTATCCTCCCCCCTTCCCCCCCTTTGTTTTACTGCTTTCCCTTCTATTCAAGTTGGAATTCGAATTCCAAGGTCAAAGTGTTGGCACTGATGTTTCTTCTGAGGCCTCTCTGGTTGGCTTACAGATGGACATTTTCTCATGTGTCTCCACATGGCTGTCCCTCTGTATCTGTATCCTAATCTTTTCCTCATATAAAGATACCAGTCACACTGGAATGGGCCCATTCTAATTATTTCAATTTGACTTAATTATTTCTTTAAAGGTCCTCTCTCCAAATGCAGTCACATTCTGAGGTACTGAGACTTAAGCATATGAGTTTTGGGGAGACAGGAGTTAGCCAATGACTTCTATAGCATGCCATGCAAATAGCCTCCAGTTAACAATGATGACAGTCTAGCCAGGTCTGGAGCTAAAGAAGCAGAAAAACATTAACTGGTTGAACATTAAAGTCATGGTGCTCAGGTACGCTTCTTTCTTTGCATGAGCTAATTGGAAATTCAGAGCCTAGTTCACAGATCACATTTAGCAAAGTGTGTAGGACAACATTGTCCAGTAAAAATATAACATGAGCCACATATGTCTCTAAGGTTCCTACATGTTTTCAAATTTTGTGATCTTCAGCCAGGCATGGTGGCACACGCTTGTAATCCCAGCATTCTGGAGGCTGAGCCTCAGCTTCTTAGTGAGGTCCTTTGCAACTCAGTGATACCCTGTTTCAAAATAAAGAATAAAAAAAATAGGGATGGGGTTGTAGCTCAGAGGTAGAATGGCCCTGGTTTCCATCCCCATTAACGCAAAAAAAAAAAAATTCTGTGATCTTATCCTCATCTCTACTATTTCTACTATTTTAACCTTAAGTGAAAATAATTTTCAAATCTTTTCTTAAGATAGAATTGATTTCTGAGATTCTTCATGAATAAAACAAGTGTATGGTTCTATTAGTACTTTTCAGAGGGCAAAGTCTGTTCAACTCAGAGCTTGGCATGAGATTCAGTACATCCTTGGTTTGATGGGGACCAGAGACTTCTATTTTGTAATGATTTTTGTCAGTAATGTTGTCTTCTCAGAGATATTATTGCAGTAAAGCAAAGTTCCCAGGTTAAGCTGTTGCTGCTGCTGCTACTACTGCCAGCTGGCTAGAACACCACCCTTTGAGAACCTGTGCTCCAACATAGTCTGATAAGTGGCACATCCTCAAGGCCCTGTATTGAGAGGAAGGAAACAGCCAGAGTGGAGATCAATAGTACAATGGAAGAAGATTGAACACAGACCAAGAAGCCACTCAAAGAGAGTTTAGAGATCTATGAAGAAATTGAACAGATCATTTTTACATAATACTTCTTTAAATAGTTGCTGTCTGCATTATGCTGCATGCTCTGAAAACAGGTATTCATTATAACTTTAAAAGTCAAATGACTGCAAAAAAAAAAATCTTAATTTGAAAGCACAGAGCCCAGGCACTTTAAGATTTGGTAGGCACACATGATTTTCCATCAGCAGCTGTTAGGAAGATAATTAAGGATTAAATTTTTATTTAATTATTTTCAGATATGAATAAACTTCTCATCTCCTACACCCCCACCCCAAGTCATCTGAAAGGCAGAATTGAATCTCAGGCTTCAAATCTTATCTTGAGAGAACAAACAGATTTACTTCAATTTTGTAAACTCGTTAAAGTGATTTAAGAAATATTTGATTTAATTCCTATTTCCTAAATTAAATTTTCATAGTGAATAGTTTTTTTTTTCATCATAGAGTTCTTCTTATGTACCTGAATATGTAATGAAATTCTACTCCGTGACTAAGAAGAAATCTGAGCAAATTATATCTTATTTGAATCCAAGGTTTGTTAGAAATTAGTGGATGGGAGCACTATTAGGAAGTGAAGAGGTTTTGTAGCAGAATTTAAAAATGCTGAAAGGGACCCTACCAATCCTCTAGTCCCACAGCTTCATTTCAAGCTGGGAACTCCAAAGTTCCAGTAGGAGCCATGTACCTAAGCTCACAGCCAGGCAGTATATTTTCTTGGGGATTGAAAACAGACTTTTTCATTTTTAGCTGGCCATGTTGTCTCCTCAAAAAACAATAGAAACCTGGTGCTATTGGCTGGGTACATTGTCACATTCTTACTCTGGTTTTAACTCAAAATTCTGGCACACTGGAGAGAGATACAGGACATGCAAAAGCTTGCAAGAGACGTAAAAACAGGGCCTGAGCTTGTGTTACTGACTCAACATCTCTTCCCCAGAGCCAGGCAGGTATCTGGCATGTTGGAGGTCACACACATATTTTAATCAAATGAGCTGAGATGCATAAAATTTGGAAAGTGGCCCTGAGGGGAAGAGAAGAGAGGTTCAAATACAAACCATCCAACTGCATAAAATGGTAAAGATTTTGCTTCTATCTACTATGAGATACTGGACCATTTTAATGCTTTGAAGACCTGAAGGCAGCGGATCACATTTTCCTCTTCCCCTGGGAACAGTCTATACCCTTTTGCCTCTCCCTTGGTGAGAAAAACACCCCTATTGGAATTTTTATACCAGCACTCTCTGTGAAAGTAAAGGCAGGGCCTGTGCTGTCCACGTGGGTCAGGGTTTCAGTTTGTAGCAGCGTGGCGTGGGCCGTATTCTTCTTGCTTTCCATGGCTGCCCCAAAGAGGCTAGTTATTGGGGCAGTCTGGCCCTGCCAAACCAGAGGGAAGGGCTTCCCACTGCTTCCCCAGGGCAGGCCTGGGCAGCAGCTCCAATTGATTCCAGCTGTGCAGCACCAGCTGGCTCAGCTGCCTACATAAGCAATACTATCTGAGGGGGAAAGGGACACCCACATCTCCATACATCCTCTGCTCTGTCATAGCCATCTTGCCAATTCTCACATACTTCCATTTCCTACGTTTTTCCTTCTCATGCTTCTTTGCGCATTCCCTTTCTCTCTTCTTATCTCTCATTTCCCTTCCACTCTGCGGCCCACTTTCCTCTCTGCACCTTTTTCAGCTCTTTCCTTAGACTCAACCTTTCTCTCCCTCCTACTTGGTACCCTTTGGTGCTCAGCTCCGATAACGTTCCCCTTCCTATCACTGGCTCACATCACCTCTAGTATTACACTAGAGTTAAGGAGTCATCTTTGCTCCTGTAAAATAGAGACATGTTGATTTTGCCCAGCTACAAACAAGACCAAGAAAGCTGATACTTAACTGCACAGTCTTTTGCAGCCAAAAGGAAAGAGCACATTTGTGTGTGTTTAGCAGCTTTGTCTGGGGTTTTATTGTCCAGCATTTGAGAGCAGATCCTTAATTTGCTGGAGAATCACAGACGAATAGTCAATTTGCTCTAAAAGACTCTTGATTTAAGCCTTTTGAGAGCTCTACCTCTGGCCGCGGTTTTGGAAAGTGATTGCCTGTCATCTCAACCGTTAGTGTAAACAGCAAGTCTGCTCAGCATCACATGTTTATTTTCCACAGTGGCATTTGGTAGGTCACGTGGTGGCCATTTAATTTCCACAACTGACATTCCACAGGTCTGAGATTTCATTCCTCTGGGAGTATTTCAAATACTTGTGGTTTTAACTAGGAGGAAAAATACATATATACATATGTATATATGAAACACGCCACCAGCCCCAGCTCCCTGGTCTAAGGTGTCCCTGGTAGAATTATGTGGGCAGCTTCTCAGCCCTTAAATCTCAAGTACCTGCAGACACAGGGACCTCAGAGAGGGGAGAAAAGCCCAGGCATATAATTTCCAGAGATTTTAAAAAGGCTAAGCTCTTTGAAGTGTCTTTAGCATTTCATACTTGAGGCACTCATTTTAACTTTTAACTTCTGACTCTTGGGTTGGTCTCACCCATGGAAGAGTAGAAAGATGGTTATATCCTGGTTTGCAGGACTCTGTGCTGGAGGAGCCTGAACAAATGTCCATCCTTATCTTCTAGAGCTCTTATTTTTTGTCTTGGTAAAGAAACTTGTGGGAGCCCAGTGTGTTGACCCATGCTTATAATCCAGGTACTTAGGAAGCTGAGAAAGGAGGATTGAAGGTTTGTAGCTAGTCTCAGCAACTTAGTGAGTCCCTTTCAAACCTAGTGAAGTCTTTGTTTTAAACTAACAAAATAGGGCGTGGGGTATAGCTCAGAGGTAGGATGTCCTTGGGTTCAGTTCTCAGTACCAAAACTAAAAATAATCAAAGATAAATGAGTGGTGACATCAACCTAAAATTTCCTAGTTGGATTTCAGACTATAGAGGGGATAGGATAAAATTCTTACTGAAGGACTTGGATTGCTAATGTTTCTTTGGGATCTAAAATGAAAGAACAGAAATAGATAAACTTTGGATGCTAAGTAAAAATGAGACGACAATGACAAGACTGATCCAAAGCCAAATCATGAGAAAAAAAATGTTACTCAGCATCACCTCCATTTCAATCACCTCTTGCCACTTATTAATTGCAGGGGAACTTGGCATCTTGTTATGAGCTTCCAACTGCCAGAATTCCCTATAGGTATTTACTGTGGGAGCTGAGGATGGTTTTCTGTGTCCTGCTCCTCTGTGAGCTTTATGAGCCCAATGTCTGGTTCCCTCTTGGCATGTTCTCTGCTAAAGAAGGTAAACTCAATTATGTGAAAGCACCTTAGCTGATCATGCTTTTGTGTTGCGCCTCTATTGTAGTAATTTCATTTTAACAGAGGTCAATTTACCAATTATAGAATAATCATTAAGACAGATCTTGGAAAGTTCAAAAACAGGAAACTTTCTATCACTAGTTGATTTCTTTCTTTCTTTCTTTCTTTCTTTCTTTCTTTCTTTCTTTCTTTTTTTTTTTTGGTGGTACTGGGGTTCCTGGAAGCCCTTCTACCTCCAGTCTACACTCCCAGACCTATTTTATATTTTTATTTGGAAACAGAGTCTCTTAAGCCAGCGCGGCTGACTTCGAACCTGCGCGATCCTCCTGTCTCTGCCTCCCAAGCGCGGGGATTACAAGCGTGCGCCACCACGTCTGGCACTGGTTGATTTCTGAAATAACTTAATGATTAGCAACTTTTGCTTCTCAACCCTACTCTTCTTGACTGTCTAGGGACACAAAGGGGAAAGGGTTAAACTGCAGGGCTGTTATGAATTAGGGCTTGGGAATGTCTCAGCAAAAGAAAGGCCCTGAAAGATCATCTACAAATAATCTCTATATACATACTCTGTGGTTCCACAAAGCCCAGGGCCCAGAAGGGCCACTTCAGCTAATCAGACTCATGGAATGGCTATAGATTTTCCTCTTCATGAGCCATTGTTGTTGTTGTCTTTAGACTGTTTCAGTATAGGAAAATTATATTTGTTTTCATCGTAATAGATAATATTAGAAATTAATTTTTTTCAGATAACTGCTACTTTTGCCTTCTTTTTTGATATGTCCATCAGTATTATAAAAGACACATCTCCTGAAAAGGTGGCAGTGTAGTCATGGTGGGGCTGGGTGGAGGTTGTAAATGAAGGCATGTTTTCAGATTTGGAAGGTAACCGTGTAGCCAATCAGTGACTCCATACACATTGACCCTATATACAATATAGAAATTCAATTTATGAAATTGTTTCAGGGGTGATGAAGATTAAAAAATTTCAGATAATGTCATGCATTGTAGGTAAATCTGTTTAGGGAACTAGTCCTAACTTGTGTGTTTACCAGTGGGTGTGATGCATTTATTTTTCCTTTCTTTCTCTTTTCTTGTGGCACAAGGGATTAAACCAAGGAGGATTCTAACTCTGAGTTACAAACCTAACCCTTTTTATTTTTATGTTTTTAAATTTTGAAACAGGGTATCACTAGGTTTCTGAGAATCTCACTAAGTTATTAAGGCTGGACTTAAATCTGTGATCCTTCTGTCTCAACCTCCCAAAATACTGGAATTATAGGTGTGTACCACTACATCCAGATTCTGATTTTAAATGTATTTCTACAGCCTTTAGGTCATTACTGAGACTTTGTAATCCAATCCAATTTTTAACTACTCACTCTGTCTCTCCCTATCTCTCTCGATAGATAGATAGATGATAGATAGATAGATAGATAGATAGATAGATACATAGATAGATAGATAGATAATTATTTCAGGTCAGTTATTGGCTGAGAGAAAAGTCAATATTTTAGTCAATTTTAATCTATTAAATAGTTTATAATTAAATAAAATATGCAAGCCATTTATTTGACAAGTTTTGATTGATTTTCTTATTACTGTGTAGCTTCTGACTGAGCTTAAAATGCTTATAAATTTAAGATTTTCTGTATTTGTCACCCCCACAGAGCAAGTCCCTTCAGCGCACTCTGGAGGAATGTAAGATCACTTGCATTATGCAGGAACTAAGAGCCCCATGGTCAAGAATAGTTGGAAACTGTAGGTTAGTTAAATGCAATGTCTTTATGGATTTCTCCCATGTTTCAGTACTCATGTGCATTCTTCATGTGTAATATGTAGAAATTATGACATATTTGAGCCACAACCCCTTTTGGAAGAATATCATATAAAGAGTTCTCACAAGAACTATCTCCATTCTAGAACACTTTGGAAAAGACTACTATGATAACAATAATGACAATGGTCATTTACTACATGTCGAGCACTGTTCTTAGCAGTTGGTGTGTATGCGACGTCTGTTTCATTCTCAGCACCATCTCGCAAGGCAGCCACGCTTATGATTTCCTATGCACTGAGAACATAAATAATTTATCTGAGGCCACCAGTGGTCCACTTAAGAGGTATGATTGAACAGCACCAACTAACCCTACAGTATGCACTCTTCACACTTAAACTGTGTTCCCACCCCTCCAGTCTGTGACAAGAGGTTGACAGTGGTAGAACACAGTGGCCAGTAGCCTGAGTGCTTTGAACCCAGTGCTTTGGCTCACATGAACTGCCTCTGCTGCGATCTAGTTAAAGCAGCACCAGGAATCCAGAGTAGGAACATATGATCAGTATTATTGTTTCCTTGCTGGGGTATTAAAAACTCTGAAATCTGAGCAGCATGGCTACCACATCCAATTTAGCACAAAGAGAAGGAAAGGTGAAGAGTAAAGATAAGAGCGATTCATATGTTGAAAGATGATTGTTTTCTTCTTTGGAATAATGCATTCAGTAAAAAAACAAGTTTTATTTGCTTTCTCAGGAATTCAGCTGTATCAGTCTGGAAAAGCCACATATATTTTGTCTCTTCCACTGGACATTAAGTTTCTTGTGGTCAGAGATCTTGTATAACACTTCTTCCTGATATAATAAGTGAAAATCATTTTGGCCAATTGAATTAAATGGGTATATTAATAATTATCCTTTGATCCATTCCTATAGAACCTGCTTTCGAGAAACATCATTGTCATGGCCTTCTACAGTTTATAAATGCTTTGCCAAGTGCTGAGTCCCTAGATTCCTAGTGAGAAAATGAGTTCCTTGATGTAGTGAGATCTATGTGTGTTGCCGATTCACCTTCCAAAGGTGACCGGAGCTGTGACTTGATCAAGGTCATGGAGCAGAAGTTGAAGATGGTAGATCTGGGACTCAATGTAGGTTCTTCAAATCCAGACCTTGTGCTTTTCTTGGCTCCCTTGCTCTCCCTGTCACCACAAACAAATGGAGAATCTCATTTACAGGTTGCTATTCTCCTTGGATTATGCCCCTCTACACACATATACTCTCATCATTCAGAATATAAGTCGTTGGTTGTATGCTGCTGGAAATGGTACAGAAGATGAGAAGAGGAGAGTTTGAAGGATTCTGGAGTTTAAGACTCCAGGATTCTGGAGTTTAAAGGAGTTTTAGCCTCTCCTTACTCCTTCTTTGTGAATGGGGAAAAACTCCTATTATTATTCTGGGACAACTTTTAGGATTAGAAGAGCAATTAAGCTCCTTGGAATCATGAATTATTTCTACCATTGAATCTTAGAGGCAGTACAGGAGGAAATAATATATTGGGGAGAAATGACACCCTGGGCTGGGAGAGAGGGGCAGCATTTGGATAATTCCCCACAGTATAATCGCGGCTGTCTGCAAAAATGAAAGGAGTTTTCAGTGTGCCTCAAATCCCTGGGACTTCATTTCATACAAATAACACCAAAGGAATGATCATAAAGATAGCTACAGACTCAGGATTCCAATGCGCTGCCTTCTGTTTGGTCAGAAATAATTTAGAAGTATGTAAGTGGGAGAAACACAAAGAGAAGGAAAGGTGAAGAGTAAAGATAAGAGCGATTCATAAATTGAAAGATGATATTTTTTTCTTCTATGGAATAATGCATTCAGTAAAGAAACAAGTTCATCTTCAAGGGCACTGAAGGAACACTGCACTTGAGACACTGGAAATAGAAACACCCAGAAGAATCTGGGGAAAATGCTTAACGAAGAGCATAATATTTTATTTCTTTCGTGATTGCCAAGTATTGAAGCATGGGTTGACTCTGAAAATGTAGTATTGGAAGCAGAACAAAAGAACATAAAGAGATAATCTGGGAAAGTAGATGGCATAATTTTTCCCCCAGACAAGAGGAAAAAGAAGGGCAGAGTACAAAGATCGAGCACTGGGCTCACTGTTTCTGAGTCTGCCTTCCCAGATGTGGTGCTGACAGAATGATTTTTCTTGTAGAGGAGGAATGGGAGGAAGGGATGTGGAAAAGCAAGGATTCCCATAGCAACTTTGATGGAGTTCAGAAAAGACTAGTTCAAGCACTAAAAATTTTTCTATTTTACAAGGATTTTTAAAAAATATACACAGATAATAATTTGGCCTGGAATAAAATTGTGAAGTAGGAGAACATTATAGATTTAGGATCTCATGAATCTATCAACCATCAATATTTGTTGAACATCTTTTCGGCACAAGGCATTGTGCCTGGAAAGGCAGAAGCACCAGGCATGTGCCTTTCTGCCCACAACCTACAGTTTAGTTAGGAAATACATAAGACTGTATTCCAGTAGAGTTAAACAGTATCCTGGATAGAGTCATCAAGTCACAAGAATAAAAGATCTTGCCGGGCATGGTAGCGCATGCTTGTAATCCCCGTGCTTGGGAGGAGGAGACAGGAGGATCATTTAGGTTCAAAGCCAGCCCCACTGGCTCAAGAGACCCTGTTTCCAAATAAAAATATAAAAAATAGGTGTCTGGGAGTGTAACCTGGAGGTAGAAGGGTTTCCAGGAACCCCAGTACCACCAAAAAAAAAAAAAAAAAAGAAAGAAAGAAAAAGAAAAACAGATCTTAATGTCAAGAACAAATACTATGGAACATGTACCATGTTTCAAGGCAACTTTTAATAAAAATCACCAATGTTACCTTCTTTAATCCTTAAAAATCTGTGAGTTGGGTTTTATCACCACCCTTAGTGTATAGTTAGGAAATTCCGACACAGCTTATAAGCAGCAGCATTAGGGTGAAAATACTGAAACACGACTACGTAAGATGAAAGGTAAATGAGTTAGGCAATACACACAGTGGGAACAGAGTATTGCATTGCTCCAGCTTCTCATATGACCATTGAGCCTAACAAGAGCCTTGTGAAGGAGGAAGGTTATGTTGGTATGCATGTCTGCTTCTGCAACAGAAATGGACAGACAACACCGTCAGTGTCTTACCAGCAAAAACAATTTGATGAAGCCAGAACTAGAATTAAGATCTCCTTACTGTTAGTCACAGGTTGCAACTTCTGGGGGAGCCATTTCACTTTGCAGTCTAGATAAACTGCCCTGTCCTGAGTACACACTAGCCTATCATAATTCTCCAGCCTGACAACATTAATGGAGCATGTTGCTTTAGCTGTATGTTGTACATCAAAGAGATGAAATAAGGGCATCTCCAGCATGAACCAAAGTGACTGACCCTTGACATTTTTAGGGTGGTTTTAACCTTTTTATTTTGGACTACTCTTAGACTTAACAGAAATACCACAGAACTAGTATAGAAAGATTCCAAAGCTGGCCATGGTGGCCCACACCTGTAATCTAAGACCTACCAGAGGATCAGAGGTTCCAGGCCAGCCTCAGCAACTTAGCAAAGCTCTGTTTCAAAAACAAAGAATAAAATAGACCTGCAGGTATAGCTCAAAGGTAGAATGTCAAGCCGGTCGTGGTGGCGAACGCTTGTAATCCCCGCGCTTGGGAGACTGACACAGGAGAATAGCACAGGTTCAAAGCCAGCTTCAGCTACTTAGTGAGGCCTTCCACAACTTAGTGAGACCCTGTTTCAAAATAAAGAATAAAAAATAGGACAGGGGGTGTAGCTCGGAGGTTGAATGCCCCTGAGTTCCATCCTCAGACCCGCAAAAAAAAAAAAAAAAAAAAAAAAAAAGGTAGAATGTCCATGGGTTCAATACCCAGTAACAACCAAAAAAGAATAATTCCCAGATAAATGTCACACAGCATCCCCTAATGGTAACGACTTGAATAACCATAACACAAATATCAAAACAAAGAGATTACATTGCTATAACATTAATCACTAACTCCAGGTAATATTTGCATTTCATCAGTTTTTCTTTCATTAATACCCCTTTTCTGTTCTAGAATCTAACCCAGTATCCTATACTGCATGTATTTCTCATCATTTTTAAATCTCCAGTGCTTCAATCTTCCCTCACCTTTCATGACTTTGACACTTTTGAAGAGTATTAAGTCATTAATCTTATAGACTGTCTCTCAGTATGAGATTGTCTGATGTTTTCTCATGATTAGATTGTGGCGGCTGCTGGGTGTGGTGGCACACACCTGTGATCCGAGTACTTGGGAGGCTGAAAAAAGGGAATTGCAGGTTCAAGGACAGCTTCAGCAATGTAGAAGCAAAATAGAAGAGATCCTATTTCAAAACAAAATTTAAAAGGGCTGGGGTTGTAGAGCTCCCCTGGATTCAGTCCTCAGTAACACACACACACACACACACACACACACACACACACACACACACACACATTATGGTTGTGCAGTTTTATATTTTACAAAGGAATGATGATGTGTTATCAATGTGTCAGTTCAAGGGTTGGGATGCTATGTACTGTTTCAGGTGTTAGAAATAGAGCAGTTATCAAAAGAGAAAAAAGTCCTTGCTACTAAGAAGTGCCCACTCTCCTAGGGAGAGGTAGACAATGAATAAAACTGTTCAATGAATAAAGCAGTTCAATAAATAAAACAATTCAATAAATAAAACAGTTCAATAAATGAAACCATTCAAATTAGGGCAAATTAATATGTGATATTTATTTTTATAGAGCATAGGAAAATCAGATATACTAGAGTAAGAGGTTGTGATATAAATTCAAGGTTAGGGTCAATTTCCTTGGAAAGGTAACTTTGAACAGACAAGAGGAATGTTAGTCATTACCCCTGGCTCTCCATCCTGAGAAGCATGATAGATCTGTTACTTCCTGGTTCTCTTTTGCTTTTGTGAGGCCATGTGACCATTCCTAACCAATGAACTATGAGAGGAAGTGACCATATCCCATCTAGGTTGAATCCTGTAACTAGAATTTGTAAAATTTCCATTTGGACGAGTGCATTTTCTAATCATGACACACTAGAGCATGAGAAGGGAAGCAGGTCTTGGCCATGCCATGCTGATCATAGGGCTCTTTCAAGTTTTAGGCTTTAATTACATATATCTATGTATTCCATTTATGTTCTCTAAACTTTTGCTAAGACTTAATTAAAATTCACTGATTGTAGAGCCTTTTTTAGCTAATAAATAAAGCTTATTTCCATTTAGAATTCAACCAAAACTCCATGTGTTTAAGTGTGTACATATAGGTATAAGCACATATGTGAGGGGTGTGCAGATGTGTACATATATGTATATTTAAACATATTGCATGTACCTGAGTGAATAAACAATTTGAAAATCAGATTGTTCATATTTTCTTTTTATTCTTTCAAGACCATAATACTATGGAAATCTAACTAACTTTAAAGTAGAAATTATTGGTTGGTGTGTGATTATACTCAGGGTACCAAACACCCTGCACAGACACATTGCCAATTTATATACACAAGCTATGTATATAACAACTTTATTACAATTGATGATCCATAATATTATAGCTATGGCTGTCAGGCTGCATGATGAGCTGAGTGATTTGAGTACATCTTGCTATAGGTCAGAGGTAGAGAATGTAGAGTAAATACCAGACTAATACCTTGTATTTTTTTTTAGCATTGGAGAGCATTGCCTTGTAAGTTAATAAGACAGTGGAGTCAGGGCAGTGATCAGGTCTCCTCAAACATGATACCAATTTGAAAGGCAACCAAACATTGAGTGAGTACATTTGTGTGGATGCTCTTATGGGCACAGGGAGATTCTCCCATTGTACTAGTGATTATGTTAACTTCATTGACAACTTGTTTAGGAGCATTTAGTATTTGTTATTCTGCCAAAAATTCCAAATATTCAATATAAAAATTCTGATAATATATACAGATATATACCTGTCTTATGGGTCTCCTTTTTTTGTGGATTTGGGGATAGAACCCAGGGGCACTCAACCTCCGAGCAACACCCCCTACTCTTTTTTTTTCAATTTTATTTATATGTGGAACATATTGAAAATGGTATACATTCAGACTGTGCTTGGTGCCCTCTCCCCCACCCCTGCTTCCCCTTCCTTATGGGTCTCTTTCTAAATTTTATATTGGTGTATTGTAGTCATACATCTTAATGGGGTACAAGATGGTGAAGGCATACATGCACACATCACCCAATTAGCCCTTACCCAGTTCCTGTCGTATCCTCCCCCTCCCTCCTTCTGATGTTTGGTTTAGTGATTGACATTAATATGTTTTTTAATGTACATCATGTGCATTAGAGAATTTTTCACTTCCCTCTCCCATCCCCTCAGTTTGGTAGCCTTATTTGTTAATCTAGAGTATTTCCTTCTTTGTCTAGAGTTCCTCCTGGGTCCCTTTTTTAAAACAAGGTTGGTTGGGTCTATTATAAATAATCTACTGATATTTTTTCTTCTCTTTCAAATCTGCCTCCCAATTTAGAACTTTTCTTCTCTGTAGTCTATTGCCACATTTCATATTTCCACACTGCTGTTTAAGCTATCATCCTTTTTCTTGTTTTCTTTTCTCTTCCTGACCCCAAGATCATGAAGACACTATGTTCCATTAACACCGTGCTGCTATTTCTTTTAGACTTATGGTTGCCATTTTCAGGAGCAGTAGGCTAGTCTCTGTATCCAGAAATCATTATTAAGCAACTACTATGCACCATTGTGGTCACAGAGATAAAACCATGAAGTAATGATGTTCTAATATAAAAAATATTAAAGCTTTTGTTTCCAAAGTACTCTGGTTCTTGTGATTTACACCCTTCCTTACCATTTATTTAATGTCAAGGACACTGCTGAACGGGAATATAGTCATTATTTTTAGGGAAAAGTAAACAAAGGGTAAAGGACAAAGATAATGAGATATTTGAAACTTTGGTCGACCTCATCAAGGAGGAAAAAAAATAAAGGTCCTAGGAGCTATGACTTGAGAAATGATGAGATGAAACTGTGAAAAATGCACTATGAACTGAAGCAATAAACTTAGCAGTGGAGAAAACTTTCTGAGTCCAAGAACACTTAGATTATGAAGGTGTTTCCTAATAGCTGTGATAGAAACTGGATTCTTAGCAATGTTTCAAAGTAGACTGAACAGAATTCTAAAGATATCAATTATAGGGAACAGTTTTTTATAGACTGAAGAATGGGCCTGTTTTGTGCCCTTCCACCTCAAGTCCATGACAAAAAATTGCACTTAATTGGAGATTTTTTATTAAGCCCCTATAGCAAATATAGTCAATGCCTACAATGGAACACTTGGCTATAAAATGTCATGCATTTATCTTTATTTGTCTCATGCACATCGGTCTTATCTTTCTTCTCCCTAAGTATTATCTCCAGGAAAGAGAGAGTATTATAAAGTCTTCTTCTGTAAAATCCACTCTAATGGCTGTATTTAAGTGTCCCTTTAGCTTTCACGGAATCAAGGAAGCACCATTGGAAGTGGGGCTTGGTTGCTAAGGAGGGTTTTGGAGGCTGTGGCTTTAGGAATTATATAAGATCTCTCCTCTCCCTGCTCTCTCTTCTCTCTCTCTCTCTCTCTCTCTCTCTCTCTCTCTCTCTCTCTCCTCTCTCTCTCTCTCTCTCTCACCTTCTGGCCTCTATTGTACAAGGATCAGAGCCTTCCTTTCTCGGCCTCCTGCTGTAAAACCTGAGTTAAGCAGACCCAGCCTCACATGGACAGAATTCTGAAATCTCCAAGACTGTGAGCAAATTATTCCTTCCTCTAAGTTGTGTGGTCAGTTGTTTAGATCACAGCAGTGAAAATGTTGACCAAAACACCCACAGTAACTAGAAGAAAGTTAAAGAAAACACCAAGTGCTCAATACATATGTACTGACAAACTATGTGTTTACTTAATGCAGATATATGTCTAAGCCTTATGCTAGGAGCTGGGGAACATAAATATATCTTTTCCTCTAAATATAGAAGAAGTAGGAAAAATCTATCAGTAGTTAACTATTCATATAAAAGTTAAATATAAATGCCAGGCACTCATAATAATAATGATTCAAAATATAAAAAGATCAAAAGCCATCTCTGATAGCTGATACATAAATAGTTCAATATGATATGTGCAGCTATTGTGAATTATTTCATGAACACTCAGACTCAAAATGACATATTGTCTAATCTGAAGTAGAAAAATTACATTCCTGTTTATTTTTTGCTCCTAACCCTGTTATTTATTAGGATTGCAACATGGTAATATGAAGTCTAGCTGTGTGGTGTGTGACAAATTTGGAAGCACATATATACAACAATGGTCCAGCTTCACGGGAAATCAGCAGGTGTTAATAGATTCAGGGTTCTGGGATTTCATCTGATTGGGTGGATGTGGCTAGAAAGCTGGTAACCTCCATGGGTCAGGCTAGTCAAAGCTCTAGCATCACAAAACAGGTGAAGCCAGATAGTTAAGCATGGACCCTGAGATTAATTGGAAAGGCCCATCCATTAAGTTAGGGTAGCAGAAGTAGAAGGACTAAAGTGGAAATATCCAGAGAGCTCTGACCAGGTCTTCATCATCACCTTTCCTCCTTTTATACTGTTGGTTTGTGCATGTGTGTGTGTGTGTGCGTGTGCGCACGCGCGCATATGTGTGTTTGTGTACATGCACACACACACAAAAAATGACATGGAAAGAAGCTTGGTCACTAGTGATGATCATTGGCAGGAAGAAGGAAACCCTGAGGGTGAATCCTGCTTCCAGAAAGAGATTCAAATGAGCAAGCTTTACAGTGGCAAATCAAAACAAAAGAGCTAGAATGATGGGAACCTGATTCCCAAGGGTCTATTTCATTTCCACTACTCCAGCTTTCCTTGCCCAAAAGTTAGAATTTCAGACATGCTGGGAAGATTTGTCACTGATGTCTAAAGGTCATTCCTCTGGCATAAGACTTTGTTTTAAAATATGGATCTGCTGTATGAGAAAATACAATGAGCTTTTAGCTGGTGTTTGTATGTGAATGATGGTGTTTTCCAAATCTTTCCATACAAAGAGAAAAGTAGAAAGCAGGAATCAATAGATGTTGCCTATAACTGAGGGTACCAATGCCAACATATCCCAGCCTCACTGTCCCTCATATAGACCAATGACCTTTTTTTTTGTACTAGGAGTTTAACCCAGGACCTTCTAGTTTTGAGATAAACCCTCAGCCCTAACTTATTTTGTATTTTGAAATCTCACTAAGTTACTGAGGACATAACTAAATTTCTAAGGCTGGTCTCAAAACTGTGATCCTCCTATATTATCCTCCCATGTACAGGATTGCCAATATGTGTCACCATGTCTGGCACAGGTCAATGGCTTATAATTATAAAACCTCAAGGCTGCCTAAGTGTTTGGGACTTCCACTCAAACTCTTTGATGATGTAGGGAGATGGTGGGTGGAGCCCTGTTGTCTCTTGGTCAGGTAGCCCTGAAGTTTATAATCCATAGAGTCTTTGAGCAGTCCCCAGCAGGGTTGTACCCCTCTTTTCCATAGCAGGAAACTATTCATTGATGCACCCTCTGTTTACTGCCTTCCCTTATCATCTCTTTCTCCATTTTTCTAATGATGTATTTATGGTTCATGTCCCAAATAAACTACTTGCACCCAATTTTTAAAATTTGAGGTCTCTATCTGGGAAAACTCAATCCAAGAAAGGGAAGGAGGAAAGATACTAAGGGAGATGAGGCACTTCTTACTACCTCCACAATATTGTTGAGGTCTGGCCCTATTTACCTCCTGGTACTGTGTAGATGTTACTCTCACATGGGATCCACAAAATTATAAACCATCTGATTCAATAGATTTCTTTTAAAGTTTGAGGCACTGAGTCTGAGAAGCTAAATGACTCATTCTTGGATATGTAATTAGCTAGTGGCAAAACTTGGCCTAAAGCCCAAATGTGCTCAGTTCTTTCAACAAGCTGTGCAATTCTTCAAAAATAAAATGATCATTAGATTTCTAATAACTTTGCTGTAGTACACTGCCACTAAGAACTGGCATTGGCATTTGTTCAATCCTTGCTCGAACCATCCTTAGATATTTCTGTAAGGTCCTAGAGAGTAGACAAGTCTAGAACCTACCAAGAGAAATCAAATTTAGATAAAAGCACCATTAATAATGTAGTGCACTCAACTCAGAAATGGAGTTGCTGGACTTTAGCCCAGACTAAGTCCATAACTCAAACTTGGGTTTTACTCATGAAAAGTAGCAAATGCAAAAGTGCTTTTGAAAAAGGTGAGAAAAACAAAAAGAAAGCCTTATTGATATTAAACAGATGCAAATTTAGTTTTTAGCAAGGACATTGTTAATTTATAGCAAGAAAAATGCCACGTTTGTGCATGTGTATATGTGTGTAAGTGTATAAGGTAAACGGATTTATAGGAATTTTGTGTTTTCTGCTTCTCACATACTTGCTCATCCTGCAGCTCATATGGTGGATTCCACTTCCAGGTAAAGAACATTAGTGATTTTTTTGCTTGAAAAATCAAGCTGCATTTGTAGGGCCTAACCAAGTTACAAGAGCCAGGAGAAAAGTAGTTATTTTCAGAGCAAGTAGATCTTCTCAGCACTTCCCCAAAAGAAATACCCTCTGTTGTAATAGACATCTTAGTGATTGGGCCAGTCAGTTTAGTTCTTTCTATCAATTGTTGTTTTTCCCTTTTCCTCTGGGAGGTTATTCTAGAGGCTAAAATAGTCTTTTAGCCTCTATTCTAGGTAAATCATTAAATTCAAAACTTGACTTTAAATACAGGCTATGGTTAACTATAACTCATAACATTATGTGGAAGAACAGAGTATTTGGAAAATGACTTTAAAAGTATCAACAAAACATCCTGATAAAAAGCTACCAAGGCCAGCAAAAAAATCCCTTCCAGAAAACATAATCAGTAAATAAATTATACACTGCAATATCTGTCAGAAATTTTGCAATTACAAGTATCACAATAATGGAACAGATTGGCTTAAACAAGAGACTGATGCTTTGGTTTGTGTAACTGAAATGTCTAAAGGTTTCAAGCTCAGATGGATCAAGGAGTTCGGACAATATCATCAGAACAGGTTTGTCTCTTTTTCTTCACTCTGCTTTGCAATGCATTGATTTCATTTTCAGTGTTTCCATTCATTGCAAAGGTGAAATGATCATCTAGCAGTTTCAGGATTACACTCTGGTAGATGTCAATTTAGCGATAAAGAGAAAATGTCTCTCTAGCATAGTCCCAGAACACTTGTAACTACAATCTTGGCTCTCATTGGATATTGTACCTAGAGCAAAGGGATGCTCTGATTGGTCAAGTTTATGTCACATTTTTCTCCCTGGACCAGGAAGTAAAACCAAGTTAGCCCTCAGACTGTGGAGATCTAGATTGGTAGAGGAAGCCGGGCATGGTGGAGCATGTTTGTAATCCTAGTACTTGGGAGGCTGAGAGAGAAGGATCACAGGTTTGTGGCCAGCCTCAGCTACTTAAGCCTTCTGCAACTTAGTGAGACCCTGTTTCAAAATAAAGAATAAAAAATAGGGCCAGAGGTATATCTTGGAGGTAAAATACCCCTGGGTTCAGTCCCCAGTACCATGTAAATAAATAAATAAATGAATAAATAATAAACAAATAAATATGTAGAGGAAGTATTTCCCAAGGGAGGAAAAAATGTCCCCTGCCAGATGAAGAAGAAATGGTTGGCATGTGATAAAACTATCAAATATTACACTATAAACCAGATTTCATTTTGATTATGATCTTATCACACTTATGATAAGGAGTACCAAAGAGGAGGGGAAGAGAGACACACAAACAGGTTAGCAGAGTAACAGGGTTTGTGAACAAATGTTCAATAGTCTATAAAAAAAATCATTAACCAAGAGCTGAGAGGCAAGCTGTAGGCCAAGGAAAACAAGTTAGATTTGGTGTGTTGGCACAGATTTTCCTTTGGATAAGACAATATCCCCTTATCTCTTCGAAATTAAGAGTTCACTGTGACCACTACAAGAGACTTTTCTTCTCTGGCCCAGTGTAATCATTCATAAAATGATATCAAAAAATGAAGTGGATTTAGATCAACCTAATACCATGATTCAATTATGTGATAAATTTATGTTAAATTTAACATTTAGTAAATTTAATTTAGTTTAAATTATAAATTCAAGACAGGACTAATGAAGATTAGGTGCAAGAAAATGTAGTGCTATGTAGAGAATATCCTTACATTCTTGGATTTCAGTGGTAATGGGTTTTTATTGGTGGTAGTATGCCTACCTTGACCAACAGTGAGACATACAACTTTGAGATTTTCTGTATGGTACATGGGGGGAGACAGAGAGAGGTCAAAGTAAATTGACCAGTTATAATTTGGCTGAAGTTTCTCACCTGTGTTCACCTTTCCAGAGCAAGATGTGTGTTGCTCTTGCTAATGAGGTTAAACATCTGGCTTAAAGAACAAATTGTAGTCTGCTGTGTGATTAAACAGAGATTAAAAGATTAAAGGAATTGTAGTATGCTGTATCATTAAACAGAGCTTAAACAATGTAGTAGGATTGTTTAAGTCACTAAGTCTAACCTGACTTCTGGCACTGGCTGCTGTGACTGTGATGGTATAATTTTGCTTTAATTGCTTGTTTTCTCTGGTGGACTTAGATCTAATCAATTTTTGTTGATGTTAACAATAGCATTCTCAGACTCTTGGCTCTTATCTTTTTTATTGTCTATCCTTAGTTTAAAATTTGCCCTAAAAACATTAACAAAAATGGATCATTTTTCTTAGCCTCTCACTGGAGCCAGTCAGTCATCTCAGACAAAAAACACTTGCTAGCTGACTTTCCCAGAAGACTGATAACCCACCCCCTCCATTTGAATTACCTTGCTGGATAAGAAATAAGTAACATGTAGCATCTTATGGTTTCCAGTTACACCACTCATTAGCTGTATGATCTTTGACAAGTGACCATATCTTATGAATCTAAAAAGCCAAAGATTGTATGATGCATCCCCACTTTAGATATATTAAAATATAAAAATTAAGAACAAAAAGTAAAAGATCAACACTGATTGTAAAACTGCCATCAATTTTAACATGCAATATCTACTCTAAATATAAAAATTTGAAAACTCTATTTGTTTTAAAATCTATAAAAACACTCTTAGATTTTCTAAGTCTACCCCTAATAAAGATCTTATGGAATAAATATATCTTGTGTGGATCTCATAGATATATATGTAATATAGAGCATGATATATAAGAAGCACACAAAATGTACAGATATGAAGTTTCTATACTTTTTTTACTTTCTTCTCTAAAGAAACTTCTTTTCCCTACCTTCTGAACATATTTAACATTTATTTAAAACAGTCTCACATTGTGGCTTTCTCTCAAGAATTGCAATGTAGTCTTACTCTACCTTCTGCTCCATGCCGTACTGGCACCCTATAACTTTCCATGTTCAAGAGGACTTTATGAAGGAGGTGAATATACATGGTCAGACTGTTCCATCAAGCTCCTAAGTTGTGTAACAACTATTGAGACTTCATGCTTCAGTAAGCAAATGATAATTTACAAAGAGCCTTTCCCCAGAGCTTCTCATGGAAACACAAAGCCCTTGAAATGAATCAATGACTTCCTTCTACAGTTTGGAGTTTGCCCTTATTTATTCAATGTCTCATTCTTGTGCTTGGTGGGAAGAATGTGAGATTTCCTGTTATGGAAGGATTCTTTCTCTATTGATACCAGTGACATTTGTTGTTAGATAATTTTTTGTTGTTGTTTCTGAGGACCTGACCTGTGTATTGTGTTGTGTTTAACAGACCCTTGGCCTCTGCCAGGTGGATGCCAACAGTACTCATCAGTTGTGTCCCCAAAATGTCAAATATCCCCATGGAAAGGCAAAATTGGCCCAGTTAGGAATCACTGTCTTAGGGTATCAGAGGTAGTAATCCCTACTCTGACCCTTGCTGGGCACTTGACTTGAACAAGAAATAGCAACCCTGGCTCACACACTTCATAGGGTCACTGTGATGGAGAAAAGAGATAGAGCTTATGGAGAGCTTACAGAGTATTAGCACTCTTATTATCCACCTGAAACAGTTGCATGGTTTCCTTTTCTAAACAACCTGGTTGCTGCTTGATGCTGACCACTGTGGGAGGTGTGATGTAAAATTATGCATGTATTATTTTACCACAATCCCAAGATAAGGCACCTATAGAAAAGAGAAATACAGAGATGATAAGTAGGCTGTCTGAGGCCACAGGCAGGTAAACAGTGGGGCTGAGATGCAGCCCCAGAGCCTGGCCAGTTCTGTAGGCCACATGGAAGACTGTTCTCTCCCTCAGCATCGAGTGGGCCAGGTTCTGTGCTGGACACCCAGTAATAAAAGAGAATGTGAGAACAGCAGTTAACAGATGCCCTGAGCTATTTCCGGATAATTACAAAGGAGTAATAGAAAGACCCTAAAATTTACCTACAGTGTTTTCCAGCAAAAGCAGTTCACTTGAAAGATTTCTGATGAATTTATGTGCAAAGGCAAAGTGTCCTCACACTGGTCAGGCCCCCTTCATATATCACTTTGATGGCTGGCAATAAAGAAGGAATGAATTTAGTCAAACAGCCTTTCTTTTGTCGTCAACCTGTGGGAAACAGACTTGGCTGTATTTTTTTCTCTTTGAAACTGTTTTTGAATGATCAGATGTGGTTGTTGTATGATCTACTATTGGATTCCAAGGGGAGGGGGAGCATAGTGCATGTGTAGTTTACTTCCATCTCGCTCTGTGGGCAATGAACCAGTAGCAAGGAAACAGATTTACCCTTTTGACAGTAGAGTTTAAGTTTCTTCTGTGATTTCTTTTACCAGGCAATTGATGACTTTCAATGATTTTTATTTTGCAAGGCTCTGAATGAAAACCGACACAGCCCCTACCTGCCTTCAGGGATCTTATGACCACAGCCCCCACACACAGAGACTATAAAGCAGCCTATTATAATACAAGCCATCACTAATTAAAAGCCACTTTGCACATGACATTGGATAACTGCGGCACTGTTAACTTGGTTGGGGGAACTGGCCTGTGCATTTAGAATATTTAGTAGTTTCCCTGGTTTCTACTCATTAGATGCTGAAACAAACTCCCAGTCCTGCAGCTGTCACAACTCAAAGAGTCTCTAGACATTCCTAAATGTATCCTGGTTAGCTGGTTGTGGTGGTGCATGACTGTAATTCCAGTACTTGGGAGGCTAAAACAGGAGGATTGCAGGTTTGAAGCCAGCCTCGGCAATTTAGTGAGGTTCTCAGCAACTTAGTGAGACTTGGTTTTCAAATAAAAAATAAAATCAGTCTAGGGGTATATCTTGGAGATAGAATGCCCCAGCAACACACACACACACACACACACACACACACACACACACACACACACACACTCTGGTTGAGAACCATTGCTAGAGATGCAACAAGCATCTATCTATTCATGCTGTATAATTTTGTTCCACAAACCAGGAAACTGAGACTC
This sequence comes from Muscardinus avellanarius, assembly GCF_963383645.1. Lineage (NCBI taxonomy): Eukaryota > Metazoa > Chordata > Mammalia > Rodentia > Gliridae > Muscardinus > Muscardinus avellanarius. The sequence goes on along the minus strand of NC_137803.1, from coordinate 30,281,751 downwards.
CAAGAGAGTGAGTAAGTTTCTCAAGAGCATATGGCTACTGAAGGGCAGAAGCAAGTTTTGAAAGAAGCCTTCGAGATCCTGCCAGGTTCCATGGGCCCTGACACTAGAAGAATAAGAATAAAGGCATAGATCCCCAAGGACGTAGGGACCTCAGTGTAGGGAGAGGGAGTAGCATACAAATACTCCCTAATGGGAGTAGAGACCTCAGTGTAGATGGGTGGGATCAGATGGAGGGATGTGAAGCCCAGATTGCGGGACATATAAGGGTAGTGATAGACCATAAGCAGGCTGGAAGGAGAGGGTTGGAATCATACCTCTTGGGACTGACAATTGCATGCCACACCAAGATCTCCTGCCTCAGAGGCCATAGTTTACTGTGCTTTTAACCCTCCAGGCTCTGACTTACCTTCTGGGTGACATTTGCACAGGTCCTGGTAAAGAGACACTTTCTATCTGAATGGTTTCTTCTGGTTGAGCTCTCCTGACCCTCAGCCTTCCTGGGAGGTATTTGTCATTGAGTTTTCCTTCCTGGGACGCTAAGCAAGCCTGATGTGCCACAAACTTCAAAGAGAAATAAAGCATGGGGAAGCATGCTGATCCCCTCTTGGCCCCTCTCTGCCTCTTTAATAATTCCCACAGAGGGAGACCTGGCAAATGCAGCTGTGCCCTTCTCACCTTCCCCTGCCACCAGCATCTTAGCACCCTAGTCTTGCTGTGTCTTTATCTTGCTATCACCTTTCTCCCCTTCCTCCACTTTGAAAAGAATTTTTGCTCAGGCTTGTCAAGCTGTCACAGAGGTCTCCAGCCTCCTCCCCCTCCCCACACACCAAGCCCCACCAACCAGCACCTCCTTGGCTCTGTCCTGAACATCAGTCTAAACAGTCATTCTGTGTCTGTCAAAATACTGACAGCGCTTCTCCCTGCTCAGAGAGCATCAGATCCCATCTGTATTGCAAACAGTCTTCCAGGTTTATTTTGCCTATCACTTCTGAACACTTGCTATTTAAATTCCAAATCATTTTTCTGGGGTTAACAGTGCCCCTGCTATTCTTGGAGTTTACTCACTACATCTCCAACTGAGCCACCTTATTTGTATGCTACTTGTGTAATATATACATACTTGAACACACATGCATGTGCATCTTATACACACATGCGCACATGGACAGATGTGTTGGTAGTGTCATGAACTGTACCATCACTGCCATGAACAGCAGGCAGAATTATCCACAGTCTGCAAATTACGTGAACAAAAAAATATCTAACCATTCCTGCTTTCAAAGAATATTTGAATTATTGGGAGGCAGGGAATAAACTATGAAATAAGTTTAGACTTTTTTGTTTGTTTCTTCAGGCATTTTCTAATTAAAATTTAATTATGTGACTCTGCCCGTTGAAATGTGCTGAGAATGTGTGTCATTGTTTTTTCCTCTCTTAGATGCTGTATGGTTGATTTAGAAGTAATTTTTGGTGGATTAAACATGCCTAGAACTTTCTTTATCAGTAGAAACAAGACCACCTAATGGCTAAAGAGGTGAAGTAATCCTGCTGGGTCAGGAGCAAGACTCCCTTAATGAATGTGACACCAGTCTGTTATTGCTACGTACTTCCAGGTCCAACAACATTGACATACAGCTGAGAGTATAAAATAGAGAAGATGCAAACAGGACCAGCAGTTGACCCATTCACCAAATTTCCAGGGGCTCCACTCTGACCTGCTTGTCTAAACCCCCAGCTGCCTCTCCTGGTAGCTCTCTGGCCTGGCTCTTTCTCATTACCTGTTCGTCTCCTATCTAGACTTAAGTCTTTCTTCCTCCTGAATCTGTTCCTTGAACCCTTAGTCTTAGTTCATTCCAGGTTTGTGCAACTCACTTTCCCAAGGCGTGGAGAGTCTTTTGGTTAAGCAGTTGGCAGCGCTAGACTATTGCAGACTGGATGGCCCACTGAACCATTGCGCCCCAGGCCTGGCTCCAGGGATGGGTCCATAGCTGGCTCCAGGGATGGGTCCATAGCTGATGACAAAGGACTTCAGAAGAGAAGCCTACTCTGTAGCTTCTAGTCAGGGCAGACTTGGAATGGCAGGCAGGGAGTCCACTGTGAGTGTGGGAAGACCCAGCAACTGGGGTGCTTCTGGTCAGAATCAGGAGGTGCTCAAAACTACTTGAATCCAAACCCAGATCTATAGTTTTTATTTTATTTTATTGGTGGTACTGGGGTTCCTGGAAGCCCTTCTACCTCCGCGCTACACTCCCAGACCTATTTTATACTTTTTTATTTTTGGAAACAGGGTCTCTTAAGCCAGCGGGGCTGGCTTCGAACCGGCGCGATCCTCCTGTCTCCACCTCCCAAGTGCAGGGATTATAAGCATGCGCTACCACGCCCGCAATAGTTTTTTTTTTTTTTTTAATTTGAAATTATTCTCAGAGTCAGGGGGAGTGTCCAATGTACTCTGGGCTTTATTGGCATTATGGCAGAGGGCCTACACTTTTATCACACCAACACTAGCCCAATTTTTACAAATCACATTTCTTTATTTTCTTCTCATAAAAGCCAACCCAACATCTACTTTCAAAGAATTTTCACTAGGAGCACAGAATTATCAAATGATATGCAGCTTCTGCCATCAAATTATCAGACGATACACAGCTTGTCAGGTAGTGCTGAGGCTCAGCCTCATCCACCCTGGAGCAGATCTCCACATCGAGGAGACACTTGCCCTAGGTTTGTGAAGCAGAATGGGGGATTGAGTTATAAAGCTGAGATTGCAAGCCAGACATGGTGGGGCATACCTGTAATTCCAGTACTCAGGAGGCTGAGACAGGAGGATCACAGGTTCTGAGCCAACCTCAGCAACTTAGAAATACTTTGTCTACAAATTAAAAAAAAAAAAGTAAAATAAGACTGGATGTGTAGCTCAGCAGTAGAGTGTCCCTGGGTTCAATCCCCAGCAATGCTTGCACACACACAAACTTTTCTTTTTGTACTGGGGATGGAACCCAGGGACATTCTACCTCTGAGCTACACCCCCAGCCCTATCTTTTTTTTTTTTTTTATTCTTTAGTTTGAAACAGAGTCTCACTGAGTTGCAAAGGGCCTCACTATGTAGCTGAGGCTGTCTGAGAACCGCGATCCTCTGTGTCAGCCTCTCAAATTCTGGGATTACAAGCGTGTGCCACCATGCCCAGCTAACACACACAGAAACTATTAAAAACTAATATACCCTCATCTAACATTATCTGAAAGAAACTAACAAACCAATAGCATGACTTTTGATTCTGGAGCTACTTAATATGTGTGAAATTGTTTTAAATGTTATTAAATCTGGAATATATTCCACTTTCTTTCTCAGAGTTCTATGATCTGTATTCAATAGGTTTCCACTTTGTTTTCTTATTCTTCTTTTAGTGTTGAGTTCAGTAAGAATTTGTTGGAATTTTCACTCTTATGAGATCGAAGATTTAGAGATGTGTTCCAGAGTGCGTGCTTGTCTGACATATAGAAACGTAGACCCTCCCAAAACTTGAACTATAAGAAATCACTTTCAGCTTTTAAAATGGTCTCTCCACTCTTAGATCATTAATAGAATTAATAACAGAACTAAATGCTGTTTTTTTTGCAATTCAAGGATTATTCCATCAGCCACTATGTTGTTCTTGTAGCAGATGTATCTTTCTACTGCTCTTTAATAGAAACCCACTAGTCCCCATGACTATTAAGCACTTGAAGTGCTGTAAGTATAAAACACACTGGATTTCAGAGATTTAGTGTGGAAAAATAGGATACTTTTTAAGTCTGGTAATATTAATTACACACTAAAATGATGGTATATTGAATGAAATTTAAATATATTTTAAAAATATTTGGACTTCTTTTTATTTATTTTTTTATTTTTGGTGGTACTGGGGTTCCTGGAAGCCCTTCTACCTCCGGAATACCCTCCCAGACCTATTTTTTATATTTTTATTTGGAAACAGGGTCTCTTAAGCCAGCGCGGCTGGCTTCGAACCTGTGCGATCCTCCTGTCTCCGCCTCCCAAGCGCAGGGATTACAAGCGTGCGCCACCACGCCCAGCTCTTTTTATCTTTTAATTGTGGTATGAGGAAATTAACAGTAGTATATGTGGTTCATATTTCATAACTTATATTGCATTTCCATCGAGTAGTGTTCTAGTCAGTTTTCTGTTATTACAATGAAATATCTGAGACAGGTTACTTTACAAGAAATGAGGTTAGCTTAGCTCACTGTTCTGGAGGTTCAAAGACATGCCACTAGTATCTGATCAGTACTGGTGATGACCTAATACCAGGAGTGCCTGAAGGAAGAAGAGGCCACATGGCCAAACAGGAAGCCAGGCTTTTATAAAAAATTCACTCTCACATGGACTAATTTAAGAAAACTACCTTAATCCCCTCTGGGTAGGCTCCCAAAGACCTCCCATTGTCCCTACCTCTTAACATGGCCACACTGAGGACCAATACACATGCCCTTGTGGGGAGGACTCAAACCATAGCAATACTTCTGTCTTAAAGGTATCAGGTAAAACAGGATGCAATCAGGTATTAGGATGTGTTACACAAGCTACAGGTACATGTAGGCTGTTGGCCTTTAGCCTCAGACCCATTCCTTGTCATTTTCCCTCTTTGTTCTATATCACAGTGGGTCTGGCTTCTGTGAGACTGTCTCAGAAGTTTCTATGACATATGGTTATAACTGGGTCGGCCAATGGGAAACACTATGGGAGATCAGAGGACAGAAAGAAAGGAGAAGCCATTGAGTGTCTCCTCTCTTAGCTTGTTAGGAGAAGAACTGATAATAGAATCAAATGCTGCTTCTTTGCAATTCAGGGATTATGCCATCCACCACTATGTTGTTCTTGCAGCAGGTGTATCTTCCTACTGACAACAGAGAACCAGGGTCAGAGTTTTATGCATGAACCTTCTCAGGGCTGAGCCTGTGCAGGTGTCTAGGGCACATGTTTAGCCACTGTTTGAAGGAACCAGCAGTTTCCCCACATTTCCTTAGAGCAGCCTTGGTGTCCCATTAGATTCACCTGCAGAACTTAAAAAAACTGCCTGTGTTGCCAGACGTGTTGGTGCACACTTGTAATCCCAGCATTCGGGAGGCTGGGACCAGGGGATCGCGGTTCACGGACAGCCTCAGCTACTTAGTGAGGCCCTCTGCAACTCAGTGAGACCCAGTTTCAAAATAAAGAATAAAAAATAGGGCCGGGGGTGTAGCTCAGACGTCGAATGTCCCTGGGTTCCATCCCAGACCCACACACACACAAATATACTTCCTGTGTCTGAGCCCCAGCTCTCATCTAATATGTCAGGTTAGGAGCCAACTCTGGTATTTTTAGAAAGCTCTGAACAATTTCTCCAGAGTGTATAGTAGGTCTAGAAATTGGCATGTCTGGCTTAGTAATTTCCCCTGGTGACTCTGTGGTGTGGTTGCTATCGGGCGCTTTTCCAAGATTCCTCTTTTAAACTTTCTAGGAAATACTAAAATTTTCATCTGGGGACATCCCACTCAATTTATTTCTATTAGTATACAATTGAATATCTCTTCTTTATCATATTCCATTATTTTTATCTTTGTTCATAGAAGCGCATGACCTTAAGGGGAAGCTCAGAAATATTTGGATTTAATTATGTGTTAACATTTTGAATGTGGTCTCTACAACCTTCATATCCCTCATTTGGTGCCAGTTTTGATGTAGACCTTTATTGGTACATTATAGTCTCACATCATAATGTAAGTGATGTTGACAGTAACATACATGCACACAGCATTTGGTGCCCCTCGCTCCCTCCTTATCCTCCCTTCCACACACAGTACTGAGGTTGACATTGGTATTTTTACATTTGTACACAAAGTTGATGGTAGTAATTCCTTCACTGATCCTCACTCTTTCCCCTCCTTCCCCTCCTCTAGATCACCTCTCTGTCTCCACTGAGCTTTCTCCTCCATTATCTGGAGTCCCTCTGGCCGATTACTCCCTAGATTCCAAATATATTAGAGAAAACATATGCCCTTTCACTTTCTGTGCCTGTCTAATCTCACTTTTGCCCAATTGCACATGTCTATAACCCTCATATCATGGGGTGGCCTCTTTCCTCTTCCTTGTTCAAACTTGAATTGTAGCTTTTGATTTAAGCCGAGTTTCAAGTCTTAGAATCCTGAATATTGGTGGTGGAAAAAACTAAGAGGTTATATTTACCCTCATTTTTAGGAGACTAAGGGAGGATTCTCTAATTTTGGAGCAGGTATTGCCCTTGTCTCATATCTATACTGCTCACTCACAGAAATTGAAGGACTGAGGGGATTTCTTTTAATTGGCATTCGTGATTCTAATGCATGCACACCTGTGTGTGTGTGTGTGTGTGTGTGTGTGTGTGTATACAATACAATATCCAGCACCTCAGTACCTGTAAATGCTTATAGATGTTATGGAAATGATGGAAGGCTGTGCCAATCTTGCAAACACCAAGCATGCATTATTCTAAGACTTTGGCTTTCCAAATGGAAACCTGTAAAACCAGGTGATAGATTTATGTTCATATATTAAACGGGCCGCCGAGCCCCAGTGTAAAATTAGGGTGACAACTGAATACATCACTGTTTCTAGCAGCTACCTGGGTATACTCATTACCCAGTGGAAATGGGCCAGCCTTGGTCATTAGAACTCCCCTCTCCTAAAGAGAGTCATTTACACACTGTCTCATTTAAAACAAACCAACCAATCCCACAGAGACTTAAAGAAAAACAGAAAGGCCTTTCCCTGAATAGTTTCTGGAAGGTGGTATGTGTTTCTCCTGTTTTCCCGTGTCTAGGTTGTCATGGATAAAGGATAACTGCACACCTGCTCAGAAGAGAAAATTGTTTCATTGTGGGAGAAGGGATTACCTGCCAGAATTAATTAGAAAGAGGTAGAATCTGGTAAATATTTTGGGAGAAATCCTTGCAACTTGCATGAACAGCATATTGATTGTCACCATAACACCTCGGAGAAACAAATGGATGATTGAATTTGGAGTAGGAGTCCTGTGAGAATGGCATGCCACTCAAGATGGGCAAGCCAGTGCATATCAAATGCAAGAGATAGCAGTGACTCCTGGCCTATACAGGAAGGGAGTTTCTTGTCAGACCAGGAAGTCTATGGGGACCGGGGAGGAAAAGGGACTTTGCTGCCTGTAGCTTTACTCTTTCAAATCCTGACCCTTTGAAATCCAGAGAAGGGAACCAAGGCTACAAACAGAGCAGCACAGGAACTGATGCGTCCACCTCCTTCTGCCTCTAGCCTCCTGCTTCTCCTCTTTAGCATTTGTGGACTCCCACCTTCCCTGGCTCACTGTCTTTTGCTTTATCACTGATGTTCCCTCCTTCTCCCCTGGGCCCTGCTTGCTCTAATGAGCCATTTGGGTAGCACCCTCTGCTCTGACCTGCCCTCAGCTACTTCTTTTCCTTCTGCCCCCAACAAAAGCCACTGGGGGTAAAGCATGTTCTTACCCAAAGAACCCACACTTTCACAGTCATCTCTGTCCTTTTGTGACCTTAGGGAAGAAATGAAGCTCTTTAAATGTCATTCTTCCTGCCACTGAGTTCTGCCAAGGGCAGGCCAACTGCCCTTTAGTCCCAGCTCCCTTTGGTCCCCTACACAGTGACTTTGAATCAGCGGCTTTAGTTAGTTCTCTGTCTTTCCATTTCTCCCTCTGAACAGGAAAGCTATGGGAACAACCATCTCACATATAAAAGTATTCTGTTCACAGGCAGGGCTTTGTCTTCTGTTAAATATCACTTAAAATCGCCACTACTAAAATCAGAGACTCGAAAAACTTGAGAGGGTGACTTGATGATCTAATATGGGGTTGTTTATACCATGAGAGAGGAACACTGATCCTGGAGCAAGGCCTCCCTTGCTGACAAAATGGACCAAGCAGACGAGTTTTTGATAATAATTGTGACAGGCCTTCAGCTGCCAGGATCCCACCTGTGCCTAATCTTCCCTTCTCCCATCAACCTTTACAAGTTTTCACTGCACTATTTTAAGCCCACATTGTTAAAAGCAGGCAGACTAAATTTCTCCTGAGATTTCTCAGAGGTTTGTGTGACTAGTTGCTTTCTGGAGACATTTTCTGGGTTTCTCTCATAGCTGAAACTGGGGTATGTAGCAGGGGATGGGGAGAGAAGAAAGGGGCTGAGGCTGGGGTACATGACGAGGGTTTGGGAGAGTATAGGAAGGTGATTTGGAAGTCATTTTCTTGTCCCTTGTGTAGTAAAAAGAATATGAGGCAAAGGGTTGGAGATGTGGGTTCTGTTTCTGGTTCTTCTGCTAACTGCAGTGAGAGCTTAGACCTTTTATGTCCGACACAGAAATCACCAGCTCTGTGTGGCTACAGAGCACCTGAAATGTGGCCAGTCCCAAGTGAGATGCTATCAGTGTAACTCACACAGAGTTTCAAAGACTGGGCATAAAAATAATGTCAAATATCTCATTAATGCTGTTCATATTGACTATTTGTTGCAATGATAATACTTTGGGTATATTGGATTAAAAGTATATTATAGTTTTATCTGTGTATTTTCATAGCAATGTAGGAGACTCTCAGAAACCTAGCATGACTTTATATAAAAACAAAAATTCAAAAGAGTAGAGGTATAGCTTGGAGGTAGGATGTCCTGTATTCAATTCTCAGTACTACAAAGAAAAAAAAGAGAGAAAGAAACATTAAAATTTCACATGTGGCTCATAATATTTTTGTGGGATGCTTCTGCCTTAGACAAACTTGTGCATCTTCCTTGGTTTGAACAATTGGGGGCATTAGAAACTGTCACTTTTTTATGCTTTTATTGGTGCTTTATAGTTCACATCATAACGTAAGTCATGTTGACGATGACATACAGCACACAGTACTTGGTGCCCCCCCCCGCTTCCCATTTTCCTCCCTCCCAATACCAAGTACCCAGATTGATACCAGTATATTCGCATATATACACATAGTTGATAATATTTCCATTAATGAACCATCTCTTGACAAATAGTAATTACCCTGAATGAGCTATATCCTCCAAAGTTTGCTGCTTCCTTGGGTGTTTTAAACATGGTTTCCAGAATTATCGATGGCTGTTAAGGAGTGGGGGCGTTCAGGCATAACACAGGTACAAAAAGAAACAAAACCAATCTCCCAATTCCTGCCTTTAAGCAGCAAATACTAAAGTTGAAGATAAAGAGGTGGACATGGAAACAGACCCATTGCTAGCAATATAAAGTCATGTGTAATTAACTATCAAATTAGTGTTTCTTAAAACTGAGTATGTACAAGGCCTTAATAGGTCCAGAGCACTTCAAACTGGAGACCATTTCTAGTGAGAACAGTAACAAAGATGGGACTACCATTTTTCTTTCTCCCATAAGTAGTTGTATGGTGAGTAAAAAGTGTTATTTAGTAATAGAAAGTGCCTTCTGTCCGTTTCCTTCCCCTCCGAGAATATTTTTCTTACTTTTCCCTCAGCAAGACTGGAAAACTTGGGTTGGGATACTCATTGTTCCCAGCTTCTCAGAACCTCAGCCATTTTCTCCTAACCTCAAAGAGTGAGAATCCAGAGATAATGTGAGCCTTCTCCTAGGCCGTGAGGGATGCTATTAGGAAATCCTGGTAGCAAAGGAGTAAGGGCATAATAAATCTGGTACTCTTCAAGGAGAGAAAGAAAATGGTGGTAGAACACTTCTCCTTGGCACATTGGGGATCTTCCAAATCAGCCTTATAAACTTCCTTCTCCATTGCCCAAGGACAAATGCCCTTTCAGTGAATATGCCAATTGCGTTTCAAGTTTAAATAGGAGTTTGCAGCGATAATTGAACTGTCAGTGTGTTTTTCTGGGTTCCTCCAGGGGGAAAAGCCCTTTGGAGAAAACCACCAACTGGCCGAAGTCCTCTCTTTCCTTTGAAGTCCTCCTCCTAGATAATTCAGGAAATAGCATTTCAGAGGTTCCTATCTTGGCATGTGTGGTGTTTTAAATCTCTTCTAAGTGGCTAAGAAGGTAATTCTTTTCAGTCATTTGCTGTGTGTAGCCCTCCCCTTTCCTGGCAGAGACAGTGTACGCACTCTATTAGAGCATTTTTTTCTTCATATAATGGCACCAATTAAATTACCTTGCAGCCCGACCTTAATCTGGCAGGAATGATTATTCCATGAAACAGTTAGGGCTCTAATTGACATGAAGTGCCTGCAAAATATGTCTTTTGCAGCAACCCCTGTCAAAGTCACATTGATATGCTAATCCCTATAGCTGGCAGAATCACTTCATAAAGAGAGACATTGAAAATTGAATTATTTCAATTTCAGTACCTAGGAATCTAGTGATCTGTCTGTATATGTAACTAAGTAGGTGCAATACTTTATATGGGTAAACAGCTGTACTAGGGCGTTGCCATGGAAACTGCTTGACTCATGGCAGTTGTGTTAGTGATGAAGTCATTAGCAGTGTGAAATGTACTTTGAGGTTGTCAAGTGTAACACTCCAGGAATATTTCAGCGGTATTAGTGGAGCCTTTTCATTTACATAATTTAGGTTTTCACACATGATCTCATTATGGTTCAAGAAAGGAGCAGGTTGTGGGGGCAATTGTACCCAGACCAGATGAATCTCCATTATGCCAATTCAGTTATTATTATTTTTCCTTAAATGGTGTCCACAAATAAGACTTATGAGAAATTTATAACTCCCTCAAAACAATGACTTTGCACCTTGGTGGAGGTGGGATGGCCAGATTGGCCTATGGTCTGTCGCTTATACAGAAACCAGAGAGGAAATCGCAATGTCATCTGCTCAGATGCACCACTTAAATTTGTTCTGATACTTCATTAATCCTATGTTAGAAAACAAACTCTAAGGCCAACACACTCATTTTTAAATCAATATTCAAGTAAATGTTGCCCACGTTCATGTACCTCCCCAGTGGCTCCTTTACGATCCCCATGATGTGATGTACAAAGATTTCTTTTTCAGAAATTGTCTTGCAGTTCCAATGATGAGTTTTGTTGCTTGATACATCCGACCCCCCAAATATGACTCAATTTCTTCAGGGCTCTCCACATTAAGTTCTGAATAATTTCTTAATATTTCACCAAATCAGAATATCCTAAAACCAGGCTCTAGAGAAACCCCTCCAAAGGAGAATTCTAAACATATTTTAGGCAGTAATTGCATCATTAGAGTAAGCAGACAACTTCCCATGGGGAACATTTTTGACCTGCGAAGCACATAGCTGTGCTCTGAGGTGTGTGAGTATATAGCAGTTTCTCAGTGTTCAGTCTGGTGCTTTATTTTACATTCATTCATTTATTCATTCATCATGTACCCATTGAAACTATACAAAGTACATGTCAGGCGGTGTTCTAGATACTGGGGATGAAGTGGAAAACAATTGGCACAGCCTCTTTGTTCATGCAGCTCAATTTAATAAGAACAACATATGTTGAAATAAATATAGAAATATATGTGTGTGCAAGCTGGGCATGATAGTCTATGTCTGTAATCCCAATACTCAGGAAGCTGAGATAGGAGATTGCAGGTTCAAGGCCAGCCTCAGCAACAAAGCAAGACTCTCAGAATCTTAATAGAACTCATATTAAAAATAAAAGAAAAATTAACAAAGGCTGGGCATTTAGCTCAGAAGTAGAATGTCCCCAGTTTCAATCTCCAGTATCAAATGTGTATGTTAATGAGCACAAGCATGTGTGTGTGTGTGTGTGTGTGTGTGTGTGTGTGTGTGTGTGTGTTCAGACCTGCATGTGCATGTGCAGTCATTAGAACCAGAAAAAATTATACAGAATAAGAAAATGTGGCTGATTTAGATCAGAGGGGTCAGGCAACCCCCCACCAAATAGCCATTTACTCTGGGAAATGATGGAAGAGGGGCCCACCCAAGGAGAGTAGTAGGAAACACTTTTTATACAAGAGACAACACTGACATTGTGGTACTCAGGCCAGAGGACCAAGGAATTTAAAGAAAATGTGTGCAGTCAAGGGAAGAGCTCACTCAAGGCTTCATCTTGGCAGGGCAAGTGGATGCCATCTTGAAATAGTTATTGTGTTTATGTTTGCCATTTATGTGAGTGATGGTTTATCAAACCTTCTGGGATGAGAATCTTCACATTTTTCAGAAACTTAAATACATGTCCAAATCTCAAATAACCACAAATTTTTATTTCTGCTTTACTGTGAGAATACTATATATATATATATATATATATATATATATATATATATATTCATACCTTAGATTCCACAGGTATTTGTTTAAAAACCCCTCTCATATACAAAATTTAATGATGCTTAAACTCCTTATGTAAAAGGGAGTGGTATTTGCATATCACCTACATACTTTCTTCTCTATAGATCAGATCATCTCTGGATTACTTATCCCTAATGCAATGTAAATAATTATTATAGTCTATTGTTTTGGAAGTAGTAACAAGAAAAAACATATCTATATCCAATATAGATGCATTTTTCCCCCCAATTTTTTTTTTTTTTTTTTTTTTTGCAGTACTTGGGATGAAACCCAGGGGCATTCTACCTCTGAACTACACCCCCAACTCTATTTTTTATTCTTTATTTTGAAAGAGGGTCTCACTAAGTTGCAAAGGGCCTCACTAAGTAGTAGCTGAGGCTGTCCTCAAACCGTCATCCTTCAGTCTCAGCCTCCTGAATGCGGGGATTAAAAGTGTGCAACACCACGCCCAGCTTTTTTCGAGTATTTTTTTTTTAATCTGGAATTGATTGAATCCATTGTTACAAAGGACTGTGTATATACTGAGTCATCAAGAAGACATTAAATTATAACTCAAGAATGTGACTTCTAGCCGGGCGTGGTGGCGCACGCTTGTAATCCCCGCGCTTCGGAAGCAGAGACAGGAGGATCGTGCAGGTTCGAAGCCAGCTGCGTGCGCTGGCTTTGGAGACCCTGTTTCCAAATAAAAATGTAAAAATAGGTCTGGGAGTGTAGCCCGGAGGTAGAAGGACTTCCAGGAACCCCAGTACCACCAAAAAAAAAAAAAAAATGCGACTTCTATGTAATCCCAGCATCTGGGAGTCTGAGACCGGAGGATCGCGGTTCACAAACAGCCTCAGTGAGGTCCTTTGCAACTCAGTGAGACCCTGTTTCAAAATAAAGAATAAAAAACCAGGACTGAAGATGTAGTTCAGAGGTAGAATGCTCTTGGATTTCATCCCCAGTACTTAAAAAAAATTAACTTCTAGGCTATGTCAAAGGGCTTGGACTAATTTATTTTTCTTCTCTTAATGTCTAAATAGAGTAATTTTTCTAAAGAAAACGCCTTGAACTTTGTGTGCACTTTGTCAATCAAAACTAGGAATTAATATTTTCTACTATAATATTAGTGTGCCCGATTCTGTTTTTGTTTAATTGTAGGAACTACTATTTGTTTAGATCCATTTAATTATATTTTAGAACTATATAGATGTCATAGAAATTTTTAGAAGGAATATATGAACAAAAATAATATGCAGCATGAAATAAATTGGTCCTATTAAATTCCCTAATGCCTACTAAACTAGACTGTTTTCTGTAGATGAATGTTATGAAAGTTTAATAGCTATAACCTAAAGATGATTACGATTGTCAAATGCCTTTGGCTACACAATATAAAACCCTCGTGAAAACCCACAGTGCATGTGAGCATCTTCCAAACCTGGAATCCTGCTTTAAAGATCACACTTGAATCTACTTACCTCTAAATTCCTAAACTCAACTGATTATAGATCTCTCTCCAACCCCCACTCCATTTTCAACCAAACATATCTCAGCATCTATAACATGTGGTTTGGAATTCTATTAAAAAATATTGGAAATATACATATTTCCTTTTTCACTTCTTAAAAGTATAAAACAATATATAGTTAGAGTGAATCATTAGTGAACCATAATGTTTATTATTTTTGTCTCACTACTCATTTGTCAAGCATATATTTATTACCACTCAGGAGTAAGTAGAGTGCTGGGAGCCCACAGTTAAAGAGAATAGTCTAGAAAGCCTAGTCCTACATATTAGCACGGTAAGTGGGAGTGGAACATCCCAAGGGCAGCCTGCGCTCCCCAATGCAATGGGACAGGCCCCTCCCATTCTGTTTTGAACAATAACAATCATGGGTCATTCTTCAACTTATTTTTCATCATTCATTCACTCTGCATGACTGTTAAGTAGAACTAATATACATTTTAATAGTGTACTTTCTGGGAACAGGGGGACACCTATTCAGTGTGAACAGACATAGCCACTGTGGAAAATGTAGCTGCTCACGGCCCTCAGATTCCCTGTACTCATCATTTGCGTTTACTTGCTGGTGACTGTGATCATAATGGGCCCCTATTTAAGTTGTTATGTGGCGACCTCAGATCACTGTCAAGGAACTGTCCCTCCTTTCCCCTTCTTAGCTTCCTACATCAGAAAATAAAAACGCAGGCCAGTCATCACAGCTGCTCAGGGGCCAAGGTGGTGGGGAGAGGGGAAGGTCAAAAGTTTAAGGCCAGTCTGGACAACTTACTGAGATTCTGTCTCAAAATAAAAACTAAAGGGCTGGGAATGTAACTTGGTGGTGCAGAGCTCCTGGGTTCCATCCCCAGTGGCAGAGAGAAAGAGTGAGCATAAGAGAGAGAACAAACTAGCCAAGAGTCCATTACAAATGTTTCCCTAGATGTGTTTCCTTAGAAAAGGTCAGGGCTCAGTCATTGCTGGATAAGAATCAGCACATTTCTTGGAAGCAATCCCAATCCTTTCCATCAGTCCTCCCAGCGAGGCATGTCATGTTCTGCCCATTTTTGCAGGTCTTATCTATCTGCAGCCTGCCTTTTCGCCTTGATAACTAATTTCTGCATCATCAGTCGCATTGGCTCTGGGAACTATCTGAAGTACTACAGAAGTGGGTGAAAGAGCAGATTTACACTTTTCCTCTTTGGTGTCCTTTATCCTAGGAATACTTTGTTAGATCCTCACTTTGGCTATGAGACTATGTGCTACTGGGTTAGTCCCCAAGTTAGTCCCCATCTGCAGAATGGGAATAACAACTAACACTGACCGCAAGGGGTTGTTTTGAGAATAAGACAGCAGAGAGAAGATATTTAGGGGGGATCTAGCAGGCAGGAAGTACTCAAAGACTTGAGTTATATTTTAACTCATTAGTTCTTAGCTGTCTTTTTCAAGGCAGGTTTGGAATTAATTTTCAAAGCTTCACCTACTATTTGAGTTTAAAAAAAAGCTTCATTGAGCATTAGACATTAATTCAGCAAAATTTGTTAACTACGCATGGTTTGTAAAGCTTTGTGCATAGCCCTGGAGGAAAAAAAGGTAAATAGGATAGAAGTCCTGACTCTAAAGGGAAGCACTGTGGAATAAAAGAATCTCAGAGTTCAGTCCTATTCTAGATCTTGGGATGGGGTGAAATAGGTACAAATGTAGGAGAAAAAATACAAGTCCTTGTATTTCAGTGACTTTATAGCTTTCTTAATGTACTAAAACATCAGCCTTCTACATAAGTGGCCTAGTAACTTGAGATCTAATTGGATGCCAAACTGGTACAAGTGTTTCTATAGCATAAAGCACAGAAGGCAGATGTAAAGATAACCTGTTTATGAATGACATCTGCCACCCAGAAGTTAATTAGATATTTTGAGATTAGCCAGGCCATTGTCTTGGTCCTCTCAAACTTCTAGTTGATCCAAACTGCATGCTATATCAGGTAGTCAATCTTCCCTTGGGATTTTTTTTTAAGTCCTATCAATTACAAATGACTGTATTCTTCTATGAGGTTCCCTTCAAACCAGCTCACTGGGCCCATTGCTAGAAGTAGATAATCCCTAGGCTCTGTATTTTAGGGAAGGAAGAGAGGGTTGTTTCTTAAAAGTGGTGATCTCTACTTCTCTGGTTTAGAGAGAAATGTAAGACAACTTTTTTTCTGAATATATTCTTCCCAGGGTAGCCATAATAAAAGTGTCAGTCTCTGCTGGCTGAGATATTTTTCTCCTTTTCAAATATCCTATTGTTCTTTTCATGTTTATTGTTTCCTTTATGCTTCTTTGATAGCTTCTTTTTGAGGTCTTGTAAGATATTTTGATACTGAGTTAAGAAGCCAGATGTGAGACCCTCTATTATTCTGCCTCTTATTTTGATTTAAAGTTACATGCTCCCCTCTGGAAGAAAACAATAAAGATATGGTGCAAGAAGAAGGAAGAAAAGATGAAAAATAAATAGAAATTTATTTGATTGGAGAACCAAAGAAGGATATTGAGTATAATCAATGCAAGAGATCATAAGTGACATTTAGAAAGTCCATTAACTCAATCATGCCTTGTTAGATGACCATATTTTTTGAAGGTGCAGCAACTATCAGAAGACAGCTAAAACTGTGATTTTTCTAGATATATTGTCTAATTCAGCATAAACATTTTATGTATTAATTAGAGCTTAGTTTTGCAATTGAAATGAAGGGAAGATCTAACATCCTATCAGACCAGATTTGATTAGCATTCTTTGACGAGTTTCTTATCTAGAATGGGATATTGAATTTTATATTCTCTAAGGACGAATATGGAAGAGAACATGTTATTATTAATATGAGCAGGATATACATCCACTTGGGTGTACCATGTTGGAAATAATTACACTGGTAGAAGCAGCAAGGGTAAAGGAAAGCCTGTTTTTAATCCTTGCTCCATTAGATGTTAGCTGTGGATTTAGAACAAGTCGCTTAACCTGTCTGTGAATCAATCAATTCATCTTTAAAATGAGAATAAAATTAGCCACTCTGTTGACCTATGGGATTATTTGGAGGCTCTCATGGAATGAAATACATGAAGGTATAAGTTGTAAACTTAAGTGTTAAACAAGTATCAGTGTCCATCATTTAATGACCAGAGGCCCTTGAGTGCTGGACAACTAAATCCATCCTTACCTGTCTTCTTAGGGGTCCAGGCTAGGCATTTCTATGCATAATAGGCACTCAACCCATGGAATTGACCAAATTGCTTGGCTGCCCAGTAAAGGCATCACTCCAAAGGATAAACTACAATACCATTTAAGAGACAGATAAAATGTGACAAACCACTCACTCAGAAGGTCAAAAGATGTTTATTTTAAACATAAAGATGTGTTGTAAACTATATGTCTGTGTCTCCATTTAAAAAGTAAGTTGAAAAGCCCTTCAAAGACAAATTTTCTTAAGCCACAGTTGAAGTCATGAAAAACCTATAATCATAGTGTTTTCTGAATGTTCTCTACTTTCAACTGGACATAAGCATCATTCCTTATATCCCTAACATCATTTCTTTTAATGTAGAAAAAGAGATAATTTCAGATTTAGTAAAATGTGTTCCATCACCACTTGCTTGAGGAGACATCCCAGTAATCGGTAGAGTAACACTGGGGAAGCAGGCCATGCAAGGCAATGTTGTTGTTACTTAGAGAAAAGGTTAATGAAATGCCCATTTATTTAAGGTGGTTTGTTTGTTTTATTTTCCCCTTAATGCAAATATATCCAGGTAGCATGAAAAAATCTACTGGTCTATACAGGCATAGTATAATATCAAGGAAAAGCATGGCACTGGGGCCTCTTTCCTCCATCCTGATCAGATCATTCCTAAATTGTTTTCCTATGTCCCAGCCCATGCTTATAGCATTAATTTTTCTTCTTGTTTAGATTAGTAAACTTGGTCAAAGATAATTTGTCTACTGGATTTTAGATAAGGTTAGCATACATCAGAATGTAATTCATTTGATTGTATATTGACATTTTAACTATGGAAACTGAAAGTTAAATAAAAGTACTTTATTCAAATGTCTCCAAGAGTTAGCCTTTGTGTAGTTCTCTGGGCAAGCAAAAGGGGGTTTCTGTGAACTAATTCAGTGGAGGAATGAGAAATCTTATGCCCCTCCCCAAAGACCTGGTTTCATTCTATGCTTTTTGATATGAAAATGACATTTTTTTTTCTCATTCCCCAAAAGAAAAACTATTCTTGAAAGTTTTTGTTTTCAAAAACACAATCTGGAACTGAGTTACTTGACCCTCTGGTTGAAAAGCCATTACTTAGTTATAACAAAGCACAACAAACAAACATACAAACACACATATCTGATAAAGCTCACCACAATCTTTATCACTGGATAAAAGGTAGTTTTGTGACATCCGGGAAGATGGCAATGGAGAAAAGCGGCGTTTACGGGTCCCGCTAACAACTGATCTCTATTACCACAAAATCAGTGCCTTTAATAGCCAGAAAACACCATCAGCAGAGAAATAAAAACTGTAAATACAAGGAACAGAGAAAAAGAGGGCTGAAAGAACAACCAGACACCAGAATAGAAACCAGCCTGCAGTGCCGCGCCGCATCAGTGCCATCTTCCTTTGCAGCAGCACCAGGCTCCAAAGAGGAGGGAGACTCAGAACTAAGCTCAAAACCAGAGAGGAGATACGCTGGCCTCACGGCTGAGGACGCAGCAGCAGCGCCATACTGCCGGTGGCAGCAGCAAATTCACCGGACAGCTCCAGATCAGAGCACTCAACAAGCCACCAGGTTCCAGAGAGGAAGGGTGGACAGTGAGCGGAGTTGAGCAGCTGCAGAACAGCTGGGCGAAATTCAGCAGTTTTTTAGGCCCAAGGAGCATCTAAAGCTCCCAGGGGCCGGGCTCAGCACACCCTGCAGGGACTAAGAGCAGAGATCAAAACCAGAGAAGGAATACGTCAGCCTCACGGCCGAGGGCATGACAGTCACGCCATATTGCCAGTGTCAGCAGCAGCGAATTCACCGAGTCCACTATAGCTCCATCAGTGCACTCAACAACCGTGAGTGAAATTGTGGCCCCTAGAGGAGAAATCCCAGTACTGTACTACCAGGGACTTGCGCAGATAGTCTCCCTGGGTTGGAGATTTTTGCATCCAACCCAGTGGGGGAATGGCGGTGGCAGAGATATAACACCATAGTTGTAGGTCCCCATGGGAGAACGCCCAGCCTGGCACCCCCATGGTCTAAAACAGCCTCTATTGACTCCCTGTGTCTGAGACTTTGTGATACAACCTAGTAAAGAAGTAGTGGTGACTGAGATACTACAGACTCAAGATCCAGAGCACCTTAAGTGAAGTCATAGTGACCCAGGGAAGAACCCAGAGAAGGCACAAACTTCCAAATCATGGGAAAAAGGAATAACAATGGAGCAATGAATGCCCACAACCCCACAACATTATAACCTGATAACACAGAAATTCAGAGAGCTCTAGAAGATCAAATCAGGAAAATAACTGTAGAAATAATAGAGGACTTACGAAAAGAATTCAGAGAGTCAAAAAGAGATAAAGGATGCAATCAGTGAAGTAAATGCCTCAATTCAAAGTATAAACAACAGATTAGACCACATGGAGAATAGAATCTCACTCCTAGAAAATGATCACTCCAAAAATGAATGCATAGTCTCTAATTTAGAAAAAAAAATCTGGCAGCAGGAATTTGACATTGAAGAAATATGGGCCCATTTAAAGAGAGCTAAACTAAGAATAATTGGAATAGAGGACAGAAAAGAAGGTGAAACCAAAATGATCAATAATTTCTTCAAGGAAGTGATAGCAGAAAATTTTCCAAACATAGAGCAAGAGGTCTATACATAGGTCCAGGATACTTATCCTCCCTTTAGACAGGATCAGAGAAGAGGATCCGCACGCCACATAATTGTCAAAATGACTAATGTGGAAGCCAAGGAGACAATCTAAAGGCAACAAAAACAAAAGGCCAAGTGACATTCAGAGGCAAAAAATTAGAATCACTCCAGACTTCCCAAACCAAGTCATGAAAGCCAGAAGGGCGTAGAGTAACATATTCCAAACTCTGAAAGAAAACAACTTCCAGCCAAAAATTTCCTACCCAGCAAAACTATCTATCAAATTACATGGGGAAATAAGAAGCTTCCATGACAAACAGAAATGAAAAAACTTTATGTCTTCAAAACCAGCACTAGAGAAAATACTCAAGGAGATTAACTACAAAGAAGAAATAGGCAATACACACCAGAACCAAAGAAACAAGGTTTATCATCCAGCAGACAACTAAACAAAGAAGAATATACAGTATCTCAAACAGAAATAAAATCTTAACATGTTAGGAATTAAAAATTATCTCTCTATAATCACACTGAAGGTAAATGGCCTCAACTCCCCAATAAAAAGACACAAAGTGGCAAAACTGATTAATAACCAGAATCATCCATCTGCTGCTTACAAGAAACACACCTTACAAGTAAAGATAGGAACAAACTCAAGGTAAAGGGCTGGAGAAAGGTAATCCATGCTAATGGAACTCGAAGACAAGCAGGAGTAGCAACTATGATACCAGACAATTTAGACTTCAAACCCGAACTTATTAGAAGAGACAAAGAAGGTCATATTTTACTGGTAAAAGGAATAATCCAGCAAGAGGAAATAACAATAATCAACATCTATGCCCCAAACATAGGTGTAGCTACTTTCATAAATCAAACTCTTTGTGACATGAAGTCACACATAAATCCCAACACAATAATTCTGGGAGACTTCAACACACCTCTCACAATACTAGACAGATCTTCTAGACAAAGGGTCAGTAAAGATGCCTCAAACTCAACCAAAAGGCTGATAGAACTGATCAACAAATTCAGCAAAGTATCTGTATACAAAATCAACCTTAAACAATTAGAAGCTTTCCTGTACACCAACCATAAATCCACTGAAAAAGAAATTCAGAAAACACTTCTACTCAGGATCTCCCACAAAAAAATAAAATACTTAGGAATAAACTTGACCAAGGAGATAAAAGATCTCTACAAAGAAAATTACAAAACACTGAAAAAAGAAATTGAAGATCTTAGAAGATAGAAGGATTTTCCATGTTCTTGTATTGGCAGAATAAATATCATTAAAATGGCCATCCTTCCAAAGTGATCTACAGATTTAATGCAATGCCCATTAAACTACCAAGACCATTCCTCACAGACATAGAAAAATCAGTCCTTAAATCTATCTGGAATAACAAAAAGCCCAGAATAGCCAAGGTAGTTCTCAGCAACAAAAACCATGCAGGGGGAATCACAATATCTCACTTTAAACTATACTCCAAAGCCATTGTAATAAAAATAGCATGGTACTGGCAAAAACAACAACAACAACAAAAAAAAAAACAGATATATAGACCAATGGAGCAGAATAGAAGACCCAGAAACAAGTCCACACACTTTCAGCCAATTGACTTTTGACAAAGGGGCCAAAAACATACACTGGAAAAAAGATAGCCTCTTCAACAAATGGTGTTGGCAAAACTGGTTAACCATATGCAGAAAATATGAAATTAATCCCACTTTCTCACCCTGTACAAAAGTCAATTCAAGATGGATCAAAGACTTGGAAATCAAACCAGAGACCTTGAAGCTTCTTGAAGAGGGCATAGGTCCAAGACTGCAACACATAGGCACAGATAAACACTTTCTCAACAAGACCCCAAAGGCACAACAAATTTAAAGGTGAATTTATACGTGGAATTGCATGAAACTGAAGAGCTTCTGTTCAGCAAAGGAAACTGTCAAAAACCTCAATCAAGAGCCAACAGAATGGGAGAAGATTTTTGCCACCTACACCACTGATAGAGGACTAATATCTAGAATATACAAAGAACTCAAGAAACTCAACACTAAGAAAACAAAGCATTCAGTAATAAAATGGGCAAACGAACTGAATAGACACTTCACAAAAGAAGAAATTCAAATGGCCAATAAATGCATGAAAAAATGCTCAACATCACTGGAAATCAGAGAGATGCAAATCAAAACTACCCTGAGATTTCACCTAACTCCAACTAGAATGGCAATCATTCAAAACACAAACAACAACAGATGCTGGTGAGGATGTGGAGAAGTGGGAACTCTAAAACATTGTTGGTGGGACTGAAATTAGTGCAACCACTTTGGAAAACAGTATGGAGAATCCTTAGAAAAATGGGAACAAATGTACCATTTTATCCAGCAATACCACTTCTGGGTATCTACCCAAAAGATAGGAAACCAAACTACCAAACTAATGAATGTGTATCTATGTTCATAGCTGCACAATTCACCATAGCCAAACTATGGAACCAGCCAAGATGTCCATTAACAGATGAATGGATTACAAAACTGTGGGAAATGTATACAATGGAATTTTACTCAGCCATTAAAAAAGACTCAATTACATCATTTTCAGGGAAATGGATGGAAATGAAGGACATTATGCTAAGTGAGGTTAGTCAGTCACAAAAAATAAGAAATCAGATGCTTTCCCTAATATGTGAGAGTTAGGGAGAAATGGGTCATAGGAGGAACTCTAGATGAAAAAGGAAATCCTATAGAGGAGCAAACAAGGCAACCTAAAGGAGGAAAAAGGAGGGGGGAAGAGGAAAATCTCTCAAACACACAATGTACTTAGATATATCGAAGTCAACCACTAAACCAAGCAAGGGAAGAAGGGACAGGGAGGGAATGGGGTGGGAATTGGGTAGGGGTTAAATCAGTGATGTGTACATGTATGTACACACAATTTTTTACCCCAATATGATGTATGAATATAATGCACCAATAAAAAAATTTTTAAAAAACGGTAGTTTTGTTCTGCAAATTAATTATTCTACACAATAGGAATTTGTCAAACTAAATATAGCATTCAGCCTGGTTCTAAATAAGCAACAGTCTATGCAGAGGCAGCTTAGCTTCTAATATGAAAGCCAGTAGGGCACATGAAGCACCATGTAGCTGCTGGTGAAGCCAAGCTGACACTGGAAATATGAACCCTATTCTGTTTGGAGGGTCCCTGCACTTTCAACAGTAGCAGGTTTCTAATATTTTATGTAAAGGCAGGGCTTTAGAGATTGAGATATTGCCAGAATTCCTGTTGCCTTCATGGGATTCTCGTTGTCCCTTTCAACCTTGTTGAAAAAGCCAAGGGTGCACCAGCATAAACACACACACACACACACACACACACACACACACACACACACACCCTACTTGATCATACAGCTAAGGAAAAAAAAAACAGCAAAACTAAAGCTCCCTTCATTGCCCCTTTCTTATCTCAAGTCGTGGCCTATGAAAGTTGGTTTTGAGTACTTGACATGCCTTGACTGGTTTCTAAGAATGGGAATGTTTGTGGCTAGGAAACAGAGGTGCAAAAGGATGACTGGTTTCGAATTATTTTTGGTTATTTGGTTGGTAGTTAGGTGCATGGATTCACCTTATGCATCTTGAGCAGCAGGAGGAACTTCTGAGACATCCTAATTACAGTCTTTTTGAGGCCAGGCCAAGGTTTTATATACCTTTTTAAAATTTTATTGGTGTATTGTAGTCATACATCTTTTTTTTTTTTTTTTTTTTTGGTGGTACTGGGGTTCCTGGAAGCCCTTCTACCTCCAGGTTACACTCCCAGACCTATCTTATATTATTTTTATTTGAAAACAAGGTTTCTTAAGCCAGCACAGCTGGCTTCGAACCTGCACGATCCTCCTGTCTCTGCCTCCCAAGCGTGGCAATTACAAGCATGCACAACCACGCCGGGCTGTAGTCATACATCTTAATGGGATACAAGATGGTAGAGACATACATGCACACATCACCCAGTGAGCCCTTACCCAACCCCCCACCCATTTCCTCTGTCCCTCCTTCCCATGTTTGACATGGTGATTGACTTTGATATGTTTGTTAAAGTACTTCATGTGCATTAGAGAATTTCCCTCTTCCCCCCCTTATCTCCTCAATTAGGTCATCTTATTTTCTCATCTATATCTCCTTCTTAGTCTAGAGTTCCTGCTATGACTCATTTTCTCCCTAGTTTTCATGTACTAGGGAGAGCATCTGATTTCTTATTTTTTGTGACTGACTAATCTCACTTAGCATAATGCCCTTCAGTTTCATCCATTTCTCTGTAAATGATGTAATTGTGTTTTTCTTTATGGCTAAGCAAAATTCCATTACATATATATCCCATAATTTTGTAATCCATTCATCTGTTGATGGACATCTTGGTAGGTTACATAGTTTGGCCATGGTGAACATTGTTTGGTGCATTGTAACTATACATTATAGTAAGATTCAATGCAATACATTCATACATGCACATATTGCTTGGTGTATTATTCTTTGCATGACCTAAGCACACTTCAGAAGAGAAGGCTATAACATAAAACAAAGAAGACCATCCTGTCTATCTGACTATTATCCTTGTGAACAGGTTGGAACACTCACTGAGTGATTTTGGTTTTCTGTGAACCATATGCATGCCATCCCCTTGCATTTCCCAATAGGATCAATGAGTTAGGTTTTATTGTATCTTCTTTTTTACAGCCATGTTACTAAGTCTCCGAGAGATCAAGTTGTATTCCTATTTTGAGATTTGTGCATTTGGTGGATCTGCTTTCTTTAGTACTTTAATATGTGGCATTTCTAGTATACTGGGGGCAAGTTGATATCTCATCATAGTTTTTATTTGCATTTTCCCTCTAGCTAATGATATTGAGCACTTTTTCATACATTTCTTGGTCAGAAGAAGTGTCTGATCAGATCATTTTCCTGTTTTTAATTGGAGTACTTGTTATATTATTCTGAGTTTTCTTCAAAGTTTCTTATAAATTTTGGGTATTAATCTTTTCCCAGATAAGTTGTTGGCACTTATTTTCTCTCAGTCTGTAGGGTTTTCTCCCCACTTGGTTTTGTCGTGCAGATTTTTAATTGAATGCAACCATTTTTTCTATTTTTCAGTTACCTGTGCTTTTGGAATCATATCCAAAAAAACCCATTGTCTTTATCAATGTCTTGGAGTATTTCTCCTATGTTTTGTTCTAATAGTTTTATAGTTTCAGGTCTTACATTTAAGTATTTATTTATGGTTGGTTTTTGAGCAGGGTAAGAGGCAGGGGTCAAATTTCAATCTTCTGCATGTAGTTTTCTAATTTTCTCAGCACTATTTATTGACGAAGCTGTCTTTTCTTCCATGCATGGTTTCAGCACCTTTGTAGAGAACCAATTGGCTGCAGATGTGTGTTTTTATTTTCAACATCTTTATTCTTTCCTATTGGTTGGTGTATCTGCTTTTAATCCAGTACCATACTGTTTTCATTACTATACCTCTGTGGTATGTCTTGAAATCAGGTACTGTGATGGCTCCAGCTTTGCTATTTTTTGTTCTGATTGCTTTGCCTTTTTTATCCCCTTCTATAAATTTTGAGATTGTTTTTATCTAGATATGTGAAGAATGTTATTGGCATTTTATGGGAATTTTATTGTTAGTATGAACATTTTAATAATACTAATTCTTTCAATCCAGGAATATGAGAAGTCTTTCAATTATTTGTGTGTCAATTGTTTTTTTCATCAGAATTTTACAATTTTTATTGCAGAGGTCTTTAATGTCCTTGTAAAAGACATTTTGAAAGTGGTAATCACCCATGGGATTCATTCCACAGTGGATGTGATCAAATGTAAAGCAAATGCTTACACTCTGAATCATGACTTGGGTTAAAAAGGAGCTGATCCAATCCAGGTGTGGTGGCGCACGCTTGTAATCCCTGCGCTTGGGAGGCCGAGACAGGAGGATCATGTAGGTTAGAAGCCAGCCACACTGGCTTTAAGAGACCCTGTTTCCAAATTTAAAAAGTATAAAATAGGTCTGGGAGTGTAGCCCGGAGGTAGAAGGGTTTCCAGGAACCCTAGTACCACCAAAAAAAGGGAGGAGGGGCTGATCCAGATATAGAGAACTTTTGGAATGACAAAGAGATCTCAGTGAGCCTATATACACTTATAATCCCAGCACTTGGAAGGCTGAAATAGGAGAATCACAGGTTTGCAGCCAGACTTAGTAACTTAAGACCCTCAACAATTTAATGAGACACTGTTTCAAAAAAAGAAAATAGGGCTTGGGTATATTTCAGTGGTATATGCCCCTGAATTCAATCCTAAATACTACAAAAAGAAGAAGAAATAAAGAAAGGTCTAGGTGAAAGGTAGGGCATAATATAAAGCATGATTGCTTGGGAGACAAGATACAGTCCTAAATGGAAATGAGAAAGAAAGAATTTGAGTTTCCTATTCCTCTTTTGATTCAACTTATGGCGAAACAAACCAAAACCCTATTTCATTTTATTATAATTTGGGGGCAAAATGAATTCATCAAAGTTCATTTCAACATCTTTATTCTGAAGTATACTTGGAGGTTATCTATTTCAGCATTCCCACATAGTGGGAATCTCCACTCTGAAATTCTTTCTAATGGATTTTCTCAGTTATAAAAGATAAGCTTCCTGAGGTGCTGGTTCCTTTCTTATGAGTTCCACTATTAGGATGCCCACCATGCTTTCCTGATGTTTTCTTCCTTCCATCCCTAGGCTGCTCCCTCCAATTCACCACGCTTAGCTCCAGCCCACCTGACCTCCACTCTCCACTCTTCCACCTACTACTGGAAACAGAACTATCAATTAGACCTGCTATCTGCCCAAGTCACCAGCTTACAGGCCTCTTCTTATATTAATTTCTATGTGTATCAGAGATTATTTTTCCTTCCTGCCAGATTTTTCCTCAGCCTTATTATTGTTAGGAAACCATAAAACTGGAAACTGCATTTTTATGACTTCAAATGACCTTCAGAATTCTAGACACGACTGACTCCTGCTTGGCTATAATATTTTGGCTCATTAATTTCAGAGAAGATATTCTGATGTATAATTTTATTAAGTTTCTGAGGGTTTTTAATACTGTATTTCTAAATATGATGAACTTCCCTCCACCAAATTTTAATTAGGGAGCATATTAAATCCTCAATTAATGCTTCCAGTAATGCATATTTAATATCCAATAACATTTGATCAGGACACTTCCAGAGGGAAGGACTGAAGCATTATGGTTTCTTGGTTCTCACTGACCAATAGAACAGCTACATCTTTCTTTCAGTCCTCCCTTGCAAGTAGAGTAGAAGCCCATTAAGAGCTATTGGTCAGGAACATAATTAACATTCTCATTACTAACTTCCCTACTGAAGTGAGAGAGGATTGTCTGCTGTTGGGTATGAAGAACCACACAGATTTTCTGAACAAGCCAGTCAAAAGCTCTGGGTGGAACTTTTAAAGCTATGTATTTTAAAGATACTTCACTTCATGCAGGGCGTGGTGGCGCACGCTTGTACCTGTGCTTGGGAAGCGGAGACAGGAGGATCATGCAGGTTCGAAGCCAGCTGCACTGGCTCAAGAGACCCTGTTTCCAAAAAAAAAAAAAAAAAGTATAAAATAGGTCTGGGAGTGTAGCCGGGAGGTAGAAGGGTTTCCAGGAACCCCAGTACCACCAAAAACAAAAACAAAAACAAAAACAAACTTCACTTCTTTTCATCGCTTAGCCCCCATGCATAGGAGTAATATGCATTAGTGCATGTATCTTCAAACTTTCTGCAAAGCTTCAGATAATATATATTTTAGGGTGTGGGGGCCATCAGTGTCTGTAACAGCTAAATGATTCTGGCCTTGTAGCATGAAAGCAGCAACAGATAAAATTTAAATGAATGAGGGTGATTTTATTCCAATAAAACTTTATTTATGAACACTAACATTTGAATTTTATATACTTCCAGGTATTAAAAATGTGATTCTTTGATTTTCTTCCAATCATTTAAAAATGTAAAAATCATTCTTGGCACATGACTTGGCTAATGGCCATAAATAGAAAAAAAGAATCCTTTGCAGAAACCTAGAATCTCATTCCAGCTTTGCCACTAGGCCACCAAGAGGAGAGCCATTACACTGTCTGGAGAATCATCTGGGTTGGAATTGAATGACAGCTAAGATTTTGTTGTAAGAATGAATGACTTTTTTCTACATAAGGTACTTGTTCAGATATTCTTCCTGCAGGCCCTAAGAACCATCTCTTCTCATTTGTCTTTTCTTTTTTCACATCAGAAGACAAATTAGAAGTATGACCAGAGCAGCCAGGCCAACTCAAGAGTGCTAGTGGCTCATGGTCTGAATCATGTAAGACCATATCTTTATTCTTGTCTTGCTGCAATAAGGAAGCATTCTTCCTATTCTCAGGAAACTCCCTTGAGAGCCTCCAAATCTTAATTCTATTCAGGAAACCTATCCAAGGAGAACTAGTCCCTAGGAGAAACCCATAGAATTCAGAGGCAAACGAAATTGCTATGGCACAGAGAACATGTTTCTTTATCCAAGGGCTGCCTTCAGTGCCCAGATGAGCTCCCCATTGGGTGCTAGGTCCCTCCCATAGCCAGATCTCTCCCTGTATACTTTTCTTTTTTGCAGGTCTGGGGATGGAACCAAGGGGCATTTGACCTCTGAGCTACATCCCCTGCCCTATTTTTTAATTCTTTATTTTGAAACAGGGTCTCACTACGTAGCTGAGGCTGTCCACGAACGGCGATCCTCCAGTCTCAGCCTCCCAAATGCTGGGATTACAAGCATGAGCCACTACACCCCGCTCCTATATACTTTTCTTCCTGTCAATATCTACCATCATGATAGCAACACAATTTGTTGACTTATGTTAAGGTAAAGCAATTATTGAAAAACTTTTAACAGTGGAGGAATTAGACCTTGATAACTATAGAAGTTCATATTTATTGGGTACTTACTATATGGTAAGCTCTGCAGAAGTGTGTGTGTGTGTGTGTGTGTGTGTGTGTGTGTGTGTGTGTGTGTTCATCTATAATCTCCATTTTGCAAATGAAGAAGTCAAGACTTAAGGAATCTAAGTAACTTGTTCAAGGTCACCATGTATTAAGTGTCAGAACTGGGATTTGAACCTAAGCACTCTCATTCCATATGGCTGTCACTTTCATATGATACAATTTCTACAATGGTAAGATCTGGAAGAATTTGTAAATAGGAGAAACGTGTTCGCAAGTGCTTGCCTGAACCGCTGTATCTTACATCTTGTGTTGCTGCCACTCTCTTTCTCTTTGTGTGCGGCTGTCTCTCCAGCCCTGAGCTTGCCTTCTCTCATTCACAATTTCCTGGGAGGGAGGGTTTCTTCTGTGCTGGAATCTGGGAGGTGATTTTCTTCAGAGCTGCGGGTTCTGCCTCCCTCCTTTCTGCTCAGGTTGCCTTGCCAGCCCTCGCAGGATGATTTCATCCAGATGGCCAAATAATAACTTCATTATAAAAATAATTGGTTCACCAAAGCTAATATTTATGATTTCTACTCGAGATTTTCTTTCCTCCTCTTCTGAGCATAACAAAAACACAACACTTCAAAATGCCACTGCAGCCATCTGTTATTTCCTATCAGTTCTTGACGTCATCTGAGTGGCTTGGTTATTTTGGGGTTTCCATAATTGAGATAGCACAAGGAGGATTTCAGAAAGTGCTGGAACCACTGAACAAGGACTGAGACTTGGAAGGGACCAGAGCTCTTTACTCTTTCCTTCCCTCTCCTCTAAGTATTATTTCTGAGAATATGTGGCAGGTGGAGTGCAGGCTGTTTTGGAGAGTCTGATCTAGTGATTGATGATTTGTTAGAAAGTTATTTCCTTTTCTTTTATTTCTTCTATTTCTTTTTATTTGGTGGTGGTACTGGAGAGTAAATTCAGAGTCACTCTACCTCTGAACCACATCCCCAACCCTATTTTATTTTTTTATTTTGAAACAAAGTCTCATTAAATTGCTGAGGGCCTTACTAAATTACTGAGGATGGCCTCAAACCTGTAATCTTCCTCACTATGCCTGGCTCAGGAAGTTCTTTTTGACTCTAGCTATAACAAACTTCTCCTCAATTTCTATCCTCTAGAACTACACAGAATGTGATGCTTAACATAAGCAGATGTGATGCTTAACATAAGCAAACTTGTAAAATCATCATCATATCATTTCAGAGGCTTCCTTATTCCATAGTGAATGATTCCTTCAAAGGGCTTTAATTTGTTATAATCATTTCCCCAATCTCTTCCATGAATTCCGGGGCTCTTTCTAACATGGGTAGCCAACAGTTCCCAGAAGAACCTTAAGGGTTATTATCTCATTTAAACTTTAAGAGTTGTTTTTCATTTAAACTATCTCATTCACAACCTCCCTGTGAATAGGAAGGATGTTACGTTCATTGTACAGATGAGGAAACCTACACCAAGTTGGGTGAAATGATGTGTTCAGACTCAACTCCTTATTTCTTTTCAGTACAGTAAAAAGTCTCCCCATCAACTGGCCTTTTCTCTGCAGCATGTGACCTGCTGCTCATGGCACAGGATTTTGTGGAAGTATCTGTTCCTTCAGTTCCTGAGCCCCACATATTGTTTTAAAAATTGCAAGTGTGTTTTCTGTGTAACTATGTACTTGAATTACCATCCGATTGAGGTTTAAATTTCTCTGTCATAATCTACAGTAGAGTAGAAAGAACACAAGCTATAGATTCAGAGGACTTGGACTCCAGTCCTGCCACCACCACTCAGCAGTTATGTCGTTTGGGCATTATTCACTGTAAGCCTAGGGTCCTCTATTGAAATAATTGTGTAAAAATAAAACACCCCACATTCACCTGAAATAATGAGACCAAATTGACCAATCATGTCACAAGTGGGCCGTTATGGCACACCCTTGTAATCCAAGTGCTTGGGGATCTGAGACAAGAGGATCACAGGTTTGTGGCCAGCCTTACCAACTTAGCAAGGCCCTCTGCAGCTTAGTGAGATCCTGTTTCAAAATTTAAAAAGTAATAAAATAGGGCTGGGGTGTAACTCAGAGGTAAAATATCCCTGGGTTCCATCTGTAGTGATACTATCAAAAAAAGAAAAAATGGAGTCATATTACTCAGGTTTATACATTTTAATAAAATAAGTTAATATTTCAGTGGCAAAATTATAAAAACTAAAATAAAATACCTCATACATAGTATAAGAATTTAATGAATAACTTAGGAACACTTCTGTAGTCACTACCCAACTTAAGAAATAAAACATTACAGAAAACAGGGGTTTGCCTTTGTCTAATGACCTGCCCCAAGTTCCTCCTTCTAACTTAGAAGTAACCACTATTTTAAATTTTATGTTTATCATTCTTCATTTTATATCTATTGCTAGACAGTATATGCTATATGATTTTGGATTTTATTAAACTTCACATAAATTTTGTTATATATATGTATATATATATTCATATATATATTCTGATTTATTTCACTCAAAATATTGGTTTCGAGATTCATCCATGTTATACATGTGACTTTCATTCATATTTTTTCTATGTTCTATAATATTCCTGTCAATGAATATTCTACTTATTTACCCATATGACCTTTTTTTTTTTTTTTTTTGGTGGTACTGGGGTTCCTGGAAGCCCTTCTATCTCCGGGCTACACTCCCAGACCTATTTTTACATTTTTATTTGGAAACAGGGTCTCCTAAGCCAGCACGCGTGGCTAGCTTCGAACCTGCGTGATCCTCCTGTCTCTGCCTCCCAAGCGCGGGGATTACAAGCGTGCGCCACCATGCCCGGCTACCCATATGACTTTTGATGAATATTTATGTGCCTTCTCAGTTTGCCGTTGCAATAATGCTCCCATGAGCATTGCATTTTTCTCCCTGAGCTCATGTTTCTCTAGGGTTTGCTCTAAAATAAAATTTGCTAAGTTGTAGAATATATGTATTTTCAATATTATGAGATATTGCCAAATTGCTCTCCAAATTGGCATTTTCTACCCAATAGCAATGACTAATGGACTCCATGATACCATCTTTTCATTCAGATTTAACTATCTTCCATCCTGCTAGCCTGATAGGCATGATCATCATTGTTTGAAAAAAACAGACATTACTATTACTAACTTATATTAAATAATTAAACTTTACTAAAATTAATTGACAAACAAGCCAGAAAATCCATACTAGAATTCAAAGTCTTTGGCAGAAATTTGGCCCACTCCTATCAGTCATTAGTCATTATTTCCTAGGCATTGGTTCATGAGGAATACTACTCAAGGTACCATGAGCCACTTGGGGAGATAAATTTCATTTGTTAATATGAGTGGAAACAAGAGTCAAGTAAAATGGGTTTACTTGAGCTGCTTTCAGGGATGTACACCATGTCAATTTGTGCCACAGCAAGACAGGATCACAAGATTCTATTGGAATTGGTGTGTTTCACACCCTCAAGTATTCTGCTATTGAAAAGGGAAACGAGTGGAGACCCTCAAGAGTAGCCTAGAGGGAGTGTAAAGAGGATAGGTCATACTCAAAACATAGAAACAAAACGTCAACCTAACTTTGAAGATATGCTGAGAGAGCTGTGTCCTGCTGATTTGTGGGTGACAAGAAGGCATGGCTGATCTGGGCAAGGTTAGGAAGACTTACTGGCCATGGAGCGTCAGGCAGATATTGGAAGTCAGGGCATTACAACCAAGGCAGGAGGAAACAAGAGACTGCTGAGTCCAGCAGGCCAGATGCCATCAGATCTGCTAGTACAGTTCCTTTGAGGGGCTCATAGGCACATAGCATAGAGAAGGCAGTGGAGTATCCTTGGCAATTTCTTGATGCTTTAGGAGGCTTAGGGGAAATGTCTATTAAACAAATCTAAAAGGCGAAGCCTGCAGGTGAGGCCCGTGCATGTGTGGCTATCTGTCTGCAAGCTTCAGACACTAGAAGAACTGTGGGAACAGGTACAGTTCTTGCATCAGATTTTGTATCTAGTTGGAGAGCAAGAACAGGGTGCAAACAGGCATTCTAGGCTGTGTGCCCAGATGCTCATGTTCAAAAATGGACATAAACATGTGATGGGGAGTTCCTGTGGTAAAGAGTTGCAGCACCAAAAGCTGAAGTGAAAAGTCAAAACACAGCAGGGTGAGCCCTGGGGTGCTGAGTACAATTACTGACTCTCACCTGCTAACAACATCAGCATACCTGTGCAGCACTGGGATATCCTAGGCACTAAGCACTCTGAGTACTTTATCTCATTTCATCTTCTCAGTGACCCTAGGGGATAGTGTACTTTTATCTTCATTTTACAGCTGAGGGAACTGGACACAGAGAAGTTAAGAGATGACCAAAATGACAGTCATCAAATGCCAGAGCCAAACTTTGGACTCTGGCAGGTGGCTTCAGGACCTGAGATCCCAGGCATCATATTCTAGTTCTTCTATAGGATCTAGGAACTCATAAATAGAGGCAAGTTAAGAATTGATGGCTTTAAAAATGTTCAGATTTTTGAAACCATAACAGACATTCAGATTTGATGCATATAAAATATTGAAAAAGTCCTTGGACAATTATTGTGGCTCACTTCTGTACACCCAGCTACTCAGGAGACTGAAGCAGGAGGCTTGCTTAAGTCCACGTGTTCAAGACCAGCCTGGCAATATAATGAGATCCTTTCTCAAAATGATTTAAGAAACACCTTCTTGGGCATTCTGACGTACAGGTACACCCATTGCTGTCAGCTGTTGGCAGCTGCCTAGGGTTTTGATAAGCCAAATGATAACATCAAATTGTATCTTTGAGCAAAGGAGTATCACAACCAAAGCAGTATTTTAAGAGTGCAGATGTGACAATTGTGCAGGCTCTCAGGGACTAAGAAAGCCAAGAAAGTTGAGATGGGTAGTGAGTGACAGAGGCCAAGACAAAGGAAATGAGGGGCTGGGTCAGAATTGGGGAGAAGAAACAAAATAGACCACTGATCCCAGAGACCTACTGGGACTACCTAAGAATAGTTATGGATAGATGCCTTCAAGTAGTGAAGGCTGAGGGAGTGACAAAGACCTCATTGTATCGAGTCTGCCATTATACTTAGCATGGGCTCTAGTTTGAATCCTTTCTCTACCACTTTCAGGCTGTGTGACTATGGGCAGGTTGCTTAACCTTTATGTGATTGGCTCCTTTATAAGTGTGAAAGTAAAGATAAAACTTCTCCAAGAATATTAGTACATCTATAGGCTTAGGAGTGGGGTTTTTCTCACAATATATGCACAATAAATGTTAGTTATTCTTATTTTTATTGATAGGAGATAAAAACTGGCTGCATGAGCAGTGTAGGAGGAATCAAGTAAAATTTGGAGAATTTTTAGAAATCTTAGTTGCGACAAGATCTCTGATCCTTCAACAGAATACCTTCAGACTAGAGGAAAAAATGCTGCTTTTTCTAAAACGACAGCAGCTTCGTTTTCAATGAAAATGATGCTAATTACTGGGTATTGACCCAAGATGAATTTCTCTTTGATGAACTACATACTGCTCTTCTGAAAACCTAGCCAAATCATCTCAAATACCAGGAAGTGTGGGGTAATGCAGCAAATTGGGGGAAAATGTGTATCAGAAAAAATTATTGCTACAAAAATATTTTCAGTAAGTTTGTTCCCTTCATAAATAGTGTGAATGGAATGCCTCGGCAATCAGCTGAAAGCTCGATCTTCGCTGTGGGCTAATTGCGCGTCTGGTTAGTGCAGAATTTAATTTGTGCTATTGTGCAGGCAAGGCTGAGAGCGTGAAATAAACAATGTGTGTTAATTTCACGTTTTCCAGTCTACTTAGCCAAAGAGAGCTTAGGCTCTGCTCAGGCCTCTGCCCACCCCCTCTCCAGTTTCTCATTCTGGAGCCTGTAGACCACCAAGCAGGACTAGTGGCGTATGTGCAAATGGCAGGTGTGAGGTTCTTGTTCCAAGACCAAAGGCTCAGGAAAGTGGCCTGCCTGGGCAGTGATGCTAAGCCAGGAGGGTGCACCCTCCCCAACCCATGCCCAAGATTGGAGCCTGAATTCATTCTTCTCATGGGCACCTGCTGGTGCCATGCAGCTGGCTTCATGTTCTCAAATTTAATGATGCCTTTGGTTTCCTGTGAAGCAGCTTTCACTAGGGCAAGCGGAGGGCTACCAGATAAGGTGGTATCCACCCCAGACAGATTAATTTGATGAGTGGAGGGGATTCTTGTCTGCTGAGGGCAGCAGAGGTATCGTTATGAAGAGGGAGAAGAAATGCCCACTTCTGTGGTGGGATTTGAGGGAAGTTGGGATGGCCTCCCTTCCTGCTTTACTTTAGGAATCTGCGGAGTCAGAGCTAGGAGAGGAGTTGGGGCTGAGCTTTTCTCACTGTTTTCCCTATAGCTAAAGGGCCAGAAACACAAGAGAAGCCACTTCTTAGTGTCACAGAGGCCATCGGTACCTTGATTAGGACTCCAGCCGAGGACCCCCACTCACCTCGTGGAACTCTCACGGCTGCACCCTTTCTCATCAGGTCTATAGCATGAGCCAAATTCTTTTTTTGAGTGACCATTTGGGAGCAGAAACCTTGAGTGAGGCAGTCTAACTTCAAATCCTAGCTCTAGGGATTCATGATTTCACAAACTATTTATGACTCTCAGTGCCACAGTTTTCATATCTACAAAATAGGGATAATGGTGTGCAGTTCATGAAGTTATTTATTATAGATGTCAAACTAGTTAATAACAGGTAAAGTCCTTAGAAGAGTGCCCATAATAAAGGAAGTCCTCAGCAAACATTGGCTATGATTGGTACTAGTATCTGGGATATTCTGAATTTCCAATTTATTCTTACCATGCTTTTGTGTAGGATTAGATATTCTTCTTCCCTCAGAAAAGGAGCTTCTGTTCCCTTGCTTTCACTTCTTCATCCATCCTTCTTTTACTATCGAAAATCTAAGAGAATTTCAGTCTTTTGGAAATGCATGCGGTTTCCTTTTCTTTGAGAGAACAGTAGAAGACCTAAAGTCATTGATGCAAATCCTTACAGTGTTGAGATTCCCAAAAGTATTTAGCACCTTTTTCTTAGAAAGAGAGGCTATATCTTCATAAATAATGCTCATTCCCATAGTCGTGTAACTTGACATTGAAGCAGCATTTTGCAATTTGGAATGCAATATGTTGAACATCCCAATACTATAAATTGAGATGGATAATAAAAGATCAAGGAACTGTTTCAAGGTCCTTCAGCTGGAATGTGATCTCATGTCTCTTAACTAGAGGTCTTCTTTTCTCTCCATCACACTGATCTATTCTACCATGAAATAAGGGGTATTTATTCTGACAAATCTGTTCCATTAGTATTTTAGCAATGGCAGAGCGGGATGAAGGGCACATTTTTGTGATATGTTAGATGGGCCTGTGTAATCTGGAGTTATACCCATCACTAAGCCAAACATGAGAAGGAAGTAGGGGGAGGGAATGGAGCGGGAATTAGTTAAGGGATAATTGGGTGATGCGTGTATGTATGCCTCCACCATCTTGTTCCCCTTTAAGATGTATGACTACAATGCACCAATAAAATTTTTTTTAAAAAGAACAAAATGTTAACACAGTGTTGCAATATATGTTAAAGACAAGGAGTCTAGGCAAAATTAATACTATGCCTACTGCATGTAAAACTAGTGAAAGAGGGCACAGAATGAATATGATAATCTCCCTGCATTCTGGTACATCACAAACTTAGAGACAATGAGTATAGTAGCTTTTTGTCACTGTAAACAAAATACCTGACAAGAAAAACTTAGAGAAAGAAAGGTTTATTTGGGATCTCAATTTCAGAGATACAGTGCATGGTCAGCAGACTCCAAGTTAGAAACATCATACTGAAAGGGCATGGTGGAGTAAAACTGCTTAGCTCATGGTATCCAGGAAGCAAAGAGAAAGGAAAGGACCAAGGAGATGATATTCCCTTCTAGGACATCCCCCCAGTAACCTACTTTCTCCAACCAGGTCCCACCTCCCAGTAATCCATTTGGCTTTCAGAGCCCCTGTGATTCAATCACTGCCTAAAAGTCTCATATCTGAACTTGCTGCATTAGGTAACATGCTTTCAGTGCATGAACGTTTTGGAGGACATTCCAGATCTGAACCATAGAATGAGTGTCCACAGCCTGTGATAGCAGCTACCTGACCCTCATAGACTGGATATTGCTTAGAGTTTTTGAGAGGAGGTTGCAATCTATAAATGTTGTACTTGAATTAAATATACAAAAATAGAACAAAATAAAAGATATCTTCTAAACACATCACTGGCTGCCTGATGATAAGAGGACATGTACCTGCCTGCAGTGAGAGTAATCATGGAAAGCTTGGGAAACAGAGAGTGATCTACAAATTCCTTAAAAGGAATAATTTGAATCATGGGAGAAGTGAAATGAGGAATTCCAGCAGGAGAATACCAAAGTCAAAGGCACCAGGAAAGTAAAAGACAAATCAATTTATTTCCAGTTGTAGTCTAATGGTTCTGATGACAGACTTTTACACTTTAAAATGGGAACAATGATTGTTTTGTCTCTTCTGCAGCAGAAGAAAGGGAGAAAGGAAAGGGAAGCTTTAAATTAAAGCACTGCCATATGGCCACCATGATTGTACAATGCTTACAGTTTAGCCAGTGAATACAGGTTAAGCCTTACTGGACAGGTAGAACAGGGGCTGAATTTTTTTGTTGTTGTTGTTTTGAAGATGCTTGGGAACTCCCCCTCTCGAATCACATCTTCCTAAGTCAGAACCATTCCCTGGCCCTGTTAAACACAACAACTCAGAGCTTGGGGATTTAGGGTTCCTCAGTGTGGGGGCAGCTAGAAGGGCAGTGGAATGGAGTGAAATCTATAGCAACCCATAATCTCTCTACTATCTTTCAAACAGGCACTCGTGGTACTTTTTTGATTCAAGGTTCCCTTGAATTCATTTGCACTTTATTTCATCTAGATGCAAATATGTACAGTTAGAGGAAAGGGGTAGAAATGGAAGAGCTAGCACACAGTGCCTGCAAGAACCATATAGTCCATGAATCCTTGTGAATGAGATGTTTCCCTGTGAGAATGCATGCCTCCTGCAGGGGATTCCAGTAACTGCCTGTGCATTTGGGAATGGCTTGAATTCTTAGATTTTTCTCTGTGCCTGCTCTCTGAGGGAAAGAAGTAGTAGGCTCCTCTACAAGAAGTAGGGGGTATACTTTGACTCTATTTTGTATTCTTTCCTGGCATGGAAAGCTGTGGAACAAAATAAGAAGCCAGAGAAAATGAACATGGATGCAGGGGATGGCAGGTCCTCAAGGCAATTAATTCCCTTGACCTCACAATTCTTTAGAAAGTTGATGTGGCCTCAGTCTTAAATCATCTTTTTCTCAGAAACCGAACAAAAGGCTAGTTAATGTTTGATCCAAAAGGTCCTTGGAGACATAATACAGGAACACCACCTGGAGGCTGCATTGCTATGGGGGACAAGGGAAAGGAAGAGAAGGGAAGGGAAGAAAAGGAATGTCGGAGTAGAAGAAGAACTCGGATTCCAGGTAACAAAAGAGGAAGGTGAGATGGCTTTCTCAAGCTGGACAGCTGGTTTTCTCACCAAATAAACAGCCTAGGTAGTAACTGAAACCAAACAAATAAAATTGGATTGATATATGTTCCTATGAAACTTACTGCTTGAGTGCTTCTGAGGACCCAGAGCAAAAGGGTTTTTTTTTTGTCTCTAGGGGTTACTAGAGTTGAGAACATCTAAATTCTAGATTCCTTATGATGCCTCGTCCACCCTGGGCCTTCAAAAATTTACAAATGTTAGAATTCTGAAATTAGGTGCCAAGTGGAATTTGACAAACTTCTGAGTGTTCTGCCCTTTGAGATTACTAACTATGCATGCTGCCTTCATGGAACAGTGACCTTGAACTAGTTTTTGAGGACTGGAAAAGGGTTGGAAGTTAGAAGCAAAGGGAAAGGTGATTCTGCACATAGAAGCTCTGAAGAGCTGCATCCTCTACTTGCTCTGACTGTGTGCATTATTATTTGATATAAAACTGCCTTACATTGCAACCTACTTACCTTGCTAGGCTCTATGAGAACAGAAAGCACTATGGAAAATATATAACCTTTGTCCAGGGGACCTGGAATCTAGATAGATAGAGAATTAAAATAGATAGTTAAGACAGGGTACATACATGCGCA
Source organism: Muscardinus avellanarius (assembly GCF_963383645.1). NCBI lineage: Eukaryota > Metazoa > Chordata > Mammalia > Rodentia > Gliridae > Muscardinus > Muscardinus avellanarius. The sequence continues at coordinate 30,242,806 of NC_137803.1, read as the reverse complement.
TACTACATTACAATGTCAATTAATATTTATTGAGTGTCTAGTATACACCAGCTTTTAAAAAAAAATCAAGAGAAATCTCAGTCTCTATCGTCCACCGTGGGAACTAGTTCTTAAGAAAATTACATTTGCAACTGACTACATAATTTACTGTGTAAAACGTATGGGAGAAAAAGTTCCATGTGCTGTAAGAAAGAATAACAGAGGGACCTACCTTAGATAGGAGGAGTAGAAATCTACTTTCCAAAGTGTCATTTCAGCTGAGATTTGAGAGATGAGCAAAAGCAGACAAAATGTAAGGAGGTTAGGGTTTGGGAAGGGAGGATTTCTGGCCAGAGCCCCAGGGCAGGAAGAAACTGGAGCTGTGAGAAATGCACCTAACCACGGCAGCCAGCTGGGTGCCTGGGGCTTTTTCCATTCTTTTTGGATTTCTGGAGTCCCTGGGCCCCACACTCTGAATGCCCTGGGCTGAGCAGATGGCTCCCCTTCTGTCTCCACCCCTGGTTTATTGCTAATGATTTTATCCGCAGCTTCATTGTGAGCTGGGCCCCTTGTTTTGCCCATTTCCTCCTTTTGATCATGGTGGGGGCTCTTGGACCACATGGACTGCAGGGCTCCTGGTTCATCTCCTTGTCAGAGCTTCCACTCCAGAGCTGTGCTTTCATTTGGGTCTCCCTTTCCTGGGCCTCCGCGGGAGCTAGGACCTGGGAAAGACTGTAAATTGTATACATTATTTCCTTTTTGATTAGGTGAATAAATAACTTGATTGAGGCGCCTCTTTGGAGGGTGCAGCTGGCAGGCTTCCAGAAGTGGAAGGCAGCTGGCTGGGAGCACAGAGGAGGTGGCAACAAAGGCCCGAGGAGGGACAGACACATCGTGGAGAGGCTTGGGATCCAGCTTGGCCCTGGAGAGCACTGGCCAGAAATGTTTAGGGAAACTGGTGCTCTTCTTTGTCTATGAGAGGGATGGCTCAGGTTTGGGATACTTTTCTCAGCATAGAGATATCTGCCCCAGCTCCTGTTGTCCTGGGGGGACAAGTTTTAGCCAGGAGAAGCAGGCACATGCTCAGGGCAGCTGACAGTTACTGTTCTTTGCCCTTTCTTTACCCAAGAGCCATGATAGAACATATGCACAGCCTCACATGATGATCACTCTCTACCTGATAACTAAGACAAGCCCTCATCATAATGACCCACAACACTCTCTAGCAAGGAGTGGGAGAAATGACACTGTGAGATTATAAGTGATTGATATTCCAACCCCACACCAAGTCCCCAGGCTTCAGAATCACTACTCTGAGAGCAGTCTAGGCAAGTAAGTTATTGCTCAGACCTAGTGTAGGTGCTAAGATTTAAGGTATCTGTAAAAGAGCTTTCAGTAAAAGTTTGCTTTTCCTTGCTGGTTACTAATACATCACTAAGAACTATTACTTCCAGTTTAATTCTGGTGATTTTAGGGTTAAAACAGCCCTAAGATGGAAAACATATTCATCTAATTTCAGTTATTAATCCTTGGTATGGTTAGACAATAGTTCATGACTAGTCTTTGCAAATAGTCCCTAGGGTCCAAGGAGAACAAGACAAGGGGAGACAAGGACATAAACAATCTGCTACCTTTTATAGGGCACATCATGAGCCCAGGAGAGCCCTGGGTCCTTCACATATATCTTTCTGTTTGAGCTTTAGGGTAAAAACTCAGGCCTGTGGGGTGACAACCCCTGTGCCCTTCCACTATACCAGCTCCTTTGTATTAGTGGGGTAAAAGGGAAATAAAACTGCACTTGAGAAAGGCCACCCTGGGAAGTCTCCGAAGGAGCTCCTCTGAGTGTCTGGGCTTCTAGGTTAGAAGGGAGACCAGCACAAGCCACCAATGCCCCAGGCTGGGCTCTGGTCCGCCTAAGTCCAGGACTTTCACTGTGGCCCCATACTTATACTCTTGATTTCTGGGCAGGAGAAGCTTTCCTCGGCTCTTCCTCAGGCCCTAGGCATCACTGAGCACCTGTCTGCTTGCTTGTTTTTAAGAATGCTTCACCATCTGGCAGGGAAGACAAAACACACAGCCAGATTCTGTGCCACACCTCCACTCCTAGGGACCAGGGAGCTATCAAAAGGAGTGGAAACTCTTAGTTGAAGTTTACAGAGCCTGCATTGCTACCTCTTCAGCACATTCTCCACTACTGCCAGGTGAGCCTCGGGCTGGCTTCTGTGTAGGGAAAGGCTTCTCGCACATGAGCACATAAGCCTGCCCACATTGGACCCTGATCTGCAATATCTCCCAGTGTCTTGGCTTCTTTCTATGAACACTAGCTGTGGTCCTCTCCACATACATGCTAATTCTTTCTCATACCTTTGTTTAGCTCAAAGATAGTCTACATGGTGAAGCACAACTCAATCTCTCTCTCTTCTGCATTGCTTCTGGTCTCCTGTGATAGTGCTTAGCATTCTGTGTGCACCTCTTCCTTCCCCTCTAGGTGGGAAGCCTTTTGAAGGCAGGATCCGATGTTCCTAGCATCTGGCACATGGTAGTTGCACAAACGTTTAAAAGATTATTCTTTTTGAAACAGTTTTTAATATTTTTTCAATCATTTTTCTTTTTGCAACCATTTTTAAAGAAAATAGAAAACTCAGGTCACTTCAGTGAATCCACCTGAGATCTCCCGGAAATTTAATGATGGAATCTGGTCAGCTAACTCTTGGGACGAAAGCTTTTTCCAAGCCCTCATTTACAGATGACCCAGTTTTGCAAAGTATCAAACCTGCGTAGGATAAACTTTCTTTTCTCCCCTGTGCCTAAAATAAAGAAACGCTGCTTGCTGCTGTTCTGTTTATACTAGAGCAAAAGAGAAAACCCAACATGTCTGTAAAAACAATTAGATATCCTACTGGAATGATGTATCCGTAGTTACTGTCTCCAGCACAATAATTGATGTGAGCACAGTTTGAGGACATTGAGACTGTGGGCAGTTGCAGATCAAGTGTTCTTTCAGGGAGCCTGGATTGAGGCAGAAAAGTGTTTTCTGGGAAAAGGCTAGGGACAAGAACAAAGTCTACAACTGAAATGGTCTTCAGAAATCCAGATTAACTTGTTCATTTGCTCAACAGTATATATTAAGCACTTCTGAGGTGTCAAAAATGTGCTTTGTCTTACAGTTTTCTTGACTTGCAAGGTAATCGGGGTGATGGGATCATTCTTAACAAGAACTTTGGACTGAATGATCTCTCATTTTTGTCAGGGTTTTCAGTTTCTATGAGGTTCAAGTTAAAAGTTTCATGTCCTTTTTCTTCAATGCAAGCTCCCTTCCCAAGGTGGGCCCAAGAGCTCTCAGGTACCCAATAACAAGCATCACAGAACACAGGTTCATTCACGTGGGATGATAAGAAGGGATGTTTTTCCTTCAGAGACAGGAGTCCCTGGCGGAGAAATTTTCCATGGTCATGAAGACCTGTGGGTTTTGTTTTGTTTTGTTGCAAGTGTGTCTTCCTATTTACTGAAAGTCACAAACCAGTGCTGATAATCCCCTGCAATGCATCAGGCTTACCTTCGTGTGATCTAGCTGCCCTGGTGCACAATCTCTTGGCAGAAATGGTGGGAGTGTCAAGACTGGACTTTCAGTTGAGTCCCAGTAAAGGACATAGCTCAAGTACTCTCAGCCATATTACATTGATTGCCACCATAAAACAAGGCAGATGGTTTAGTACACTCTTTATTAGAAATATGAGAGCCGGGCGTGGTGGCCCACGTTTGTAATCACAGCATTCGGGAGGCTGAGACCAGAGGGTTGTGGTTTGCAGATAGCCTCAGCTACTTAGTGAGGCCCTCTGCAACTCAGTGAGACCCGGTTTCAAAATAAAGAATAAAAAATAGGGCAGAAGGTGCAGCTCGGAGGTCGAATGCCCCTGGGTTCCACCCCCAGATCCGCAAAAAAAAAGAATAAAAGAAATATGAGGATTAGAAAAGTACAGCAGCTAACCCAAGGAATCCCCCCAAATTTAGTGATCAGGATAAATGGCTACACCACCTACCCCCTGCAGAAGGAAAGGCTGTCTTCCTACCTTAAATTGCCTTCAGAACTTGACTACGACAGCATATGCGTGCATGTTACATCACCAGTTTTGGTGGGCTTGAACTGAGTGGAAACCATTCAATTTCATGTGGAAAGAATTCTGAACACAAAGATACTGAGCCACGATACTAATTATAGCCCTTGAGCAGGAATTGCTTCCACTCTCTGGACGTATTGGTTGGGGAAAGTGGTTCTCATCACATTTTTTTTTCAAGGACCAACTGTATCCAAATCATCTGGGTTTGTGTATATAAGGGCAAGACCCTGGGCTTCCCCAAGGCCTATTTAATCAAAGTACTGTGGGCTGGTTCATAGAAACCAGTTAGCAAAATAAATTTACCAAGTGATGGTCATACATAATACAGCTCCACAACCACAAACACACAACCAAATGATCTCAGAGCTTCTGATTTTGTGAATATAATTGCTACAAAGTCCACAATGAACAATATCTTGAAAAAGAACTATGCTTTTTCATTCTTCATTCCTCACCCATCCATCCCAGTTTTATGTAGAAAGGAGATGCATTTATGAAATCTACTCCATTTTGTGGGGCATTGTGGTTGTAAATACATCCTGAAGTTTCCTGTAGGCTGCTTTGGAGCATGAAGCCCCTAATGGTGGGGTGAGGAGAGAAGAAAGCCTGCTCTGTGTTCCAAGGGAGAGAGTCCCTATAAACAGCAATCCCGGAATTATCCTCCAGCGCCCGCACTATTATAAAGAAGAGCTGACACAGCAGAGTCCGGGGATGCTGTGTGTCTGCAGCGCACTAATCACGGAGGCAGGCAGGCTAAACGCAAGAGAACATTTGCACAAACAGCACCTGTACTGAGCAGTCATCCGCTATTTTTAGAACTGCTGCAAAGAGCAGAGGGACATTTGGAGAGGCTCCCAAAGGGCAGCAGTCAGCAGGAAGGTGGAGAAATTTTGTCATATTCTTTGTGACTGACTCTATAATACCCCTTTATCAACGAAGTCATTGAAAACTTGGACAGTGAGACATTTTTGTTATGATTTGGCTTTGGTTGGTGATGGTGTGCAGACATAGTGCACAGGAACAAGAGGGATAAGGAGCGTCGCTTTGATTCATCAGTGATGTGTTGATCATAGAACATGTACTTAAAAGTCTAGATTATTTTTGTTACAGAAGACAGAAGAACAGTTTGTTCCCCAGGGCATTTTCTGGAGCATCCCAAAATAGGAATAAATGGCAAATACTTTGATTTCATTTATTTTGTCTAGCTGTAAGCATATTGTTCTCACCGGGGTTGTCACTGCTTGCATTCATGGTAAGATAATGAGATAATTTAGTGTTGGACTTATGTTGGTTAGGTTAGTGTGGTTAGAACCTATAGCTTGGAGATTGTGACTATTTAAAAAGAACACTGACTCATAATATCAATTCTTATTCTCAAACAAAAAATAATAGTGAACGCTAATTGAAGACTTAAGACATTTCCAAGGGTGGGTCCTTTGACAGCTAGCTCATGACATCAACTCCACACATGAGGATAAAATGGGACTTTCATAGCATTCTGACACATGGAATTTTCCATCAAAGTGCACACAATCGATTTGATAAATGTTACACATTTGTTTGACCTTTCAGGTAGATTCATAACATATCAGGTCAGGAAAGGTCATTTTCTGATCTACCTCCTCCTCCTCTCCCACTTGCAATTAGGAAATTCTCTTTCTTTTTCAGCCTCACAAGGAATTTGGGATTGACTGTAATGAGATATCTGGTTCAATTCTTTTTTTTGTTGTTGTTGTGGATTAGCAAAAGAGTCTTTCTCAAGCCTACTTTTCAAGCTCACACAGTTGACTTAAAACTCTGGTTACCTGGCTCCTACCCCAGAGCTTTCCCTATTTTATAAGAAACTCTGAGGTTCCTAGAATGGGAAAGATCTAACCTCACCCAAGACAATCCATTTTCCTCAGTGCTTCAACTGGTAAACCGAAGATCATATGAATCAATAATTTTTTATAAAATTATTTTGAAATACACATTAGATGACTGAGATGTATACTAAGTTGAAACATTTTTCTTTGAGTCTTATTTACAAACCAAACTTGCAACAACAATTCTACCTGGTTACATCCTAATTTGAAATAGCCTAGATATGTGTGATTCAGAACTTGTGGTCCTCACAAGGCTATTGTCATGGGAACCAACCTAAGATTTTGCTACATAAGTACTGTATACATACATTAATGCCTTCCATCAATGCTTTGGGATTGTTGGAACAATGACCTCAGTGAACTGACCATTCATAGAACTGTGAAATAATGAAATGAAAGTTGTCTTCTAGAATGCTCACTCTGTTTCCCAGTGTTTTTTCCCCCTACCTAGTCCCTTGATCAGACTTCTCTCCAGAAGTTATCCTTGTGTGAAGCACCATCATTCATGGTCTTACTCTCAACCAGCTGCTATATTACCCCTTAATATATTTGTCCATAACAATTTAATACATTTGAGAAAGACAAGAAAAGGGGAGGGTCGTGGAGGTTTAAGAATTATAGTTTCTTAAATCTGGTCACATTAAAAAAAAACTTTATTGGTGCCTTGTATCCATAAATCTTAATGGGGTACAAGATGGTAGAGGCATACATGCACACATTGCTTATTTAGCCCTTTTCCTAATTCCCACCCATTCCCTCCCCCTCCCTCCTTCTCGTGTTTGGCTTAGTGACTGATATGTTTGTGAATGCACATCATGTATATTAGGTAATTTTCCTCTTCCCTCCTCTCATACTCTTTATTCAGGTAGCTTTATTTGCTAATCTATGGTTTCTCCATAGATTAACTCTTTATCTAATAAAGAGTTCCTCCTATGAGCCGTTTTCTCCCTAGTTTTTGAACCTTTCTCTTTAATCTTTTTTATTGCGTTTTCTTCCATTTGTCACTCTTTAAAATTCTGCTTTTGCCAGGTGTGGTGGCTCACGCTTATAATCCCAGTGCTTGGGAGGCTGAGACAGGAGGATCACACGGGCTTGAAGACAGCTTCAGCTACTTAGTGAGGCTCTCAGCAACTTAGTGAAACCCTGTTTCCAAATAAAAAGTATAAAATAAGTCTGGGAGTATAGCCTGGAGGTAGCAAAGCCTCTGGGTTCTAGCCCCAGTACCACCAAAAAAATTTCAGCTTTATATTAGCTTGTACCCTAGAAAAATGTTATTTTATAGGTCTTAATAGCCAAATCCCAGCAGTATAATAGGGCCCAACCTATTGGCAATGAGTCCTTGTGTTCAGGGGCCTGACCATACACCACAAAATCCAGATATTTTCTGTGCAGGCACCCAAATAAAGTAAGGTCCCCATTTCGATGTACTTGCTTGGCAAGGTGAGTTCCAAATACATGTGTGTAGCTTGACCCCTCCCGTCTTTTTCCCTTCACTAAAAATATTACATTATTTTAAGGGTTTTGCACTAATAAACATTGAGAAATAGCAGATTTTTCTTTCAGTTTTCATTGTTCCTCTCAGAGAAGACTGTTGAACTATACTTAGCCCTCTGGTAAAACTCTTGCACTGGAGATTTCAAGTTAATAGCAATGGAAAAAGAGGACAAATGAGAAAATGTAAAAAAGGCATTATCATTTGGAAGCACAGAAAGCACTGTGCTCAGTGAGTTGGGGTATACACCCATCTCACAGGTAGCTATTGACCTTTCCAAACCATCCATCACTAGGAACATTTTAGCTATTCAGTAAGTATCCAATCAATCAGGGAAGAGTAGAACACTTTGTCAATGATCCTCAGTGGTGAAGCCCTAATGGTGGATACAGGATGTCCCTTCTCCCGGCATTTTTCAAACCACACCATGGAACAGCCAGTGATTTCTTATACTTGAAAAATTAGCTTTGACACAATTTTTTTTCCAATATTGTCTGCACCCAGGCAATCTCCAACAATTATTTTAAGCAAGATTCACATCTTGAAGTCCTGCTTTATTCCTCTCCCATGGACTCTAGAAGAAGAAGAAGAAGAAGAAGAAGAAGAAGAAGAAGAAGAAGAAGAAGGAGGAGGAGGAGGAGGAGGAGGAGGAGGAGGAGGAGGAGGAGGAGGAGGAGGAGGAGGAGGGGGGGGGGGGGGGGGGAGGAGGAGGAGGGAGAAAAGTTAGAGCCTTGGAACTCCATCCTGGCCTCTCCCCATCTTGTCACACCCTCCCAGCTTTTACAGGACAAAACTCAGTTCCCTTTCCACCCCCTCTCCTCAGGGGCTGTTTACCCTATCCCAGAAAATTTCAGCAAGTCTTGGAACAAAGACTGTCAGCAAATAAAATTCTCTGTCTGGACTGAGAATAGAATGCAATTAGCGAGAGAAGGTTGTGAAATTTGTTTTAAAGCACTAAGAATATTTTATCTCCTGACCCTCACCTCTAAGACATCTCCCTTCAGCCATCTCCCCCTAATCTCCGCATATAGGGTCTTTGCAGATTAAGTGTGACCTTTAGATTGAGACGTTCTCCGTTGCAGTACGTTGGAATATGTTTCAACATGGTAACTGGAGATCTATTTACTAAACTGTTTGGCACATTCAGCACATCCTGGGGGAATTGTTGGCAGGACCCGCCGTGTGTTTTTCACTCCTCCCTGATGCATTACCAGACATAAGGTCATCCCAGTCTAGCAAAGATGGGTGCTGCACAGGGCTCATTACCTCGCAGCAAGCAAGCCAGATGAGGCCGGGGGATGTTTTCTCTTCATCATTCAAGCTTGAAAGGAAACTGTCAGCCTCCACTTGCTCTTAAAACAATGAAAATTTAGGTGACAGCGCTCTCATTAGCTCAATGGAAATGAAGGATTCTAGGCAAAGACATCCCCCCTTTGCAGCATATTAAGGACTCTTCCTCCAGAGTCCTTCTGGGAGCCAAGCAAGACAGGTCTGGAGAAAGGAGGGTAACCATATCAATCATACACACACACAACTCTTTGGATGATCAGAAACTTTAAGATACAAAGATTCTGAGCTGGAGCCAGATGTAGTGATACACACCTCTTTCCCCAATACTTGAGAGACTGAGATAGAAGTCTTACAGGTTTGAGGCCAGCCTCAGCAATGAAGCAAGACTCTGAGAAATTGAGCAAGTCTTTGCTTCAAATTAATACATATAATATGTATTAATATAATTGTATATGTATATATATAAAAGGTCTGGGAGTGTAGCTCAGAGGTAGAATGTCCAAGGTTCAATTCCCAGTACTACACACACACACACACACACACACACACACACACACACACACAGGATTCTGAGCTGAGAAAAATGGATGTATTTTAGATAGATAACAGATTTTCCATGACTTCTCTCTGGTGTGAAATGGTATATATATAGGACTATCAGACTGTCTCCTATGACTTATATGCTTTCACATTATCAGATAATAAGCAAAGTATCCTTATACTGGAGAACCGTCTCTTTAGGATAAATTCAAACAAAAGTACCAGATATAGACCCTATTCCTTAGACATTTAGACTTACAATGATAAGAAGGTTTGATTAATATTTGATGAACCACTAGATAATGCTTGGAATTATGGGAGTCCTGATAATTGTTTATATATCTACAGCACAATATTTTAGGACATCCATGAGCATCATTTTCTCATTTGATCCTTTGCAACAGTCATGTTTAACAGTCTTGGTACATACTTAGGCTGTGTTTTATAAGATAATAGGAACACTAGAACTGAAAATGTCCTTAGCTGTAATTTTTATTAGTAGAGGTCAAATAGCGATGCCCAGTGACCTCTTAAAAGTCAATTTAAAATTTTTCAAAACCTGTGTGCTCAGTTACTCTCTTAACTCCCCAGCTTCTTGCTGCACCCCCACTCCAACATACACATATTAGAAATCAGTCAATGAATGGGAGTAAGAGTCTAGGCACACGTATTTTTAGAAAACATTCCAAGTGATTCTGAAACACATTCTGGCTTACTGCACTACTCTAGATGAAAGCTGGTGTGTAAGGTACTGGTGTGGCTGACCAGAGCCACAAACAAGGCTTGACCCAGGCCTCCTGACCCAGACGGGAGGAGCCCTTATTTCATACTTTCCTGCCACTTTCTGAATTGGAGAGGGCACTGACAGCATGGTACTATTTATTTTGCTTCTTCCTAACTCCAAGCAAAAATGATGAGATACTCTGTCCAAAATATACCTGATATGAGTAAAGCTACAAATGCCACAATATTCCATTCTAAACATTTCTACTCCAGTGTATATTCTTAATTAGCTTACTCCACAGTTCCAAGATTGGGCTCAGATCCTGGTTAAGGGTGACTCCCTCTTTCTCTTGGAGACACCTCCTTTTGCCTCTCTGCCAAACTACAGCGACATTCCTTTGAATTGTGGGTTCATACCATCATTAACCGAAAGTATGTGTTAAAGTGGTAGTGAAGAAAAGAAGGGACCTTAAGCTAAGCATGAATTACTTTGGAGAGAAGAGTAAAAGTGTTTCTCTTCCCACTTTTCGGCTCCTCCATCAACCAAACTCTTGGTAGTAATCTCTCCGCACCCCTCATACTCTCAGAAAGGAGGCACTCATGAAATTGCTAAGAGCCAGGGTCGTTCATAGAGTCACAGTTTGCCAGTAAGCAAGGTAACTATGTGAAAGGGTAGAGCTCTTGTTCAAATGCATCTGGAACCCGGTCCCTATGCTAAGAAATAAAAGGTGAATCTTTCTTCCAAGTTATACTTTTTCCTGGGTGCAGGTTGGACAAGCAGGCTTAGGGCAGGCTCTGCAAACATCCCGCCCTCAGTTACTAGCCATAATTCCAAGTCTTCTCCTGGTAGAGGATCTTACGTAGAGAAGATGATTGGGAACAATTACAGACAGGTGGATTTACTTAAAACACTCAGGATTTAGCAGAGCAGAACTTAGCTTCTCTCATCTCTTTAGCACACACATATACACACAGAAGTGTGTGTGTGTGTGTGTGTGTGTGTGCCTGTGTGTGTATGTGTATGTGTATATGTGGATGAGTAAAGCTCATCATAATGTGAGTATGATCTCATTAGGAAATTTACATATGTCGTCATTAGGAAATTTCTGGGAGGAGAGAAATGTAGGGCTGCCCATTCCTGCTATTAATACACCATGTTCTATCTAAAACATCCCTAATTTGAGTAAATTTCTAGACATTGCAATTTTTTATGATGGGCTATTCTACCTACTTGGTAGCAGCCATGATGTAATGTTTTTCTATACTCTCAAAAAATTTTCATTTAGAGCTGTTTTTCTAGTACTAAGGGCCCGTAAACCAACATCCCAGGTACTTCCTTTATTGTGGTAAAAATTATATGACAAATGTTATCATTTTAACTATCTGTTATGTGTATAGATCAATGGGATTAAGTACATTCACAATGTTGGAAAACATCACCAATATATATGTCCATTTTATTTTTATTTTTGCAAATGGGAACCCCATGTTTGCTCATTTTAATTCCCTCTCCCTCCTCTATGCCCCTGGTAGCCCCTATTATACTTTCTGTCTCTATGAATTTGATTGCCCTCTGTATATCACAAAAGTATATTCTTACAATACTTGTTCTTTTGTGACTGTCTTTTTTCACTTAGCATAATATCAAAATTCATTCATGTGATAGCACATGTCATGATTTCATTCCCTTTTAAGGCTATAAACATTCCATTGTCTGTACCTGCCACCTTTTGTTTATGGCTGGTCCTCTGTTCATGGGCCAGACCAGCCACTTGTGTCATATCATTGTTTGGGTGTGATATATTTTTTACCTAGGTTATGAGACAGACTAGGGGAAGAAAATGATAGAGATTTGTGAGTTCAGAGCAAATCTCTAAATGAGACTTTGTAAACTATAGAACTATTATTCTACCTATATTTTCTGAGCTAAAAATAAGGACATGAGTTAACACACACTGTGTTTGCATAAGAATAACTAGAAATATATCATCTAGGAAATTAGAAAGGCATGCTCATCATACTCTTCGCAACAAAAATAAAGTTGAAAAAACTCTATAAGGGTTTTCCACCAGCTGAAACGAAGGTCATAGAACTCTTTGGTCCTTTCCCTTTCTTTCCCTTCTTCCCAGACATGAGTACTTGGCTCTTTATTTTGTTTCCTCTATGAACATGAGGGTTTTCTCTTCCTGAACGTGCTCATATCTACACAGCAGGAAGGGTTGTGGCCTTGGAGACCCCAGGAGGAATGTCCTGGGGGAGCAGCTTGTGGTCCATGTAAGATGTGTATGTCACCTCTCAGATTTCTAGGCCCTCTGTTATTGCTAAACATCAGCCCCAAGGTCAGGGGCAGGAATGATGGACAAAGCCATGCAAAGCAGAACAGGACAAAAGCCAACCCCGTCAGAACATTTCAAGGCTTGAGTCGCACTGAGGTTGTGCCCTGATGCAGCTGCTCTTGGCCTTAGATAAAACAATTGAGTAATGAGATTCCTGAAGTCTCAAACACTCCCTCAGGGGCCACGTAATCTTCCTGGAAGGGTATTTGGACATCATTTAGTTGGTAGCAAAAGAAGAGGATGAAATTTATGATGGGGTCTAAAAGACCCGCCCCCCCCCCCAAAAAAAAAAACACCTCTCTGTTCCGTTTTACCCTAACTGGTGCATTTCAGGTTATGTAAGAAGCACGTGCTTAACACTAAGGATGGAAGCAACCAAAGGGTGATGGTGGAACACTGGGGGAGGGACCAAGTGGTTTTGATGAAAAGCAAAGGAATTATGGAAAGCACATTGCAAGTCTTGTTATTTTTCTTATAATATGTTCCAAACCCAAACAAACTAAAAAAAAAAATGTGTGCAAAAGCAAACCTTAAACCATTTTGCGAATCCCGCCCTAGATTTCACATTTCTTCAGTGAGGCTCACATTCCTTTATTCAGATTCCAAAAGTAGAGATAATTTGTTCCAAATGTTTCCAAAGCCGACCAACAGAAAGTCCTAACGATTTTTCCAGAGCTGGAGAAAACAGTGAAATCTTCTACACTCTAATGGAGCATTCAGAGTGAAAGGGGGAAAAAAAAAAAAAAGGCAAGTAAGGGGGAAGGGAAAAGAAATATTTTGATGATCTACTTGTTTATTTCCTTACAGTTATGGCTCTTTGACAAGGTCTAAAAAACCATACTGATTGCCAATGTCTCCTTTCCTTTGGCAAGGTAGCATTTCTTCTTTGTTATGGAGCCTCTTGTGATAAAGTAAATAACTATACAGTGATACATTTTATGCAAGATGGTGAGAAAACTTTCAGGGCCTCATCGTGGGATTCCTTTGGGTGATGGGAATATATGTGTGTGCTGGCATGCAAATCTCTCCAATGATCCCCTTCCTCCTCCATAATATATCATCAGATAACTATAAATTTGCATATGTAATCTCTCCTCTACTAATAGAAAAGACTGCATTCCAGTAAAGCTCCCATTTATAAATCTATTTGGGCACTCAAGGCCAATGCTGGTCACTGATAACAGGGTTAACTTCTAAGGACAGGGTAAAGATTCATGGAACTGGCAGGGAAGGTTTTCTTTTATTCATTTTGCAACACTGCCATCAGACTTTAATGTTATCCAGTAGTTTAATATGTTTATATTAAGTCATCTCCACTGTGGGATTTCCACAAATCTGTAAGTGCATCTTTCTCTCATTCTTAACTCCCACAATGCCCAGAAAAGTGCTTGACCAACAATAAATGCTTATATGGAGGGGAGAAGGAGGTAGAATAGGGCATGCAATGCACGTTAGCTCATTAAATTTGCATGGAACCAAAGCAAACTTAACCAGGGAGATATCTAGATCAGATTGCAAGGCATCATGGTTTTTTAATATAATAACATATAATACTTATAACTTATTAATGTCATTATTCCCACCATGATCATCACTAATTGAAACATTATATGCTCCATATAGTGCCAAGTGTTTATATGCATAATCTCTCTTAATCTTCAAAAATATTCTGCAGAGGGAAAAATCACTCTCATTCTACAAACAAAGAAATTTATGCAAAAGTAACTAAGTTTGGATTTCAGTTACCTTGTCAGAATCAGCCTGGTTGATGAGTCTCTGAGTTTGAGCTAAGACCTTGAAAACAAACAGCTAATGTCACAAGCAGCTCGTCCACCAGGGCTAGTGATGCCATGAGCATGACTGTGACTCATGTGTGTTGTAGCAAGGCAAAACTCTTCTTTTTAACCTCTAACCATACTCCTAAACCTGGTCAGTTGGGCTTGAAATTGGCCATAGGTAAATGAGGAAGAAAATTCATCGCTAGTCTTGAGGCTGCATTTCAGAGCATGTGGTCTTCTGATTGGAAACTGGGAATCCACTTCTGGACACCAATGATGATGGTGCCTGGTTGCTGAGGTTTGAGGTAGGATATGAATGGAATGGTAGCCGTGGTCCTAGTCTTTGAATGGTGGAGGATTTAATAGATATGGTAAAATGCCCATAATACTTGCAAGGGACACAGGAACATGGATATGGGCTTCATGGAAGAGTACACATATGCCCCTTTTGAACTCTGCACACAGATATGAGGCCACACATGTGATGTGGCCAGGCAAGCCTTTATTCTTCCAACTATAGAGTCACTCTCTATCACTTACTACAGACCCCTAAGACTGCCCACGGCCATTACCAATAATAATAAATCTTGTATTGGACAAAGAGAGCACTGGAATTGAAATCAGATCCTGGCCCAAGTTTTTAATTGCCACTCAGTAGCTACGGAATCTTTCTGAGTCTTAATTTCTTGAGCAAAATCACTGCCTTCATGAACTTCTGTGATTGTCATGAGAATAAAATTACACACATCACACACCCACAAACATGGAAGTGCTTTATGCATTTTCAAAAAGCAAATGATTGAAAGATGATGTGATATATCTTAAAACCCAAGGAACATAAGAAAATACATAAATTAACTAAAATTAGTGGTAGATATGTCCCTAAGATTCTATTTGGATGAAATGACTAGAGACAGATATGACATAGATTTTACCATTAGCAAAGTAAGTAAAACTTTATAGTACTGAGAACTAACCTTAGTGGACCTAAAGGGAGAACTAAACTAATTGGTTTATTGGACAGTTTATCATTTTATGTGACAGCAGGAACCAAATTAATCCCTCTCCTTTCACTGGCTTTTTCATCTGCGAGGACATCTCAAGGTTCATAATTTTAAAAGTCACTCTTAAATATCAAAAATTCATTTAAATTTTCAGTTATTAAGATGTCTGGTTAAAAAGTTTTACCTCACCCAACCAGATATCAGGAGGAAATGAGAGACAATCTCTTTTTCATGTTTTTCTTCATGACTTCTCCTGGAGAGGCTCTCAGTGAGAGAAGTCAATTCTCTTTAACCTTTTCTCTCATAAAACTCCATTGTATCTGGCAAGGGAAGAAAGAGTAATGCATGATGGTGAGCAGAATCAAGGTTTGTCCCACCATTAGATCCTAGAATTGTCATATTAAATTATTGTGTGTCTTAAAAGAACGGAGATCTCTATTTTCTCATACTTCTGGAGGCTGGAAATCTGAAGTCATGGCATCCACAGAATTTATTTCTTCTAGAATATTTGGGATATGTACACAATGAAATTTTACTCAGCCATAAAGAAGAACAAAATTACATCATTTACAGGGAAACGGATGGAACCAGAGAACACTATGCTAAATGAGATTAGTCATTCACAAAAAGTAAAAAATTTGAATGCTTTCCCTGATATGCAGAAGCTAGAGAGAAAAAGGGTCATAGGAGAAACTCTAGACAAAGCAGAAGAAACCATAAATGAGCAAATAAGAAAACCTAACTGAGGGGAATAGGAGGAGAAAGAGGGAAATTCCCTAATGTACAAGATGTACATTCACAAACATATCAAAGTCAATCAGTATGCCAAAAGTGAAAAGGGGAGGGGGGAGGGAACGGGGTGGGAATTGAATAAGGGCTAATTGAGTGATGTGTGCATCTATGCCTCTACCATCTTGTACTCCATTAAGATGTATGACTATAATCCACTAATAAAAAATTTAAAAAGTTATCTTTTCATTCATGCATTGTAGTCTTGAATCATAATGAAGTTCAGAGTGATAGGGACACACAACACTTGGTGAGCTTGTCCTCAGCTCCCTACCTACTCCTTCTCCTTTACCTTACATGATATTAAGATTGGCACTGATAATTCCCTATATGTTCACAGTGCCAATGAAAGTGTTTGAAGGCCAATCTATCCCATGACTCTCTCCTAGCTTCTGTTAGTTGTCTTGACATTTCTTAACTTGTAGCTGTAGCACACCAGTCCCTCCTTTGTCTTCATATTTTCTGCTTCTGTCCTGTGTCTGTGTGTCTTCTCCTTTTCCTGTACGTATAATAGTCATTAAATTTATCATCCACTTTAACTCAGTGTGACTTCATCTTAATTTGATTATACCTGCAAGGACATAATTACAAATAAATTCATATTCACAAGCATCTGGGTTTATATAATATATAATATTTTGTCCGAACTAGGGGCAAGGACAGAATTCAACCCATAACAACTATCTTTCTAGCAAGTACCCAACAGATGTTCAGGCAGCCTCTTTGAACTATATGAACATATAACTTTCCTTGTATCCATATTTGGCAAGTAGAACCTAAAGAAAACTTTCCTGTGATATCCCTGTATGTAGTACATAAAAATTCTAACAAGAAACAGAAAGCTCTTCTTTCCTCAGACAAAATATATGTGTGTGTGTGTGTGTGTGTGTGTGTGTGTGTGTATATATATATATATATATATATATATATATATATTATGTATATACACACAAAACATGTATATATACACAAAAAATAGGATAGTATATCTCTGTATCTCCCATTCACCTTAAATGATGCTCAACTTTTTTTGTGTGTGTGGCACTGAAGATTGAACCCAGAAGCATTCTACCTCTGAGCTAAACCCCCATCTCATTTTTTTAAAATTTATTATTTGGAAACAGGGTCTCACTAAGTTGCAGAGGGCCTTGCTAAGTTGTCAAGACTGGCTTCAAACTTGCGATCTTCCTGTCTCCGCCTCCCAAGTACTGGGATTACAAACCTGTGCCACCGTGTCCGGCTTTGGTATTCAACTTTCTAGCTTTATTGTTTCTTTCATTTCTCTTCACCTAAAAACACAAAAACAAACAAATTTTCTGTTTTTCTGGAATATTTAAAAGCACATCCAAGACATCATATCCTAGACCTGTAAATACAAAATGATCTCTTCTAATCACTTGTTTCAGGACATACTTGGCCTTCCCCCTGCAGACAGTTGGTGGGATTTTCAATGAGAAGCATCATCTCTGCCCATGGATGGCAGCTATGTGTGTCAGGAAAATGTCCCTGTTCATAAAGGATAGACCATGGCCTCTTCAGAATATATGCCCAGTCTCATCTCTTAACTTTTCTGGAGTTAATATTCCCAACTAACATGGTGGATTTATCTGTTTTTATACTGTTAGATTTTTCCTTGGCCATCATTTTGGTTTCAAACATCTAATAAGTGCCCACTAATGCTCAGGGACCTGGAGAGATGCTGTATAAACGTCTTTCAAAGTTAGCAGAAGGTCAGAAATAAGACAAATACACTAGAACCATAGCTCAAAGAAAATTAAAAGATTAAGTTAAAGGCTTCACCTAGACTGACAACTGCCATTCTGGTCTAAAAAGAAATTTCTGAAATGATAATTTCTTAACTAAATCCACGGCTTAAATTGGAATAGAAGCAATAGCATCTGTTTGGATGGTGCACTTTTGCATGAGGAGAACAGAGGAGCAGCATAAAGGCTCCAGCCTACAGACATGTGCAAAGAGAATTTCCCAGCCGTGTTTCTCAAGACTTGGACCACCTTTGGGAGCAAAAGCAGCCATTAAAATCCTGACTATTAGGCTTTCCATTTCCAAGTTCTGTCCTCAAGAATTCATAAAAATGCAGCTGGGGTGAATGGGCTGAAACCTCCTGAGCTACGCAGGATCTGGCAATTTATCATTCAGTGAGGCTTTTCTCCAACTCAATTCAGCTTTTTTTCTCTTTGTTAATAATAGAGTGTTTAGGGCAGCTTGTGGTTTCAGGTTATCTCCTTCCACAGCCAAATTATACTCCCAAATGCATCAATATCTTCTGGGGAATCATTGACAGAAGAAATTATTTGCCTTCTCAGAGGATCAGGAAGAGTAGTCTGGAACTGAGAGATGAAAATATTTAGATAGAGAGGCAAAAAATTCTTATTTATAGTAGTGGCTACATAATGCAAGAGAGCCAGTGGCTGACCATCTCCAAGAGTGAATACGTCAATCTCACAACAATAGAAAGGAGGGGGTGCTGGAATAACTCATAATGCAAAGAGGGGCTATTTAAAGGGAATTTTAAGGGCATTTTCTTAAAATCCAAAGCACAATGTAATGCCATTTATTTTGTAATGACAGTGTAATTTATATTCTACAATATACATAGAAAATAATGGAGGATCTGTCCCAGAACAAATCTTGAGAAAAAAATTGTGGAGTCAGTAAATTGTATTCACTTAATCCATGAATCTTTATTGGGGGCTCAGCAAGAGCCCCATCCTGCACTAGGCACAATGAGAAGCTTGAAGGATATAAATTCTCCCCCACATCTAAAGGAGCTTATGCAACCCATAATCCACCAGTCCTTGACACGCCCTGTCAAAAAGGAGTAACAGAGTAATGCGTGACTGATTGCACTTTTCCCGGGTTATAGGGTTTTGACTCCGTTCATTAATTTAATAAGTGTTTATTGGGTGCCAGGTACTAAGCTATGCACTAAGCCCACCCAACATCTACACCTATTATAATAATATTTGGAATGGCTGTTTAAATGAATGAAGTGTCTGTTGAGATTGACAGAACCCAATTAAAAAGTGAGAATTATGTATAGTTTATGGCACCTAGTGGTATACAATATACTACAAAGATACATAGCAGGTTCTGACATTAGTCTCTGTTTCTTTTTATGAAAACTAATCATTTAAAGAAAAGATCTACTTCTCATTCATAATAAATCCTATTCCATGTAGCCCACCTTCTTTTAGCAACTTGAGGCCTGGTCAATGCTGAATTGTTTGCTTTGAGATTTGTATGTAATCGGTGATACAATAGAGCACTAATATAAAAATTATGATTGGCCTTATATTTTATGTGGAAGTCTACATGCTAGAAATCCAAGGAGCAGTTTTGTGTTGCCTATTTAATGAGAATTGTTGCTTCTTTGCTAAGATTATTTATACAGCGCTAGCAGGGTTAGGGGGACAGGGGAATATTTAAGATATAGTATACAGTAGCCACAGATTCCATGTCCATGAGGACTGCCCCGGAGAGGACTCGTTTTTAGTTTCAAGCAACTTCTGTCAATGTAGTACAGTTGCCAGATTGCTATTGCGTCTATTGAAAAATAAGAAATAAAGTATTTAAGCATTCTAATCACCATATCATATGAATGAATTTACCTCTGTAAGTCTTGGTTGGACTTTGGAATCTATCTTTCAGATGTCTTTCTTAGATGATCTCTTAATTTTGAATCCACTTTGCTTGATCCATCTTTTCTTAATCTGTGAGCAGTTAAAAACAACAAACAAACTTTCCTCCTCCACCTCACAGGTTTGTCATGATTAGTACTTGGGTAAATACCATGAAGTGCTCAGAGCCTGCCTGAGGCAGAGTTTTCACTCTGTAAACAGTGACAGTGACTCACATTCTCACCTGGGGCTCTGCTTACTACAGAGCAGGTGCACCACCCCAGCTGAGGAAGAGTGCTTGGGAAGCCCTGGGTTCTGCCTCTCCCGTAAGTGCTCACCTTCTGACTTTGCACACTGGTGCTTCCATAGGAATTTGAGTGACTAAACATACAGTTTTTATATCTATTTATGTGCATTTAAGTAGATTAATGGAGGTATAATTAGTAATTAATTAAATATGTGACCCTTTAAATATATAATCTAAGTTTTGACAAATACATATATCCTTGAGACCATCACCACAATCAAATTACTGGACAAACCCACCTCCCCTAAAAATCTCTGTTCTTTAGTAATCCCTCCTTCCAATCCTTCCCATTCCTTCTCCTCTCCTGCTCCCTACTCCAGGCAACTGCCAATTGGCTTCCTGTCACTCAGGGTGACTTTTCATTTTCTAGAGTATTACATAAGTGGATTGCATACATTGCAGATTCTTTGTTTTTCCTCCTCCTCCTTCTTCTTTTTCACTTTCTGTTTAGTTTAGCTTCTTTCATTCAACACAATTAGTTTGAGATCCATCTAAATTGTGTGTGTAAATAAGGTGTTATTTTGAGGGATATCGTATTGAAG
Source organism: Muscardinus avellanarius (assembly GCF_963383645.1). Taxonomy (NCBI): domain Eukaryota; kingdom Metazoa; phylum Chordata; class Mammalia; order Rodentia; family Gliridae; genus Muscardinus; species Muscardinus avellanarius. The sequence goes on along the minus strand of NC_137803.1, from coordinate 30,222,405 downwards.
GTAGAGTCCTTGATCACAACACAGAAAGGCAGCATAAAATTATTTTATTCACATATAAGAATGTAAAGGAACATAGTGGCACATGCCTCCGATCCTAGTACTTGGAAGGGTGAAACAGGAGGTTTATAGGTTTGCAGCCAGCCTCAGGAAGTTAGCAAGGCTGTCAGCAACTTAGCACAACCCTGTTTCAATATTACTAATAATACTAATAACTGTTTATTATTATTATTATTATTATTATTATTATTTAGGTCTGGCAATATAACTTGGAGATAGAATGCCCCAGGGTTCAGTCCCCAGCACCACACACACACACACACACACACACACACACACACAAGCATTTTGCATTCTGGTGTAACCTCCACTCTTGCATGTCTCATATCATGTAAGCCAGTAGAATTGATGTCAGTTAAAATAGGTGTGCACATGTATTCCTCTACCATTTTGTACCCCATTAAGATATATGATGACAGTGAACCCCCCCAAAATTTTAAATGCCCCTGTAATCAAGAAGGGAACAATTTATAATGAGTATTTTCTACTTAAAAAGACATAGAGATGCAGACATTTATTCCAAAAATAGCTAGAATTATTTTGAATATTGAAGCCTAAAGAAGGGTTTTCTACACTACCTGGAAACCCTCCCTTGCCAGATAATTCCTCTGCAAGCGTTCCAAGTAACCAAGATTTTGCTGTGCTCCACTTCTGGGATTTCTTCTTCTAGTAGGGGAGGAGGAGATGCTCTCTGACTCCTTGGGTAAATGGCTCCTTTTAGAGAAAGGAGCTAAACTCTTGCTGGTTCCCTGGCCAGGACAGGTAGATGAAGCTCTGGGTTTCCACAGCATCTTTGCAAGCTTAATGGGGCGATAACGAGGAGAAAATGTCTTAATCTGTGTGTTGGCCTCCTTCTTGCCAAGATGGTTGGAATGAGAGAGGCTGTAACTTTGGAAAACCTAGTCATAAAATAGATTTCTTAACATGGCTGTTTTTGGCAGGGCTAAAGAGACCCTAAAGGAGCAAGTGCCTGCCAGCTTTAGCTTTGAAAATGGACCAATTAATTAGGAGTGAGGGGTGGTAGCAAAGGAGATAAAACATATACTACCTGGACATCTGCTTTTGTGTCGTCTTATTTGTAAGAAAAACAAATTTAAAAGAAGCTTATCCAAAAGAAAACAACAAGGCATTTGAACTGGGAAAAATGTCCTCTAGACAGTAGTCTAACTGAGTGCAAAAGGTAAGGAAGGGAGTCTGGAGGATGGGAGCTTTCCAGGGGAAGCAGCAGGAACCCTTATTAACATCAGCCTGTCATGGTTAATAAGCCTGCATTGGGCAGGAGGTTGAGCCCGATGATCTCCAAGGGCTCTTTCTCACTCTGAGATTCCAAGATGCTGATATTTATGGTGCAATATTGAGAACCTATAAATCATCTGCTCTCAGAAGGTGTGCCTTATAATGTCTCTTTTATTTCATCAGTTTTCCCCCTGGATCTTACCTCCTTCCCACTGCTGCTTCATTGTCAACAGAGCAGGAAGAGTGCATTCACAGATCCCTGAGCAACATCTGGAGGATATGTGTTGGCCTCCGGCCCTAGACAGATGTTCTGGGACTGTTTCTTTGTCCCCATATTTCACGTGGAAATGTAACAGTAACTGCCTCTGATGGCCCCCAGTGTTCTCCACCACCAATCTAAATCCACAGCCCGGAATTCAGTCTCCTCCATAGCTGCTCTACCTTGCCATACTATTCAAATACATGGCGAATCAAAGGCCAAATCCTTAAGTTAGTTGATTGGCCAGGAAGCATTTTCTCTCTCTCTCTCTCTCTCTCTCTCCCCCATATATATATATATATATATATATATATATATATAATGTGTTTAATTATATATAATGTATATATACACATATACACACATATATGCATGCATATATATATATATATATATATATATATATATATATGTTTATCTTTGGGTCAGGCAATAAAGCACTTCCAAAGAAAAGGAATCTTTATACTTAGGATGTTAATAACCCAGTTTTTTAAAGCTTGTTCAAGAAAACATTTAAAAAAGAAAAAACTATCTCTTAGACAATGTAACCCTGAACTAGGTTGTGTATATCCAGCTCTGAGTGATATTGGAGTTCAGCACAAGAATCCAAAAGGACTTGAGTAATCAGGAGAACCTTTGTCTATGAGAAGCACTTGAACTGGACCGAGAAGAATGTGATTGATTTGGGATGAGGAATTCAAAGGAGGCAATCTGGTAAATGAGAACAGCAGGCAAAGGAGTATAGAACACTTTGCAAATGGATTCTATGCAATTATTTAGTTATTTTTGGTAAGTAGTGGCAGCCTCCGAGGTAGGAGAGAGCTTGCAGGTCTTTTTTGCTACTAATTCACTTTCAGGTTATTACTTACCATGTAGTTGGGCTTCTATGTAGTACTCTGTTCTGCCATGCACACACAAGTTTATTAGCAGTCAGAAATGACGACAATCAGCCTGCATGCTGTTAGATCCAAGGGGCCTGTCCCACTGTCCTTGAATGAAATCCTGCACTGAACCAGGTGTAGCAGTGTCCTTATGGCAATATTCTATAACCCTCTAGTCTGACAAGTGAAGACATAGAACCCTTTGACCTCAGCCCTGGGGACACCAAAGTGAAGAGAAAATTGCTATCATTAGATCCTTGGACCTTATTTATCTGCTTGTACTATATACTTCAAGACAAACTCACATTTCAAGCCCTCAGTGAAAAAAAATTTCTAGCATCCTTCAATTAGCAAATTGACTCACTGGTCAAAAGTAGAAATAAAGGCATCTGAGAATTTGCAGTAGGTGCCTCTAGAATTATGGTTTCTGATTAAGGTCTTTCAAACACTAACTAACCACATTTGGAGTATATATTTTTGATTAAGGAACTACAAATATACACCAATAACCTCTATAATATATAGTTAAATAAGCATACTCTTGCCCACATATACTTACATTATGCATTTATGACAGTGTATTTTGAAGTTAAAATTACAAATAATATAACTTGATGAAGAATAACATGATATGGATTGAGAACAATGAAAGAACCATCAGTTTACAATATGATGGGAAGGAAAGAGATGTGCATGTTGTGTAGACGGGTTTTTCACAGATTGGAAATGCATGAGGTTCCAGGATGAGCAGGTTTTCTGGGGTAGTCTATGAACATAGCCATATGATATATTGTTCAAAGAGAGACGGTTTGGAGAGTAAAATGGTATACTTTTAAAAATAAAAACTATGCGACAACAGATGAAAACTGGTCCTATCCCTATCATATCAAGGCATGCAGTCACCCGAGCTATGTTCATAAAAGTATGACATGGACAAAGTCCAAAGAAGACTCATCCAGCAGATACTAGAGTATGACTTTGCTCTGGCATATTGGGGAAAGCTAAGGTTGCCTTGGGTGGCTTGATAGGTCACAGGGACTCTCTGGGAGAGAAATCCCTTTGAGTCTACCTTGATTAATTACCTTACACTTCTTGATCTGCAGCCAATGTTAAATCCTACCTTGATATATCCTGAACATATTCAGAATTCCCCAATTTTGACTAGTCCAGAAGCAATTAAACAACAGAAAGAAAACCATCCATCTCACTATTTTGCTAATGTGATCTTTGATAATTAATTCTCTGACCTTAAGATTCATAAAATACTATGCTAGTTGAGGGGTTTTTCATTTGTTTTCTCATTCCTCCTAGTGGTCCTGAGAAGTGTTAGACCTGTTCATCTGTTAAATAAGGAGACAAGTATAACCCTAGAATTTTATCCCAGAATTTGTGAAGACAAAATGGGGTGATAAATCATAGAATTGGCTACCTGGTTATGAGGCTAGAATATTTTAAATAAAAGAACAAAGATTCAAGTTAGAGTCCTGGAAGTCCACTGTGGAATGTCTAATGGAAAAGTCTACCAATTGAGATAATTCAAAGTTGTGGGTTCTAGACCCTAAAGAAATGTTGTGTTAAAAATAACACAATTTTCTTGTTTTTTGGAGGTCAGAGGTTATGAATTGCATATAACCATAAATACTGTGTTTATCTGAAAGAAAATTCTAAGTATGAGGAAAGAAATGCTGATGAGGAAGTCAGAAACCTAGGGTGCAAATCGCTGATTTGGTCCTTTATATGGTGTCACTATGGAGAAACCACAGCCTAGATATGGGTGAAGGCAGTATTAATAATCTATGATGCCAAGGAGTGGTCCATGTTTTGAACATATGTGGTTAATGAAAAATTATATCTCCAATAGGACAGTCCTATGACCACAAGGGTGCTGATGCTGGAGATAAGAATAACTTCCCTGAGCCATCCTTCTTATTATGCAACCCAGAATTTTCCCACAATAGAAATGAGTAAAGAACTGACCAAGACTGTTATTTTTATGTACACTTTCAGCAACTCTGCATCTACTAATTCATTTAACATCTATTTATTAAGCACTAATGCTTTTCAGGCACTATTAGGTGATGTGAGTCAAATGTAAAGCAAAAACAAAACAATCCTCATAAAACTTCTGATCAGTGGAGTTGACTTGTACTATTTACCAATCTCATATTTTGGGATTTTTCTACTTACTAAACTGTACTTGTAACCCCATTTTCACATATGCAGAGTTTGAAAAATTAGAGTTGCCTGACATGCAAATTCCCAGCTTAGGTCTAACTCAACAGTGCCTATTATTTTGGCTCTCACATCGTTACCAAGTGTCTTCTTATTTCCCACTTGGTGCCAGTTTTCTCATTTTTGTGAATTTCACTGGTGAATTTACTCTTTTAAATGGGCCAAGCAAAAAATCAAAGTTCTGTCTGATGTTTCTAAGTACAAGAAGACTGTGATGTGTCTTCCAAAGAAAATACCTCTTAGCCTACCTTCCTTCAGGCTGGAGTAATAGTGATGCTGGCCATAAGGTCAATGTTAATGAATTAACAATATATATTCAATAAGGTGTCTTGAAACAGAAGCACACATAAATCAAGGTTATATATTGATTGGCCGATAAAAATACTACGACCAGAGTCTTTCAGGAAGCTAACCATACTTTCTCCCTAGAAGCAGTGGTTCTGTATTCCATAATTCAAAGTTCATGGTAACATTACAAAACAGAGTGTCCCTGTACAAGGAGATTTCACTGTGTTAACTAAAGTGAGCAAAAAGTATTGAATTGAATAGCTATTAACAGTTGCTGATGCTCTGAGGTTAGGGTAACCAGGTAAGATTTTGCTGGACAAAAGAAGCCGAGATCTGACAGATAAAAAGGAGGAAAGTACAATCATCATGGCAATAAGAATAGAGGTTCCTCAAAAGATTAGGAATGGAACCACCATACTATCCAGTTATATCATTCCTCAGTATTTATTCAAAATAATTAAAGTCAGCATATTCTAGAAATACATGTGTATCTACCTTTATAGCAGTATATTCACAATAACCAAGTTAAAGAACCAGCCTAAGTGTCTATCAACAGATTAACAGGTATATATATATATATACATATATACATATATACATATATATATACATACACACACACACATACACACACACACACACACACACACACACACACACACACACAGAGTGGAGTTTTACTCAGCCATAAAAAAAAAAATGAGTGACCTCTTCTGGAAAGCATCCGACTAAGTGAGGTCAGCTAGACTCAGAAAGCCAAGCATCTATGTTCTCTTATATGTGTAAGCTGGGGAGAATGAAGGAAAGAAAAGAGACCCAGTGAAAACAGGATAAAAGCTAGTGTAGAAGTAAATTGGGTTTGGAGGAAGGACAATGGAAGGGAACGGACAAAATTATGCTATGTGCATATGTGAATATATCATTACAAAATTAATTATCATATATTGTACCAATAAAATAATTATAAACATGAAGGGAAGTATATAAAGTGTTCTTTGGAGCATGAATAGAAAGGGGATTCCTCCAAAATGATAGAGATGGCAGGTGTTGCCTCATGGAGATTGAGGGAAAGGGAGTTCAAAGTCAAGGTCAGAAACGTGAGCAAGGGTAAGTCTGTGCAGGGCCCTGTAGAATTTTAATTGATAAAAAAGGGGTAAAGTCATATTTGTATTGTAAGGAGTTACCTTGGCTGAAATGTGAAGAACATTTTTTAGAGCAACCAGAGTGAATGCATGGAGCTAGAGAGATTATTGCTAACGTTCTGTAGAAAGATGGTATGCACTTGTGCCAGAATCTTGCTGATTAGGAAGAAGATACCCAATTATAGAAGATATATTAAGTAGATAAAGTGGGTAGAACTTGGTGATGAAGTGAATATAGTAAAGCAATCATGAACTGATTTTCATTCCAGATACCTTTCTATGTCAATGGAAAACTTAGGACTTCTAGACCAACTTCTAGATACAGAACTAGTTCTAGAGCAGCAACCTCTAGGTCTTTCAACTTTCCTAAATTATCATTAAATTAGACCTTTCTTCAGTCTTTCTCTGTCACAAGTCATGAATCTGAAACCATGGCCCCTATCCTCTGAAGCTCTGATGAGTCGTGGAGTCAGGCAGTAGCTAATTGCCTGGACACAGAACCTACTCTGGGCACCATGGGTAGTGAGCTTACTCACAGGGTAACATTACCCCCCACCCTACCAAGTTAATGCTCTTAAGAATGCTCCTTGGTTCTGATGAAAACCTTTGTCTCTCTTTGATTTTCATGAGTAAGTCTCTGAACCAGGCCAAAGGAAGCCTCTCAAAGCTACCTTCATTTATTGAAGCATTTTTAATAGCAGCCTTTCTCCTCCTGGCACCCAAATTCTACAGATGAAATGTACCCCAGAGAGGAGGGTCTTTTTTATTTGGGTGGCTTTCTGCTGGTCAGTGCTTTTTGGTTCAGGTGGTTTAGAGGTAATCAATAAAGCTGAGGGGTCAGGGTGCTGCCTCAATTGTCCCCTCATTGGGACACTCGTGTGGGGCCTATTTTTTGTGTGTCACCTTACTATTCCTCTCTCCCATGACCTCTCCGGCACTGCTATGCTGCCAAAGGCACAGAGAAGCCAACATGATTCAACGTCTCTGCCATCCAATTAAAATGTTTTACTATCTTTCCTTTTTATCTCACCTTTGTAATTGGATTCCTAGTTTCTCAATTTTCATGAGCAAAAGGAGGGGTGAAAATTATAGTAAGTATCTGATAAAAATAAAATGCTATGATTTAATTTCTGCTGAAGGGATTCTCTCTTGTCTTTACAAGGCCTTTGAAAGTGTTCTGGAGTCCCTGACATAGTCAGATTGTGGCCCCTATGACTCCTTCTGGGTAGTAAAAGGTCTTGGAATTAGAAGACACCATAAGATCAGAAAAATGGAAAATCACCAAATGCGTGGAGAATCCAGGAGTGACAATTTGTGAGGTGATGACAAGACTAGATTTTGTGTGACAGCAATATCTGGTTATATGAGACCTCAGGCATCCTGAAACTATATAGTCCCTAGGGTGGGAATAGAGAGGCCCTATAAAGCTACCCTTTCCTAAGAAAGCAAACATTTGTGTCATGATTTGCGGGCCCAGTAAATTTTATAAGTTGTATGAACCAAAATATTCCAATTTTGGTTTTAAGATTAAAAAGTTCAAAATGTGTGAAATTTCACTCTGCAATTCTCTAATCAATATTTGTCACAACCATTGTCATTATATTATTACTACTCCAGTTATGCCCTGCAGTGCCTGGCAGTCTCCTACATATATAATTTACTAAGTAAATATATATACACTGATCAATTCGCTGAGAGATAATGTAACCTCTATGTTTCCAGCCCTACTCTCCAACACTAACTGGGAGTCCTCCAATTCAATTCAATTCAGACATTACCCAGAGTTTGAAACGACCCCAGAAGTGAAGGGCTCTGTCACACACTACTCCACTTCTGATGCTAACTTTAAGTATCAAGGATCCCTAAGCACTTCTGGCTGTCTGGCTTCAAATTCAGGTCTTCCCACAATATCCTCAGACTCAGAAATGGGCTCAAGCAACTCAGAGAATTCAGGAAAGCTACACATTTACAATTACTTCTGTATTATAAAGGATACAAATGAACGGTCAGATTAAGAGGTATATTATACAGGGTAAGGTCTAGAAGAGTCTGGATAGCAAATATTTTAAATGTAAAAAGTAAGATGTTCATTCCAGAAATAAAGAACAGAGCCAGTAAATAATTTTACTCTGTGAAGACCCAATGTGAGAACTAAAAAAAGTTATCTGCTCAGGAAGTGAATGCAATTAGAATAGCCCAGAACATTCTCATATTCACTATGTGGTTTTTTTTTTTGTTTTTTTTTTTTTTACAAAGAAGAGTAGAATTGGCCCTTGTTATCCTTCATTTAAAACATATCAGTGATAATTTACTCTTTGCTGAGAACTCAGTAGGTGCCAGAGAGACAGTTTAAAAAAAAGTCAGAATCCCTTCTTTTTTAACAATTTTTTTATTGAACATAAATAGTATACATTTAAACTATATTTGGTGCCCTCTCCCCCCCGCCCCCGTTTTCCCTTTCCCCCCTCCCACCAATGGTTGTCTAGGTTAACCATGTCTTATTCATAATTTTACACATGTTCAGATGTAGACCCTCATTAATCAAGATCAGCCTTCCTCCTCTCCTATCTTTCCATTCAAACTTTGCTGGTATTTCCCCTCCATTATCTGGAGTCCCACTGGTATCCTTTGTGTTTTCTAGTTTGGGCATATTAGAGGAAACATATGTACCTTCTCCTTCTGTGCTTGGCTGATCTCACTTAACATAATGTTCTCCAGGGCTTTCCATCTTCTTGCAAATGATATAATTTTGTTCTTCTTTATGGCTGAATAGAATTCCATTGTGTGTATTTCCCACAGTTTTGCTATTCATTCATCTGTTAATGGTGGTCTGGGTTGGTTCCATATTTTGGCTATTACAAATTGTGCTGCTATGAACATAGGTATGCATATGTTGCTGTATTTCTCTGAATTCAACCCCTTTGGAAAGATACCCAAGAGTGGTATAGCTGGATCATATGGTGGATCTATTCCCACCTTTCTTAGGAATCTCCACACAGATCTTCATAGTGATTGAACTAGTTTGCATTCCCACCAACAGTGTAAAAGAGTTCCTCTTTCCCCACATCCTCGCCAGCATTTGTTGTTGTTTGATTTCTTTATGCTTGCCACTCTGACTGGGGTTAGATGGAATCTCAGTGTAGTTTTGATTTGCATCTCCCTAATGGCCAGTGATGAAGAACATCTTTTCATGTATCTATTGGCCCTTTGTATCTCTTCTTTTGTGAAGTGTCTATTTAGTTCATTTGCCCATTTCTTGATTGGGTTGTTTGTTTTGCTAGTGTAGAGTCTTTTGAGCTATTTGTATATTCTGGATATTAGCCCCCTATCAGAATGATGGCTGGTAAAGATCCCTTCCCATTCTGTCGGCTTCCTCTTTAGGTTATTGATAGTTTCCTTTGATGAGAAGAAACTTTTTAGTTTGATGCTATCCCACTTGTTCATTCTTGCTTTAATTTCCTGAGCTTTGGAGGTTTTGTTGAGAAAGTTACTGCCTGTGCCAATATGTTGTAGTGTTGAATCTATGCTCTTCTCTACTAACTTCACAGACTCAGGTCTAATTTCTAAGTCTTTGATCCATCTTGAGTTGATTCCTGTGTTTGGTGAGATATAGGGGTTTAGATTCATCTTTTTACAAATGGTTAGCCAGTTCTCCCAGTACCACTTGTTGAAAAGGCTGTCTTTTCTCCAGCGTATGTGTTTGGCCCCTTTGTCAAAGATTAATTGACTAAAGATGTGTGGGTTTGTTTCTGTATCTTCTATTCTAATCCACTGGTCAGTATATCTGTTATTGTGCCAGTACCATGCTGTTTTTACTACTATTGCTCTATAGTATAGTTTGAAGTCTGGGATTGTAATGCCTCCTGCGTGTTTCTTATTGTTGAGAATTGCTTTGGCTATTCTAGGTCTTTTCTTTCTCCATATGAAGTTCATGATTGATTTTTCTAGGTCTCTGAAGAATGTCACTGGTATTTTAATGGGAATTGCATTGCCCTTCTTTTTAAAGATAACAGTTGAGGTATCCAATGTACATGTGTCCAAGAGGAAAGTCTACTCAGATTAAATCATGCACTTGATGCCCTGAAAAGAATTCTCCACAAAAGCACAGCCCTGGCTGTTTTTTCCTTTGGTTTATAACCCTTCTGTTTCTAGTTCTCAGGCCACCTTCTTCCACCAGCTGCTTCTCCTAGACTTAATTTATGAACTCAATCCATGTGTATCACCTTGTTCATTTGCACTACTCTATATCACTACATTGTAGCACCATTCCACAATTTACTCATTTTCCCTTGATAGACTTAGGAGTTATTTTTAGTTTTACACTATGCACTGATTTATATACATATTTTCTTGACCTGCCTGTGAGTGTTAAAGTAAGGATAATCCTTATAAGAAGAACCACAGGAACATGGAAACTACATCTTCAACTTTACTAGAAATTTTAAGCTTCTCTCCAAAGTCAGATAAGTACCAGTTTACTCTCCCATCAACAGGAAATGAGAGTTACCATAATTCTGCATCCTTGACAATACTTAGAATTGTCAGACTTTAAGATGTTTGCCAATGTCATGGGCAAGAAACTACATTTCACTATAATTTAATTTACATTTCCCTAAAAATAAAGAACTCAACTTCTATTCACACATTTATTGGTGACGTGTATTTTTTCTTAGGTGAATTCTTATACATATTAGTTTCTTAGTATTGACGGGTGTGGTGGCACACACTTGTAATCCTAGCATTCGGAAGGCTGAGACTGGAGGATCGTGGTTCGTGGACAGCCTCAGCTATTTAGTGAAGCCCCCCTCAACTTAATAAGACCCTGTTTCAAAATAAAGAATAAAAAATAGGGCAGGAGGTGTAGCTCAGAGGTCAGAGGTTGAATGCTCCTGGATTCCATCCCCAGACTTGCAAAAAAAAAAAAAAAAGGAAAGAAAGAAAAGAAAAAAAATACTGCCTACCTTAAATGATGATATTTTCTTTTTAAATAAAAGTTTGCTTTCTATATTTAGGTCATTACCTGACATTAATTCATTTTGATGATATAAGGTAGGGATCCAATATTTAACTTTATTTCCTTTCCATATAGATGATCAGTTTATTCCACACAAAGAATGAGGCAAACTATCCTTTTCCAGTGCATCTGCAGGCCCATCTCTGTCAAGATTCCAGAAATAACAATGGCTTGTTTCTAGCTTTTTATCTTGTTCTTCATCTATATCTGTGCTAATACAAAGTGGCCATAACTGCTATAGATTTGCAAGAAGACTTTATATTGGCATGTGTTGGTTAGTCAGCTTTGCATGCCATAACAAAATACCTAAGGTAATTAACTTATAAAGAGAGAAGTTTTAGCTCAGTGTTTTGGAGTTTTCAGTCCAAGATTGTGTAGACCCATTTTTCAGAGCCAGATGGCAATAGCATGAACCACATGGCAGAGGAGACTGCTCATCTTGTAGCCAAGAAGCAAATAGGAATGAAGAAGTGGGTTTCCACAATCACCTTCAAGGGAACAATCCAATGACCTAAGAACCCTCTATAGGCTCCATCTTCTAAAGGTTCTTCTATCAATTTCCAATGGCACCATCCTGGAGACCAAATCCTCAACACCTGGGCATTTGGCAAACATTCATTCAACACCCAAACTATATCAGAAATGCCTATCGCTTTATTTTTATTTTTGGCTTTTTTTCTTTTTTAAAAAATTTACCTTCAGTACCTCCCATTCTATTTTCAAGACTCAATATAAAACACAACACTCCCATAAGTCTTCCAAGAAAAGACTATTCAGAATGATTATATTCGGGCTTCTTTAACACATTTACTTATATGGTAGCGCATTCCGAGGTTCACCCTGGGTCTTAGCTCATTATCCCATCATTCCAATCCATCCCCCCATCCTACACATATGAGTGCCCTAAGAAACAAAAGCCTCATTTATGCATTCCCATGAGACCTCACACAGAGTGAACAGCACATAAATGATATGAGGTAGAATTCCTAAGTGAATCTCTGTACTTCTGTACTGCTTTACCACTCAAGGCAATGGGACAATTTTTTCTGTAGAAATTTACCCAATTCTTTCACTGTACTTGGGTCACACTGCACAGAGCATACAGGAAGCTCAAAATGTATAACAATGTCAGTAAGATTTTTGTGAGATATTTATAAAATTACTTACAAAATTTGAAATGCACATCAGCAATATTTGTCCCTTGAACCCATTTACAAATGTGTAAATAAAATTTAGATTTTTTGAAACTCTTACATATGGATCATCTCATTTGAACCAGATAACAAAAGTGGCCCAACGAACCCCAGTTCTTTCCCTAGTCCCCTAATTTCTCTGGTTCTCTGGGACTAAACTTCCTCAGTAGAGCCATTGTACCAGATCATTCCCAAGTTAATTCCTGGTTCAAACATCCTACAGATGTGATTCCATTTGTTCATGATCTCCACTGTTTCTCCTAAAGCAGCAGTTCTACTATCTGACCTTGACATCTCTGAACATCAATTGTATCATCTTTAATGAAGCGATGTGAGGCTCAACCAGGGCACTTTTAGTTCTAAATGCTATAGTTATATATGCCTCTTAATTAAGCTGGGAGATGGATATGACAGCCACAGTTTGTTCTGATTCATCAATAAGCAAACCAAGGCACAGAGAGGTTAGGTGGCTTTCCCAGAAGCATGCTGTAGAAAGAGAAAAGCAAAGCCTGATAGTTCAGGCTGTTTAAGCCAAGCCCAGATGCACATTCCCTATGCCATTCTGTCTTCTCTTTTCTTTTTTAGACATCAGTTGTATGTTCCCACTTCTGTTTTCTTCTACATGGCTAGTCACAGAATGGACTTAGCCCCTTGCATAATTAAGCATCAATTGACAGGAATGCTGTGTTAGAGATTTCGACTTGCTTGTGGCTCCCACTGGCCTCCTGTGTTGGTGATGACCTGTTCTTGACCTGGGGAATAGGGCTGGATGTGTAATACAATCCACATAGCTTGAGATAGTTTGTAATGAAGTTTCAATGTGTTCTGCCCAATTTCTCTATGCTCAGTTTGATTTCTTGTTCTCAAAGGTGCTTCATGTTCCTTGTCTGTTTGGACATAGCAGATCATATTTGGAAGGGCTATCAGTTCACTGTGAAGCTTTGCTTGATAAAAAACATATGATTCATCCTGAGGATTATATCAAATGGTATAAAAGTTATATAATGAGGAGTACATAGATATGGGATATCTATTTCTGGGAAGCAGCCACAATAAAATTTTGCAGTGTACCAAGAGTTGCACGTTAAACCCACTGACCATTCTTTGTGTGTGTGTGTGTGTGTGTGTGGTACTGGGGGTGGAAATCAAGGGCTTTTCTGTCTCCGGGCTATATTCTCAGGACTATTTTATACTTTATTCGGAAACAGGGTCTCACTAAGTTGCTGAGAGCATTGCTAAGTAGCTGAGTCTGGCTTTGAACCTGTGTGATCCTCCTGTGTCAGCCTCCCAAGCGCTGGGATTACAAGCGTGTGCCACCACGCACACCTCTCACTGACCATCCTGCAATTAAAGAAGTGGATTCTACTGTTTTAAAAAGTTTTTTAGCCTTCCCCTTTTTCTCTGTTCCATGTTTTGATGACTGGCTACATTTCAATCTTCTTCTGAGGACGGAATAGATATCAGTGGGCCTCTTAGGCAGCAGACCAGCACATCCATTCCAGAATATGGCAAAGGTCAGGTAAATACAGGGAGCAAAAATTGTCCCCGGGTTTCACTGGGCGTTTTGATTCTGACACATTGTGTGGTGAATGCAGTGGTTATGAGAAACCTGCATAAACATAACCCATGTTGGTTACAGCACTCTCATCTCCTGGGAATTTCCCCAAATATTTCCCTTGAATTATCCAAGGTGCTGTCATCTCTAGATTGTAAAAAATTAAAAGGCAAGAAGTGGAACATAGAGAAAGATTAAGAGAACTAACTAGGCATAACTTAGCTAAAGGAAAATGCCAAGGGACCTGAGAGTCATCGCTAAGTATTTTATGTGCCTAGGTAATTTGGCTGAAGGCAACATCTGCATGCATTAATGGCTGGAAACAAGTACTGCTTAGAGTAGTATAAGAAGTAGTTGAAACAATATCTTCAACTCTTTACTGAGCAAATACTGTGTGTACAACCCAGTGCTGGACACTGAAGAGGATTTAAGACAAAAGCAAAATAAATTATTATAGTACTCACCCATAAGGATAACAGAGCTAAAGAGATAAAATATATCCCTGGGGAAAAGTCTGTGGGATTGACAATATGCTAAAAGAGTTCAGGGCAAGGACAGTTCTTTATGACCTGAGGTGATCAAATAGCCACGGAAATGGGTAAGAAATGGATTTAGAGTATTTTTCTCCAAAGTGAAGAATAAATGCCACTAAAAACCAACCTGGATCAAGCCCCAGAAATCACGATGTGTCACTGAGATGCACTAAACACTTGCTATTTCTGATTTGTCTGATTCCCGAGAACACCCTTATGGCTTCGGCAGGGTTGATTGTCAAACAAACGCACTCCTAGCTCAAGGTCACAGGGACAGCACGTTCATCACAGTGAGGGAAATTCCTCAGGAAGAGGCCTGTTTCTTCTCCTGACGGCAAAACCAGTGTGGCTCTGTGTGCCTGATGATTAGGAAACTCAGTTTAATCCCAAATATCTGGGCAACAATCGATAGTGGCAGCATGCAGGGTATGTGGCTAGACTGGTTTACGTGATGGGTCACACATTAGGTACCTAATTGATGTGGCTTCTCGGGATGTGGTAATGCCGCTGACGTACACCACTTTCCTATTACGAGGCTTAATGGTTCATCTTTTGATTTCTGCCTCACTCCAAGCACAGTGTTATTTAAATAAGACCTATTAGGAGATTTATTTATCACAAGAAAAAGATTTATCCAGGAAAAAAAAAAAACCCACCGAGACATAGCAGTTCCCTTTCCAGAGGCATTGTAATAAAGGAGACAATAGCAATATTTTTACTGTTTAGGTCGATACAATTATAGGATGGGAGAAAGCAAGAAGCAAAAAATATAAATTTCACACTCAGTGACCTAGTAATTTGTCAGTCATTTTCTGCATTAAGCCTAATGCATCCTCTGGGACTGGGGCAGAGAGAAATTTCAGCCCTCTTGGTCTGGCCAGTTTCTGACTTCATACCATCTCTTTTATATTCTCTTTATTTCTTGATCTTTTCTTCTGTGTTTAGTTGTCTTTGTCTTCTCAGTTCCTATGCCTTTCTTATAAGAATGTTCTTTGGTCTTTTATTCTCGTACCAATGGCTCAAACATAATCTCCTTACCTCCTATTTTTTTTTTTTTTTTACTGGACAAAAGGGGCGTAATGTGGAATGGTAGAAAAAAATCAGTTCAACTTTCACACCAAGAGCAAAGAAAAACATTCCAGACATCCTGGCTATCTAGCTTAAACAATCTCATTTTCCCCATGCTAGCCCTTCTCCACTCCACCTATGCAACCTTAGTCCTGCAACTACCTCCTGTATTTCTATCCAACATGGAAAATATATAAAAAAATAAATCAGAAGGAAAATTGCTACCTCTGGGAACCTGCAGTCTATATGAGGAGATGAGACATAAACAAAACACCAAATTTTGAAGGACACAGTGGGGTTGGAATGGGGCTTCAGGTAAAAAACAATAAAGGGAGTAGATATAATAATTATCCTAATATGAGGACAAGTGGGTACACAGTGGGGCTATGGATAACTTGAATGGGACCAAGGCATGGTATCATAAAGGAGGCAGATATTAGGTCAAGTAACAGAAGCTTCTCAACCTGTTGAACAGAATCATCTGACAAAAGAAGGTGATTTATATGAGAAACTTATGTACAGAGCTACTGTATATGCATTGATGCACTGGTCGGAAAATAAGATCTGCCCATTCAAACCCCAAACACGATGATGAAATGCGGGAACTTGGGATTTCCATAAATAGTACATCCCTGATTTTGTACCGTTCTTTGAAAATATGGGAAGGTTAATGTTCACCTTATAAGTAAATTGTGTTATAGAAAATACTTATGTCTGCAACACATGTAACCCGGTTTGGTACAATTAGCCTATGGGCCAAGGAAGAACTTACAGAATAAAATTAACAGTCATTTTTAAATGATCTAAGCAAGAATTATCCCTAGTGACTTGCGCCATGACTAAGATTCCTTTCTACCATATTTAACCTCAACAGGACAGGAAGAAGAATATACTATAGGTGTTGAAGAACCTTTGGGCTGGGTACCAAGTTGATGGATGAATCTGAGAGTCTAAGTAGGGTAGGCACACATGAAGGCCGTGAATCATTAACTTATTTCCAGACTAAGTATAGGCACCTTGATTTTCCAATCCTCTGCATATGACTGCTGTAAGCTGGATTTACTCTGAAATCTTAGAGATTTGTGTTAAATGGGTAGACTAAATGCATTACTAATTGTTTTCTCCTTTCTGAGATTAAAAAGATTTCTAACAAGATAGATGGGACTCTTCCAAGAACGGTATAGAGATGATGGATGATAGGAAGTATTTGTGCCCAATTGGTCTCCTTCCATTACAGGAGGGGCAAAACTGTTGGCTTCATTTCAAGAATATTGAAGGTGCTTGAAGTAATTTTTTTGGAGGGGACATGGTTGAAGTAGTCTATAAAGCGAATGAATAATTGTTCTCTTTAACATCAATACTAAGTAAATATAAAGACAAATTACCCATGCTATAACCAGTAGAAGTCGCTGATTCAAGCTTATCTAAGCAATTGATGTTCCCTGGATCACCAGTCCAATTTGTTAGCATTTTACTTACCAAATCAATAGACTTCAAGATTCCCAGGTGAATCAATCAGCAAAGCTTCTAGGTATTGAAGCAGGCTGATTTCTGAGGAATCTTGAAAAATAGAAATGGTCAGATTGCAGAGGTAGCTATAATTTATTCCTTCACTTAACCACTTCAGCCCAACTTGAATAATATCTACTGTGTTACTGACGCTAGAAGAAAACCATGTCATGATATTTTTGATTTGTGGAGGCTTCCAGTTCTGTGGAGCAGACAGACTTGTAGACATGTGCTCAGATACCAGAGGAATACCCTGAGCTCTGTCTATCCCAGAGCTAATAGCTATCCCAGAGCTAGTATCCCAGAGCTAGTTTTCCACTGGAATCAGGTTGTCAAAATTTTTATAAACCCACTGTTCTTGTAAAAGACAATCTCCATGAACATGGAAGAGGTGACATTAGGAAGAAGGCAATGTTTTCAGAATGTCATGTTTATATACTGTGTACCCAACCCTCACTTTCCATGTAACACACTGGGTCTATTATTCCACAAAGTGGCTCAACCTCCCAACAATCTCTGGTTTCCTCCTACCAAAATCCCAAAAGATTTTCAGCTGTGCATACTGGGGGACAAGAAGAAACTTAATTGTGTTAGTAACTGATAACTCCATTGTATTTTTTAAAGAAAGTATATCTTAAATAGAGAATATATTAATGAAATTAAAGATAAATATTTTCATGCAAGAAATATTTGAGGCTGATCTGCCTTTGAGGTGTGGAAAGAGACTCCTGCACCTACTGGTTCTATGCCTGGGGCAGAAAGATGCTCATGGATTTCTATATTGATTTTGTTGGGGCCCAATATTAAAGTCTATAAAAGGGATGACCATATCCCATCCTCTTCAGAAAGACAATGTGTACAAAACACAGGGTCATGCACATGACAAGTGTTCAGGGATATTTTCTTTTGTCTGGCTGCTAGAGAAGGCTGGAAAGGGGAGATATATGGCAATAAATAATACAAAAACCTTGACTTATGTTTCTAGAGACAGAGTCTAAATAAGGCTTATTATAGATTTAGACAGAATATCTGAGTGAAAAATCCCTAAACATTAATAGCCAGGTCTGGAAAGCAGAGGTCTGTTCAAGTTTTGGTAGACAGAAGCAAGAAGCCATTTGTCCAGCTGAATTCAGGGTCAGGTAGCCTGGGGCTGTGCAGTTAGCTGGATCACCATGGAGACATGTCAGGTGAGATGGGAAAGTCGTCCTGGCCTGTGGATTTTGTTTATTTATTTAATCAGGTTTGCATACATTGTAGAAAGGACAGGGCTTCTATTGGGATGTTGGACAGGCTGATCCATAGGTATGAGGAGAAAGAAGGCTGAAGACATAGAAGGGGCGGCTGGGGACCCATGCCAAGAGCTGTCTTCTTCTCACACTTCCTCTCATTTTCTTCTGATACCGTGGTCTTGGGATACACAACACTTTTTAGGTTAAGAAAACAGCTTAGAGGGGAGATAAGTTAGAATTAAAAGAAGGAAGAAGAGGAAAGAAGTGAGACCAACCCAGAGAGTGTGGATCTGGATCTCTCTCTGAAGCTCCAGTGGGAAGTGTGGGAGGCACAGGTACCCCCAGTCCTGCTCCAGGCTCTGTCATCAGATGTGCCGAGAGCCAGGGCGCCAGTGGGTGAGCTGATAGGCACCCTGGGAGAAATGCTGCTTTCATACCTTGATAAAAGGCTGGCACCACACCATGGCTCAGGAGTTTCCAAAAAGGCCCCAGCTCTGTGACAAGGAGTTTTTGGTAACCACAGATTTAAAAAAAATATTCTTGGAGACATGGCAAAGCTGGTGAATCAGCATAGAAAAGCAGGCAAGGACCATGTGATTCCCCAATCAAAGTGGCTGATTTTTTTTAAGGTGCATGATTTTTGCATGTCTTCACTTGTAGCAGAAATTAAAAATAAACTCTCTCTGAAGGTTGAGGAGAGGGAAGGAAGAAGAGGGAGGGAGGGAAAGAGACAGATACAGAGAAGTGTTTGTCTATCCTTTGTCCCCAGTGAAGTGCCTAAATGAGGGTTCCCCACGAAAATCTTTATAACTTTGCAGAGGACCTGAGTGGAGATTGTCCAGCAATGAAGTAGAGGAAACAGCAGGACATAGTTCTGCTTCCCTGGTCCAAGCCTCTTCACCAAGTATAGTGATGACTTTTGCAGCCACACTCTTTAAAGGGCATATGTGGCCATTGATTAATGATGCTTGGAAATGGATGGAACTGGAGAACATTATGCTCAGATTAGTCACAAAAAGTAAGAGATCAGATGCTCTCCCTAATATGAAGAAGCTAGGGAGAAAATGGGTCATAGGAGGCATTCTAAACAAACAAAAAAGGAGAAACCATAGATGAGCAAGTAAGGAGACCTAACTGGAGGTGATGGGATGGGGGAAGAGGGAAATGCCCCAGTACATGATGTACATTCACAAACATATCAAAGTCAATCACTAAACCAAACATTAGAGGAGAATTGGGTGAGACTTGGAGAAGGGCTAAATGAGTGATATGTGTATGTACACCTCTACCATCTTGCACCCCATTAAGATTATAACTATAATGCACCAATAAAAAGAAACAAAATAAAAGGATTTGTTAGTTCATCAGAAAAAAAAATAATGCTTGAACATCCATTGGCCTGCTTAGGTGATCTTGATAGATTAAACTCACCAACTCTACATGCCTACTGCTGGGGTTTTGTTTCCACTAGGAATGAGCCCTTTGGTCACCTGCTGCTCACGCAGGTTGCTCTGGTTGGGCTAATCTTTCTGGTAGCTATGCCTGCTAGAGTGCAGATGAAACTCTGAAAAGTGAAAAGATTGGTAAGAATCCCCGGAGCCTGATAGCTCCCAGAGGAGTGTGATAAGACACTATGCCTTAAAGTTTGATTTGGATCAATCAACTTCTTTCTCCATAATTAAATGTATGATATGTGCTGGGCGTGGTGGTACACGCTTGTAATCTCCGTGTTTGGGAGGCGGAGACAGGAAGATCGCACAAGTTTGAAGCCAGCCTCAGCTACTTAGTGAGGCTCTCGGCAACTTAGTGAGACCCTGTTTCCAAATAAAATAGAAAATAGGTCTGGGAGTATAGTCCGGGGGTAGGAAGCTCCTGGGTTCCATCCCCAGTACCACACACACACCAAAAAAAAAAAAAATTGATGATATGTGACCAAAACGGCACATAGAGAGAAATATGAACTTTAAATACTGAATCCAAACCCAACTATTTTCCCTTTTTTTATTGGCACATTGTAGTCATACATCTTTGTGTGTTTGTGTTTGTGTGTGTGTGTGTGTGTGTGTGTGTGTGTTTGGGAATGGAACCCAGGGGCATTTGACCTCTGTGCTATACCCCTGCCCTATTTTTCATCTTTATTTTGAAGCCGGGTCTCACTGAGTTGCAGAGGACCTCACTAAGTAGCTGAGGCTATCCGCGAACCACGATCCTCCTGTCTCAGCCTCCTGAATGCTGGGATTACAAGCATGCGCCACCACGCCCGGCTGTAGTCATACATCTTAATGGGGTACAACTAAATATATAACCTTGGGAAAGTTAATAAACATTTGCAAAAACGAAAGTAAGGATTCTTCTACCTGGATCCTAAAGTTGTGGGAAAAATCAGAGGAGATAATGTCACTTTTCACAGTGTCTTAAATACACTAGGTTTCAATTCTATCCCTTAACTCCATGAAGCAGCTTTATTGATCTATTCCCAATCTCTCCCAATTTTCAGCCAGTTGTTTGTATTTTTCTCAGGTCCCTTGACTTTTTTATGGACAGCCAGAGCTGGATCTAGGGAAGACATGATATTTGTGCTGAAAGGAAGTATTTGGCTAGGCAAGCAAACCAGGGACAGAATTCCAGGCATGCACTAAAGAAAAGCCTTTCATAGGGTCTGTCTGAGCCAGTGTGGCAAGGGGAAATGGGCAGAAGGTGAGCTGAGAGAAGCTGAGTCAGACAGAGGGAAATAAAAAGCAGGCCCACACTTGGAATATTTCTTTCAAAGTGGCTCCTAAGGGCAGTGGCTCCTGCTTCTCCTCCTTTTCTCTGTTTTACCCTCTGCCCCATCCAGTTAATGTGGTATGGGTGCCTACATAGCAGTAGGCCCAGAGTCTGAGCCACCCTTCTCCAGGGAGGTGGCAGGAGGCCTCCCGGGCAGGCTTGGGTTGCATACCTAGCACTGGCACTCGGGCACTCCAGGGCGTACCTCTGTGATCAGGTGCGTATCTCCAGGTGCTCTCCTGCAGGGAGGCCATAAAAAATCAACACCAATCAGGGCATTTTCCCTGGAAGCTGAAATTATCTCACAGGCATCTCAGAGCAGGTGCAGGACTATTTTGGGCCAGCAATCACTGTGTGCAGAGGAGGGAGCTTCGTTTCTCTTCTGGAACCTGGAGAGTGCCAATTACAGGGAGCTGCTTCCAGCTCATTATGTCTGTGCCTGTGCAGAAGCAGAACAGACTAATGTTTGGTGGGGTCTGCAAGACTACCAGCAAAGGCTTCTTTCCAGCCAATGAAATGATAGGGGCCTGGCTTTTTGTTCTGAAAAGGAGCTTCCCTCGCCTACAGGATAAAGTTCACATTTCTTAGCTTGGAATTCAAGGCCCCGATGTGTCTCAACTTATAGAAAACCTTCACCTGAAATTATTTCCTGAATTCCTGTGGTGCCCTCCTTCAACTCAGAGCTGAAACCCTATGTCAGGAATGTCTTCCCGAATCACCTATTTTGACCCTCTAAATCTTCTCTTGCCACTCAAGCCATTAATGCTATGTGCATGCATAGGCAACAACCCCTTTTCTAAAGGCTTCTGTAACCCATCTTGTCTCTCCAGACAGTCTGTTTCTGAGGATAGCCCATTTCTAGCATAGAAAGTGGGTGCTCAGTGTGTGTTCTGTTTGACTAAAGGCTCTCCACCTAGTGGCCTGGTTTCCAAGGAAGGTAAATGCTTGCATTATAAACTGAGTTATTAAACTAGGTGCCCACCATTCTTGTCTTTGAAAAGCCAACAATCTAAAAATATGCCACATGGAGAAAGGGCAATTGAAAAGACAAGAACAAAGAGTAGACAGTATTTTAAAATAGGCATGAATAAAAAAGGGAGATTCTGTAGTTGAAAGCTTGCCTAAATAAATCTCCCCCTGTTGTCCTTCTCCAAACCCCCTGGATCCTTCACTTTATCTCTCTATTCACTCCCTTTCTTCCAATATTTAACTCTTTAAAATAAAACAGAATCCAATGGACAATATCCCTGTCTGGTGCTTGTTCTCTTACCCTAAAACTGGGTGGCACATTGTATTGCTCTGGTCAGACCACCCACCTAGAAGTCCTCTCTCCTTCCTCTGAGACCCGGGACCATATAGCATGTTGTACTCTTCTGATACTGCCCTGATAAAGTTGCCCTTCTCTGTAGCCAGTGTGTGTGTGTGTGTGTGTGTGTGTGTGTGTGTGTGTGTGTGGTTTCCATCCCTTATTAGAGTATAAACCCCTAAACAGAAGAGACTATATCTCTTTCATTCACCCTCTAGTAGCTGCAGGACATAGTACAATGTTTTTTATATAAGAGGGTGGTCTGTTATTAATGGAACGAGCAAGCTATTATTTGATCTTATTCAAGGTTTGACAGCCCAGGGACACATTGATATTAATAACTGAGTTTTGGTCTCACACAGTTCCCACATACACAACCAAACAGTCTCTCACACATTGACTCTATCAAAATTAGGAAGAAAGGAAAGGGCACCTCTATAATTCTATTGAATACAATCTCAGACAGAACCCTAATATAGAAAACAGATGGGCCTTTTAAAGCTCTGGGTTTGGCAGACATGACTTTGTTTTCTGGAGCAGTGTTCAGGACTTGAGCTCTCTGCCTGGACCCAAGGGACCCTTCTCAGAATCAGAGCCAGAGTGAGTTGAGCACAGTCCTAGCCCCTCCCCCTTTCCCAGAGCCACTTTGCTTCTCTCCTTTACTAAAGTCAGAGATTTATATAAGACTTTTCTTGAAGAAAGTCTCTCTATATATGCATATATGTATGTGTGTGTATATATACACACACACACATATATATATATATATATATATATATACACACACACACACACACACACACACACACACTACACATATTGTGTGATGGGGTACTCGAGATGGAATCCAGGAGCATTCTACCTCTGAGCTACACTTTCAGCCCTATTTTTTTTTTTTTTGTGGTACTGGGGATGAAACCCAGGGGCGTTCTACCACTGGGCTACACTCCCAGACCTATTTTATATTTTGTTTGAAAACAGGGTCTCATTAAATTGCTAAGAGCCCCACTAAGAAGCCAAGGCTGGCTTCGAACCTGCAATCCTCCTGTCTCAGCCTCCCAAGTACTGGGATTACCACCGTGCACCACCACACCCGGCTCAGCCCTATTTTATTTTTTATTTGGAAACAGGGCTCACTAAGTTGCTGAGGCAGGCCTCAAACCTATGATACTCCTGTCTCAGCAAGTATTGGAATTATTAGCATGTGCCACCATGCCTGGTTTATTTTTTAGATCTTGAAAACCACTAGGTCATAACAGTGTTTCCTAATTCACTGCTACATTCCACTACCTCATATCTGTCTTCTTCCCAGAAGCAGCCCTTGGCCATTGTACCCAGAGGTGTGTTAGACTGTGTGTTGATGGACAAGAGATTTTGAGCTAGGAGAGATGGCCACCAGCTTCCCTCCTCTGCTGGTCAGTGGTTGAAAGCCCCCTCAAACTTCAGGGCCCTCCAGCTCCCCACCCACCTCCAAAACGGTCATAAAAGATCTTCACTATCACAGGCAAATAGCTGAAGGTGAGGGAGCAAGCAGTAGTCACAGCATCTGGACCAACTCCCTGGTCTTAGAGAAAAAGAAATCTACTCTCTGACATAGGCAACTTGACTTGCTCAGAGCCACATGCCAGGTGATAAGTGTGGAGACTCATTCTCTACAGGGCATTTTGCATGTTCAACAAATGTAAAAACCTCACACTAAATAAGTCAGGAAAAGTAGAACATTTGGGATATCAGTCACTTCCAGGGAGGGTCATACTCTCTCCAAAACAGGGAGCAATGCCTCTCCAAAATTCAGACTCAACCACAGGTCACCCCTTCTCTTCCTATATACAAAGCTGGTGCTGCAAAAGAGCTTTTTCTGAGAAACTTTTGATAGTTTCTGCCTAAAGTGAGCGGCCTTGAGCACCAAGACAAATATTTAACTATCATCTGCCCTTTACCTGCCTTGGGTGCGTGCTGCACAAGCAATACTGATAGAGCTGCTCCCCCGAGCTTCCATGGGGACAGAGCTTACTGCGGGAGTGTCCAGCTCAACAGAATCCTCCATGGCCAGCTGGGCACTTTTCTGCCTGCTCACATCCATTCCCGCCTGCCCTCGCCTGCCCTCCCCCGAAACACCCCCCCACCAAATCAAGAGCACAGTATTTCCCAAACCCCATTTCACAGCTCTATTGTTTTATACAGCCTCCAAAATACCTTGAATAGTCCCTTTTTATCGCTCCCATTTTTTGAAAACTCCAGCTGCTCCTCTGAAACCATCCAAATCTAATTAACCGCCGAAGCTGGAGTTAGGGAGAGTAGCTCACTTTCGGGTCCTTAGCATACCCATTCAGGCCTTCTTTCAATATGGGCACAAAACCAGGAATTTCTAATAATTGTATCTATGGGCCTGGAAGGGGAAAGAAAAAGAAAAGAAAAAGAAAGAAAGAAAGCTGCTAATAAGTAGTTCTGTGAAAGGAGGGAGATCAGCCCCTCCTATGAACTTGGCAGCCTGGCCCCGAGGAACTTGGAGACAATGCCACGGGGATCTAAAAGCTTAGCCTCCTGACTCAAATCTTGTGAGAACGCACCCAGGCTGTGAATAGAGATCGGAGCCTCAGCTCTAAATTGTCCCAGCTCAGACTCATTGAAATGTCTTCTCACAGAATTAAAAGAGAAGAGGGCCGGGAAAGTTTGCTGAATATCAATGAGGCTAGGCTTAGAAGTGCAAGATGGAGAAACTTGGAGGTTTGTTCATGAATGACATGGATTAAGACAAAAGGAACACATTGGGTCTTTGCCAGGTGGCCCTGATGGGAAAGAGGTCTGCTCCTTTGGGAGTGATAGAAGACAGACACTACCTGGGAGTGTATTACTTCCTGGGGTGCCCCACTGTGTCTTGGGGGCATGGGGAGTCACATCCTCTGACTTCATATCTCCCTTAACAGATGAGAAAGGAGGCTCACTTGAGGAAGGGGATTCAGCATATACCCCCAGCTGCCTGCCCCCCTATGCTGCCTTCCAAGAATGGCTTCCTCATAGTTAACCTTCTACCTCTGCTGCTTTGCCCAAAGAGGCCATATACAGGTCACCTTCCCCATTCTTCCAGGTCCATTGCAAATGGCAACATCTCCCCAAGGCCTTCTGCAGACCCTATCTCAGCTCCCTGTTCCCCTGGACCTACTCTGCCTGGGCTCCAGTAGCTCTTGAAGGAGATCAGCCTGGCTTCCTTCTGTTTTCTCTGGGCACTTTATTCCTTGCTCTGGATGGAGTGAGGGATTACCTCCTAGACTTCTGCAATTCCTTGTGCTTAAGAGGTCATTATTATATATTGCTTCATTTGAAAAATGACTGGCTCATACTGAAACTGGAATTCAAGTCTTTTGACTCTTACAGTGCTTAAAAATCTTACTACACTATGCTCAAAGACTCCTTTTGATGACTGGCTGGTATATTTTGACCATTACAGGGCAGAAACAAAAGAAGAGCAAAGGAATTATTCTTCTATACCACGTGGCATTTTAAAGATGGACAAGTTCTAGGAAGAATGAATTTATATATGAATATATATATACATGTATGTATATGTGTATTAAAATGTATATACACACAAATACACACACACACATATATGTATATATACACTTATCAGGCAAGTGAGTGGATTGTTACAGAACAGTTGTTAATAGAACAATTTACAAGGCAGCACAGTTTTCTTTTGGAAATATATTAATGATCTATCATCATAAAGAAAAAAGAACTGCAGGATTTTACAAGTAGCACAGATTAGGCTGATCACAATGTTCAAAATAGTGCTTGACACCTAGCAAGCATGAGAGGATTTGCTCATTTTTATCATCAATGTTGTATTGAGTCGTCTTTCCATAAGTGGAAAAGGGTTCTCTCTTATGATTAGGAATCCACTCACAGGCCTTACTGGGTATTCTTACTGAAAAGCACTAACTAAAGCACCTTTTTCTGGCCTCCTCTTTTCTCTTGGAGAAGGTCCTCTGGAGCCCCAGCGTAGCCCCCAGTGTAAAGAGTGACAGAGCCAAACAAAATTAATCACAAGCTTTTTGGGTGGGGGCATAGAATACTCCTCAAATGACATCATAGATAAATAAGGCAAGGGGATCTTCTCTGACTGCATGAGGAGTGTGAAGGTCCTCTCCCACTCCTCAGAGCCCAGCTCATGGACTTCCTCCACGCCCATCTCAGAGGAGTGCTGGATAGAAACCTCCTTTCCCCACATCATCTCAGCTTTATAGAGTCAAAGTTGTCAGTGTTGGCTGCAGGTCCTAATTGTGCCTTTTTCTAGCCTTAGGAGATCATTCCCCTATAGTTTTTATTATATGGCCTAGGAAGTGATTGTTATAGGTAGTTTTTATTCTACATAATCTATAGACTTACTCTGGAATTCAATGAGATCAAGTGTACTAAGCCTCTTAATACACAATTAACTTACCCACTAATTTGCCTATTCATTTAATAAAAACTTACTATGCCCCAGGCACTGTGCTAGTCAGCTACATGGAGATGCACAGAACAGGTGTGTGTCCCTGCTATTGTGGAACGTGACAGAACAGGTGTGTGTCCCTGCTATTGTGGAACGTGAAGGACACTGAACCCAAAGATACATAATAATGTGGTTTCTTGGGTGTGGTCATCTTTGCTGTCTTGTTGTTTAGAAAAGAAATTGAAGATGAGAGAGCTTTAATGTTAGGCCCAGTGTCACAGAAATTGTATGTTGCAGGTCACCTTCAGCTATTGCCACAGTGCTCTTTCTACTTGGTGACACTTTGAGGGAGGAAGAAAGTATGGTCTGGTGGTTAAAATCCTCTTAGAGCCACAGGTCAGGGCTCAGATCACAGCCATACCACCTGCAAGCACTGTATGAATTAGCTGTTGTTGTTGTTGTTGTTGTTGTTGTTATTATTATTATTATAAGTAGTAGTAGTTAGTAGTAGTAGTAGTAGTTAGTAGTAGTAGTAGTACTAGTAGTATTACTTGCGATTCTTTTTCATCCCTATGAATGGACTCTTTCTTGTATACTAGGCACTGATAAATTTTTCAATGAGACAATTTAGGACTGCAGCCCTAAATGGGACTAGATGATCCCATAAGCACCCTAAGGGGACATATGCTCAGGCCAAGCAAAAGGATCAAACCAAAATAAAGTAATAAACTTCAGTAAATT
The DNA here is from genome assembly GCF_963383645.1 of Muscardinus avellanarius. Taxonomy (NCBI): domain Eukaryota; kingdom Metazoa; phylum Chordata; class Mammalia; order Rodentia; family Gliridae; genus Muscardinus; species Muscardinus avellanarius. Next base: position 30,194,961 of record NC_137803.1, on the reverse strand, counting down.
TTATTTTATAATCAGAAAACTCCAAGAGCCTGGGTAGAGTAAGCACCATTATAAATGTTAGGGTTCTTCCCCTAGAGCATTTTCCAGGAAGCACAGTGTGCCTTTCAGCAGAAAACACAGCTGCCTCCTTTGTTGGGTGTCTGAACCAAGCACCTGAACTTCCTTGGGCAACCTCCTCCATCTCCCTTGGCTCACTAGACACAGCCATCACCATGATCAGTCCCCCACTCCACCCAAGGAGGTCTTTTGAGCTCCCACCACCTTTATTATTCTCTTCTTTTGTCTCCTCAGCATGGGCTGGCTAGATCAGCCTTGGGTCAGGGTTGTGAGGTGGTGAGACTCTGAGCTCTTTCTATTTGGGTTCAGTTAGGTAGGGCAGCCATGCGTGGATACTCATAGAGACAAAGGAATGGATGTAGCTCATTCTGAGGACCTCTCTTGCCACTTCCACCAATAGCAAAGAGAGTTTGAAATGTGCAAGGTGGTGCCTCAGAAAACTGTGAGCTAGAGTTTTGTCCGTCACTTTCTACCTCCCTTTCTAGAATCTTTTTTTTTTCTTTAATGTCTTCTCTTCTCCCACCACTCCAAAGCTACCCACTAGCTTTCTTCTTGGTACCCAGGAAAACTAGCTACAACCCAGTACATACCTCTGCTCCATAAGGACATACTTTTGAATTTTCTCTCCTATTTTCTCACCATCATATTTTCTTGGTGTGTGTCTCTCATTACTGAGGCAATTGGCTCAGCGGGTATCTGGTATAATACTTATGGATACAAAAGTATTCGTGGCAGCCAATAGATTTGATCTGCTTCTTCAGAGTGGTCGGTGCACTGTATAGAGTTTGTATGTAAAGTAGAATCTCAGGCCAAGAGAGAAACCTGTGGGAAAGCAGTTCAAGGACATGGGCTGGGACTTGTTGGTATCTTTTCAATTCACATATCATGCCGAGGCTCTACATGTGGAGAGAGAAATAAAATCTATCATCATCGTAACACCATTTCGTTGTGGGGTAGGCAACCAGGTATCTGGCATATAGAAAAAAATGTATTTTTAAAACTTCACTCATATTTTTTATTTTGTATCTGTAGCTTTCAGATTTACAGTTTTGAATATGTGATTGTTGTAACTATGAGACTTCAGAAAAATTTTAAAGATTTTTCTAAGAGACTAAAGTTTCTTAGTTCTTACTATACAAGGATATGGCTTTGTTGTTGATGATGATGATATTGTTAAGTATTGTTTTCCCTCCCACTCTTCCACCTTCAATTCAGACTTCCTGCGTATAGTCTAATATCATGAAATGTAACCTCAAAAAGCTAAAACCTCAAAAACCCTCCTTTTTACAGTTGTGAAAACAGCAAGCCAGAAAGGGAAAATAACTTGACTAAAATACCACAGCAAGGTGGCTGTCTTTGTGATTGTTAAAGCAAGACAACAGCCTAAAAGTTTAGAGAAAACTACCAAGATTTTATATATGTAAGATGGAACAGGGTTTCTTCTAGGTTATGAAAATAATGAAGTCCCCTTTCCTCAATATCTTTTTCTCCTTAGTCTTGGGGTTCTAAGAAACCATCTGCATCTGCCATGCCCAAGAACAAAAGTAAAGAGAAATAAAGAAAAAAAATCTTTAATGCATGTAAAGAACACAATCTTTCTGTTTTAAATAACATATGGATTAAATCAGTGACCAAGCAGGTTAAATGCCATCAATTTGTAGCCTGAACATAATAGTGACCCTTGAAAAGATCACTTTCTCCCATTGGTATGTTGGATCTGGCCCACACCAAGACAACTAGGCACATCTTCCCCAACTCCAATTTTATGAAACTCATGCTGGTAGCTCAAAATTGGCCATGATGCAAGTATTTACACCATGGAAATCAGCGGATGCTACAAATTAGAGATTTTTGTTGTCGTTGAGCTGATTACAGGCATCCTTCCTTCCCATGGGCTCTATTTATCCTGTTATCAGAGTCTGTCTTGGCTCAGCTTACTTCAGCTCCCAAGTTCAGGAATTGTAATCAGAGAAAAATGCCAGCCAGCAATTTAGACAGAGAAAGAGGTACTAGAGGCTTAAGCCCTTTCTTGAACTTGGATTGGAAACAGGATCATCTGGGTGGCTCTGATATTTCATGTCCCTTTGCTTCTCTGGGCACAGTCATTCCTCATTCATACTGTGAAGATCCAGGGAACAACAGACCGATCCTCCAAGCAAATGTACTTTGGGAGAGAGGGAGAGATACACTCTAATACTTTTGCCCTTACCTGAAGACTTTCTGCAGATCTCATGATCAGTGTTTATGAGCAACCCCAAGAGAGGTTACATATTCCCTTTGAAATTTTACTTTGGCTTTTCTGAGGTTGCATTTCATGATATTAGAATACACAGAGGAAGCTTGAATTGAGGGTGAAAGTGTGGGAAGGAAAATAAAATACTTAACAATGTCATCAACAACAAAAACCAAAAGCCATATCCTTGTAGAGCAAGAACTAAGAAACTTTGGTCTCTTAGATTAAATTTCAGCTTTTTCCTAGGTATAAGTCACTAGCAGTGGTGTCGGTAGAGATGATGATTGCTTTCACGGCAGGATTTAAGGAAGAAACCATAGAATATTTCCTGCCACATTAGGCACATGACTTTATAATGTCGCTTCCCTTGTTAAGCATTTGGGAAGTCAAATTTATTATCTCTGCTTAACAATATATGGAACTTCGCAAATGTCGAGCCTAGAAAGGTTTGGGGCCTTCAGTGTTGAGGTCGGAGAGGAAAGGCCATGAGGACAAGGGAGAGATTAAAAAAAAAAAGAGCTAGTGAAGATAAAAGGGCTTAAGACAAACCTCAACTCCCTCATAATTTGGGTTTTGATTGCCTTCACTCTGTGTTCTGCTCACACCAGTAAGAAATCAGTCCTATTAAATATTAAGAGTTCCAAGTAATGTTAACAGCCAATATATACAAAATATATAAAATATACAATTGAGTGAATTATTTTTATAAGTTCCTTGGCCATTCAGCAGCAGAATGGTAGGCTTTAAGAAGCAGTGAATTTTCAACATCTTCAGCTGAGAAGCCAGGCAACAGCTTGGGTGGTTAGAAAATCCTAATGGGGGTTCCTAAATTGAGTGGGTGATTTCAGCCAATTCACTGGAGAGAGGTGAAGATCCTTCAGTAGAGGGAAGTAATTATTCTGTATAGGTGAAAGTAATTATTCTGTTCAGGTCTCAGTCAATATGGAGAAAGCAAACAAAGAAATACTATTTTAGTTCATCCTTTTCTCTCTGTACCACCACCATATCAGTAGGAATTAGGCTTGGTTTCCAGAGCAGAAAAAAGGGACATCTCAATCTCTGATGACGAAGATGCCTGCTTTTAGATTTCCCTGCCACTGCCTTTCTACCTAACTTCTTTGGAGGGGGGAGTGAGAAACAAAGGTTCTCTTTTATCTTTTACTTTTTTTTATTCTTTTTTATACACATCACTGATTTAACCCCTACCCAATTCCCACCCCATTCCCTCCCCATCCCTCCCTCCCTTGCTTGGCTTAGTGGTTGACTTCGATATGTTTAAGTACATTGTGTGTTTTAGAGATTTTCCTTCTTTCCCCCTCCTTTAGATTGTCTTGTTTGCTCCTCTATAGGATTTCCTTTTTCATCTAGAGTCAGAGAGATGCAAATCAAAACTACCCTGAGGTTTCACCTAACTCCAACTACAATGGCAATCTTATATTTTTTTCTATGAAAGTTATTTTTAAAGTAATTCACACATATGATTTAGTACGATGCCCAACCAAGTTGGATTGGCATTTTAAAGAAGATCTTTAAGAAAATGTATGGCTAAATTCAAGAAAATATCATATGTTTATTTGTGAAATCACAAGGACTCACAATGGGGATGCTAATATAAGGCTGTGTTAACTGAAAGATAATGTTAAAATAGAGGATAAGATAATATTAATTTTATATATGTAAATTTTTTATTTTAGGAGTATTGTTATGCCATGTTTTCATTTAATTTTGTGTGTGTGTGAATAGGGTGAGGGGGTACTGAAGATTAAACTCAAAGACATTTCATTTCTGAGCCATACTCCCAGCCTTTGTATTTTTTTTTGAAGGGTCTCACGAGGCTTGTGAGAACCTTACTAAGTTTCTGAGACTCTCCTTGAAACAGCAATCCTCTTGTCTCAGCCTCCAAAGTCCTAGGATTACCAGCATGTGCCACCACACCCAGGTCATTTAATCTATTTTAGTAGTTAAAAAGCTGTGAGAAAGGTATATCTGTATGTGTGTGTGTGTGCATATGTATGTGTGCATTACACAAACTTTAATCTAGAATATATATGTGTGTGTGTTTGTATCTCCTAGATTATATACATATGTGTGTGTATCTTCTAGATTATATATATGCAGTGTGTGTGTGTGTGTGTGTGTGTGTGTGTGTGTGTGTGTGTGTGTTTACTGGGGATTAAATCCCAGAGCATTCTACCTCTGGGCTATACCCCCAGCCCTACTTTTGTTTTTTAGTTTGATACACTAAGTTGCAGAGGCCCTCACTAAATTGCTGAGGCTGTCCTGCAACCTGTGATCCTCCCAAGTATTAGGATTACAAATGTGTGCTATGATGCCCATCTTAGGTTATATTTTTATTAATAATCACCTACTGTGTAGCAGGTATAATACTACACTCTGAGAGAACCATGGAAGGCAAGCAGACCTGGTAACTCTTTATGAAGCATGCACCTTTTAAAAAGTTTAACAGAAGCTGGGTGTGGCGGCTTACACTTGTAATCCCAGCATTCAGGAGGCTGAGACGGGAGGATCACAGTTCTCGGACAGCCTCAGCTACTTAGTGAGGCCCTCTGCAACTCAGAAAGACCCAGTTTCAAAATAAAGAATTAAAAAAAAAATAGGGCAAGGGGTGTAGCTCAGAGGTGGAATGCCCCTGGGTTCCATCCCCAGACCCGGGAAAAAAAAAAAGTTTAACAGAGCTGGGCGTGGTGGCGCATGCTGTAATCCCCGTGGTTGGGAGGCTAAGACAGGAGGATTGCACTGGTTCGAAGCCAGTCTCAGCTACTGAGTGAGGCTCTCATAAACTTAGTGAGACCCTGTTTACAGATAAAATATAAAATAGATCTGGAAGTATAGTCTGGAGGTAGAAAGCCCCTGGGTTACACTCCCAGCACCACCATTAATAATAATAATAATAATAATAATAATAATAATAATAATTAATAAGTTTAACAAAATCAAACCCTCCTAACAAGTCTTTCCAGTATGTTATAGATGTTTTTCAAAAAAGTTATTAGGAATGTAAAACCATGAGTGGAAGATTTTTCCCCTTAGAGACACCTCTAGGTTAAACCAGATTTTTGTGAGCCCCTATAGACAAGAGTCAGCACTGCTGAGGCTCTAGGGAAGGCCTGTGTCTCTGATCAGCACTGAGGGAGTCAGCTGATGCTTTCTCCATCTTGCCTCTTCCTGGTCCTGCCTTTGTTCTTTTCACCACAACCATAGCAGCCCTACAAAGAAACACAAAAGGAATGGCAGGGATTGATCTCTTTCATGGAGAGGAAATACAAAGGCCAAATACACCAGAGAACCCAAGGTCCTGAAGGCTTAGCCCCTCCCTCAACCACTCCCCAAAGCTCCTGTATCACTTTTCTCCAGGATCCCTCAGAAACTCAAGGAGAATCAGTCAAAAGGATAGATTCAGGCAGACCTTGGGGGTGAGGGCTGGAAAAGAGTGAATCCAGGCATCTCTGTCATCTGCTCCGTGGGAGATGAGGCTGGTGAGCTTAGAGGTCTGTTTTTCCCTTAACAGATGCAAGAAAGGAGCCGGAAAAGTTCAGAGATAAATGCAGCCTTCACTTTGAGCCACATATTCAAAAGGATTTCTTCTGTAAAGAAAGATTCAAAATATATGTATGTTCACTCAACGCTTTCTTGCCTGGTGTAGGGTTCCACATATGGTCATGACAGGGTAACTACTGAAGAAATCTGTGCAAATCTATGAAATAGTAGAGCTTATGAGCAGGGTCCCCAAAAAGAGTATATTTCACAGGGGGCTCAATAGTCTGGTGATGGAAAGGAAGCTTGGAAACAGCATATTATCTTGAGAAATTACTCCCAAAAGGGAGCAGAAAGTTCATAAGGTGAGTGCTGGAGGCAGGGGATGGAACACTGTCTTCAGAGGCGGCTGGAATTGGAAACAGTCCAAGACGTCATCATGGCTGACATCCCCGCGCATAATCAGAAATTCCTTTCAATTATGTGGGAAAAGTCTCTGCATTGTCAGCCCAGATACCCCCGTGAAGAAACAGCATGAAATGAGTCTCAGGGAGATGTCAGCGTGGGAGTGAGACCTGACTGCCAATGGCTTGGTTAGGGGAAGACAGGCCAAAGAGATGAGGCTGATGGAATAAGTGCTGTCCCTAGGGCAGCAAAACAGCAGCACTCCCAAAGGTAAAGGACTCTGAACCCTAGATTGCGGGTGCAGACACCTATTGCTCTCAACATTAGTCAAAAAAAAGTCTAGTCCTGTAGCACCAAAACATCTCTTCTACCTCAGCTCCCACGAGAAGGACCCAACCTGCCTTTTCAGCCATTATTCCTAGTATGCTCTTCTATCCACCAAACTGGACTACTTACCACTTTCTCTCTTTCCAAATTTTATTAAACTTCAAGGACCATTTGAAAATCCATGTCCCCCCAAAAGTGTTCAACTACAATTAATTGTCTCTGCCCCATGACTCTTTCTGCCCACATAATATATATCCCTGTACTACATTATTTGCGATGAAAACATTGATCATTAAAATAATGATAACAACTAGCATATATTGAGCCCCAACATCAAGCTAAATAAATATAATTCTCACAAAATTTATTTGACTGAATAAACCATGATTTTGCTTAATCCTTTTCATAGAGGAACAAACCAATGCTTAGCTATGTATTTAAGACAATGCACATGGGCAGAGATGTGATACAAATTTCAGATTGCATAGCCTTTATTCTTTTTTTACTGTAGAAAAAAATTTAATATTCAGTCAAACAACACTTGAAAATATGTACCACGCATTCAAATTCACAATATTATTTTATACTCTTTTGACTAGAAAAAAAATCTAAAAAATCTGACCAAATCGAATGCTGAGAAGATACAGTTTATTGAGGGCTCTTTAAAAATCATGAGTGGAAATATAAAGAGAAACAAATCGTGGAAATCATCTTGCTTTATTTCATAGAGTTGGACATTCACATCCACTATGCAACCACACATACATATGGGGATAAAAGTTTGCATATAAGCCTTTACTCTTCTTTCCATTTGCTCACTACCTACCTCCCAAGGAAAAACTGAGGGATTCCCATTGTGTACATCTAGCCTAGAGAAGAAGTTCGAAACGCCAGTCATGAATGATACTTTCACATCTGATCAGTTTTTATATTCTATGCCTATACTGCAAATGCTAAACTTTCTCCACTACTTGTTTTATAAGTAAATTAATTGACAAGCAGCATACTAGGATGAAATTTTAGAGAGGACATAGGGAAAGGTTATCTAGTACAGAGTAACCAAATGTTTTTGAAAATAACTGAAATAATATTGCCTTTTTTAGAAAAAAATCCTATAGATTTCCAAACTTATTGACTTAGCACCCCTTTTCAAAAAAAGTACTCATGCATCCACCATCCCTTTATTTTTATTCAATATAGCCCAGTCCACTCAATGCTACCATTGCTTCCATGGATCATTTCAGTGTCCCTCCTGGGAGGCAGTATTACACGCTTTGAGAACCTATGGATGAGATCTTTGTTGGGAACTAGATTGTAAAATTAAATGGTGTCATAAATAATTACTTTCTATCAGATAACAAAATTTATATTATAATCATAAAGTCATAGCTGGCTAAGTAGAGTTGGAGATGACTTCAAGAGTATTTAGTTTAGTTCTTTTTTGATATAGATGAGAAATCAAAGGTAGACTGAGGGTGGACCTTGTTCTTAGCCATTCAGGAAGTTATTACCAGAGCTGGCATTAACTGTGAGGACTATAAAAGATCAACCCCAGAAAGAGACTTGGAGCTGCTGGTAGAACCTAACACTTCTCCAACTTCAATGTGTCTGCAAATTTTCTGGGATCATGTCAACATGCAAATTCTGACTCAGTATGTCCAGGGTAAAGTCTGAGGTTTGGCATTCCTAACAAGCTTCCAGATGATAATCCATGAACTGCACATACAGTGGCCAGGATCTAAACCAACATTATTGGATAGAAATATAGTGTAAGTGATCTATATAATTTAAAATTTTCTAGTTGCCACTTTTTTAATTTAAAAAAGTGTTAACATTATTTATTTAATCTAATATATACATCAGATTATTATAGCATGTAATCAACATAAAATATAATTAGATATTCTCATTATTTTCTTTATACTTGATCTTTGACACCTAGTATATACATTTCCAGCACAATATGAGCTATTCACACCTCAAATGTTCAGTAGCTACATGTGACTAATCGTTACCAGATTGGCAGAACAGCTCTAGACCACATTCCTGTCGCTGGTATTTTGTCATATAAAGTGTACTTCAGTTAAAAATCTTGAAACTGGACTTCCGGGAAGATGGCGACCGAGAAAAGCGGGGCTTAAGAGCCCCGCTAACAACAAATCTCCATTACTACAAAATCAGCGCCTTTCAAAGCCAGAAAACAACATCACCAGGAAAACAAAAAAAAAAATCACCAGGCTCCAGAGAGAAAGCGGACTGAGAACAGAGCCACAGAGGAGATCCTCACGCCCGAGGAAGTGGCTTCACGCCCGAGGACGCGGCAGCAGCCATACTGCCGGCGGCACCGGCGAGTTCACGGGACGGCCACAACAAGCCGAGGGGAGCTGCTGCGGAACAGCCAGGCGGGATTTCTCGGCGCAGGAAGCATCTAAAGCTCACAGTGGCTGAGCTCAGCACACGCTGCAGGGATTCAGAGTGGAAATCAAAACCAAGAAAAAAAAAACGCCAGCCCCACAGCCGAGGGCGTAGCAGCGGCGCCATATTGCCACCGGCGGCAGCAGCAGAGAATTCACCGAATCCAGTACAGCTACATCTGCGTACTCAAGAACAGTGAGTCAAATTGCGGGCTCCAGAGGAGAAATCCCAGTACTGTATTCACTGGGACTTGACCCAGCGGGAGAGGGGCGGTGGCAGTGATATCACACCATAGGAGAACGTGCAACCAGGCACCCCCCACAGTCTAAAGCAGCCTCTATCGACTCTCTGGGTCGGAGACTCTGTGATATAACCCAGTAAAGGAGTAGTGGGGTCTGAGATACTACAGACTCGAGATCCAGAGCACCTTAAGTGAAGTCATAGTGACCCAAGGGAAGAACCCAGAGAAGGCACAAACTTCCGAAATCATGGGAAAGAGGAATAATACTGGAGCAATCAATGCTCACAATCCCACAACATCAGAACCCGATAAAACTGAAAATCAGAGATTTCTAGAAGATCAAATCAGGAAAATAACTGTAGAAATAATAGAGGTGCTTCGAAAAGAACTCAGAGAGAGCAAAAAAGAGATAAAGGATGCAATTAATGAAGTAAAGGCCTCAATTCAAAGCACAAACAACCGATTAGAACACATGGAGAACAGAATCTCACTCTTAGAAGATAATCATTCCAAAAATGAACGCATAGTTTCTAATCTAGAAAAAAATATCCGACAGCAGGAATCTGATATTGAAGAAATATGGGCCCATTTTAAGAGAGCTAACCTAAGAATAATTGGAATAGAGGAGGGAAAAGAAAGTGAAACCAAAGGGATCAACAATCTCTTCAAGGAAGTAATAGCAGAAAATTTTCCAGACATAGAGCAAGAGGTCGATATGCAGGTCCAGGAAACTTATAGAACTCCCTTTAGACAGGATCGGAGAAGAGGATCCCCACGCCACATAATTGTCAAAATGACCAATGTGGAAGCCAAGCAGAGAATCTTAAAGGCAACAAAAACAAAGGGCCAAGTGACATTCAGAGGCAAACCAATTAGAATCACTCCAGACTTCCCAAACCAAGTTATGAAAGCCAGAAGGGCTTGGAGTAACATATTCCAAACTCTGAAAGAAAACAACTTCCAGCCAAAAATTTCCTACCCAGCAAAACTTTCTATCAAATTAGATGGAGAAATAAGAAGCTTCCATGACAAACAGAAACTGAAGGAATTTATGTCTTCAAAACCAGCACTAGAGAAAATACTTAAAGAGATTAACTACAAAGAAGAAATAGATAACACACATCAGAACTAGAGAAACAAGATTTTCCATCCAACAGACAACTAAGATTGGTTATCTGTGGAGATTCATTATTTATGTTAGTCTTTTACCTATCTCTAAAGGGTATTGTTTGCCTTTATTGTTTGTTAATTTTTAGGATTTCTAGTTGGAATATTAATATACCTTCAGATATAGCATTTGGAAATATTTTATCCCATTCTATTAGTAACTGTTAACTCTGTTTACATTGTCTTTGGATATACAATATGTTTTTTATTTTTTTAGGGAGTTTGTATACTCTTCTGTTGCCTGTGCCATTGAAATCATAACCAAGAAATCACTGCCAATTTCAATGTTGTGAGGTTTTATGACCCAGATTTTCTCCTAAAAGTTTATAGTCTTAAGATTTATATTTAGGTCTTTTATCTATTTTGAGTTAATATTTGTATATGGGATTAGGTAAGGGTCCAATTTTATTCTTTTCCATGTAATTATTATTTTTCAATAATATTTAGTTAAAAGATTATTATTCCCACCACCAAATGTTCGTGGAAACCTTGTCAAAAATAACTTGACAATATAGGGAAGAATTTAGGTCTAGGCTTTTATTTAACTCCAATGGTTTATATATCTGCCTTTAGAATATTACTACACTGTTTCAATTATTGTAGCTTTATATGGCTTGAAATCAGAAAATATACATCTTCTAGCTTTGTTCTTTTTCAAGATCGTTGTGGGTACCTAGAGTCCATATTCCATATTAGGATAGTTTTTTTTCTGAAAAATAAATATATAAATATATGATAGCTTCACCTAAAAAATAGAAAAAAAATATTCTCTGGTAAGAAAGAAAGCAAAAAGAAATATTGAAATGTTATCTTTAGGTCATCAAAAGCTTGGTATCAGACAAATGAAACTGTTATGTGAGGTTATCATTTTTAATTTTTGATAAATTGCTATAATACTAGATGTCAATCACTAAGCCAAGCATGGGAGGGAGGGATGGGGAGAGAATGGGGTGGGGATCGGGTGGGGGCTGACTGGGCAATGTGTGCATGTATGTCTACAAAAGTATGTATCCCACTATGATGTATGAATACAGTGCACTAATTAAAAAAATAAAAAAATAAAAAAATAAAAAAAATAAAAATAAAAATAAAAATCTTGAAACCTAACTAGACCAGCTCCTCCCTAAGCCAGGACTCATATATGTATATTCTCCATCGTGTTGTTCCCAGGTCAAAGCATATACAGAGCAAGTAATCCATGAAGACTAATTGACTTGTTGAATGATTGGTTACTTCCTGTCCTTCTCTGTCAAAGAAGAAAACCACCCTTCCCCATTATCTTCACACAGTTATGCTATTCAGCCCAGGGCTCTGTATATGTCAGATGATGGAGCTTCCAAGTTTCTTCTTTCCCCAAGAATATGATTTCTTCTACTCCAACATTAGCTGCAGCTCTTGCCCCAAATACTCTCTCATGTTCCTCCTTTTCTTTATAGCAAACAGTTTCTAGAGCTCTCCCCATTTCCCCTCCCATCGATCACCTCTGCACTTCCACTGGGACCAACTTCAGGCTCTGCTCATATCTAGAGGGGTAAGTCAGCAGAACACCAGAGTCCAATAGAGGACAAGTGGGGTATTATATCAGATGCTCCTGTTTGGACATGCTCATAGAACTCAGGCTTGTGTCTATATATAGCTCTGAGAAAAATGGTCCATAGCCCAAATATTAAGTATTGAAGGAAGAGCACAGGATGGTGGTTAAATGCTCAGGCTCTGAGAACAGATAGCCTGTGCCCAAATACCAGCTCAACATGAGAGCAATGCATAAATTTTCTAAACTCCAATGTCTTCTAATAGCTACAAAATAACATGAGACAGTCCACATGAAGGACTTAAGATAGTGCCCCTATAGAGCATCCATCAGTGGCAGGTTAATATTAAAGTTGATGATTTTTCAATATTGAGGAAAGGGCCTGACCTTTATTGAAGGGCTCACCCAGAAGAAATGTTATGGCTGAGAACTGAACTCACTGGGGGTTGTGCCTAACTTAGAGCAAAACTAATTTCTCTTTCACATTAGACACCTGATCAAGCTAACCTCAAGACCTTCTAATCATAGCCCTTCTCTTGTGGTCCTGCCTCTGGCTTTCTTCTACTCCCCACTGCCTGACACTCTGGTGACCTTCTCCTGACTCTTTAAGAAGCTGTCAAGGTACAGAGAGCAACACTAAAGGACCTGCTGTGTGAGGGCCTTCCTCTAGCTTCCTAAAGTCACCCTCATGCGGTTTGCAAATAAAAACTTCTCCCATGGAAGAAAGAACAAATAATTCATAATTGGCAATCTGCATAATGAGTGGTGCATCTATGCAAATATAACATTTGGAATAATCTATTAATATCTCAGCCGTGATGTCTGTGGGCCACCACTTCCCATGCTAAAGAGCCAGAGCCAAATATTTTCTGACTCCTCTTGAGGTGAGAAAAGAGAATAGCAAGATACTTGTCTTCTTGGGGTGCCCATTAGAAAGCTGGAGGATGCCAGAGCTGCAAGGGACCCAGGATGTTCAATCCCTACTCCCACATTCAGAAGGACTCAGCAATGCAGAGAGGCTTTCTGTGTTCCACAGTATTAGAGGCAGATCTAAGGGCACAAGCCAGTTCCAGACTCCCAGCCTATTGCCTCCCTGAAACACCAGCATTCCTTCCTGCTGATGGGAGCTGGTGCTGCTATAAACTGTAGCCTTCCATTAAAAATTGTTTCTAGCCAGGCGTGGTGGCGCACGCTTGTAATCCCTGTGCTTGGGAGGCAGAGACAGGAGGATCGCGTAGGTTCGAAGCCAGCCACGCACGCTGGTTTAGGAGACCCTGTTTCCAAATAAAAATGTAAAAATAGGTCTGGGAGTGTAGCCCCGAGGTAGAAGGGCTTCCAGGAACCCCAGTACCACAAAAAAAAATAAAATAAAATAAAAAAATAAAAATTGTTTCTAGCTCTCCTTCTCCCCCTTTCATCCCTCCAGATTGAACTCCTCCTGCTAATCTGAACTTCTACCTAGAGACCAAATTCTACAACCGCAAGACAAAAGAACTGGGGGGAAGTTAGCCCAAATGCATCTGGTTCCAAATAAGATGGCCATTTGTGAGTTAACCTAAAGATATAACCCCTGGGTTGGTCGGAGTTCCTCCTTTTCTGGAATCAGAGAGATTCTACACGCGCGCGTGCACACACACACACACACACACACACACACACACTCAGACTCACAAACACATTCACACACACACACATACACATTTGCCCTGTGCCTTCTTGCTTATGCTTTTCTGGATTCTCAGAGGTAATACTTCTACTATCACTGAACCACCAGTCTCAAGCGGGTGCAATTAAAGCTCTGTGATCAAACCATGACTACATGCTCCCAAGCTCACTCTTTCAACCCTTTCTCTCCATCCAATTCTTGGTAGACTCATCAATGCCATCCTGCTCTTACCCCCCACCCCCAGTAGAAGTAGTTGTTCTCTCTTTCACCCAAACATTCAGCAAGCATCACTGTCGTCCACATACTTGCTTCTCAGAACAGGGTGAGAAACTTAGCTGTGCACAGAGAACTAGGTTATTCAACCAGGTAATTAACCATTGCTCATGTTGGGAGAATACCAGTGTGAATATGGAAAGTTTAGACTATACTCCAGCATGGGTGTTAACAAGCTAGCTATAAGGTTTTTTTTTTTTTATCTTTCTTGAAGTATTGGGAAAATAGTTCCTCATCTCTGATGCTTTGCTAGAGTTATGCTCACTTCTCAGTGTTTTCTGTTCCAGGATGTGTACACCATCATTTTTGCTTCTTTATAGTTTGAATTTTGCCGTGCTATTTATATCTCTCATTCAGACTAAACTGTTAATTTTTTTGTGTGTCCTTGGGTTCCTGAGCACCTTTTATGGTGTCTGCCACAAATAAATGCTCAGGAAGTGTTTGACAAACGACAGAATGGTGCAACCAGAGTCAGAGAAAAGAGAGATCAGATCACTGTTAGCTGAGGGCATTCAGAGACAGTTCTTGACGGTGGCACATGGTAGGGGCACACTGAGAAGGTGACTGGGTGAACAAAGGCATGGCTCCAGGGTTAGGTTTATATGCTATCTGCCTAAAAGGAATGGTGACCTCTACAGGCTTGGATCCTGATTTCTGGCTGTTTATTCAGTTAGAGATATTAACATCTAGAGCTTTTTATCTTTTCTCTTATCCATACTCTTAGCTTTTCACTCTCTAACCACTTAGTCCTAAAATAGGACCTTGTCTCTTCTGTCTTAATAAAACATGTTGTCCACCTTGCTGCTGTCTCAAAAGATTCCTTCACAGACAAGTGTGGTGGCTTGTGACTTTGGAGGCTCAGACAGGAGGATCACAGGTTCTAGGGCAGCTTCAGCAATACAGTGAGCCTATCAGCAACCTAGTGAGACCACATTTCAAAAAAAAAAAACCATTAAATGTTCTGGGAGTGTATCTTGAATGTAGAATGTGCCTGGGTTCAATTCCCACTACAAAAAAAAATGTTCCTTTGCTTTCTATCCCCTTTAGAGTGTGGTTTACAACATACTCTTATTGCCTGAATGGCACATTGATTGAAATCTGAGTTATTCTACCTCATATTAATTCTGCTTTCTTAAGGGCATCAAAATACCTATGATGTCTGAATTCAAAGGCCATTTCTCATTCCTAGTGCTCCTTGACCTCTGGCAGAGGAACTATCTCCTCTGATTTCTATGGTGACTTCATCACAAACCCACTTTCTATCTTTTATACTATCTTAATCTCTTCTTCCCTAAACACACTAATTCCCCCCAATTCCTGAAGATCTTACAGTTAATTCTTTGATGATTACATCTTTTCATATGGCACTGGCTTCTACCCAGATGACTTGTAAACCCCTAGTAATAATTCCAACTCATATTTCAAATTTAAGATGCTGATTTCAAACTTCCAAATATATAAAATCTCAACAGGAAGCCCTTATAGCATCTAAAAACTAGTATCTAGCACTCATTTTCTCTCTACAGGCTCTCCTCACTCCCCTTTTCATTTATTTCACCCTCTCCTTGCTCAGCCACATTTATTCTAAAGCTTAAACCTTATAAATCTTTCCTCCTCAACGTCTCAGATTCCTCTACCTCTTTCCATTTCACCTGTCTACACTTTGCTTTGGGTATTCTCTACTTCCTACACATCTGACTTGTCACTCCTACTTCCAATCCATTTAAAACTGCCAGTCATCTTTACTATGCTATAGCTCTGACGATTCTTCTCCTCTAAGTGAACACTGTCTGTGATTCTCTATTACCTACTAAACTGAAAATAAGCCCTTGGTCTGGGCATCCAACCCTTTGTCTTCTCTGCTTACATTTTCCTCCTTTGCTTTCTATAACTACCTACTCAACTACCCTACTGCAAGGATCTTCTTATACATCTGAAGGCATTTCACATATTCTTATTTCTGTGCCTTGCTCATCCTAGAATACCCCTACTTCCCACAATCACCATAAAATTACGTATCCTTTAAAATCCCTGCAAAATTGTATTTCCTTCTTGAACCCTGAAACCAATGTAATCTCCGTTTCCTTGTTTCTCCCCTGGGCACCTAGATATTTTACTTTGAATTTATAGTTATTTGTCTGTGGGTTCTAAACTAGACAGTAAACTCCTAAGGCTAGGGCTAGGTCTCATGTATTTCTGAATTCTCTGGTGTATTTAGCATAGTGCCTTAAAGGCTCCTATTAAGAATTGAATTGAATTGAACTGAACTGAATTGAATTACTGGAAAGAGATCTGAAGTCAGATCCTTTTATTCCCAGTCTCCAGAGTAAAATCTTTGGAGAACTACTTCTTGAGAAGAGTCCATGAGCTATTATAGCACAGTTGACATTTAAAATTGTACTTGGATGCCCATCCCCTATCTCCAGTGAAAACTGACTTCAAAAGTTTCTGGAAGTAGTTTTTACAACTCTGAGATAATATCACAGGGGCAAATTATTCAGCAGAAAGTGTCTGTGGTTGATATAAATTAAGTGTCTGGGGTTGGATATCAATTGTCATAAATTATAACTTATCCTTCTATATTATGCACCCATGTAAATGAAATGACATTTTACTAATGCTGTGTGAGAAGAGAAAAATTAGACCATGATACAGTTTCTGTTCCTAAGTTTAAGATGTTGATGGAACTTTATGAGGAGAGAGGTCATGTTTGCTTTATTCACCAGATACTCACAGATTCCAGACCACATAAGAGCTACATACATTTTTATCAAATGACTATGATAAAGAGATAAAAACTAAATAAAGAGCTAATTTAATTAGAATCCAAGATAGCAAATTACTAAATTTTAAAAAGCACAGAAAAGTGACATCACAGTAGCCCTTGAATTCTCCCACTTTAACTTTACTCCTACCCAAAGCCTAACACATTATCTGAAATGACCTGGGTAGGCTTGTTAGAGATGGAACAACCACAGGTGTCATAGGGCACAAACTTCCACCTAGATCTGCTCTCAAGTGCCCTCCATAAAATGTCCTCCAGATTACGCTTGAGCCCACAGGAATAGTAGGCTTACTGCCTTCTACATTGTTGGATAGCTTTCTACATTAAAAAGAAAATTCCTATATTGAGCCAAAAGCTGGCTCCTCATGAATTCAGCCCACAGGTCCTAATTTTGCCTCTCAAGCAACATAGTGAAAGTCTGTTTTCTCTTTTGTGTGATGGCCTTTCCTGTATCTAAAGGCAGCATATTTCCACCACGTGGAACTATTCTCCAAGCACACTTCCCCATACTTATTCCCTTCACCTTTATTCTTTGACTTGGTTTCAAAACCGCTCTTTAGAGTCATTGCCCATATCTGACTACTCTCCAGGTATCTACAGATCCTCTAAAAAGGTGCCCAAATCTGGGCAAAACAGCTTTAAAATGCTCTGTCTAGATCGTCATTTTCTACAGTGTGAGCCCTATCTGCCTCTAAATGCAGCTTAGGAGAACATCACATTTTATCAAAGTGGCATTACGTTCTGCTCAAACTAACTGTGTTACTATTTTAAACTTTCATGCCCATTTTAGTTAGAATCCTCCTCATTGAGTCCCCACCCTCTGACTTAGAAGTTATAACAGGATTTGATCATGATTTTTAAAATGTCAACCATATACTCCATTTCACACATGGAATTGTAGATGTATTCCAGATTTTAAAAAAAAAGGATCTCTACTAACTACTTAAGAAGCTATATGCAAATCATTTTGCATCTCACCTGTCAAACAATACAGTAATATCTACCCCACCTTCATTGCTAGAGTACTATAAGGCTCAGCAAAAATACTTCAATTTGAAATGGATTTGAAAAATTAAAAATAATATCTCAAATAGAAACTATCCAAGATGTCCATCAACAGATGAATGGATTACAAAACTGTGGGACATGTACCCAGTGGAAATTTACTCAGCCATAAAAAAATACAATTGCGGTATTTACAGGGAAATGGATGGATCTTGAGGACATTATGCTAAGCGAGATTAGTCAGCCGCAAAAAGTAAGAAATCGGACGCTTTCCCTTATATGTTAAAGCTAGGGTGAAAGGGGTCATTGGAGGAACTCCAGGTGAAAAAAGGAGATTCTATAGGGGAGCAAATAAGGCAACCTAACTGTGGGGATGGAGGGGGAATGGGGAGAATCTTTAAAGCACATGATGTACTTATTCATATCGAAGTCAACCGCTAAACCAAGCATTGGAGGAAGGGCTGGGGAGGGAGTGGGGTGGGAACTGGGTGGGGGCTGGCTGGGTGATGTGTGCATTTATGTCTACACAAGTTTTTTACACCATTTGATGTATAAATACAATGCACTAATAAAAATATTTTTTAAAAAAGAAAATAATCAAGATGATAGTTGAAGTGCCTTTGAGAAGTATCTTTTAGTGGGTGCTATTAAATTCTTGGGGCATCTCTCTTATGTTGGCGGTGGGGTTAACCTTGCTTCCTTTAGTATAGATGTCTCCAAAATAACAGGCCTAGATATCACAAGACCAATATGGAAAATCCTTTAACCTTTTGAAAACTTCATTCTCTCCAAGCAAAGATCACCAGATAGTTGGCCCAATTGGATTTATTATTCTTTGTAGAAAAGAACACACACCACAGGAACCATGGGGCAGTTCAGTAACCAGGTGTTAAAAGTGACTTATATGATTTGAACTTTGAGTTTTGTTAATATTGAATGCTAAAAATGGAGATAAGTCTATGTTTGAGTATCTCTATAAATCACATCAATAGTGAGAGTAAGGATAAATCTCTAACTAGTAAAGAAGTAGAAGTCACTAATTTTTCCCAAGAAGGAGAAATGTTTTGTGGGTGGCACATTGGCTTATTTTTGTCTATGTTTAGGCAAAAGTATAATAAGATCTGGCTTTTTCTCACTTTATCATGGTCTTCGAGTAACCTTGTCTGAGGTTGATATTCTTTGAGGCTATGTCCAATAGGAAAATAACAAGGCTGGCTATGAGTGCTTTTGGATCTCAGGAACTGTTCTTTTTTTTCTTCTTTATCAAAATCTATTTATTTTGACCTCCTTAAATGTCACCTGCCCCATCTAGAAATCATAAATAACAACCTCAGTTTGTGGTTAGTGATTTAATATAGCAACATTTATGAAAATCCTTTGCTAACTCCAAAGTTGCTTGATAAATATGGAGCTGCCTTACCCAACTTTGATCTCCAGGATCTAAACTTTGTAGACTTTTTAAAAATTTCCTAAGCACTATTAGAATATCATTCCACAGAAGAGAAATCTTACCTATAGCTTCATAATTTAAGTCCTCCAAAAGAGCTGCTCTTGAACCCTTCTATTAAACTTTTCTCCACAGATGAAGCCAGCCAGGACTTTGCACTTGTTGCACTGTAAAGCTAGCACTGAGCTTTCTGGAATAGCAGAACCCGGCAAGCCTGAATCCATCTCTTTATATAATGTACTTGATAGTTGCATTTGGCATATATTTAGATAATAAATAATTTCAGGCTCTTCAAATTAAAACATCATTTAACATTGAATTTGGAAAACAAAGGACATATTTATGACCAAACTTCTTATTTTATACTTGCAAAAAATAATGATCAAAAAGAGTAAGACCTCCTGAACTCATTTTTTGTGGTCTCTTAACCACAGTAACCCCGAACTGAATAAGCCACAAAGGCACACGACTGGGTCTGATATATTCCCTTTGCTTCTAGGTCCTGATCTCAGATAATTGAGGAATTCTACATTTGAGTCAACCTTTTCTTTTTTTTTTCTTTTCTCTGTGTCTTGGACTATAATCTCCTCATGAGACAGACCAACTGGAGAGAATTTTTATTTCAACTCCATTCAAATAATATTTGGGAGTAACACTTATGTTAGATGCTGAGGATATAGAGAGGTATTAAGTTCAGGCTCTGCTTTCAAAGAGTGTGTACTTTTATAGAAAGATAGCACATGGCAGAATCTACTGAGTATTGCAATGAGGATGAGGACAATAGTATTTCATTCTACCTGAAGGTAGCCTACTGTAGGCTAATGAAAATGTTCTGAGCATATACAAAGCAGGCTAGATGTTCAGTATGTTAATTGTATTAGAGCCATTTCAATCTTATGGTATTTTCAATTTAGAATGAGTTTATTGGAACTTATCCCCATCATAAATGGAGGAGCATCTGTGTCTATGACCATGATACATATAATGAGAAGAGTTTACTTTAGAACTGCAAATAGCCTTTACAATTGTCTAGTTTAGTGGCTGAAAATAGTTTTAATCCCAAAAATAAACTATTTGTTTATTAATGGCCTTGTCAAGTGCAGTGCTGAGAAGGATTCTGAGTCCAGTTCAGTAGGAGCAATGTGTGCTGTTCGCACAGCTTGCCTTGCTTCATTTATGCTACCCATTTTCCTTCCCTAATGTATTCCAAACGATACGTCTGACAGGAAAGCTAACTAGAAACCAAAGAAAGGTGACTTGTGAAGGATCGCACAAAGGGTTAGGGAGAAAAATGCTATCAATACTCACGTCTCCTGATTCCAAGAACAGTTATTTTTCTACAATCATATGTGACTCCTAAAAGGACCTGGGAGCCGGGCGTGGTGGCGCACGCTTGTAATCCCCGCACTTGGGAGGCAGAGACAGGAGGATCGTGCAGCCAGCTGCGCTGGCTTAAGAGACCCTGTTTCCAAATAAAAATATAAAAAATAGATCTGAGAGTGTAGCCCAGAGGTAGAAGGGCTTCCAGGAACTCCAGTAACACACACACACACACACACACACACACACACACACAAGGACCTGGGATGTTCTTTCCAGTGTATGTGTGGGAAATTGAGAAAACTAACCTATTTATTGTATACTAAATGAGCTCAGTTCCACAAAGAAAATACAGTGACTCTACAGGATCTCCTTCAAACCAAAGCATTTCTCATTAAGTTTAAAGAATCTCAGGGACTAAGATTGGCTTAGAGATTATGCAGAGCAGCCACCCAGCTAATGTAGGAGTCTTTCCTATACCTTCCTTGATAGCCCTAAACAAAATTTTAATATAAGCAAGATTTGTATTTGTTAGGCTCTCACCCCTCTTGTCTTCTCTGAATCTCTTTTGATTCCTAAGGCTCTTCTCACAGGCTCTCAGGTCTTCACATAATTTTGATGTTCTAGATCCAGTTAAATCTGCCACCCAGGTTTAATTGTGTTCTAAGTATCCCATGCTTCAAATTTTCCAAAAATTTCAAAATCATCATCCCAGCTGTATTTTATAGGAGACCCACAGAAAAACATTGCCTTGGATGGCTACCATGGAATCTCCTTGCCCAGGGTTTGCTGTTTTTGCTGTTGTTGTTTCCTCCACTTCTGAACCTACCAATTTCTTCTTTTTTCCTTCCCACAAGGAAAGGAAACATGACAGGGACACAATGTGGGAAGGATGAGTGAAGTTAATATGAGATTCATTTGCAGGATGGATGTGAGAACAACCAATATCAATGGCAAATCCCTACAAAATAAACAAGTTCAGAGAGACAAGGAAAATAATTTGGTTGAATAGAGGGGAAAGAAATTTTCTCTTTTAGTGCAAGACATGCTAGCAGAGGCACTGTCCAAGGATATAGAAATTGGAGAAAATTGCATTTGTTTGAACATGAGAGAGATGGGACTAGAAGCCTTTGTTCTTTCTCTTAAGCCACCAGGACATAATCCACTGTACTAAAAGGATGGGTAAGGACATGAGGAAGTGACACTTTTACTGGCTGCTACTTGCTGGCCTCACCTCCAGCAGTTAGTGATTTTACCTCCAAGTTGAAGAGCATCATGGTGGCCTGGGAAGCACCTTCCCAAGCTCAGCCTGGGAATCCATGAACAAAGTCTCTTGCTGTGAACTAAATGGATCAGACCTTTTTTCTTAAAAGACCTTCCTCATTCTAGGATTTCCTGTTCTTTAGTGGAATCAGCCAACAGATTTTATAAAGGGAGTCTTCCCCCACTTGAAGCTTCCAGCAATATTCCAAAGTCACCCCAACCTGAATAAAGGCTTTGGGATCCATTGACTGTTAGGAACTGCTGCCCTCTGCTGGGTGGTATGTAGCCAACTACCCCCAATAGGTGCCCTGTCTCTCCCAACCTCCAACCCCCAACCCCCAGCTGCCTAACATTTTCCTCTGTGCTGTCCCTACAGCAAACCTGTCTTGTACATCATTGTATTGCAAGCAGATAACCAAAAGGAAACAGGGCCCTGGAGGGTATATATGGGAAAGTATTATAGCAAGGTAGACATATGAACACAAACCCAAATAGCCAGTTGCCCCCAATTAGGTAAAAACTCCACTACAACTTTCAGGGAGACCACTCAGCTGGAAACCTTGCACAGATTCCCTGCATGATGACACCTCCAAGCAAAGATGAAGAGGGGGCTTTCAAGTTTCTCCTGCTTTTTATTATTGATGAGCTAAAATGCAGAAGCAAAATGGGAATGATTGGATGGCAGGAGAACATCAGGATATTGTAATTGTTCTCCTCAGAGATGAAAAGGGAAGCTGAAAAACATCTGCACACTGAAATCTGCTTGGATGCACTAAGTGGGCCAAGAAAACCTGCAACCACGAAGCGGGGCTCATTTACTGCTCTAATCACCAGCATCCAATCTGAAGCCAGACATTATCTTAAAGTACACACCAGTTCCAGGTGGTGCACAGCAAATGTTTGATTAGTGCTACCAAATTCCCTGTAACTTGATAATGCATCCTAGTGTGCAGGAATTATGGAGCTGCACACCGATGAAACTGGGCTGCTGCTAGCTCCACAGCAAGGTGTTTGCCTTTAGTCTCAACCATCCCAAGAAACACAGCCCAGCCTCTCTTCCCAGGGTGCTGAGACACTACCTTCAAACAGACTGACAACTCAGTAGGGATGAGGGGAGGTAGACTCTAGAAAATGAAGAAAACCAGGTTATTTCTAGTGAGGTTTGAAGCAAAGTAAAGGGAGAGTGGGAAATTAGAAAACCCACCATAAAAATAGCATCTACCTAATATGTGTCAGGTGCTAGATATGCCATTAATCCTCCCATAGCATTATATGGTTGCCATTACTGCCTTCCCATTTTGCGCGGAGAGAGCTGAGGTTTAGGTGACTTACCCCAGATGTTTGAGCTAAAAGCTTATGGAGTCATGAATGATCGGAGGACTAACTTAACAGTCTTCAAAGTGTGTGGTTCTAAAGAAATGGGGGTTCAAATGAAACAATGCAGGTGTTAAGGAATTCTAGGAATTACACAGAAAAGCAAGAGGGAGTATATAGGTCAGTATGTGGCATCAGAAAAGGTGAAAATAAAACAAGCTTGGGGCAACCAAAGCTTTCATGAGCTTCCACCATGTCCTGAGACACTAGTAAGGAGACTGAGGAAAGCAGAAAAGCCCAAAGCTGCTCTGAGGAGCTTGAGGTCTTGTTTAAGGTTGTGTGGGAGCAGCAATGAGAGAGGCTGTGGGGCTTGGATTTGAGAGGGGCCAGCGACTTACAAGGATGCTTCTCATCAGCAGAAAGAAGCACTTTGGTGGAAGCGAAAGTGGTGGCAGCAAGTTATTCTGGTAAACGAGGAGGCCCAGATGAGGAGCTACATCTGTCTAGCTGGAGTTGATTCAAAAATTGCAGCTGGAAACTACTTCTGGCTGGCTTTTAAAATCCAAAGTGAAGGGTCAAATGTCCCATGGAATTTTTCATATCTCAAACCCATAGATAGGAGAGAAGAGAACATTAGAACTGGTGGGGAGGGCTGGGCAGAATGAGGATTGCAAAGAAGGAGCCAAGTTTTTGTGACTCCTGGGGTTGGAGCAGTTTTGCTTCCTTTATTGTCTTCAAGAACTCAAAGATCTCAGGAGGGTCTTGGAAAACCAGAGCCAACCAGGAGCTTATAGTCTGAATGCACATGGTCTCTCCTAATGGACCCAAGCAATCACTCTGTCCCGGGCTTCCATTCCAGGATGGATAGTCTCTCTGGGACCCATCCTGAAAGTCTAGCTTCCTGCTCCATAGCAGTGGGCAGAACCTTATAAACAGGTTAACTGAATCCAATGAACACACACCATAGACTCTCCACTCAACAATTGACAAGATGCCTGCTGAAATTTCAGGCTGAGATTGAGAAAATCAACTAGCTGTGGGATTTGAGCAGGTTACTTAACCTCCAAAAGCTTCAATTTCCTCACTGTAGAATCGGTGATGATAGCACTCAAGGATCATGGGAAGGGTGATTGTGTGCAAACTTTATAGCACATGACTTGGGACATGATGAGCACACACAATATGTAGCAGCCTGTTATTTTAAAGTGTAACTGTGATTCTTTGTGAGCATTCTGTGAATATTAATTCCCTCTCCTTCCAGAACAGAACTCAAACTGAGTCTGGAATGTACTCTCTTAAAGTAATATTTTTTTCCTATACTGAGCCCAATTCAGTTGCTCTTTTTTACTTTGGGTCTCCCCTAATATTCTACCTGGAGTCCTTCAGCTTATCCATCAGCCCATGACCATCACTCAGGTAGCAAGATAATGAAACAGCTTCTGCCTCCACTTTGATGGTCATAAAAGCATAAATCAAAGAGAAGTCTGGAGGGTCCAACACCAGCATTTCAAAGGTCCAACATGAGCCAAGAGTAGTGGTGCATGCCTATAATCCCAGTTACAGGAGGCTAAGACAGCAAGGATCACAGGTCTGAGGCCAACCTCAGTAACTTGAACCCTGTTTCAAAAAACTAAAAACTATAAAAGGGCTGGGGTGTAGCTCAGAAGTAGAATGCCCCTGAATTCAGACCCCCAGCACCAAAAAAGGTGCAACATCATAGTAACACATGTAAATTTTTCACCATTTATTAATTGGGACCAGTCACATGCTTATTCCTCAACACAAAGAGGCAATAAGTGCACTTACCACACCCTGTTTACCTCCTCAAGGGGAAGAGAACCAGGTACTACTAGAAATGACTAATTGCCACCACCTCCTGCAAAGCAAAAAAGATCTCTAGGTATATTTTACAGCACTCCTAAGATTAAACAGCAGGATGCCTTACACAAAGTGAGGGGGCAGTAGAAATTTTGGGGTTAATAATTAAATGAATATATTAGTTGAAAATTATGTTATCTCTCAAGTTATACTTTTAGCATATATTTAGATTTTAAAAATCTCAGCCTACTGATAGAAATTTCAGTTGTCCTGAGCACTAAGCAGAAGGATAGAACTTTGTTTCCTTTATATCCACACCATGTGTTTTTAAATATAAAACATTCTATGAAGTATTATGACAACCAGTAACTGAGAAGGGTGTTTTGTCCTCAGGAAACAGATTCACACAGAAAATAGCTGAAGGAAAATCCAAGGCTACTTATAGGAAATATATAAAATCTGGTCCATGCTCTGTCCAGAGAAAGGGCTAAAACGTAGTGGAGTTCTTCATTATGTCAGTTTATATGAGAAGGAAATTATTCTTGACCAGTTTTTTTTTTTTTTTGTCAATATAGAGCTTGAGAA
Source organism: Muscardinus avellanarius (assembly GCF_963383645.1). Taxonomy (NCBI): domain Eukaryota; kingdom Metazoa; phylum Chordata; class Mammalia; order Rodentia; family Gliridae; genus Muscardinus; species Muscardinus avellanarius. The sequence goes on along the minus strand of NC_137803.1, from coordinate 30,169,614 downwards.
GGCTCAAAAGAGGAAAAAGCCCTTGGATAGTCTAAAGCTCACCTTGCACCTATCTTAAAGAAAACACAGCCTTACTTTACCATAACTTAAGAAGAGTTTCACTCTTCTCAGTTCTTCACAGTAAGAGCTAATAAAATTATTAGAAAAGCAGGGCACAGCCTAGCTTGATAACATCTTCCATTGTTGGCAGCAGGGCTATTCTAGACCAGTTCTTATAGATATCTCAAGACTGGAAGAACCTAAGGTTGAAAAATTTTATATATTGATATGCAGAAGCTCTAACACTTTATCTTCAATGTGCTCCCTTAAGAGATTCCCTGAGAGAATCCTTAAGAATAGGATTTTCCATACTGTTTTCCAAAGTGGTTGCACTAATTTGCAATCCCACCTACAATATATTAGAGTTCCCATTTCTCCACATCATTGCCAGCATTTGTTGCTGTTGTTGTTGTTATTGCTTTTTGAAAGATTGCCATTCTAGTTGGAGTTAGGTGGAATCTAGTTTTGATTTACGTATCTCTGATTGCTAATGATGTTGAACATTTTTTCATGCACTTATTGGTCATTTGAATTTCTTCCTTCATGAAGTATCTATTTAGTTCACTTGCTCATTTTTTGTTGGGCTATTTGTTTTCTTATTGCTGAGTTTCTTGAGTTCTCTGTATATTCTAGATATTAGTCCTTTATTGAAGGAGAAGTTGGCAAAAAATCTCTCATTCTGTTCACTCTTGGTTGAGGTTCTTGATAGTTTCCTTTGCTATACAGAAGCAATTCAGTTTAATGCAATCACTTTGGAAAACAGTATAGAAGATCCTCATAAGAATGGGAAAGAACTTACCATATTATCCAGCAATACCACTCCTGGGTATCTACCCAAAAGAAAGAAAACCAAACTACCAAACTAAAGCATGCGTATCTATGTTCATAACTGCACAATTCACCATTGCCAAACTATGGAACCAGCCAAGATGAATAAGTACACGATGGAACTTTACTCAGCCATAAATAAAAACACAATTACATCATTTACAGGGAAATGAATGGATCTAGAGGACATTATGCTAATTGAGATTAGTCAGTCACAAAAAAATAAGAAATCAGATGCTCTCCCCAATATGTGAAAGCTAGGGAGGAAATGGGTCATAGAAGGAACTCTAGACGAAGAAGGAGATTCTATAAATGAGCAAATAAGATGACCTAATTGAGGGGATGGTTGGGGGTAAGAGGGAAATTTTCTAATGCACACGATGTACTTTAACAAACATATCAAAGTCAATCACTTAAGCCAAGCATGAGAAGGAGGGAGGGAGAGAAAATGGTGTGGGAACTGGGTAAGGGCTAAATGGGTGATGTATGCATGTATGTGTCCACCATCTTGCATCCCATTAAAATGTATGAATACAATGCACCAATAAATAATTTTTAAAAAGAATAGGATATCCCATGTTTCTCATTCCAGATTACTGCTAGACAGAAGAGCATCCTGGCACTTGTGTAGAGAAAAGGCACAAGTCACAGCCTTCTCCATGTTATCTATGAACAGAGAGAGGGAGTGAAAGCAGCAGGTGCTCACAAATATGTCTTTGTGAGTAATAGGATGGGAAAGTGAAGGGAACTTGTGCATCCAAATATGGGGTGGCTCCATCAAAGAGGCATGCTGATGTGCTAGAAGCATCTAAAAAGATTAAAAATATTGAATAAATAATTAAGAGGAGGCAGAAGTAATATATTCATATATAAGTATGTGCATATAAATAGAGACACAGTAATTTGGCATGGAAAAGAATTAGAATTAACCCTTTAAGAGAAAATTTTTTTAAATTTTATGTTGTTTCTGGTTTTTAAATTTTAATCAGCAAAAAGTAATTGTATATATTTACATGGTATGATGTGATGCTTTGATACACATATACATTGTGAAATAATCAAATCAAGGTAATTAGCATATCCATCACTTCAAATATTTATAATTTCTTAGTAGTGAGAACATTAAAATCCCTTCTTATAGCTATTATGAAATTCACATTATCATTAGCTATAATCATCTTGCTGTGCAATAGAAGAGCAGAGCTTACTCTAACTATAACCTTGTACATGCTGATTTCCTTTTTCCCACCTTACCCTCCCCATCCCTCCACATCTACCCTTGCCTCTGGTAACTGCCATTCTATATTCTAAATCTGAGTTTGATTTTTTTTTTTTTGCATCCATGGATAAGCATGTAAGTGATACTCACATATCACTAGTATGTCATATAAGCTTGTAAATCATGCCTATACATGATATATATCTATCAGTGCCTAGCTTCTTTTCCTTAGTATACTATCCTCTGGTTCATCCATGTTCTGGCAAATGATAGAATATCCGATTTTCAAGGAAGATTAGTATTCCATTATGTTTATCTAACACACTTTAGAAAATCATTTTGTTCTTGATGGACACTAGGTTATTTTTATGTCTTGTGTATTTTAAATAATGCTGGAGTGGACATGGGAGTGCAGATGTCCCTCTGATCTTCTGATTTAAATACCTTTGAGTATATGCCAAGTAATGGGATTGCTGGATCACATGCCAATTCTATATTTTGTATTTTGTGGAAGCTTTATATTATTTTCCAAAGTAATTATTAATTTGCCATGGCACCAACAATGTTTAAGTATTTTCTTTTTATCCTCACTGATACTAATCATTCATCTTTTCAATAATGGCCAAATCTAACAGGTACAAAGTGATATATCATTATGGCTTTAATTTGCATTTCTCTGATGATTAGAAATATTGAGTCTTTTCACTTATCTGTTATCCATTTATATTTTATCTTTTGAGAAGTGTCTATTTCAATTCTTTGCCCATTGAAAACAGAGTTTTTTGTTTTATTTTTCTTAATCCAATAGTTTGAGTTCCTTGTGTATTTTGAGTACTAGTTTTTGATCTGATTATGACTTGCAAGTGTTCTCTCCAAATTTGTGGGTTCTTTCTTCACTCTGTTTATCCTTTGCTATGCAAAATCTTTTTTTAGTTTGATACAGTTCTATCTGCTCATTTTTACTTCCTTTGCCTAGGATTTTGGGGTCACCCAGGAACTATTTGCCTAGATTAATGTTATAAAGCATTCTTCCTATATTTTCTTATAGTACCTTCATAGTTTCTCATCTTACACTTAATTCTTTAATCTATTTTCAGTTGATTATAGTATAAGAGTAGAATAATGGTACATTTTTGTTCTTTTTTATATGAACTTTCCCAATGTGTGCTCTTCACACAAAAAAAGCAATTGACCATATATATGTGGATTTGTATTATTAGTTATCTATTTTTATGACAGTATCATGATGTTCTGATTATAGCTTCATAATACATTTTAATATACATGATGCTGTTTGGGGTCAACATTTCTTTGGCTATTTGGGTGTTTTGTGTTTCCATATGAATTTTAGAATTATTTTCTATTTTGTGAAGAAAGACAATATAATTTTTATATGAATTGCAATTAAATTGTAGATGCTTCAAAGAGTATGGACATTTAACAATATTGACTCTTCCAAGCCATAAACACAGGATAGCTTTCCATTTATTTGTTTCATCTTCAATTTCTTCCCTCAATGTTCTGTAGCTTTTAGCATATATATATATATATATATATATATATATATATATATATATTTATATTTATATTTATATTCACTTCCTTGGTTAAATGAACTTCTAAGTATTTTTATACTCTTCAATTTTTTTTGGGGGGGTGTCTAGGGCTGGAACCCAGAGGTATTTGACCTCCGAGCTACAACCCCTGCCCAATTTTTTATTTTTTATTTTGAAACAGGGTCTCACTGAGTTGCAAAGGGCCTCACTAAGTAGCTGCGGCTGTCTGTGAACCGTGATCTTCTGGTCTCAGCCTCCCAAATGCTGGGATTACAAGCGTGCGCCACCACACCCGGCTTTTGATACTCTTCTAAATGGTATTGTTTTCTTCATTTCCTTTTCAGACACAATATTCTCAGTGTATGGAAATGCTACTGATTTTATTAGCTAATTTTCTATTCTGTAAATTTATTTAATTTTTCACCAGTTCTAATAATTTTATGGTAGAGTCCTTAATATTTTCAACATAAAAGGTCATGTCATTAGCAAACAGATTATTTCACCTCATCCTTTTCTATTTTGAATCTTTTATTTCTTTCTCTTGCCTAATTGCTCTGACATTATGTCTAATAGCACAGAAATACAAAGGATCATAGGGTACTTCTATGAACAATTATATGCCAACAAACTGGACCACCTAGAAAAAGTGAATAAATTTTGAGAATAAATTTCTAGAATAAATTTTATACCAACATTGAATCATGAAACAATTAGAAATATAAACAGAATAGTAATAAGTATGGAGATTGAACTAGCAATTAATTATAAGTCCCTCAACATAGAAAAGTCCAAGACCAAATGATTTCTTGGCTGAAGTCTAACAGACATTTAAAGAAGAACTAATAGGAATTCTCAAACTTTCCAAAAAAAGTTTAAGAAAAGGGAATACCTCCAAACTCATTTGACAATGTCACATCACCTTGATTATTAAAGCCAGTTGAAGATAATACAAAAACATGACAGTATCATTGATGAACACAGACGTAAAAATCATCAGCAGAATGCTATCAAATATATATTAAACAGGACATTTAACAAATTGTTTACTATGATCAAGCAGCATTTATCTCTGGAACACAACTTTGGTTCAACATATACAAATCAATAAATAGGACTTCTAATAATAAAAAAATTAAATACAAAACCATATTATCATCTCAATGAATACAGATAAAAACTCTCACTAAAATGGGTATAGTTTTTATCAACAGAATAAAAACTATAACAGGCCAAGCTCACAACTAAACATCATGCTCCATGGGGAAAGGTTGAAGGTTTTTTCTTAATATCAGAAACATGACAAAAAGCCCACTGTCACTATCTTAAGTCAAATCATTTTATGTAAATCTTTCAAAAGCATATGACACCTGTATGAGCTTTGATACAGAGAGAAAACTGACCATCCTGAAACTATTTGCTGGTAATAATCTTCCTGACCAGTTTTTAGGCTGGCTGTCAAAGCTCATAGTTTGACCAGTGAAATAGAATCTGTGGGTGCTGCCTTCATAGTAGGCTTTCAATTTGCTTTCTTGACAAAATTTTGTTGTTTGATGCTTTATAATTTTTCTTTCTCATAAATATGGGTTATAGAGTTCCATTTACAACATTTATTGAACCATATAACATAGATCTTTCTCCAAAAGTAGTGGTCAACTCAGCACCAAATGATATTTTTCCAAAGTATTGGTCTCATTCTTCTCCAAATCAAATATTACTATGCCTCAAATTCAAGTACTGACCATTTTTTTGTAGTTTAGTATAAAAACATCATTCTTGCAGCGAATCTTGGGGTCCTGAATAAACTTAAATCAGAATTCTCTCTTTCTTGAGTCACATTAATGGGTTAACATTACAAAATTATGACCTTTCAGTGGGTAAGGGCTAAATGAGTGATGTGTGCATGTATCCTCTACCATCTTGTACTCCATTAAGATGTATAACTACAATGAACAAATGATTTTTTTAATTATGACCTTTCAGAACATTAGTATATTTGTTTTCAGGTGTCAGAGGTCAGTATGGGCTTAAGCAAAATAAGAAAACAGGCAGAAGTTTGAAATGAACCTAATGATTCTCTCCTCCCTGTTTGTCTCCCTTTTTCCTGAGTCTGGTATCCCACACTCACCCCAAATCCAAAATACTTGCAAGTTAGATTGCACAGCCACTCTAAAGAGTGAAATTATTAGTTCTGCAAAAAAAATCCTTTGAATTTTGATAGATGCCCAAACTTTAAGCTAAAAATATGGTAATTTAGCATGCAGAAGTCCCATTGGAAAGTATCTATACCTTCATTATTCCCCTCAATTTTACTATAACCACAACACTATTCTGAAAAGTATCAAGTCTTTTTTTAAAATTCTATTGGTGTTTGGGAAAGACTCAGAGAGATGGAAAGAGGATTGCCATAAGATACTGAGCTGCAGAACATAGGTGGTCTCTTATTATGCCTGTTCACAAGACTATAGAAAGGGTAGATAGTAACACGGGTGCTGGGAGAAAGCTAAGTTGTGGAACAGGCACTGGTATGTCCAAATGGCATTAAGTAGATCCATGTTTTCACTGCTTCCTCTTTCCTATGCTCGAACCCATCAATAGGTTTCTTGAAATAACCAGTGAACAATCTCAAGTGGTATCCAATCACTGCTTCAGGTGCTTATAGGGCTCCAAAACTAGGACAATATGGAGTAAAGTGATAACCTTCATGGTTGAAATGGCATTCCTCAGTGTTTTCTTTCTTTTTTGGAGGGGTGGGTTTGGATATGGAACCCAGAGGCATTTGACCTCTGAGCTATAGCCCCTGCCCTGTTTTATTTTATTCTTTATTTTGAAACAGGGTCTCACTAAGTTGTGGAGGGCCTCACTAAGTAGCTGAGGCTGTTTGCGAAGCGCAATCCTCTGGTCTCAGCCTTCCGAATGCTGGGATTACAAGCATGTGCCACCATGCCTGGCTCCTCAGTGTTTTCTATGTCATGCCTTTGTCAGTAAATTCATTCATTAACTCATACCTACATACATACATCATTAAACAAAATTTCATTGAGTACCTGCTAAATTCCAGGCACTATTTCGATAGTGAACAAAGATAAAAATCCTTTCTTAGTTGAGCTTCCATTTTATTATTTGAAATAGAAAATAAAACAGACATAATTAAAATAGAGCATATATAAAATGTTATGGAAGAAAAGTAGAAAATTACTAAGTGGAGGAAGGGCACAGTTTTAGTTGGAGTAGTCATGTCTGAGAGATCTAAAGGAAGGTATAAAAATTGTTAGCCATTTTTAAATGCCTACTGTGACCAGGAGCATAAGAACTAGGTGATATACTCAATATTGTTATGCCCATTTTCAAATTAGGTAAGCAATATTCCAAGAGTTTAAAAAACTTATCCTGAAGGTAGTAAAATCAAGATCTAAATCCCAGAATTCTACCAATTTTGCTGTCACTTCCTCAAAATGGGCAACGTAAGCAGCAGTTAAGCCACTTCAGGCCATTTGTGGCCTCTCAGGAATCCTAGGATACCTGTTAGATCCTTTCCAAAGTATGTCTGTATGTCCACACACACACATGCACCCCACCTATACCTGCCTGGCTTTGTACCTTTTATCTAGGGGTATCTTAGTCAGCATTCTCACTGCTATAATCCAAAGACCTGGCCACATAACTTAGAGGAAGATTTATTTGCTCACATTTCCTTTGGAGATTTTGGAGATCAGTATATGTGAAAGGAGGGACCACAGTTCTAGAGCACAAGGCTTTGTTCTCACATTATGAAAGCTAGATGCAAAAGAGAAATCATGGGGGAGGAAAAACCAAGGCCGATAACTCAGGCACCCACCTCCTCCAATCACACTCTACCAGCCGAGGCTCACCACCCAGATAGATCTATTACAAAGGATTTGTCAACTGCTGGGATTGCAACTCTATCAACCCTGAATATTAATAAGTGAGCTCTCTAGGGGACATTCTATATTTAACTATAACAGGGGTTTAATTCTGTTTAAGCTATACGAGTTCTTATTGCTAAGTGACTAGAAGGAGAGAATTTAAAATTTCAGAGTCAGCTGGATCTACAAAGTATTTGTGCCAATGAAAGATTCATTGCTTCATTGTGCAGATGGGCAACTAACACACATGATGTCGGCCCAGTGTTCACTCCTATGACTTCCATTGCTCTGATTAAGGGGGGGTCAGGGTAGATTAACATATTTTTAAAAGATTTTTAACTATAAAAGATAATTTCTTTGACTGCCATATGCCATGCTAATATAAAGAATTCACTTATCCAAGGCACTGAAATAAGGTCTCATTTTGCCTGATTACACACTTTATATCTGAACCTCTACATGTCTATAAACATACTTTTTGCCAAAGGTCCAATATTTTGCGTGCATTATAGTCATACATCTTAATGGGGCACATGATGGTAGATGCATACATGCACATATCACTCATTTAGCTCTTCCTCAATGTCCACCCCATTCCTTCCCCCCTTTCTCCTCATGTTTGGCTTAGTGATTTATTTTGATATGTTTGTGAATATACATCACGTACATCAGGGAATGCCCCTCTTCCCTTCTCTCACCTCCTCAGTCAGGTATTTTTATTTCCTCATCTATTATTTTCTTCTTTGTCTAGAGTTACTCATATGACTCATTTTTCCCTAGCTTCCACATATTAGGGAGAACATCTGATTTTTACTTTTTGTGACTGACAAATCTCCAGCAAAAAAATTAATTAATTAATATGAAAATGACTTTTCAATCACAGTTTGAAATAAAAAACAACAATTAGAAATTCCAGTCTTTATTTAGATTGTGAGGAGCAGATTTGTTTTCCATTCATGTGAATGAAACTTTAAAAAAATCAGTTTATTTTTAATAAATGAAGATAACAAGCATAAAGCCTTGAGGGTGACTTAGCTCGAGGAACTTCCCAGCTCATCCACCTGGCTGCTGGCTCGGCCTTCTGCAAACCAGGTAAGGAGTGCCTCGCTTGCTCTCTTCACCATCCTTTCTGGACAGCTCTAACCTCCTTTGCAGGTTGGCGACACCACATTCACATAATGCAATGCTCCCTGAACTCTCACAGTGGACCCTTGCAGCTTTCAAGAATTGTGATCTACCGAATCCTCCCCAAAATTCTCTGTGGCCTTATCACCCCTGTTTTGCAAAACAGAAAAACAGAGATCTGAATTCTCACCAGTAGCAGGTGATGGATGTGGAATCTAGTCCGAAGTGTATGAATGGCTCCAGGACCTTAGCTTTTTCTCACTTTGCTCCTCAGATACTGTTAATTCATTCAGGCTTTGTATATGCCCCAAGGGCATATACCAGAGTGATTTTATCGCTTGCCTTGTTTAAAACACTATAATTAAGTTGGGCGTTGTGGCACACACCTGTAACCCCAATACTTAGGAGGCCGAGAGAGAAAAATCACAGGTTCAAGGCCAGCCTCAACAATCTAGTGAGACCCTGTTTCAAAATAAAAATTAGAAATGGCTGGTAAAAACTCAGAGGTAGAATACTCCTGGGTTAAATCCCTAGTAGCACAAACAAATGAACAAACTCTAGAAGTGTAATGCACTCTGAATACTTTGTAATCCTGTAATGCAATGAATACTGTCATTGGCCCATGTGTTACATGGGACCATTTGTTTGCACAAAATCTTTCCATTTTCATGGCTACCTTTTTCTCATTGTTCTGTTGTGTTCTAGGCTATCAAGAGTCACTTTGCACTGCCATCAATTTGGTATCTTGTGTATCCCTATTCCCTCGTAATTGTTTTCATATACCCTGTTCTGGTGCTAGAAATCACATAACCATAAAATTGTGTTTAAATTGAAAGTAAAGAGACTCTGAATCAAGTCATCAGGCTTCACTACAAATGAATAAAGTAGATATGATATTTTTAGCATCCTTTGAAACTCAAAACGTATTGAATACTTTAAATTTAGAATCAGAGACTGTTGAAGTAGTTATTATTAATTGTTTTGTACTGAGAATTGAACCCAAGGGCATTCTACCTCTCAACTACACCTCAAGTACTTTCTATTTTTTTTTTGTGTGTGTGTGTGTGTGTGGATGGAATCCAGGGGCATTCTACCTCCAAGCTACACCCCCAGCCCTATTTTTTATTCTTTATTTTGAAACAGGGTCTCACTGAGTTGCAAAGGGCCTCACTAAGTAGTAGCTGAGGCTAACCTCAAACCACAATACTCCCATCTCAGCCTCCCAAAAGCTGGGATTCCAAGCATGCACCACCATGCCCAGCTGTCTATATTTTATTTTGAAGCAGAGTCTGGATGTGCTACTGAAAGTCTAGCTAAGTTGCTGAGGCTGTCCTCAAACCTGTGATCCCCTTGTGCAAGCCTCCCAAATACTGGAATTAAAGGCATAAGTCACTATGCCTAGTTTGACATTATTTTTAAGAGATTATCTATTTTTATAATGACCATTTATCCTTACAGGTATGAGATGATATATTATCATGGTTTTGATTTTTATTTCCCTGATGATTAATGATACTGAAAATTTTATAATATACTTTTGGGCCATTTCTATGTTTCCTATGGGAAAATATTTATTAAAAATGCCATTGCCTTTTTTTCTGGGAATTGAGTCAAGGGCATTCTACCTCTGAGCTCCACCCCAAGCATTTTCTATTTTTTTTTATTTTTAAATAAGGTCTTGGTAGGTTTCTTAAAGTCTCATTAAGTTGCTGAGTCTATCTGCAAACCTATGATCCTCTTATCTCAGCCTATCAAGTACTGGGATTACAAGCATGCACCACCACACTCTACCATTGCCTATTTTAAATTTTATTTGTTTTTTTCTATAGCAATAGGAGTTCCTTATATATTTTGAATATTTACTCCTTATCAGATATGTGGTTTGTAAATATTTTCCTTCAATCTATAGGTTGCCCTCTCTGTTGATTTTGTGCTGAAGTTGGAATACTTATATACTGTTCATAGAAATGTAGGGTTATGCAGCTACTATGGAAAATAGTATGAAATTTGAAAAAACTATTTTTAAAAATAGTACTACCATATGATTCATCAATTGCAGTTCTGGAGAGTTATGCAAGAGAATTGAAAACAGAATTTTGAAGAGATCTTTTCACTTCCATATCATTGCATTACTAGTAGCCAAGAGGAAATTAACCTAAACATTCACCTATAGATGAGTAAAGAAATGTGGTGTAGAAATCCAATGGAATATTATTCAGTCTTAAAAAATAAGAAAGTCCTATCACATGCTATGACATAGATGAACCTTGAGGAAAACATGCTAAGTAGAATGTGTCAGTCATATAAGGAAAATATTATTTCATTCCACCTAAATGAAGTAGCCAAAATAGTCAAATTCTGAGAAGCAAAACATAGTATGGTGGTTGCTAGGAGATAAAGTAGCTTCTCCATCTGGAGCTGCATAGAATGGGAGTTACAGATCAATGGGTATAGAGTTTCAGTCATGCAAGATGAAAGGGCTTCAGAGATCTTCTTTACACAGTGTGTGTAGTTGTTGATATTGTCTCATACACTTTTTTTTACCATAATAATAAAAACAGAGAGTAATTACCTAATTCCGCAATTTATTTATTTATTTTTATGTGGAACATATTCAAAATGGCATACATTCAGACTGTTTTGGTGCCCTCTCTCCCCTCCACTTCCTCTTCTCCCCTCCCAACAATGAGTGTCCAGGTCAACCATGCTATATTCATACTTTTACACATATTTGGATGTAGCTCCTCCATCAATCAACTTCAGCCTTCTTCCTCTCCTAGCCTTCCAATCTAGCTTTACTGAGGTTTCCCCTCCATTATCTGGAGTCCCTCTGGTATTCCTAATACTCCCCAGTTTGGGGATATTAGAGAAAAGCATATGCCCCTTCTCTTTCTCTGCCTGGCTGATCTCACTTAACATAATGTTCTCCAGGTCTTTCCATCTTCTTGCAAATGACATGATTTTGTTCTTCTTTATAGCTGAGTAGAATTCCATTGTGTGTATTTCCCATAACTTTGCAATCCATTCATCTTTTGATGGAGACCTAGGTTGGTTCCATATTTTGGCTATTGTCAGCAACTTTTTTAAATAATGAAAAAAATTTGAGGCTTGGAGTGCGCAAGTGGCTTTACCAAATCACAAAGCTTACTAGAGAAAGAACCAGACTGGAGTCCTCACATTCATATCCTTTTCCCTACTGACGCTCAGATTGCCACCTCCTCTTCCTCACCTCCCCCTGAAGAGTCTCCAAGGAGACACCCAAAGAGCTAATGGCTCATCATTCTTGGCATTGATGAAGAAATGCCTCAGACTGATAGCCCTTTGACTTCTGCATGGATGAAAAGATGAGCCACTCACCATTGCCAAAGAGCCCCTTCCATTGTTGAACAGCTACAGTTTTTAGAAAATTATTTCCTACATGGAATTGGATCTGATGCTTATATCTTCTATTTATTTATTCTGATCTTAAGGAATTAGCAAGGAAGAAATTATTTTTCCCAGATATGGTATCTAGTATTTCAAATATTTGGAGACAACTACATTACGTTCATACAGGTCTTCTCTGCAAATCAAACATCTTCACTGTCGAGTTGAACCTCTCAAGCAGCAGGTCATGAGTGATTTTTTTAAGTATAATTTTATTTTTACACTTTTATTGGTGCATCATAGTCTCACATCACAGTGTAACTCAGAGTGATAATGACATTCGTGCACACAGCATGTGGTGAGCTTTCCTGCAGCTCTGTTCCCTCTTGTTCTTCCACATATAAGACATTCAATGTTTAATAGGGTGTGGTCAAGGTAGCCTCTTTTTTTAAATTTTTCTGATGTCCCTGTTCCACATAAACACTAGGCTGTCCAGGGCCTTCCATAGATAGTGCTGGGAGCGCTACCTAAAGATGTGTTAGATGTGATCAAGCCAATGCAATAATCTCCAACACTGTTTGGATACTACACTACTAATCGCAGGGCCTAAGAGAATATTAGGTGTTTGGCAACATATCCTCAACTAGAGCATGATGTATTTCTAGCCAAAGAACTCACTTAATATTTTTTATTTCATATAACTTCTGGTAAATAAGTTTATTTTCTGGTTGTGCAGTTTTCTTTTTGACTGAATTCAGATCTTTGTCATTATCAAAATGTGTGTTGTTTATTCTGTATCCTTCTCATATACCGAGAGCTTTTTGTTATCTAGTAACTGGCCTTTCAAGACCTCTGAGATCTTGTAATCCTTTCTCTGGCTTCATACAAGCCATTGAAAAAATTAAACTTTTGACTTTGTCTAGGGAAGATTCTGTGGAACTCTATAGAGAGTTTGTTTTACCTTTGTAATGGTCCATTAGTGTATATCCCCAGGCCAATCATATACTCAAGCACACACCCACTCAACTATCTTAGCATTCATATTGCTTCCCTGGCTTCACTGCACATTCACAAAATACCAGAATTCCTCCCTCTTGTCTCACTTGCTCTGATTTTAAATGTTATTAATCTTTTCCACTTACTTATTTGTTGAGGCAACAGAGTGTGAAGGGTACAGCTCTGAGGTCATCCTGCCTCATTTGAGTGTTGGCGCCATCACTTACCAGCTATGATACCTTGAGCAGATTAATGAATCTCTCTATGTCACAGTTTCTACATCTATAAATTAGAAATAAAAATGAGGCCTACTTCTTCAAAGAGATATTGAGAAAACTGAGTATGTACATTAATTAATTAACTACTTAATTAATTAAAACACTTAGTGCCTGGCCCATGGACAGCCCTCAAATATGGATGTTGATGATAATATGAACCAATCAGCTATCAGTTTACATCACTTTTGACATTAACCCTAGTAGAGGGAGGAGTCACAAAGCAATGTAAAGTGAGAGCTAACCAGGAACTTATATATGCAACATTAATTTTTCAAAAATAAAATTACTCTACATATAGAAATCATTTTATGTGCTGGAAAACAATCAGTGCTTAAATGAGTAGGGAAATGGTAATGAATATATGTTTAAAATAACAAAATCAGTATTTTTACAGTTTTCTCTGAGCCTAAAGCCTTTGTCCTTTCGTAAAACTCTCTTTTTCATGTTTCTCTGTATTGGCATGTAGGTAAGATCAGATAGATATTAATTTTCTATGTAAAATCAGACATTGAAAGCCAAGATTCCTGGAGGGAGAGGAGATGGCCATGCTACTTCCAGGCTATCTCAGGGATCAGAACAGGTTCTTATTGTAAAACAACATGGATTAATGTACAAAGGTTTAGCATGACTTCATAGTAAAATCAAAAGTATTGAAGGCAGGAATTAAAAGAGTTGTTTATATAACAATATTCTCAAGCAGCATAATTCACAATAGCTAAAGGGTGGAAATAACTCAAATGTTTGCTGATCAATTAGTAGATAAGCAAAATGTGTTATATACATATAATAGGTATTATTGAGATATAAAAGAATTAAATTTAGAAATATGCTGCAACATAGATGAACTTTGAGGATATTTTTCTAAGGGAATAGCCAGTCTGTTACAGAAGGACGAATGCTTGCATGAGTTCACTTGTATGAGTACTCAGAGTATTCAGACTTATAGAGACAGAAAGGAGAATGGTGTTGACAATGTCTGGGGGAAGAAATAATGGAGTTATGTTCCTTGGATGCAGCCTTTCAATTTGATGATGGATATGCAGTAATATGAGTGTATTTAATGATATTAAAACAATATTTAAAATGATTAAAATGAGCCAGACGTGGTGGCGCACGCTTAGAATATCACTGCTCTTGGGAGGCTGAGACAGTAGGATCGCACAAGTTCGAAGCCAGCCTCAGTTAGTGAGGCTCTCAGACTTAGTGAGACCCTGTTTCCAAATAAAATATAAAATAGGTAGGTCTATAGCCTGAAGGTAGAAAGCCCCTGGGTTCCACCCCCAGTACCAACAACAACAAAAAAGATTAAAATGATAAATTCTGTGTTGTGTGTACTTTACCACAATGAAAACCTATTTAGACAGCCAAAATACATCCTCTTCTTCCTCCTCCTCCTCCTCTTCTTCTTCTTCTTCTTCTTCTTCTTCTTCTTCTTCTTCTTCTTCTTCTTCTCCTCCTCCTCCTCCTCCTCCTCCTCCTCCTCCTCCTCCTCCTCCTCCTCCTTCTTCTTCTTCTTCTTCTTCTTCTTCTTCTTCTTCTTCTACTACTACTAATAATAATATTACTGATGTTATTATTTCTTACTCTTTTTTTTGTGGTGCTGGGGATGAAATCCAGGGACCTTCTACCTCTGAGGTACCCTCCCAGACCTATTTTATACATTTTGGAAACAGGGTCTCACTACGTTACTGAGAGCCTCACTAAGTAGCCGAAGCTGACTTTGAACCTGCGCAATCCTCTTGTCTCAGCCTCCCAAGTACTGGGATTACAAGAATGAGCCACCACGCCCAGCTTGCTGTTATTATTTCTAAATGCTAAGATCCATCTCATTTATTCCTCACAACAATCTCAAAAAGTATATCCTATTATTGCCCTCGATTTTGAGATGAGAGTTTTGGGGCAAAAGAAGGATAAGAAACTTGTGTATATTCACAGAAAAGTAAGGACTGGAGTAAGAATTTGAACCCAGTCAATCTGGCTTCTGAGTTCATACCCATATTCTATACTACACTTGGCAAAGCAGACTACCCTCCCAGGCTCTAAAGAGAACCTCAGGCTGTAGGCACAGGAGTACATCCCCCCCAGCCAACAAAGAGGCCCCCAGGAGGTAGCTTACAGCCCTGAGCTGGAGTTGAGTTGCCTAGACTGTGAGCACCTGAGCCAGAAGAAGTGATGCTGGCTGGACCACCCAGGGAAGTCTCTGTCACATTTCTCAAAAAGGCAAGAATTGGGGTTTGCCTCCAGTTCTGAATGTTTCCCAGAGCCTCATAAATATCCCAAACGTGGGAGACCCAGCTGGAGTCCATGGACAAGAAGGCCATGTGGGTGAAATGCCACTTCTTTGGCTTCTGCTATTATTTGGCACAGAAGAACTTGGGAAGTTTCCTAGTGGTAGTTGATTTCTGTTCTTTTCTTTTTCTATCATCATTCTGTTTGTAGAGGGAGTTGTAGAGGGAAGAACAAGAATATATATTATGGTAGAACTTGCTTTTTCCATTTGTATCTATTTTTTCCTACTTTTCAGATCTTTCTTCTATTTCCTGCTACCCACTCACTCCCAACCATGCAGGAAGACAACTGGTGAGATCACATTTGGAGTTAAAAGTGTTCTGATTATGCTACTACTCCTAGGGAAGGATTTTCAAAGGAGAGTTGGTACCAGGATCCAAGTGACAAAATCACCCGATCAACACCCTCTTCTTCCTTTCTTTTCTCACCATCTACATCAGAGTTCGCTGCAGCCCCAGAGGTCCTGCAGACCCAAGGCAATGGACTGACAACGATTTTTGGTCATATCATGGTCACTTGTAGTTTTTTGTGGCAAGAATCCTTTTGCTAGCAATAGCTGAAGTATAAAAGTTCAATGTAAATTTTTTCAAATGTAATACAATTTGAAACAAATTCAAATTTATAAAATGTTGCTAGTTTAGTACAAAAACAATTCATATGCTCTTCACCCACAAACCCCAAGCAAGTGACAGCAAATGCTCCAAGGGTATACCTTATAGCAGAAAGGACCAATCTAAAGTTCTGGGTTATGCTTAGTTGTCACAGCTCTTATTTTCCTTCATCTAGAATAGTCCCTCCATCTTTCCTTTAGTCTCCAGTTCAGTCTTGTCAGTTTCAAAGTAGCTGTTTTGTAGAAGGTCCTTCAGCTTGGGTTGGTCCAACACTTCCTCATGATGAGATCCAGGTTATAGTTACACCTTTTGACAAATATCTCAAAAGTAATGCTTGTGCTTCTCACTGGAATTCTCTTGAGGGAAAGCACTGTTGACTTGTCTCCTTCATGTTGACAGTAACTTTGATCACTTGATGAAGGTGGTGTCTTCCAAGAAACTCTACTACAAAGCTATTTTATGCCATCATACTTATGTATTTTGTGTAGAAATACTGTACGATCTCTTTCATTATTTTACTGCAATTTGCTAGTTTTAGCATCCATTGCTGTCTCTTGGCTGCATTAATTATTATGATGATTGCCAATGGTAACTCCTAACTCCAGTTATCTGTCTACATTTATTAGTTGGCATTCTGATTTAAGAAAGAGCATTGTTTTTTTCCATGTTTTGTGTGTATATATATATATATATATATATATATATATATATATATATCAAGGTTGACTCATGAATTTCTATTTTATCCAATGGATTGTAATTCATTCCTATTATTATTCATTCTGATGCTCAAATTTGTCCTAAATTTATTTAGCAGAAGCCCCTTCCAGCTGGACCCTGTGTCCTTTTCATCTAGCTATAGCATTCTTTGAGAAAATCATTTGAATTGTCCTTTCCCTACCCACTTCTGTAAGCAGCCATTTTTCCAAGAATCTTTGATGCATTTAAGAGAGAGGTAATAACTGGGTGATATGTATTTTCAGATACATTAGGATGTTGCCACCCTGAAGACAACCCAGTAGACAGGGCTCACTCCAATTTCCTTCCGTTCTTTATGTAACCTTGAAATTGAGTCAGGGGATCACAAGGGAGACAAAAATCCAGCAAAGGAGTGTGAAATCAGGCACTTTTTAATTGACACCCCCAGGTGAGCTCTGTGGGGGATATTGTGGGGGAAGGGATGACTGGTCAGCAGAGTTGAACCCCAGAGTGGAAGTGAGGATGTTTATGTAGCTGGGGTTTTGGGGTGGAGCTAGCGAGGCAGGAGAATGCCAGTCCTCTCCCGATATCTGGAGTCTGCCCAACCTCTGCTTCTGGCTTCCAGCACTCTGCCTCCTGCCCCAGCTGCAGAGTCCCATGAGGGGTGGGGACCTGAACTATCATCCTAGCCTTTTGATGATATTGGTTGATGACCAAGTCAATGGCTACTTCCTGCTGACAGAGGGGATAAAATAGGAGCTCCTTGGCCAGGAGAGATCAGGTCATTTGGAGTCGGGAGTATAGCTGCAGTGGGGGTTGATTGAAGGTTAGTTATGCTGAGAAAAATGGAGATAAGTGGCCCCCAATATTATACAGGAGAATTTTTCATGAGGCTGTTGTAACAAAGCCCTTTTTAGCTAAGTAAGGTGATTCCAGTTGGGGTCACCCAAGCAGTTTGGCTGCACTAGGTGTGGTGAGGATCACTGTGAAGGGTCCAGTTAACCATGGTTGGAAATGTCTTGGTTGAAGTGATTTAAGAAGGAATTGGTCTCCTGGCTTAAAGGCCTTCACTGCAGGGCATGAAGCTGCTTCTTCAGTCCCAGGTTGGAGAAGATATCAGTCAGTGTGTTCCCAAAGGTGATGCCTGAGAAGGATGATAGGAAGCCAATGGAGGGGAATCCAAAGGGAGAGAATGATTAAGCAAAGAAGGGTGACCATTCAGCAATTCAAAAAGGCTCATGAGAGTGGAGCTTCGAGGGGTGGCTCGTATGCGGGGCAAGGCCAGCGGTAGGAGTTCAGGCCACAACATTCACACCTCCAGAGAAAGTTTTATTAGATGGTTTTTTAAGAATGCCATTCATTTTTTCTACCTTCCCTGATGACTTCAGTAGATATGGGATATAAAGATTTTAAGAAATCCCAAGGGAATGTGCTACCTGTTGGGTAAACTTAGAAATGAGAGCCAGTATCAGACTAATGAATTAGGGAGTCCAAACTGAGGGATCCTTAAGATCAGTAACAGAGAAATGAGTGAGGGTGTTAGAGCCTGGGTGTCATTTGGTGGGTAGGAAAAATGGCTATTGTAGGAGGAGAGAATAGGAGGCCCAATGTATAGAGAATCATGCATTAGGTTAATGACCACTTTGGCCTCAGGCAGGTTATGAGCCATCTGTCTTCTATGTAGGATTCCCCAAGTTTGGTCAGATGTTCTTGTTGAGCCAAACTGTAGTTAGGCATCAAAATAAGATAGGGGCAGGTGGATTCAATTGTAGTCCTTCCAATTCCTTAATGGGGAGAACAGGAGTATACTAGGAACTAGTAGAGACAAACAGTCAGCAGGAAAAGATAATCAGGAATGGATGGGCAATCATAAGGTTTTCCAAATGGTAAAAAAAGGGGCCTCTAGTGTGTGGGCAGGAGGGCTTGCTGTCAATCCCCTGTACCCAAAAAGGATGGAAGGACTGAGTAGCATGCTCCCACCTCGCTAGCCCTACCCCAAGACCCTGGCTACATAAATACCCTCATTTCCTCTCTCCAGCATGACTCTGCTGACTGATCAGTCCCTCTCCCCACAATATTGATTGGCAGACCTTGCCTGGGGGTTCCAATTAAAAAGTGCCTGGTCTCACCCTCTTTCTTCATCACCCCAGCCACCACCATACCTTACAGTTAATCTGCCTCCATTACTGGAGTCAACATCCATACCCCTGTTTCTCTCTATCTACCCCTCCCTCTCTGATCTGAACCTGCCATCAGAGCTCTCTACAATGGCCTCTTACCTAACCTACTCCTTTTCTCCTTCCCCCGTTGTCCTCCCTTAAGGGACCAACCCTTACCTCCCCCTCACTTTCCTCTGTAAGTCACCATACCTGTTCTAAGGAACCCCCCTCTTAGCCCCATTCTGTGAGGTATACAGTGCAGAGGGCATGGTCCATGTCCATGTCCCTTTCTCCCTCCTGAACCTTGCTCAAATTGAAAGAAAATTGGGTTCTTTTTTCACCAATCCATCTGGTCTTATTTTATTTGGGGGGGGGGTGTTTCTGGGGATGAAACCCAGGGGCATTCAACCTCCGAGCTATACCCTTGCCCTATTTTTTATTCTTTATTTTGAAACCGGGTCTCACTGAGTTGCAGAGGGCCTCACTAAGTAACTGAGGCTGTCCGCGAACTGCGATCCTCCGGTCTCAGCCTCCTGAATGCTGGAATTACAAGCGTGAGCCACCATGCCTGGCCTCTCGCTATATCTGGAGTCTTCCCTACCTCTGCTTTTAGCTTCCAGGGCTCTGCCTCCTATTGCAGGTGCAGAGTCCCATGAGGGGAAGGGAAGCGGACCCGACCTATCACTTTATTCATAGATGATCTTTATTAGGCCTTCCCTGTCTACCTTACTTAAAATTGCATGCCAAAAACTAACTTTTGTCACACTCCATCCTCTTCCCTAATTTCTCCCTATTACTTACTATCATAAAATGCTATAAGTATTACTTGTATTTATTTTTTTAAAGACTGAAATACCACAGGCACCCTGAGGGTATGCATTATTTTAGGTGACAAATACAGGTAAAAATTCTTGTCACTACTGAGCGTGGTGGTGCACACTTGTAATCCCAGCATTCGGGTGTGAGGCTGAGACAGGAGGATCATCATTCGCGGGCAGCCTCAGCTACTTAGTGAGGCCCTCTGCAACTCAGTGAGACCCTGTTTCAAAATAAAGAGGAAAAATAGGACTTGGGGGTATAGCTCAGAGGTTGACTGCCTCTGGGTTCCATCCCCAGACCCCCCCAAAAAATTTTGTCCTCACTAGTGAATAAAATAAATATATAGAAATTGCCAAAAAACAAAAGTTAAGAGAGAGCATTATAATGACCATAAACTCAGAAGAGTTATAGCCATGAAAGAAATGGCAGGAGACTAGAGGTGATGGCTGAGGAGGGGCAGGTGGTGGAAATGACAGTAGAGCATTGTAGTTCAGCAAAGGGTTTGGTGCACTTTCTCGCTATAGGAGTTACTTAGTCTATCTTATTTTTATGAAGATCATACTAGTTACAGAATAGAAAGTAATTTTATAGAGGAAAGTGTTTTAGTGTTGGTATAGTGGTCCAAGAGAAAGTGGTCTAGTAGAGATAATAGTGTATTTTGGGTACAGACTCCCTAGGACCACAGGTGATGGATGAGATGTGATGAGTAAAGAAGGATCCTCAGGTTCATAACTGGAAAAATAGGGAATTGAATCTGGACTTATCTAGTTTCAAAGTCTGTCATATCTATCTTGGCATCAGAGAAGTGAATATTTAGATGAAAAGTCACTTTGTAAAATTTGTTTATACTTCTCCACCTATTAGGCAGCTAAATTCTCCTCTAGCCAAAGTAATGGTGTAGGCCTTTAATACCCAATACTACCATACTTTTAGAGGTCTCAGCAGATGAACCCCAAGAAAGCCCACAAATGAGTAATCACATTCCAGTATTCTTACCCAACACCCTCCCTTTCTTTCCTCCCACAAAATGTTTCTTTTTGTAATTGTCTATAAAAGATTATTGTCTGCATTTTATTTAATTATTCTGTATGAAGTAATTATGAGAGAATAATCAGCCGGTTCGCCGATAATAGATGTTTCATAAAAGAACACAAAAGATGCTAATAAAGGCAGAGCCAGCCCTCATCGCTGTCATTATTAGTTTCTCTACATCTTTAATTTTCATACATTTTTATTGTTTGTCTGAAATTAATTGTCCATTTCTTTCCCCAATCAGGTTTATTGCAAGCAAGCCCCTCTAGATAGTTATACCATTTGTGTGTTTATCTGGCAAATGGCCCAATAGATCTTGTCAACACTGAAATAGATATCTAGGAGCCCAGGAAGAAAAGAATCATAAAATCATTGCATCTTGGCATACTTAAGA
Organism: Muscardinus avellanarius; assembly: GCF_963383645.1. Classification (NCBI taxonomy): domain Eukaryota; kingdom Metazoa; phylum Chordata; class Mammalia; order Rodentia; family Gliridae; genus Muscardinus; species Muscardinus avellanarius. Next base: position 30,148,320 of record NC_137803.1, on the reverse strand, counting down.
ACCTTAAAAGAATTCAGCAACTTCTTGCCATCTCACGCCTGCCTGGATTCTTGTTTTACAAGTGAGGAATGTGAATAATTGGTAAGACTTTTCACAGCTTGTTAGTGGCAGAGACCCATCTCGCATGAATCTAGAATGGTGAAGTTACACTAGGTTTTAACCATTCACAAATGAAATTCAAGTTCTGTCATAATTGGGAGCCATTACAAAGGTGATAATAGGGGTTCTGCCATTCATGTGCATATTGTGCAGAAAATGTTACCTTCAACTACTAAAAAAATATTATTATGAGGGAGGCATTTCAATATAATCTAACAGGATACATTAGTCAACTTGAGATGCCATAAAAATACCACCAGTAGGGTGGCTTACACCACAGAAGTTTATTAGTTCTACAGGCTGAAAGTCCAAGATCAAGTTGCCAGTAGGGCTGGCTTCAGGTGAGATCACTCTTTACAGTTTACAGATGGCTATCTTCTTGATTTTGCCTTCACGAGGCTTTCCTCTGGGGGGGGGGAGAGAGAGAAAGAGAGAGAGAGAGAGAGAGAGAGAGAGAGAGAGAGAGAGAGAGAGAGAGAGAGAAAAGATCTTTTTTGGTACCAAGGAATCAAGCCAGAGGCATTCTACCTTTGAGACACACCCCTGCATTTTAACTTTTTATTTTGAAACACTCACTAAGTTGCTGAAGGTCTTACTAAGGTGCCAAGGCAGAACTTGTGATCCTACCATCTCGGCTTCCAAAGTATTGAGGTTATAGGCATGTATTAATTACCACATCCAGCTCCCATTTTTCTCTTCTTATATGGACTTCCGTCCTATAAGATTAGGGTCTCATTCTTAAGATCTCATTTAACCTTAATCTTTAAAGGTTCTGTCTCCAAATTCACTCATATAGAGAGTTAATGCTTGACAAATAAATTTAGGGAGGACACAATGCATTCCATAGCAAAGGATAATCTAATTCTATAATGCAACCTTGTTTTCTTTTTTACTCTATGCTGATAATTATAATCATTTCTTAGAGGCAAAGCTATGGGCCACAGACACAGGGGGATTTCCAAGCCCTTGAGTTGGGTTGCCCAGAGCTCTCTGCATACCTGCTCACTCCTCATGCAAGCTGGCTGTGGAACTCTGCAGTAAATGCAGACTGTGTATGAGAACAGGCAGGAGCTAATCAACACTTCATCACCCCATTTGTGACCTCTACCTCTTTCACCCTGCACTCTGGATAGGACCACATCTTATTTGCTCTTTGTATCTCTAGTGTCAGATACCAGTTCCAGAACAGAGAAACCACTCAGATTCTTGGATGAATAAATAAATGAATGGATGTTCTCTCAGTGAGATTTGATTACCTAGCATCCCTGCTTAAAACACTTTAGCATATCCTCACCACCCATGCAGTGAAAGCCAGCATCTTTAGTGGGGACTTCTGTGACAGGACCACACACTGTCTCTCTATTCTCAGTGCCTCCAATTGTGGTTATGGTACTTTTCTCCCTGTATCATTGCCCTTGCTAAGCTTCTTGCAAATTTTCGGAACACTAAAGCTTTCCTATACATCTCTTTGCTAAACCATTCCATCTGTCTGGAGGGAAGCCTCTTTTATCTGGCTGAGGGTACCATGAATCTTTCACCAGTTTGAGGGGTCCTCCAGTTTTCTTCACTCCTATTGATTACTATCTGGATGGACTCTCACCCCTGTGTTATATGTGTCCATTAGCTTGTCTGTCTCCCTCTTTTAGGTATGGGGTATTTAATGTATCTGGATATTCTTTCTGTCCAACACAGTGCCTGGTCCTAGGGATTAAGAAGCCTAATGTACTATAAGTTTGTATTATATAATAATCAAAGTCAGTACACACCTATGTAAGAAAGTTTATGGTCTTGGAAGCTCAGGGAATTTGGCTGACTCCTGACTTCCTTCTTTTTCTTCTTCCCAAAAGTGGGAATGTGCCTCTCTTGTCCCTCAGCCCTGCCAGACTTCAAGGTCAATTACATGAGGCAGTGATTTATGAATCTGTCAAACCTTCTGAGAAATTTATGGTGACATATTTCTGAATATCCCTTTCCCCATTCATAGTGACACAGTCTCTCCAGGAGAGACCCCAGGTGTCTCTGTAATGCTCTTCAGCGTTTCCAAGTATCAGCCAGCAGATCACCCCTGGCATGAAAAAGAAAGCCTGAGTTTCTACCTGGTCTGACCACTGCTGAGCTAAATCTCCTTGGTGAGGGTCACTGTCTTCTTTAGGCTTTAACACAAAGAAAGTGTAACCAATTGATGTTTTTCAATCTTGTTTTCTTAAAATGAAACAAAATGCACATTTGCCCAACACTTGAAACAGATAAGAGCAGGCTTGTAATGGTTAGGGGTGCATTTCCTTGTGGGACTTCCCAGGATCTTCAGCATATCATTTGAAAAACCCTACATGACAAGATCTAGGTCCCTTCCAGCCACAGCATTTTGTGACTCTGTGGTAATAGTGTTTGCTTACTTGGAAATGAGCCATCTGGTCGTTTTTCAGATTCTGGGAAATTGCAGACCATCCCCCAGGGCAAAACAGTCTGAGAATGCGTAGGGAGACCTGAGACCTTCTGGAGTTCTGAGATCCAAAAAGTGCAAGGAGGACACAGATGGGAAGAGTAAGTGGGCAAGTCAACACTAGGAGAGGTTGAACAAGTGGAAAATGGTTGAAACTGAAAGAGACTCAGGTGTCTGTTTATATCAGCCAGAAATCTAATGGGGTGAGCACTGAGAAAGAGGGCAATATCAGCAGTGGTCCCATCTAAGTCTTCTTCATGAAGGTAGAAACAACCCTAATAAATCCTTAGACCCATATGGCTGTCTTAGGACACTGCCACAGCCAAAGAAATGATATGTAAAGACCAAAGCTAATGAAAAAGAATTGTGATCCACACTGGTATGTTTGAGAGTTAAGTGTCAATACATAACAATGCTTCTCTAATACCCTTGACTTCCCAGCTCTTCCCCACCCCATCATTCAAGACCTTTTCATTTTGGAAGTTCCTCATTTCCACTGCACTTTCCTGAGTCCACCCCTCATTCAGAGGAAAACTACCTCACCAGACAAAGACCTTGGCCAGCTTTCAAGCATATTTATCCCATGCTAACACCCATCTCAGGCTCTATCCTGATTTTCTCCCCTTTCAGTTGAATCTGCCTCTAATTTTAACCCAGTTTTTCAACTAGAAGGCATCCTTTTGAATACTGTCTCTGACACAGACTTCTGAGCTTTGCACTGGACTTCACTGGCTCGTACTTCAATCTTCCTCCCACTCCACACTGCCCTGTCTCCGCCTGTCCCAACACTGAACAGACTAACCCAGGTCTTCAGGAGAAAACCCTGGCTCAGTCAGGCTCAGGAGCCAGATACCAGCAATTCTTTTCCTCTCTAAAGCTTCTTCACATAAAGGCTAAGTCTTCATAGTTCCTCAACCACAAGGTAAAAAGAAGGCATTTGTTCTCGCTGTTGTCCTAAGCAGTGGATATTTTCTGATTTCATCTTTTAAAACCCTGTGTTTTCTCTACTGGCACAAGATACAGTCCTAGTGCTGATGTGTGGTGCCTTTATCTCATTGATGCCTCAACTAACACACACACCCTGTGTCTGGTGGCCTTCCAAGGAGGTGACTGCCAGCTCTACTCTACAGGCCTGCTTAGGAAACTCTGCCCTAGAAGCAAATCTTACCATTTTAGCTCATATAATAAGCAATCGCAATTATGAACCTCCCCATGTCGCTTGCTTAATTATTACCTAAGTCAGATTGAAATACATTTGGTGGAAATCAAGCTGCCTTCCTTTGAGCTGAGCCACAAATGCTTTAGTCTTCACTGTTAATATCATTGCTGGAGAAATCAAGCTGGCATATGTTTTCAGTAACCACCACTGAGATCATTTTTCTCTCTCTCTGGGGTAATTCTAAGAAAGAAAAGCATTCAAAATATTATATTTGCCATTCCCTAGCACATTCATGTCATGTAGCACCTACAATTAATGAGTGGTACTTGTGAGCATATGAGTCATTACAGCAAAGCGTTTAATTTCATTCTTCTCCAACGTGCTGATTTAATCCACCCCGAGTTAAGCCGGAGCAGCAACACACCTTTGCTGAATAGAGTACCAGGAGATAACATAGTGTGTCCGAATGACAGCTATTTTGCACATGTACGGAGCGATTTCCAGCCTGGGATCTCCAAGAGTTGCCTCTCACATGGTAATTGATGGCACCTCTAAGTGTTACATTAAACATTTAATTGAACAGTTAAATGTGGATTAATGAGGCCATTAATTAATACAGCAGGGAAGTCTGCAATTCTTATCTGTGGACCACAGAGAGGATTTCCTCACACCATGTATTTGAAACTCTATCATGAAAATTCAAAATTGTGAAGCTGTTGGGAGTGGGCGAAGGAGTGTGATCTGAGTAGAACTAGCATACAGCTGCCAGGAAAATGTAGAATTTGGAGATATGACCAAGCTCTACTATAAACTGCTGTGTGACTTTGTATTAATAACTTTACTTCTCTGTCCTTGGTATCCTAATCTGGAAAAATTAGGGGTATACAACATTTTCCCTAAGAGTTCTTTTACTTAATTAGCACCTTAAGCCTGTGAATTTAACCAAATGAATCCTGCAAGTTGGGTTGTTCACATATCTGTTGACTTCTGCTCCTCAAACATTGGGCTCAGAGCTCTAGCCCCACTAGAAAAGCACTAAATTTTGGGTACAAAACTACCACCTTCCCTGCTCCTGCAAGAGATGAAATTCTAGAAATCAATAGAGGCACTTAATTCTCCAGTTACTTGTCCTCAATCTCCCCCCCTCTTCTCTTCTCCCTCTCATTTTCTCCTCTCCTCTTCTCCTCTTCTCTTCTCCTCTCCTCTCCTCTCCTCTCCTCTCCTCTCCTCTCCTCTCCTCTCCTCTTCTCTCCTCCTCCTCTCCTTTCCTTCTCCTCTCTCTCTCTCTTTCTCTCTCTCTCTCTCTCTCTCTCTCTCTCTCTCTCTCTCTCTCTCTCTCTCTCTCCCTCTCTTTCCTATGTCATGTCCTGCAGACTTTACCCAGCCTAACATGATGGACCAATCACCCGAAGTATCTATAATTGGGAGCAAATACATTTTTCTTCTCTAAGTTATGGTGAGCAGGTGTTTTGGATTACAGTGTAAGAATGCTAACTAAAACACCTACTCACTAAAACTTAGTTATAACCTCAAAATCAGTACTTCTTTGTTTTCAGAGACACTCAGAGATATGTACAGAATGGTAAAAAGGTCAAGTCACTGGATGTGTGCCTTTCTAGTTGAGGTCAAATAAAGCAGTGCTTTGTCTTCTTGTTTCAGCTCTTATGGCAAACAAGTGCCCCTTTGTAGCCCATTTTTTTTTATCACCTATTATGTATTTTTGTTGGTGGTTTTGCTGTTGAAACTGTCTCCCAATGTAGTGGTGAAGTACTATCCAGTGTCCCAAAGCTCAAGAAAGCTACTGATATGCCTAAAGAGAGAGAAAGCACATGTATTAGAAAAGCTCCATTCAGGTCTGAGTTATGTGCTATGGGCAGTGAGTTCAATGTTAATGTATTAGGTATATATTAAATGTCTTTAAACAAAATACATATAAAGCAAGGTTACTCATTGATTGGTTGACAAAAATGTTGCAACCACATGTTTTCAGTAATCTAACCCCGTTTTTATCCAGGAGCAATGGCTCAGTATTCACTAATTCAATGATTGCAGCAACATTCTAAAAACATACCTACTGCAAATAGTGAGGACTCCTGTGTGTGTGTGTGTGTGTGTGTGTGTGTGTGTGTGTGTGTAAATGAGTTTAAGTACTAGACTCTAACTAGAGAGGAGCATAATTGGCAAATTTATCCAGTGTTTTTTTTTTATTTAGCCTGTTAATCTCATGAGAAGTTGCTAATTTAAGTGAGTGCTTCAGCTTTTATTGAAACAAATGAAAGCTGGTTAGCTCAGTCTTTCGACACAAAGGACTTAGCCTTGGAAAACCAAACTTCATTGTGTTAAAAACCTTAAGGAAATTGTTCAGCAGAAACACAATGAAGGGATGTTACTGTGAATGTAAACCAAGTTCATAACTTCTTCATAATACACAGATTCAGTTCTCCAAACCATCCACATTGCAAACTATATCCTCTCCATTATCTCATACATCACCATCCATTCTTCAGAGTGTATTAGATCTCAAATCCTGGTGCACAGACAATGAAAACGATGAGTCTTCACTTCAAATCCCCACAGTATTATTGGTAAATAGGACAATATGGGAAGACCCCTGAGAATAATTCAGCCTGGACTAGAGAGTAACTGTCAGTGAAGCCACCCAGAAGACCAGATGCTGGAACTAAGAGATGAGGGGCAGCGAGCACAGTGTCCTAGCTTGGTATTGACCCCCTACCCCCTATTTACCCTCTTTTCAAGGGTTCATAACATTTATTCTGAAAAGCACTAGAACAGACAGCATGGCTGCCTCATGACTGAGTTAGCAACTCAAAGGCTGACTTCTCAAGGAAGCTTTCTCTAGAGAAGCCCTGTACTCTATGAGCATATACAATCCCCACCAAGACTAGGCTTTCATCCTTCCGTAAGACTTCTTTCTCCTTCTACCTTCGCACTTACTTTACTATATCATCAGTTATGTTTAAATATAGAATGTCCCCTGAAGAACTCACATATTAACCTTCAGAGTTGATGCAATTAGGACACAAGGGCTGTGATCTCATTAATGGGTAGATTCTATCTGATGCACTTACTGGACAGTAACCAAGGCAGGTGGGGTGTGGCTGGGATAGGTAGATCCCTGAGGGCATGGCCTTCGGAACTCCGCTTTTGTCCTTTATTCTTCTTTCTTGTTTGCTATCTTGCTTCTGGCCTTCATTAAGTGAAAGCAGAACCCTTAATCTCATCTCTCTGCTTTTGCTGCCACACCCTGAGATTTACAGACCCTGGCCTCACATGAACTAAACATGAGATCTCCAAAAAACTGTGAGCAAATAAGTCTTTCTTACTCTAAGGTGTGTGGTCAGTTGTCTTTGATTAAGAAGTAGGAATGTTGACAGGGACATTATCTATCTCCTCCAAAGAGAATACGTATGGCCCTGAAAGCAGAGGCCAAGTATTTTTTTTTATTGTGGTTCACTGTTGCATCACCCATCATCTTAAGCTTTGCCTGGCATAAGCTATTGAACTACTGAATAAAGACTGGCGTAAGGCTAAGGTCTCTTCTATGAAGTCACAGCTTTGGTAGGAGATTTTGCAAGGTTACAATAATTATGGAATTTTTTCATATAAAATGATATTTTTTATCCTGAGAAATTAGTATACATTCTATGAGTATTCTTAGTTATCATACACTATGCTTTTTACTGCTTAATTCTTTGACCTAATAATGAGTAAAGTGGCATTAGCTAGAACTGAAAAGAGAGAAAAGGGCAAGGTTCCAGGTATTCTTATACTCCTAAATGTAACTTCTGGCACCAGGAGCTTGGCCCATGTTCTCAGCTCAAAGTAGAAATTTCTACATTTCCAAACAGCTCATGTACCTGCTATTGTTGTATCTCTAACTTTCCTTTATGAGCTTAAGAATCTCAAGGCAGAATCCCAAGGGAATTATTTACTTCTTCTCAGCCCCCTTACATTTACTTTCTATCAAGACCCCTTCTGTCTGGGTATCCAAAGTAAGAAAAACTACAGTGGGATGTAACAAAGGTCATTAGTGTTCATCACTGGAAATGGCCAGGGGTCAAGATGGCGAGTCCTGAGATGTTCGTAGAAGAATGCTGTCAAGACTCAGCCCTTTTCAAGTTTCTTACCTCTTTCTTGTAGGGATTGTATGTAGCAGGTGGGCAAAGAGCTGTTCGGGTGAAACAAAGGCAAATCCTCTCTGAAGGGTTTAGCTGCTACTCATAGCCACACAAAAATTTAGAATAAGTGTCCAAATCTTCTGATTTTTCAAGATAAATCAGAAATCTGATTTGATATCAAGGGTTTTTTTATATAGTCTGATTTTTTGAAATAAAAAGCATCCTCAGATTTTCAGTTTTGTTGTTATTGTTTTAGTTTTTCTTAAATTCCTTTTGCCAGTCATTAGGGTGGAGATAAATAGAACCTTGTGCCAATCCTAGAGGAGAATTAGGTCCAGGAAAAAGGCTAATGTTCATGCATAAACATATAATTAATTATACACAGGAGCTTGTCATCTAATGCTATGTACAGAAAGAAAGAGCATTAAAAATTTTATCAAGCAATTTTGCTAAGGATAAGCTCCTCTCTTTAGTAAACAAGAAACTCAACCATTTCTTCCTTTCCCCTAAAAAAAATGTTTTTTTTCCAAAAGAGCATCATAGTTGAGCTAGTTGACTTATAGAGTTTGCATAGAGAGCTGTGTTGCAATATGATATTTTTAAAAAGGCTAATAAAAGTGATTCCATCAATAGCATGCCTGTATTACTAGCATGTTTAAGCAACAATACCATCTTGGCATTCTTCGGCTCCCTTCCTTGTTTTCTTTCCTTTGAGCTGGATTCAAACTCAAGTCCCCAAACCCCAGGGTGGCACCTTTTCTCTTTTTCCTTAAGAAGAAGTAAGTAGAATTATAAGGTTAGGCAAAGTGCATAATTTGGTCCCTAAGCCATAGTTTTCTCATCTACTGGTAAGATAATAAGCGTGCTACTCCTTTGGTATTTTTTGAAGATCAAGTAGGATTATACAGGTAAACATTATGCGCATGGAAGACCCTATAGGTAGTCTAAGAGAGTATGGTAAGCAAGAAAATTGTGTGTAATGTTGTATGTGAAGAACAAAGACCTGTGCCCGGCACAAAAAAGGTTCAATTAAAGAGAATCAATATCCTTATTACCAAAAGGGGTGTGAATACTCCCTTGCTGTGAAGTACAGCACATAAATTCTAATTTACTGCAAATGAAATGAGTTGTTCATGGCAAACTCAGATTTATGATTAAATGAGTTGTGGGTGAACTTTGACCTGGCTGAAAATGTCACTCCTGGGTTTCAGGCCCAACATTCAGGCCTGACAATGAACCACTGCAGAACTGAGTTGAGGTACAAGGTACAGAGTCCAACCCCGTATTCCACCGTAGGAAGCTCACAGTTGGAAAGTGTCCCTCATTTAAAAAACATAATGGTATACTCAGAATTTTCCACAATTTTTGAATTCTGAGATAATGATGGTTTGAGGACAGAGGAGTATCTAATAACTTGAGGGAAATTTTTTTTTCTCTCTCTTACCAGTCCTTTTTCTCTTCCTACCTATCCATTCATGTACCAAATAGGGTCTGAATCAGAACATTTGGGCACATAAGCAATCTACTTTTTTTTCCCAGAGAAAAGTTAGTCCTCTGTATAATTTTATAATGCATCAATTTATTACAGACACAGTGGGTCTTCCCATGTGCCAGGTACTGTGAAAGCAATGAGGATATAAAAATTGTGAAAGACAGTCCATCCAGGATCTCATAGTCTTAGAGGAGGACTACCTTTATAAGGCCCCAGCCATCTCTTTTCTCCTTTCAAAATTCCTCTTATCCTAAGAGCCCAGTATGTTAACTCACTCTCAGGAAAAAGTCTGATCAACTACTTGGCATTAAAGTTTTCACATTAAACCAAATCAAGGTGGCACCTATTATTTAAAAGAATAATATCTTAAAGAGAAAAGGGTGTCTCTCAAATTTTAGACACTTTGCAAAATGGCAGAATGGAATAATATACTATTAAAATATGTTACTTTTTAGAAAGTAGTATATAGTATATTATTCCATTCTGCCATTTTGCAAAGTTGAATTTGAGAATATGTTATTTATGTGTAATATTTATTATTGTTATTGTTGTTGTCTTTATGTGTTATTTATTTATTTATTTATTTATTTATTTATTTATTTATTTATTTATTTTTGGTGGTACTGGAGTTCCTGGAAACCTTTCTACCTCTGGGATACACTCCCAGACCTATTTTATATTTTTATTTGGAAACAGGGTCTCTTAAGCCAGCAAGGCTGACTTCGAACCAGTGTGATCCCCCTGTCTCCGCCTCCCAAGTGCAGGGATAACAAGTGTGTGCCACCACGCCTGGCTAATTTTTATTTTTTTAATTGGTGCATTGTAGTGATACGTCTTAATGGGGTACAAAACGGTAGAGGCATACATGCACAAATCACTTAGCCCCTCTCCAATTGCCACCTCATTTTCTCCCCCCTCCCTCCTTCTTATGTTCAGCTTAGTGATTGACTTTGACGTTTATGAATGTATGTCATGTACATTAGAGAATTTTCCTCTTTCCCCTCCCATCCTCTCAGTTAGGTTGCCTCATTTGCTCATGTATGGTTTCTTTTGAAAATGTAAATGAAGCACATTTTTATCAGTGGGTATATACTTGCTGTTGCTGAAATGAGCTGGGTATGTGTCTACCAAACATGTCTTGAACAGGATATGCCTTGGCTTATTGCACAGGTGTAGAGAAACTCCTATACCTTGTAGCTACCTTCATCACAGATTAGTGGACAGAAGCTTATGTTTTGGAGCCAAACTGAGATTTGGGAGTTGGGAAAGTGAGGCTTTTTCATCATTTTATCCAATTTTGAACAACTGAACTCTTCTGGCTTTTTCCAAATAAATGTGTTGTTTCTTGTGCTCTTTGGAATACCCATTATGTGAGCATACCATGGGATGTGATCGCATACTGAATTCTTCCATCAGAGTTCCTTATCTGAGCTATCTCTACTGTTAGATGGCACATGTCAAATATTAGTCATAATTCAAACTAAACCATCAGCATATTAGATTTTTCTGCCATTCTAGATAACAGCAGTTCCAATGGCTCTCACACTTCCAAGTGTAAAAGAATTGCCACTTCAAAGAGTTCAACTCTTCCCCAATTTTTATTTAGAAAACTGATAATGGTTGAAATAAGCCACAGGGGGTCAAAGAGCCAGGTGGCCAGAGAGCTTATACCCAAGATGAGAAAAGCCTTGCTACCTGCTGGTTTAATAGGCTGCCCTTATTTCTAATGGGGCTTGAGTGGCGCTTAAATCGAGGCGGAGAAACCATATCAGAGTGATCTTAGCATTGAACCACCCGACATTGGGTCTGTGGGGGATATTTCATCATTGTCTGCTTGACCTTTGGCCCCTTAGACTTACAGCCCATCATTTCTTGGAAGCAGCAACTAAAAAAGCTATTTGTTCCCATCGAATGTACCTGTCCTGATGTGCTGTCAACAGCTGTTTGCATTGCTAACTGTGCCAAGGGAAAACAATTGATACCAGCAAACTCGGATTTCTAACCACCTCTTTTTATTTTTGTCACTCCTGGTGCTAATGATGACCTATATTCTCTACCATAATGATTATCTTAAAAGTCTTTTTGGCTTTGAAGAGAGCGTTTGAGTCCTAAGTGCCTGTATTGTGAAAGAATATAATATGGAGAGGTCTATTATCTTAGAATTCATTCGTCTATTTTTTTTCTTTTTTTTTTTTGAGGCAGTGCTGTAAATTAAACCGCTTGAGTTGGCTTTGTAGGTTTCTTTTTTCTTTCCTTTTTTTTTTTTTTGCATACACAGCAAGGATAACTACACCTCAGATTTATGAGCATTGTGAACAGGTTGCCATAGCAACCACTCTGGCTGCTCTACACCAAATAACCTTGTCATGTGAGCGTTTATCACAGGAACATCAAGGACTGGATTGCACTGTACGCTCTTTGGCTAAACAGCAGGATTTTTCTGAATAATAATTGGTCATGGCCTTTTATTCCACCAGTCAGAGTTAATCATCCTCGGAATCTGAAATTAACCATAATGCATTCAAGTCGCAGAGTGCAGCCATTCAAAAATTCCTCATTGGGGGGAAAAAAACTTTCCAATGATCTTTGCTCTTTGTTGTATATGATCATTGTTGTTATTGTTATTGTCATTATCATTGGGAAGGCTTACGAAGAGGAAGATGAGACTTTGAGAATAGTATATAGGACTCATTAACACATATAGAGGTAAAATGAACATTTTAACTAACCTATTATTTATTAGAAATAAAAGATATTTTAAACTGCCACCACATCCAGCAAGGTTTTTTCCTCTCAAATTACCTTTCTAGAACATTTGATCCTTTGAATTCATTTTATTAGGCTAATTTATTTTCCATGCTACATGTTTTAATACAAATCCAGAAATCTCAATGTGCCTCAGATGTATCATCTTAGAAGTAAAAATGAGTAGGGTGTAAAGGACCAGTGAAGACCCAGAACCCACACAGGATGTTAGTGTGTATTGTGCAAGTGACACTTTTGTGCGTGTACACAAACCAGCACCAGACCCTAGAAAGAAAATAATTATATAACAAGGATACAGCCAGCTCTCTCTCTCTCACATAGGCATTATGTTAGCACTGGGATGGGTAAATTAAAAAATATCAGCATTGTGGTTATTCCTCAACAGAAATGTTTTCTGGTGTCTGAAGGGCTGAAAACTCTACAACACATAGGGCCCAAACTTCAGCAAATTCACCAAACTGTGTTTTTGGGGGGGTATCTTTACACCTCCATTTTTGGTGACTCTCTTCCTTATCTCTTATTTTGGCAATTCTCTGGTTCCTGAGTCTAATTTCTTATAGGTCTTCCATCATCATCGTTATTATAGCAACCACCAAGCCTTTTAAGTGAGACCTCTCCCAGAAATAATTACACAAAAAAATATAAAAAATAAACATTGAATCTTCAGTGGAAGAATTTCAGAAACCAGCAAAGAATATTTTTCAAAGGACTGATTGAAAGAGGAAAGGACATTTTTTAAAGCTCCTATCAAGTCCTACCTTCTAGGGTGCCACCAACTTCACCAACTCGTTTTATGAGAAAGACCTGCAGTCAGCTCAATAAAATGAAGCTAAATAATTGGATCTGGAGATGAAAAATAGCTATGTGGGAAGATTTTTGGAGGCAGCTTTTCAGGAAAATGGCACCATCCATCTCATGTCATATTCCTGCTCTTGTCTTTTATGCTGTTCTCCCTTTGAAATAAATATATGTATAGTATAAGGCAGGCAGTAAGCTGAGTTTTAGAGAAGCAAAAAGAACTGAGTGGTATTGGGAACACAGTAGATCATTTATTCATCAACTATGTATTATATTCCTTATAAATGTCAAAAACTTTGCTAAGTGCTATGGGGGAAACAGCAGTGAAGGAGATCTGATTCCCATCCTCTGGATAGTAGACAGCTGGGAAGGGAGAGGAAACATGTACACCACAATGTGGCGAAGAATCTTCATGGAGTTGAGCCTGGATCCCAGGGCTCGCAAGGCACACTGTGACCTGGATGATCCCCAGAGCTCTTCATAGCTTCTGGTTCTGTTAGGGAGGTGTGTATGACATGGGTAGGCGATGTTTAAAGTGTGGCTATAAGGGCAAATGATTCTCTCTCTGATGCCCTTTTACTCTTCCTTACTCTTGACCATCAAATTTGCTGCTGAGCAAATTTGTCTTGCATTGTGGAGCCAAAAGATGCTCAAAATGTTATTTTTATCTCCTTTTTTCATTTTATAAGATCTATGAGGAATAAAAGCAATCTGTCCTTTGCACTTTCAGCCAAGTGAGCATTCTTCTTGCTATGAATACTCAACAATGTGTCACCTCTGACTCTCTCTGCTTAGAAAGAGCAGCTCTGTTGGAGGAATTCTGTGCTACCTAAAGCTGCATAACAGATTGCTTCAAAAGTTAATGGCTTGGAGTAGCAATGATAATGCAACATTTCCCATGGTTTTTGTAGGTCATGAATTCAAGAGTAGTTTGAATACACATTTTGAGCTAGAGGTTGAATACACATTTTTGAGGTAGATAATTCACATGGCTGGCAAGATGATATCATCTGTTGTCAAGAGTTTCTGTTCTTAAATATCTGAATATCTTCACAGAACTACTTGAGTGTCCTCACAACATGGTTCTGACTTCACCCAGAGCAGGGCCTTTATGAATCAGCCTTGAAAGTCATATCTTTGCACCTCGTAGGTGTGTGAGACAAAAATGGGTCATAGGAGGAACTCTAGATGAGAAAGGAAATCCTATAGAGGAGCAAATAAGACAATCTAAATGAGGGCATGAGAGGGGAGAAGAAAGAAATTCTCTAAAGCACACAATATACTTAAACATATGGAAGTCAGCCACTAAGCCAAGCATGGGAAGGAGGGATGGGGAGGGAATGGGGTGGGAATTGGGTAGGGGCTAAATGGGTGATGTGTACATGTATGTACACACAAGTTTTTTACCCCATTATGATGTATGAATACAATGCACCAATACAATTTTGTAAAAAAAGAAAAGGGACCACTGTCTTCTACATATGTCATGGTTAAGTGGTATTCATTTAATTTATTTCTTTAAGTGTTGATAATGATAAAATGGTAGTCAAATTATTTTAAAAGTGCATAAAGCACAAATCATTATATTTTAGCTTAAACATATATGTGTATATTTATATGCCAATCTTTTGATAAAAGATCAATGTCTTTTAAAATAAGGGTCTTCTGCATCATCTTTTTCTTAAAATCTTTTCCAGAGCACATCATTTACATTACCTAGTTCTAGTTTCTTCAAGATGAATCAAGAACCTAAGGTGTATTTTCTATGTGAATGCACAATTCATTTAGAATTTTATGATTTCTCACTAATCTCTTAGAGTTGTCACACACACTCAGTTCAACATTGATTCTTTTTTAATCAACTTCCCATTTACTGACTCTTTCCACAGCAATCAACTTAGTTTTTATAAAAACAACAACCCTCTGCATTCAAATTTCACAGTTTTGCATAATATTTAAATATATTACATAAGTTATAACTACAACCAACATAAAAAGGTTTGGGAGCAAACACAATTGAGTCTCTGAAAGCATACGACTCAATATATAGGAGTACAATGCACCAATATCTTAGGGAGATGTGTGCTAGTCCTAAAAGTTCATTGCAATGTCTTGATGGTGAGATGGATAGCAGTTGTTACGGTAATGTGTTAAGGCAATGTTATAGTCAGTATTTTTACCCTGATTGCATTTCCTCAAAACTGTGGGTAAAATGACTGAGCTTTGTATTCCTTTCCCCAAAATCAAATTAGTGCAGGTAACTGCACTGGCTATACAGCTGGTCAGACAATTATCAGTGAACCCACAATATCTTCACCAAGAATATAGAAGAGATCTGATGAAGACCTCAGAAGACAAAGAGATGAATGTTGAAGAATTAATTATGTCTGGTCCCAAATTTTAGATTGCTAATATGGATCAGTCTCTAATTCAGTGCTGAGTAACAATGTCCACGCATTAAGTATGTTAGCACCAGTCTCAGTAGGCTGGATGGGCTTTTTGGAGTGAGGTATTTTGACTTTGGCTTTGAGTACTATATGAAACATCCAGAGAGACAGGAGGTTTATCCCAGGAAAGTGTGAATAAGTGGAAATGATAGGAATGTTCGTGGAACAGCAAAGAGAACATGATGTTGAGAAGTCGAAGGTATGATTTGTCAGGGAAGGTAAGCTAAGGAGGTTTAGCAGTTTTATTTATTTATTTATTCGGATCTGGGGATGGAAACCAGGGGCATTTGACCTCCGAGCTGCACCCCTTGCCCTATTTTTTATTCTTTATTTTGAAACAGGGTCTCACTGAGTTGCAGAGGGCCTCACTAAGTAGTAGCTGAGGCTGTCCATGAACAGCGATCCTCCGGTCTCAGCCTCCCAAATGCTGGGATTACAAGCGTGCGCCACCACGCCCAGCAAGGTTTAGCAGTTTTAATACACTCTTGGAAACAGGAAGCCATGCCAAGTTTCTGAAAAGAGAACTAGCGTGGCCAATGGGGTATTTTAGTTCTATCATCCTGGCAAGAGTACATTAGGAAGATTCAAGTAGATAGAGGCTGAAGCCAGGGCAAGTTTGCAAAGGGAATTAGAATGATTGGGAGAGGAAAAATGAAAAAAAAATCTTTAAAAGGTAGAGTTTATGAATATAGAGATTTCACTAGGGAAAAAAAAAAAAAAAAAAAAAAACGTTAGATCTGGGATCCATAAGGTGAGGGGGAGATAAGAGGAAGAAAGGCAGAGTCCTAAATCAACCTTGAAAGTTTGAGTCTAGGAAGACAAGAGAAATAAGAACTGGTACCAGCTTTTCAGTATGAAACCCAAGAAGAGAAGCTTGTGTGAGCAAGGGTATGAAGAACACAAAGTTAAGCTTGTAGTGGCCCTGCCACCATCTGTCCTCCTGTCCTTGATCTCCATTTAGACAAGAGACACTTGGCCCTTAGTTAAGTATGTGCTTAATTTCAGTCTGATTCTCTTTTTGTCATCACAAGGTAACCCTGTCTGCTCCCTCCAGTCTCTCATTTCTACCTTTCCATTGTTCGCTCTGCCCTCCCATTTTTTCCGCTCATCCTATTACCTAATATTTCTACCCCATTAAGGACAAGAGGCCCTCCATTAGGACTCACACTCCATTGTGTCACACATCATTTAAATATCTTTATCACTTTCCCATTGGGAAAAACAGTAATTGATGGTATTCCCATTTATCTTCACTGTCTATGCTCTGTTTGGGGAAAAGATGATGGTTTCAAATAGCTCATTATTTATTTTCCACTCAGGCTCAAGTTGAATTCCAGCTCTGTCCTTACAGGGACAGTCAGACTTCTCACAATCCCATAATGTTTTATGAGCAGTTTTACAATCCAGGCGCTGTATTATCATGTCCTTCTGAAAGGTGGTTATGTGGATTGGCAGGAAACAGGAGCTGAAAGACAAGATAATCTGTGACAATTTGACAGTGGGTTCACAACCCTGACCTGGTGAAAGCCTTTTTCTGTGAAGTGCCCGTGTTAAGGAGCCTCTGAGGTGGGAGGGGATGAATACTAATGTTTTCAAATGCTCTCATATTTAATGGCAGAGTACATAAGCCAAGGAGGTATATCGGCACATTCTAACTGTAAGACTCCTTCATAAGCATCTAGGTTACCCCATTCATTTTAGTGATATAAAATGTGTTCAAACATTTACACACATACAAAGACAAGCTCAGGGCCAGAAACCACACTTTCTGATAGTAAAAAAAAAAAAAATCTTAGCCGGGCGTCGTGGCACACGCTTGTAATCCCCACGCTTGGGAGGCAGAGACAGGAGGATCCCTCAGGTTCTAAGCAAGCCGCGCTGGCTTAAGAGACCCTGTTTCCAAATAAAAAGTATAAAAATAGGTCTGGGAGTGTAGCCCAGAGGTAAAAAGGCTTCCAGGAACCCCAGTACTACAAAAAAAAAATCTTTAAAATTATGTTTTGCTAAATACATCACAAATATATACACCGTGTCTCTTCAACCATCCTAAGTAGAGACATACAGTAATTCTGACTTGATGCTTTACGCTGGGAAAACAAAGTGAGGAGAAGTCCTAGGAATTGGCATGTCTTTGTCTCATCCCCAGCGTTGGTGCACAGATGCTCCATTTTTTATTTACCTTGTCAGACTGCATCATTTCACTCAAGATTTATTGAGTCAATATGGAGTTCTTTCCATCCTTTATTCATCTCCCTTTTAGTTTTCTACAAGAGAGAAAGAAGAGTAGCTTTTCTCTGCCACATTCGGGACATGCTGACCAATGCTATCCCTGGGGCTGGATTCTGGAGAGATGGCTGAGATGGATAGAGGAGGGGAAAGGTTTCACATTACACCATCAATTAGAAATCGTAGCTGAACCTGGTGCAGATGAGATTTCCTATAAGAAAATGAAACTGGGGGGTACAGTGTTTAAAAGACCTTAGGTGAAGCACAGTAAAAAGAGCACTGTACTTGGCCTTGGTATCTGATTCTGACTTAGCTACCAAATAACTTCATGACCTTTATGTGTCTTTATATCTTGACAAATAAGGGAGGTGGTTCTGCTGACTCAGAGACACCATCTATCTTTAGCATTCTGAGATTCTGTAGAGGCTTGCATCTGGAAAGATGGAGAGCAACAATTTCAGGGAACACAGGCAGAATAAGAAGAGGCTAATGGGAAGCACATGGTGTGGCTGGCTAGAGGCAGGAAGAAAGGGGATCGGGTCAGCAGACCTGGGGGCTTACCATGAAGACTTCACTTCTCCAGGGACAGATTGTTTCCAAAATCACAAGTGAGCACAGGCACAAAAAGTTGAACACCCGTAACTTACTTTTTCATAGCTCATCAGAGAGGAGCAATTCATAATCATCTCCGTTGACTTTCAAAACACCCTTGTGAAGGATACAGATTCTATCATCGTGTGTTTACAAATGAGGTAACTGAGACTGGAAAGGTAAAAGACTTTCTAGGATTTATCGTCTATGAGCTGAACTGGAAAAGACCCAAAGTTTCCTAGGTTGTAGTGATAGGCCTTTTTTTTTTTTTTAAACTCAGTTTGCTATAGTAATCACTTATATTTCTATGGAACTCTTTGTTTTTTTGAACATGTTGAAAAACCATTACCTCATTTTTTATTTTATAGAAGCCCTGTCAGTTGGGAATTCTAGGGGGTATTTTTCCTGTTTTATAGATGAGGAAACTGAGACCTGGGGAAATTAAGCAATTTTTTCCTGTTTTCTATTCACTCAACAATCCTCACGGAGTACCTGTGGTCCACCAAGGACATCCTAGACATGACTATCCAAAGGCAAAAACAAACTTGTCCTCAGAGTCTTGACTGTACATCCAATGTCTTTTAGGCTATATGATTTTTAAAGTGTAAAGAAAAATTCTCAAAAAAAACTTCCAAATATGGCATAGGCAAAATGACCCTGGCAACTGTAATACTTTATCCAATGCTAGTTCCCCATTGCCCACTCTCATTTTAAGATGGCCTTAAAGCCCCAGGATTAAAGACTTAGGATATCTGTAATAATTCTAAGAGATATGGGAAGGCAATATAATAATAGTTTATGAAGGAACCAGCTACAGGCTTCAACTTTGATTTGAGATAGGCAAAATCTGTATGAATTCTATCCAGACTCCCCATGCTATTTCCTCTCTACCTTCTCAGCACCACAGTTCCACAGCTTCCTCCACCTTAGAGCTGTGTGCTTGGTTTCATCCTTGAAAATCACCTATGGTGGATCACCAGTACATCAAGGGAAGAGGCTTCTCATAAACAAAGGCTGGAGGGCCAGCTTTTAAAGATGGTTCTGATAATATCTATCAATTGTCTTCCCTGATAGAGGATGTAAACCCATCATACTAAAGTTCTCTCTGCCTCTAAGGGCACACAAAATATACTCACTGGACAAAAGTGTCTTCTCATAATGTAGCATCTCCTGGAATTTGGTCCCTCTCTCAGGCCCAAAATATGGTAGGTAATTATCCAAAGCTTTCTAGTTTTCAAATATTGCATTAACCTTTTGTGAATCCATAATCATTTCCACATTTCCACATTTCCCTTCAAATATTTACTATCTATAGATAACACAGTCCTGACATATTAAAAAAAAAAAAAAAAAAAAAGGAGCCGGGCATGGTGGCGCACGCTGTAATCCCAGCATTCAGGAAGCTGAGACTGGAGGATCATGGTTTGCAGACAGCCTCAGATACTTAATGAGGCCCTCCGCTACTTAGTGAGGCCCTCTGCAACTTAGTGAGACCCTGTTTCAAAATAAAAAAGAATAAAAAATCAGGGCAGGGGGTGTAGCTCGGAGGTCAAATGCCCCTAGGTTCCATCTTCAGACCTGAAAAAAAAAAAAAAAAGGAGTAGATTTTGTAAAAAAAAAAAAAAAAAAAAAAAAAAAAAGAAAGAAAGAAAAAAAATATATGTGTCATCCCTCATTCCAGAAATGGTGCCCAAAATGCTCTTTTTTTCTGGGGGCAGGGATGGAACCCAGGGGCATTATATTTTTGAGCTACACCCCCCAGCCCTAATTTTTATTCTTTATTTTTGAAACAGGATCTCACTGAGTTGCAAAGGGCTTCACTAAGTAGCTGAGGCTGTCGCGAACCAGGATCCTCCTGTCTCAGCTTCCCAAATGCTGGGATTACAAGCTTGCACCACATGCCTGGCTCACTTTCTTTTTTTTTTTTAATACTTTTTATTGGTGCATGGAAATCTCACATCATAATGCAGTTCAGAGTGATGGTGACATATATGCACATAAGACTTGGTGGGCTTTCCCCATCTCCCTCCCCATGTCTCCTTGCCCATACAGGGCACTAAGATTGGCATGTGTATTCTTACATATGTACATAATGGCAATGGAAGTGACTCCTTCATTAATCCTCCCTCTCTCCTACCTATTCCCCTAGATGACCTCCCGAGGATGCTTTTTAAGTCTTTTTAAGTGAGAATAAATTTGTCTTGAGCCACGCACACTCCCTGTGGAGTATGCCTATAATCCCAGTACTTGGCAGACTAAGATAGGAGGAGTACAGGTTTGAAGCCAGCCTCAGCAACTTAGCAAGAGCTTTAGCACCTCAGCAAGACCCTGTTTCAAAGTAAAAAAAAAAATAAAATAGGGCTGAGAGTGTAGCCGAGAGGTAGAATTCCCCTGGGTTCAATCACCAGTATTAAAAATAAATATGAAAGGACAGCAAATCCCTTGGGCACAAAATAAAAGTCTATGTCCAGGAAAGTAAGCCAATGCAGCTCTTCTGCTAACCCCATCCTCACCTCTCCTCTTGCCTTTGGTTTTTCCTCCTGCCATGCCTCTTGTTCTCCAGTAAACCAGCAGCCCAGTCCCAACTCAAGTACTTCCTCCTCCTTGGTCCTTCCCAAATCACCCCACTCGTGCTGAACTTTTCCCCCTTTTGGGTTACCACCGTCAATCTTTCTGTTCCTCACTGAAGGCTGCTTATTGTCATTATTAGTCCCAAATTGATAGCACACCTGCCAAGCGTGTCATTGTAACTTTTGAACTGGAGTGTAGGCTCCTTGGAGACAGAGGACACTTCCCTCATCTCTGCACTTCACCTAGTATAAATTTGTTTGTTTAAAAATTGACTTATTTTAGTGCTGATAACACAGAATAGAGCTGCATGAGCTAATCATATACATATACAATGGGATGACAGCTCTTGAACAAAACTGGCCATTTTTTTACGGGAAGCAGTGCTGTGCCAGGGTCCCAGTCCTGCCCCAGGGAATGTGCATTGGTCACGCGTGCTTGTGTGAGGAAGTGCCTTCTCTTCAGCTTCTAGACCACCCATCACCACAGCAGGAAATCGAGTCATCCGCTATCCTCCCTCGGGGAATGACTGCATCGCGACCGTCTCCTTTCACCTTCTGAGATGCCAAATGTATTCATTCTTTCTGCAACACAGAACTGGTGAAATATTTGTATTGGCTGAGTTGAGACTGTGGGTCATTTTACTCAGTTAATAGTGGCCGAGTCATTTTGAAATACCTGCTGAGGGACATGAGTAGCAGGAAAGTGGACCCCGCACTCCCCCCTTTCACTAGAAGAATATGAGAGTGATTCTTTGTATTTGTCATGAGGGAAACCAAACCCCTATTCTGACATTCACTTAATATTTCTTCATGGGGAAACCTGTTGACTTCTCCTATTAGTGGGGTTAGAAAAAAGGAACTGGCCTAAAAATCAGAGACTTGGTTTCACCCTGGCTCTGTGCCCATGCTCCCCCCATTTTTCCCCCCACAGGACCACACCACTTGCACACCTGCTTGTCAATTAATGCCAAGCAATGGGTTCATCTGGGTACCAGTGTTTCCCTTGAAGACCACCCTGAAGTTGCTGCTTACTCATGCTTTCTACTTAAAATTATGAGCAACGGGGAGACCAACATCGAAGGTGCATGGTGTGTATGTAGAAAGGTGTCAAAGTGCACATTGAGGGTCTGGGGACCACGTGATGTCCCACCCCATCCACTAATCCTTGTGTGACCAGGAAAGTCACTTAAATCTCTGTGTTTGTTTTGCTTTTTTTTTTTTTGTACATTGAAGATAATGACTCAGATAACATACCCACCCAGGGGTTTCTCCCAGAACTCTTGTAAGAATTATATGGAATTAGAAATGTGACCATATTTTAGAAGTAAAATGATACGATCAAACAGATGGTTGTAAAAGCATCATAGTGTGTGTGGTCAAAAGGACAGCAAAGGCCAGAGGCATGGTGTCTGATTCTACCTTGGCAGCCAGCTATGTGATCTCATTGGAGCCATAAGGTCTGGCTAGGCTTCACTGTCTTCATCTGTCAAGCAGGGATTAAAGCAACTGCCCTACCTTTACTCTAAGAGTGCGTTGAAGATCCAAGACAATATATGTGAATGATCATTGACAAGTGTACAACACTGCATTTTAAAAATAGTTCACTTTTTAGCGAGTCTGTCTGGATTGAGGATCATTCCTTCCATATAAGAAATCCACCCTCCTAAGAGCGAGTCCCAGAGGGAGACTGGGTAATGTAAATTACCCAGCCACAACATCTGCATTACTCCTAAAAGTTGTGTCACTCAACACAAGGAGCCCTGGCTTGGGAATTGAGGATAGAAGCTAGACATTTACAGGAGAAGCTCACCACACAGCCAGTCCCTGGGGATAACACATATTTTAGCAGTATTATATCCAAGTCAAATGAAACAGCACCTTTCAAGGGCATGTGTCACTTCTTTGAATTGTTGGATAGAAATGATCTATGTTTAAGAAGCTATAAAATGGCAACCACAAACCATAACTTTAAAATTTAAAAAAAACTGCTTTTGCAGAATGGTAACATAAAAAACTATGTACACAATACTGGAAGTGCAGAGATATGATACTAGCTAGAACAAAAAGCAGACAGCAGTACTAGCAATTGGCATACAGAAGCCCTGCAGAGGGGATTCCTAAGGGCATGGTCATGAGAGCCCACCGGACACAGAGCCCCCAAGTTGGTCCCAAAACATGGGTTGTAAATAAGTAGGCAGGAAGGAGGTGCAAAGAACAAGAACGTGCTATGTCCATGTAGGAGATAAGAAGAAGGGAAGAGCAGGTTTAATGGTAGAATGGAGCAAACACTGAGACTATCTTTACAAAGACCCCACTCCACTTACCACTCCAAATCAAAAGAAAAAAACTAAGTAAAGCTTCCATTTAGTTTTCATTTGGGTTAATAAATACAGGACACACAGAAATGCAGGTTTGTCTAAGTTAGTCAGGATGGTTGAATGGTGGTTATTGATGAGGCCCCACCTTGGATCTAGGTTTCTGGAAAGAGAAAAGTGCCTGTTGCTCTCACGGGCAGAAGCTATGCACATTTCATGTAATCACTGGAGCTATCTCTCACCAGAACCTACAAGGACGAGAGGACTAAGTGTCAGGTGCCATGTTACTAAACAGGATGAGAAAGGTAAAGGAACCGAAGGCACAATCTATTCATATTTGAAGAAACTCTGGTTTTTACCTGGAAGGAAGACATGTAGAGGAGGGGGAAAAACAGGGGCAATGATGTTAAAGTTTTGTATTTGTTGGGATGAAAAGATGTTCACAATACAGTATTATATTACAAATCACCTTTTAAATAATATATCCTATATACTTTAATTTTATAGGAAAAAAAGCACTTTTGATATGAATAAGCACTTCCCATTAAGAATGTGGGGAGTCCACACTCCTGGTGAGGACCTGTGTGTGACTGACTCCAATTTGGCCTTGCTAAGCAGAGGGAGTCATTTTGTGGAGGAGGACTGGAGAGGCGGGAACTCTCTGAGCAGAAGCATGCTCAGGGTGGAGTATCTCCCTGTTCACATCTGATGGGTTCTGAGGGAGGAATCTAACCCATTGTTTAATTCTCTCTGGTCAAGTCTGTCCGATATGAATGGCAAACAGCTCCTAGGACCATCCTCATTTATAGGTAAAGAGGCCTCTCCAGCCTAACCAACCTCAGAATAGAATTAATTGTTATTTTTCTATACATGTCAGGTTCACAAACAGAGTCTTTGAGAATGGTGCAGAGGGAGAGCAATTCAGAAATGTGTGAATCTGATCCTCCAGGCCAAGTTACTTCTGGGACACGTGGAAATATCTCTCTGTGGTTCTGTGGTTTCTCTGGGTTGTTGAATTTGTATCTTAAAAGTAGGAGTACTTGGTGGAGAAAGAGAAAGACCTGGTCCTCTTTATTAAGGTTCTCTCAGTTACCCCATAAAGAATTGGAAGCACTCACTTAAATAGGAGCAAGTGGTTTGGGTCCAATTATTTTTTAAGACTTTAGGGAAACTTGATAATCAGGCTTAATTAATTGACTGTGCTAGCTCTTGCTTCTCCATTCATATATTTCACACACAGCCTCTGTTCTCAGAACACTGGATGTTAAAGCAATTCGTGTTTCGGATGGGTCTTTCTCTGCAGCTTCCTCTCCCTTTGGATAATTCATTGATTCCTCAAAACATAGTTGCAAGTTTGGGAAATGTCTTAAAACCTTTTGCTCAAGTATTACTCAAATGTCATCACTTAACAGATTTTGAGAGTTAGGTAACTTGCCCCAAATCACATGGCTGGTTAGTACCAGAACTGGAACAAAAGACAAGATTTCAAATTACAAACCCGGTGTTCTTTCTCTCTACAACTTCATTTTAGCAGTTATATTTGTCGGATATTTGCTCAGAGGAGTTAGAGGAAAGCGTAAGACATGGCTCCTACTCCACTGGCTATCAATCAAGTTGATTAAACAAAACATACACAAGGGGAATGAGAGGGCCATTGTGATAACTCATATAGCACTAACTAAGAATTTCAGCAAAGGGAGAAATCAGTGTGGATTGAAATAATTGGACTGGATCCATCCAGGGAAGGGGACTATCATATCAAAAAGACAAAACAGAGAGATGCTTGAGAAGGAAGGTTGGAAACAGAGTGGGATCCAGGTACACAAGGCTTGCAGAGGTGGAGCCTTCCCAGGGAACAAAGGATGGAGTCTGCTCACTGTCCGGGGGATGGTGAAGTTTGTGGATCAGTGGAACTGACAGGTGGAGTGGGCACCTAGAGCATCCTTTCATCCCTTTCATCCCTTTAATGAGACCCCTCTGGCTGGGTATGGGTGACTCTTTAGAAGGAGAGAATGATCAGGGAGAGAGTTTAGGATCCAGTCATGAGGTAAGTATTTAGAAAAGGATATAGAGGGAGGTAGAAGCTTATATGTAATCCATTTTAGGTTTCTGAACTTTTATTTGGAAACAATCATGTAAAATTTCATTTAGGTTGGTATATTATTATTTAGGACAGTATATTTATGATCACTCATCCCTCCATGTTCAGGACTGGGTTTTGCAAGGGGCAAGTCAGTGTGAGATGGTTCATGTAGTAGGAGAAGGCAGTGGAAGTGTGTTGTGGGGGGAGAGGAGGAAACAAAGGCCCTGGTTATAACTCTTGGAGGGTTCTCGTCCTTCCAACAGAGTCTCTTTTGTTAGGTTACTTGACAGTGGAAGCAGTACAATGAGAGCCACTGAGTACACACAACCCCTGGTTTATGTAGTCAAAGAGGGAGAGGAAAACGGAGCACAAAGCTTCACTGTTGAATATCATTCCCTCAGCAAGACAATGCCTCGTTTGAATATTTGTTCTTAGTCACTATTTGTTTTTATTCTAAGCAGCCATTAACCTCCTACTATTCTCCATCTTTTATAATAAAAATAGCAGTGTTAGAAAGGATAACAACACTCCCAGCACGGCACCCTCCCTGCGCAGTGCTCTGCATGGCAATGAAGGAATGAAAATGACAAGACGCTCCTGTGCAGAACGATAAGGCCACAGGGGCAGGCAGGAGGCAGGTGACAATTTGAATGAAGTGTCTGGTGTCGCTTTTGAGAAACTGTCGTTATAAAACTATCCCCTAAGAAAGTAGCTAGAGGAATGAAGGGGTGATTAATAAGTAGCCTGGAATTCTCAGTCCATGATCAGACCTTTGCCCAGAAGACACAGATTACTGCAACCTGGGAAATCTGTTGGGGGCATCAAGAGCCAGAACACCTGACCTCAGAGCTGGAGAACAGCCAGAGCCAAGTAGAGGGAAGCGGCACCTCAGAGAAGCCCCCAGTCTTTTCCCTGCCACACTTTGAATCTCAGGGCCTGAGTGTTCAACCTGAATGTGGCCTTCTAAGTAGCCATAAGGTGTTTGTGACTCCTGCATTATTTTCCCTGCATAGACCTGGACTGTCCCTGGCCAGCATTTTAGTCTTCCCAGGCAGGGTCTTTTGGGTGCTCAGGATAGCTCAATGCGAGGAATTTGATCCCAATATGGGATTTGATGACTGACTTAGACATATCTTCAGCCAAGCATCCACTGGGTTGGCTTTGAGCCATCAAATCCTATTTTAGGAACAAAAGTTTGTCTGAGATTTGATTCCAAATATTAGCAAATAAATCCCTTCTGCACATTTTTGGGCAATAAATAAAATGAGAGCTCAAAGGCTGTCATGTATTGCCAAAGCAGATTTTCTAACTGATCTCCCTCCTTCCTCTCCTCCTCTACCCCTTCTTCATCTTCTACTCTCTCTTGGGGGTGGGCTTCTTCAACTTTTCTCTTTTATCTCCTTAAACCTTTATCTTTCTTGAACTACATCTTTCTCAACATGGAACAGATAGACAAAGGCTTTCCCCCAGCATTTACTAGCTGAAAGACTGCAGGTAGGATCTTTAATCTTCTAAGCCTCAGTTTCCCCATGTGTTCAATAGGGACAATAGAGTCCCTCTCCTGTGCTGATGTGAGGGGTAAATGAAATAGTGTCTGTGGAGAGTGTAATGCACTGCCTTAAGACAGAGCATATAATAGATGTTATTTTATAATTAATAAAATGCTTTTTTCAATACTTTAAGACACACAGCACTGTTTGCTTTTCCTTGAGTATAATCTCACTGCCCACATCCATGACTTTGTCTCCATTTTTCCTTATCTTCCTAGACCTTCATCTATGATGACTATAAAAGCCATAGTCATCTGTAAGAGTCATCTTAAATGATTTTGACCTTCTCTCATTCTCCAAGCAGATTTGCTCTCTAGCTGGGGTATCTCAGAGGGTTCCATTTTATTCTTGTGGCATTTACCTCATTCTACCCTGATTTTCCACCTTGAACATGCTTTATGGTGAAAAAGGATCTAGAGGGCTGGGAATATGCAATATACACCCCTGCTATTAAACTAATACATGTTTTGGGGGTTAGTTTTTTAATATGTATATTTAGAGCTGGGAATTTTAACTTTAATGTGATTCAAAACAAGAATATATGGATAATAATGATACCAAGGCTATGAATGCATGTGGGGATCCTGAGTGAGCATTGAGAATGACCATAATTTTAAAACAAAAACAAATTGTGGCATTTTCTCCTGTGAAAGTGAAGATAGGTGGTGGGGAGGGGGCAGAGGGCAGTCTTCTCACTGCCTTCAGTTCATCCCATGCTCCTAATCCTTATTTCTGGCTCCTGTATTGTCCCTCAACACCAGATGTTCCTCTCCACTTAAGAGATTCTCTTCTCCAACTCTGTGGGACCTTCCTGGGTTTGGGGAGCCACTCCCTTAACCTCTTATTTCTTCCATCTCTGAGTCACAGAGAATTCCATAGTCTGAACTTTCCCCCTTGACTTTATAAATTATGTCCTTGAATCTGTCTCAAGGACAGACAACTGTATCTTCCCTTCCTTTATTTGATTCGCGGTCAGCCACTGAGTGGGTCCTTAAAAAGTATTTGTTCTAAGACTGATGAGTCTCTCTTACAAATGGAGGCAGTCTTCCATGCTATGGAGAGAATTTTTACTCTACAACTTAGAGATGTCAACAAAAAAAAAATGTTAAGAAGTTAAGAAGATTTGTAAGACCCATTTTATATTTCATGGACTAAATAGGCTAGAAGATTAACATAAATGATTCAGGCAATTTTGCAAAGCTTTGTTGTTGGTGGTAAGTTTGCACAATTTTAAATAATATCAATCCATTAAACTGTTTCTTGCATGTAGATAGATAGAACAGGTGGAAATCTTGGATTTCTTGGACAGACCCAATGCAAAAAAACCCCAAGAGCCAGGGCGGTCTTGGGAATCGCCGCATTGTCAGAGGGTTTACTAACTGGCAGCCTGGAGGCAATCTATTTTATTAAGAGATTGAAAAATAGTTTAAAAAACCAGCATGTGAAGATTTCAATCAGAAATAGATGGGCACTTTTTAAGCTGCAATTGGTTTCTAAAGAATGGGCAAGATAAGAATTGATAGAGGTGAATAGCTATCAAAACGTGGGATGGAAAAAAAGAGGCAAATTGCCACCTACTTGAAGTGAATAGCTCTTGTAATGTAATGGGTTTTAAACTTTAAAATTGTTTTGTACTATGACATACATAACAGTGGAAGTCAGGATTGAGAGTGTTTATTGGTTTTTTTTTCCCAATGGAAGATTGCCTGTTTGGTATTTGAATAATAATCTCCATATAAAAATATGGTAATGTAATTATGCTAACTAGTATTTTCTATAATTCAAGACTCTGTTTATAATAATATATCATATTTTTCAGTCAGGTAGGAATCTATTTGTCCCCTCCACCTGGGCCCGTAGATAGGGAAAGAAACTTTAATATACAGTTCTTTGCAATCTGGAGTTAGAGTTTCCTAGAAGGTGATATAATAAATCTTACCAGAAATACCTTCATTTACCACATGTTGCCAAGTGGAGATGAAGCTGATTCTTCAAAAATTTGCAGATGAACTTGCTTGAACTAAACTCACAGATGAAAATATGCTAGCATGAGAATATTAGCCAAACTCAATGGCAAAGGTAGGAAGAGAGCGTTTTAAATTGCTTTAGAGAAAACAAATAGAATAGGTCAATTACATCCGTCACTACCCAGTATGTGTTGTTGAGAAATTTATGAGTGAAAAATGAGTACTTTGTTAACTAGCATTATTATGTCACACATACCAAAGAAACAGAAATTGTTAAGTTTTGGATGGGCCTGCAATCGATTGAATTTTCTCTTAAATTGAAATCGTACTGAAACAATTTGTGCAAGATTAATCAGGTCTTAGTGTTGGTCTAAGAACATCAGCAGTGGTGGTGCTCCTGGGACCTTACAGTTCAAGAATTTGCCCTTCACTAGGACACAATCCTGAAAATACTCATTAGCAGAATAATAGTAACCCATTGAGTAGTGGCTGATGGCAACCCAGCTCTATATTAACTCTGTTGTGGGCACTGACCTTAATTACTAAAATGAAGATAAAAATATCTACAGATTAAGTAAAACGGTAAGTGTACTGGGAGCTATGTCATAATTCAAACTGGTTTCCATAGTGAGTACAATGGACCAAATTCAACCTTAGAATTTATGAGGTTAAAAATAAATTTCTATATTTAGATTTCTAATAAGACACACAACACAAATATATTCAGCCTTATTAAATATATATATAAGGCTAAATATAAGTGTTTATGTTAGGTGTCTAAAAAATTCACAATTAAAGAAGCCCATGATGGGAAAATGTGGTTAAACAGTAGCATATGGCATGCCAGAGATGATTTAAAAGCACTACAGGATTTTTTTTTTTTTTTTTTTTTTTTTTTTTTGTTACTGGGGATTGAAACTAGAGTCATTCTACCACAAAACTATACCCCATTTTTGTTATTTTTATTTTGAAACAGGGTCTCACTAGGTTGCTGAGGTTGTTCTCAGGCCTTAAGTCCTCCTGTCTCAGCCTCCCAAATACTCAGATTACCTGTGTGTAGCCATCGTGCCTGGCCCAGGAATTTTATAATAGTAACAGGATGCCCAGAGAGGGAGGTGATTCCTCTCCACTGAACACAACACAAATTTTGTATTAAATTTTGGGGTATCACCTTTTAATAAATATGTTGATAAATTCAATTAAATTGCCCAGAATGGTGAAAGGGGAATGACTAAGAGAAATAGCTTTGTTTATGTTGGGGAGAAAGGAAGTCTGTTTTCCAATATGTTTGGGGCTATCAGGTAATGAAAAAACAGGCTTACTCTCAGTGACTACAGAAACCAGGTATAGCCTTGGCTATAGACAACCTTTTCCATCCGCAGATGACCCCCAAGCCTTCAAGTCTTTTAGTAAGAGCAATAATGATAGCATTTCCTCTGTATAGGAGAGAGCTAGAGAGGAGAAAATTGAGGTGAGGGGGAATCAAGACAACATTACAGGTCCATTCTTCCAGAAACGGAGATAAGACCCTTCTGAACGTTCTTCCTTTCTCCCTCCCATCTCTCTCTTCTCCCCTTTTCTGAGCCCTCCCACTACAATTTTTCTTCTTATCAGAGTCTTGAAAATAAAAAAATTTGACCAGGACAAGAGTGTTGATTCAAACCTCTTGCAGATCCTAGTTACCTTTCTATTTTTGTTCTATCACAGTGACAGGTGATTTGAGGCGATGATAAATCCATGCATTTAAAGCCTTGATTGCCTGAATAAATAGGTTAGATAGCAGTGGGAATTGAAATAATTAAAGCAAAATGGAGGTACCCATGGGGCCAGAAACTGAGAAAGAGTAGCTGGTTATTTCATCTTGGAAAAGCCAAAACCAAATCTACAGTGATACAAAAAGTACATATTCACCTCCAGAGGTAGACGCAAGAGATGCGAGGACACTTGATTTTATGGGATCAAGAAGCGAACAGAAAGGAAAGTCAGATCTTGCTTCTTTGTCTCTGAAAGCGTGCGACTCTCCGTTTCCAGATTGCAGGTTGGACTTGGGGGAAACCACAGAGGCTGAAGTCCTCTTCTGAGTAAGTGCCTCCCACTGCCCTACACTCGTCCCCTTTTACACATGCACATACACATGGACACACACACACACACACACACACACACACACACACACCTCTGTTCTGCCCTTGTTTTTCATATTCTTTCAATTTCCCTCTCATTCCTATTGTCCTTTAAGCATGGTCCTTGAGGCTGTAGTGGGACTCCTAAATTTACAAAAAGGCACGGCAGAGAAGGACCAAGACATTGCTGCTCTTTCCAGACCTGAGGGATAAGAAAAGAGAGCAGATCTGTAGGCTGGCACATCCTTGTTTCTTTTTTTTTTTGGTGGTACTGGGGTTCCTGGAAGCCCTTCTACCTCCGGGCTACACTCCCAGACCTATTTTATACTTTTTTATTTTTGGAAACAGGGTCTCTTAGCCAACGCAGCTGACTTCGAACCTGCGCGATCCTCCTGTCTCTGCCTCCCAAGCGCGGGGATTACAAGCGTGCGCCACCACGCCCGGCCACATCCTTGTTTCTAAAGGTGGAAACTCTTCTCATGAAAATACTCCTTTACACAGGACCCCACCACCACTATTAATTGAAGTTAATCTATTTTCTCCTTCTGCTTCTGCTGGCCAGATGAGCTCCTCCCCCAGAGCCAGGCATACCGTGCAAGGCTGGGGACCCTGGGAGAGCACAGAAACCATAGAAATGAACAGGAGCATAGTGCCCTCAAGGATGCAATGAAGCAAAAATAAAGATTTCCACTAAGTACAAAATTCAGTAAGTTCTCTTTATGTGATAGATGCACAATGCATATTTGTTGGAACCTTCCAAAACCATCCTCTTGAGATTAGGTAGCAAATCAGGATCTCTCTACATAATCAACTTTGACAGGCAGTGGAAGCAGAGTGGGTTGAGAATGGGGCAGTCCTGTCTATTGTAGCACAAGCCTGCCTTGAAAACACAAAATATATTTTTGACTCCACAACTAAAAGAAATAACCTCCTGTTATCTGTATTTACATATACGAACTTGAGCAAGTTCAGGGAAAATTTTAAAAAAAGGCTCTGTGTGTGTGTGTGTGTGTGTGTGTGTGTGTGTGCGCGTGCGCGCGTGCGTGTGTGTGTTCATGCCCTTGTGTGTATAAGAAAAAGAGAAACAGCAAGTGAAAGCAAGTGAACAAGAGATCTTTGTATTAGGCTCTGATGGTTTAAGATGTTTAAGATGATTTTAATAGCCAAAGCATCTCTCTAAAGCAAACCTATTGTGCTGGAAGCTGAACAATACCATTTCCAAAAAGACAAGCTGTGGATGAATTCTATCCCTCAGATTGAAAGCTAGGAATAAAAGTAACCTAATAATAGAGCAAGAAAGTTGAAATTAAAAATAAAGCTCATGTCTGAACTATGGTAGAAAAATGGACAATTTTCTTCTGATGCTAAGAAGGTAATCCAATGTCGATGAAGTTTCCTGGCAAATAATTTGGCAGGGGACTATGGAGGATCCCACACTCATTTCATTATCTCCCATATCAGGCATCGGACACATTCTGTACAACATTGCCCTTAATTTTCCCAGTGACCCCGTATAATACGATGTGAACCCTCTTTTCTCTCAAAGGAAGAAAGTGGCAAGCCTGGCATTGAAACCCAGGAAAAGGTACCTGGAGGTATCTGTCTTGCTTTTCACATTCTCATGTGTCATTAACTCAGGTTAAAAATAAAGGATTTAAACCCGGCGCAGGCTTGTAATCCCCATACTTGGGAGGCGGAGACAGGAGTATCATGCTGGTTCGAAGCCAGCCTCTCTAGCTTAAGAGACCCTGTTTCCAAACCATATATATATGTAATATATATACTATATATATACATATATATACTATATGTACTATATATACTATATATACATATATATACTATATGCAATATATATATATATATATATATATATATATATATATATATATATATATCTGGGAGTGTAGCCCGGAGGTAGAAGGGCTGGAAGTGTAGCCCGGAGGTAGAAGGGCTTCCAGGAACCCCAGTACCACCAAATAAATAAATAAATAAATAAAGGATTTAGTGTTCTATAAAATATCCCATAAAGAAATTCCATTGATTTTATATTATCTTTATTTTCTGATATATTTGCTTTTGTCTTTCTCTTTGAAAAACATATTCACCAAACAGCTATTTACTGAACTTCTACCATGTGCTTAGCACTATGATAGGTGCTGAGAATCAGGGTATGAACATTGCCAACCTTTTCCTTGTTCCTATGATGCTCAGGGTCTCGCAAGAAAAATATTCCAAAGAAATAACTTGATACAGCTAGCTAAATATTTATAAACTTGTCTTCTTTTTTCTGTACTAAGGAAAAACACAGAAAAGAGATTTGCCTTCATTTGATGCAGAGTTTGAGAGGAAATAATGGCATCATATCCAAATTAGTTCCTTGCTGAGAATAGGAGGAGGTATAAGAATCACAGCATGAGGAAATGCAGAAAAGAAGTGATGCCACATCACTCTTTGCACCTGAAGAGCCAACCCCAGGCTCTGCTCTGCATAAAACAAGCAAGCCTTGGAGACTCTGAGCTGTGTCCTCATGAGCAAGTAACTGAGCTCTGAAAAGCCAGGTTTAGTGCCCAGTGACTGGTTTAAGGGAATGTTTGCCTTTCCCATGAATTGCTTTAGCATTATTTAAGCCCAGTCATAATATTGTGGTTCAGAGGAAGCTAAAGGGCAGCCTGTGTAAGTTGATCAAATCATAAAACTAATGAGAATGGATGGCTGTGTCCTGCAAAGGGGCATGAGTATAGTCCTCCACAAGTCAGCTCAGCGCAGACTCCTTTACATGAGAATGATGTTTTAAAGACATTTCATTTGCAAGTTCTTTTTTAACACCAGCTTGAACTGAACACAGCTCTATGACTTTGGTCAACACAAGCAGTAAATCCATGTGCTTTTCCCCTAAGGCTCCCTCAGCTGAATCTGGCAATGGACACTCACTCCAGGACCACACAGATGAGAAGCTGGGTGACCTGGATTTCCTTTCATTCCTTATGAGCAGAACTGACCCAGGTGTTAGAAACCAAAAGCATTCTCTGGGCACCAGGCCACATGTACACAGTAGCAGTTAAGCAGCAGGTGAACCCAGAAACCCTGCACATGAGCCGTGGACCTACCAGAGGACAGCGTCTGACAACCACAGCCTACTATCTTGGACAGAACGCTAAAAGTGAGACGCATCTAAGCAGAACTCTCACGCTATCGCAAGGTGTATGACATTTGGCAAATTATCCTCTCAGACTTTTACTCTGTCATCTGTAAATGGGATGAGTAATAGAATCTATATAAAAGATAAAGCATTTGGAGCCATCCAGGACACAAAGATATTCTGCAATAAAGGAGAACATTCACTATTGTCACTTAGACCTGTAGATGAGGATTTGCCAGGAATAGAATATGATGGGCAATATGAGTCAGTGGGTCTTGGGCTGGCATTGGGTCTCCAGGACTTGAAAGTTGCCTCCTGCTCTGTCTGGGTAATAAAAAGAGCAGAAGGAAGACACTCCTGTCTCGGAACTGCAAGGCTACCTTGTTGGTGCTATCTTGTGTTTTGATCTGATACTTACCTGCTTATTACCCATATCTCTTTTATTCAGCACTGGGGATTGAACCCAGGGGCATCCTACCTCCAAACTACACCCCCAGTTCTATTTATTATTCTTTATTTTTTTGAAACAGGGTCTCACTAAGCTGTAGAGCTCCTCCCTAAATAGCTGAGGCTGACCATGAACCTGCAATCCTCCTATCTCAGCCTTTCATGTACTGGGATTATATACATGCACCACCATGCCCGGCTCCTACTTACCCATTTCTGCTTGCCTGTTTTTGCCTAATCTTTGAGGCTGGACCAGGCTTGGAACCACCTGCCTCGGTGTCTGTCTTGCCCTGAACGATTTGGGAATGAAATCAAATCCAAACTGGCAGCCATTTTGCCGCCCTCAGGGGCTCCTCTTTTTCTCCACTGAGACAAAACCCTGAAAGGGAGCTGCCATGGCCTTTGAGGCAAGACCACCATGGATCTTGGCTTCAAAATAAACAGTGGGAAAATGTTCCCGAGGATGGACCCACTGCATCTTAGTGCTGTATGGATGCAAGATGAAGAGGGCCTGGAGGAATCTGGTCTGTTTAGTGTCAGTAAAAAAGCTAGATTCCAACCCAGGTGTGGTGGCACACACTTGTAATCCCAGCATTCAGGAAGCAGAGACCAGAGGATCGCAATTTGCAGACAGCCTAAACTACTTAGTGAGGCTCTTCACAACTCAGTGAGACCCTGTTTCAAAAATAAAGAATAAAAAATAGGGCTGGAGGTGTAGCTTGGAGGTAGAATGCCCCTGGGTTCCATCCCTAGTACCACACACACACACACAAAAGCCTAGTTCCCTGTGTGTGTGTGTGTGTGTGTGTGTGTGTGTGTGTGAGAGAGAGAGAGAGAGAGAGAGAGAGAGAGAGAGAGAGAGAGAAGTTTGCATAGATAGATAGGGTGCTCTGATAACAGAGACCAGGCTTGAGAGAGTATTTTAATTTTAAAAATTGACTTTTCTTTCCATTCCCGATGTATTATAAAATTCACCCTCTCCAAAACAGTATGAAAACACACACTGAATTCCTGGGCCTTAAATGCTTTCCCTGGGCCAAACAAATAAAATAAAATGAGAAGACTGAGGCATAGAGCTTTATTTTTCTAATGTCAGTCCTTGGCATTTGATTTGGTTCTGCTAATTGCTGAAAGAGGATAACCATGGGAAAAATAAAGGACAGACCTCAGGGTACTGAGTTAGTGGTGGGGGTGTGGCTCAGGAGACCTGGCTGCCCTATCCCAGGCTGAGAAAGAACGTGTGCTATGTCTGTAATAAAGGAAAAAGTGGCCTTTTGCATTCTTTACCAGCTCAGTTCCCAGTTAAAAGCAGCAGGGCATGAAGAACTGAGTCTGAATGTTGGGTTTTGCCTCTGAACAGTTGTGTGACCTTGGGCAAGTTACTTATCCTCTCTAAACCTCAGTTTCCTGCTTATAAAGTATGAATAATATAGTTCAAAGATTTTTTTATTGTTATGCTAGGGCTGCCATAGCAAATTGGGAGGATTAAACCACAGAAATTTGCTGTTTCAAGGTTCTAGAATATGAGATCAGGGTGTTGATGGGCAGGTTTCTGCTGAGAATGGGAGGGAGAGTGTCCCAAGCCTCTTTCCCAGTTTCATTCTTTAAATTTTTTAATTGGTACATTGGAATCATACATCTTAATGGGGCCTTTCCCAGTTTCTGATGGTTTTCTGGCAACCTTTGGCATTTCTTGGCATGTAGACGCATTATCCAGATCTCTGCCTTTATCTTCACATGTTGTTATTGTTTTTTGTTTTCCTTGTGTCCAGATTCCTCCCTTTGTATAAAGATACAAGCCATATTGAATTAGAGCCCCTCTTTCCTCTGATATGACTTTATCTTAACTAGTTAAATTTTCAATGATCCTATTTCTAAATACTCTTTAATTTTTACAATGAGCCTACTATGGGTTGATTGTATCCTCCCAACATTCATATGTTGAAATTCTAGGTATTGATACATCAGAATGAATCTTATTTGGAATCGTACATTACACATTCTGATGTAGCAAAGCCTAGAATTTCAAAGTGCAAATTTGGGAAGATACAATCAGCCCATAAGGGGCTCATTATAAAAATTAAAAAGAGATACCTATAGATAAGGCTCTTAGCACAGTTCCCATTACAAACTAAGTGCCCAATAAAAAGTTATTATGCTATTACTATTGCTTTTTTTTCTAAACGCTTATTTGATAAAATTTATTCTAAGCTAGGCCAGATGGTTAGAAATAAAATACCTCCCATATACATCATTCATTCTATGTAGGTTACCCATAATATGTGTGTACATATCAGGGCTGAGGGGATACCACATTATAGGAACTCTTAGGCTATGTCTACACGATGTAGGTGCATGGGCCAGCTGTACTGGTAAGTGTGTAGTTATATTTGGACATATACTAAAAATTATTTGGAAAAGTTTTGTTGCTTCAAAGTCTAAAACCCTTGAAATTTAATCATGAGATTCATGTCCAATTTAAGTTTTCCCAGTGTATTAGTTGCCAGTCATTCACATTTCACTTTTAGTGAGGTATGATGCATTCCACTTCTTTGTTTAAAATATAGTCATGGGAAGCTGAGTCCAAGGGAGGTTTGAAAGGGAAAGAGGAAGACCGGGAGAAATCAGGCTGGTTTTAGCAGCACGAAACTCCTTGGAACACACCTGAAGAGTAGGCCACTTGAGAAAGGTCCAGAGGCCTAGAGAGAGGAAGTGAAAACACAATATAGTAACAGTCTCCAACTTTGCAAATGTGCCTCTACTGTCAACAAAAAGGTATGGGTCCTCTGTAACACTGACTGTGATCCATGAAAGGCAGGCCCTTACGCATGTGCTAAAGACCTGAAGCCCTTTCCTGAATTTCTGAGGTGCTAACAGCAATCCTGGTGCTAAGACAAGTTGAAAGCTTAAGTCTGCGAGTCCAGAGGCTGAGGTTCTGCCTCTGTTCCACAGCATCCTTGCTGGGTAAAGATGGGCAAGATTCCTCCCTCGCTGGGCCTTGGCCACCTCATCTGTAATATGACTGACTTGACAACACTCTCCTTATGGGCCCTGCTGGCCCTGACATTGACATTTTGGTCCTGGCTCAGGCCCAAACCCAAAGGCAGTTAGAAGTAAATACTGCTGGGTTGTGAGCATTGTAAAGGATAATGTTGTCTTTCCTGGCTAGGATGCTGCTGTGCTTGGGCAGTGTGTCTGGAGCTGGCTTTTGGAATATGGTGGGGTAGGGAAAGAAAAATCAGCTGTTTGTACTAAAAAAAGAAATACCATCCAAAGGGAAGCCTGGAATCAGGCTTCTGCCTGTCTCAAGCATGGAAAGGCACTTTCCCTGAATAAGTGTGTTAATCTGATGAATTAGACTATTTGATTAAGAAGGATAAAACTGAAGAGCCAGCCTTCTGTAGCCTTCTGTTTTATTTTGTCTAATGGCTATAATCAAAAATCATGCTATCATCTCTTCCAAAGTGGGAGCCAGTGGCATGGCTCGCAGGAGGTTGTGAGTCTTTAGCTCTTCTTAAGAATCTCCTTCTCCTCTGGAGCCCTTGAGAGACTGAGCAAGTGGGGCACTCACTGATGAAGTCGCCACCAGCCACGAAGTAATTGGATCACTTTGTCAATTGAGTTAACAGCCCATTGGTTCAATTTCCTTTTTAAATTTAGATTAGATATCCAGTGCCTAGTACAATGGCTGGCACAAGTAATGTGCCTCAAAATTATTTGTTAAATGAATTAATCAGTAATTGAATAGAACTATGAGGGAATGCATGAATAAATGGATGGGAACCTTGTGGGTAAGAGGGAAAAATGCAGGTAAATTTTTAGCTCTTGACATCCGGTGGATGTTGTTTTTGATAGGACTTAAGACATTTGAGATGATGGATCCAACTCTGTTCCTTAGGAATTAAAACAAAAATGCCTACGTTTAAATCTTGGGTCTTTCTCTCACTTAATATGTAAACTGGGGAAGTTGCTCAACCTCTTTGTGCTTCAGGCACAGAGAAGTGAGGATAATAATATTAGTACCAGCCTAACTCACAGGAATGATGGGAAGATTGAATGAGGTAACCATGGTGACAGCTTGCAAAATTAGACTGGATGGCAGTAGATTTGGCCCTGTGTGTACCTCCCAGGTGAAGCAGGCAATTGCCTTTATGGTATAATTTTTAGTAGATGAGGTTCATCACTTTCAAGTATTATCCTGCTGACCTTCAATGTACCTAAATTCCTACTCTAAGAATTCCCTTTGAACTAAAGAAAATGTCCAGACAAGTTACATTGGTGTGTCAGGAAGAGGAGAACACATTCAGCCATTAACCACTAGATATCTCTCCAATTTCTACCTACCTTCAAAGGACAAAGTGGTATCCATAGTCATTAAAGCTATGACTTTTAGATCATCAGGTTCAGAGTTAGACTACAAAATTTACTAGTGATGTGATGTTAGGCATGTTACTTAACTTTTCTGAGTTTTAGCATTCTCAGTTGTGAAAAGGTAATGATAAATAAGCGATGTGTGCATGTATGCCTCTACCACCTTGTACTCCATTAAAATGTATAAATAGAGTGCACCAATAATTTTTTTATAAAAGCTAATGATATTTACCTTTTCATGTTATCACAGGGATAATAAAAAATAATGCACATGAAACTCCTTGCATTCCCATCTCATACTCAGATAGAGGGAACAATTATTACAAATAAGTTTTCCTCCCCTTAAAGATATCATGAGAAAATTGTTATGGACAGAATTTTTGTTGCTCAAATTTCATTAGTTAAGCCCCTAATCACAAATATGATGGTTTGGGTAAATGGGGTTCTTGAGAGGGGACTATGTTTAGATTGGGTCATAATGACCTAGGAGCCTATGATGGGACTGGTGTGTTTAAAAGAAAAAGAGACCAGAATGCACACATGCTCCGCGTTCTCTCTCTCTCTCTCTCTCTCTCTCTCTCTCTCTCTCTCTCTCTCTCTCTCTCTCTTCTTTCTTTCTTTTTCTCTCTCTTCCTACAAAGTGAGAACCTAGTGAGAAGCTGGCTGCCTAAAGAGCCAGTAACAGAGCTCTCACTATAATTGAACTATGCTAGCAACCTCAACTCAGTCCAACTTTTAGAGTTGTGAGACAATAATCACCTTTTGTTTAATGCATTATGTCTATAATATTTTTCTTTTTATGTATTTATTTATTTTTAATTAGTGCATTGCAGTCATACATCTTAATGGAGCACAAGATGGTAGAGGCATACCTGCACACTACACCCGTTTAGTCCTTCCCCAATTCCCACCCAATTCCCCCCATTCTTCTCATGTTTGCCTTAGTGACTGATTTTGTTATTTTTATGTATGTACCTAATGTACATGATGTACATTCAGTCTGTGATATTTTGTTATAGCATCCTGAGATAACTTATACAAACACATAAGACAATTCTCAAAGTTTTTCAAAAATATTTGGAGAGATAACAGCATTATTGAAATAATTATCAGCTCCCAAAGCAAATGCTTTGAAGGACAAAGCTTATTTTCATGTATCCCCTCCCCTACTTCACACAAATCAGTGCAGTGTCGACTGGTCCACACTGCTGGTGAACATGAGAAAAAAACAAAGGATGTGTGAATACCTCTTAAAAGAGATGATCTCAAAATAGGTTCAGAGAGATGGATAAGATGGGCTGGGAAATGGGGAGAAAACATTCCTGCTTCCTTGTGACTATCATCATTTCCATGAATCTCTGACTTCCTACCTCCACTCCTTCTCTCCCCTTCACCCCACTGTTCATTCCCTACCAAACTATGTGCAAAAAGGAGCAGAATAAAAGGTATTTCTCCTCTTCCAGAAATCTGTTTTTGATTTGTTAGTGTAGTTCCAGAATTTTATAATTTGGAATTCTGGGAGACTATTTCATATGTCCTATTTCCCATCCAGGGCTCCTAGATTGAGTCTTTTTCCCTGGGAGAGGCCCAGACTTAAGGAGAAAGCACCAAGTTAGAGCATGCAAGAGCGCATGAATTCTGCTCTTTTGCTTATTTTAGAAATTATCTTTCTCTTGACCATAACATTGTCTGGCCTCTTTATCGCTTTGTCCCATGATAAAATCAAGGAAATCAAATGTCTGGAGACAGTTACCTCAGGATATTCAAACAGTCCACCTTCGCTTTCCCAGGGAGAGAATGGGGCTCAGGAAAGAGTGGAGAAAGAGATACTTGCAAAACAACTACCATATTTGGATTGCAGCAGAGAAAAGGGTTAACTGAAGATTTTCTTTCATATTTTTGAGATAATTTTCATGGCCCCAATCTCAAGGGAAAAGGGCATTTTGCACATTTACCGTTTCCCATCAACCAACCATCTGTAGGCACCACCTTTCACAAAGAGCGTGTACGTTAACTGGTCACTTTATCATTGTGATATATTTAGAAAATCAAAAACCAGCTGTTATAAAGCTATAAACTGAAGACTTTATTACATATTGTTTATCATTGCTTTAGTATTTGGAGATTCATAATGCATGGACTTTGAGATCTATCTGTATTGCCAAGGAGGCCAAAGTTTATATCCCTAATAATATGCAAATGGAACCTTTATACCAGATAATGAATAATCACTTTAGATTAAAGGCTGAATTTTCTTTTAGTGGTACTGGCAGTGCAGCCTTTTGCATGCAGTTAATAATTAATTTAAAGAATTACCACTTCAGTGAGCCTGCTTACATTATTTATTAAGTGTAATTAAAGTATTTATTAGTCAAGTAATAAATGAGGGACAACCCCCAGCACCTTAACAGTGTTGTAAAATAATCACAGACCATGTTTATCTGCAAAGCAAGACTGAGTGTGGCTCAAGTGTGTTAATAGATTATTTGTGATCATTTGGTGTGTCATCAGCATGCCTCAGCAATGGGTGCATGTCAGGTGTTCCCACCTGCTTTCATTGCCTCACTCAGTCTTGGGAAAATGGATGTTTTGGCCTTTTCTCACTGTTATTTTGTGTTTGTTGATTTGGAAGCAAAATAAAGGGGACTTCTTGGTTCAAACTAAGACCCCCTACCCTGGTCTCTCATTTGTTTGCAGCTCAAAATAGCTGATCCAACATTGCTATCTTAGAATTTCTGAAAGTCTTCCAAAAGCATCATTTGTAATTAAGATGACTATATAATTAGTGTTCAGACTCAACTTTTAAGGATGAAAGAAATTTTTGTTAATTATTACTTGTAAACTGAGAGAGTTCTAGGTCAACCAAGACTGATTCTCCAAATATTATTCTTGCCTTTATCCATCCAGCTGGATTGGTTTTAGCAATAAAAGTTATAAAACAATACAGAAATGATATGAGAATCAGCTTCTACTTCTGGCTACTACTTAACATATAAGGTTTTAGATAAAACCTAGACCCCCCCACCTTCAATTTTATTCAGTGTTGGGCTGCACATGGTCTTCCCCCAGGAAACTTACCTTGCTCCCTCCACCCAGAAGTGACAATTCCCTCCTCTAAAGCCCACCACACTGCTCACACCTCTCCTATTTTATATACCCCTTGTAACATCTTCATTCATAAATTTATTTTAAACTCCCCTCCACAAGGAGGTTGCAAATTCTCTGAGGCAGACTTTACTTGCAAATTTTTATTTCTTTCAACATTTTTACCCTGGTGCATGCTAAAAGTAGGTGAGCTGTAAATATTGACTAAGTAGATTTATAATTGGGAATTATGATGTCTTGTCTTTCTGATCAAGAAAGAAAGTAACATTTCGGTCCAGGATCACCGACCAGAATCTGCCATTGAGCAGATGGCCCTATGGAGTGGACATAAGCAGAAGAGGCTGTGACCAGCAGGTGACCATCCCAGGGGCCATTGGGGTCAGCCAAGGGAATCACACAAGAGTGGAATTTAACTGGAAAATCAATGCACTAAGCTGTGGGGTCCATTCCAGGCAAACCAGTGCTTCATTGGCCCTATGGGGTCATGCTCACTCTATTTTTCCATCCTATATTTTTCTAATAAACAAGGATAAAGAAATATATACAGGTTGAGGCTTTCCTGAGGTTACACATGGTTAAGGTACCTCTGCAAATCCCACCTCTTTATCTGTGTAAATCTCATCTAACCCATGTTCACTCTACTCCTTCACTCCTCTCTGAAGCCTTTTCTGACCACGTCCGTCACCATTTCAAAGGTTCACATTGAACCAGTCATGGTGCTGCACACCTGTAATCCCAGTACTTGGGAGGCTGAGGCAGAAAGATCACAAGTTCAAGACCAGTCTTGGCAATTTAACGAGGCCCTCAGCAACTTAGAACCTGTTTTGACATAAAAAAAAAAAAAAATTTCTGGAGGTGTAGCCTGGAGGTAGAATGCCCCTAGGTTTAATTCCCAGCACCAGAAAACATGCAAACAAAAATCTCACATTGTCCATAACTGTCATCCTGGCCCCTTTACATCCTCTGGATGCTCTTATCCCTACACACAACCATTTTGCTCCTCAGAGAAGGGGACACATGTTCCTCTTCTTCCATGTCCTCTGAGGCTGGGTACACAATCAGAACTCCACCAAGGAATGGAAAGCAAATCAACCTCACCCCATTTTCCTCAATCTCATCTCTCTCTTGTCTGCTTATCTGCTTGCTCACTTCCCAGAAAGTCACCTGAAGGGTAGGTATTATCACTTATCACAAGAGACCATCATATTAAAAAGGAAAGGAATTGATGTGGGGTAAAAGTTAAAGGGGCTAGTCACCATTTGGGAAAACAAACCTAAAGAATCAAACTTCGTGTTTTAATAACAGCCAACACTATCCAGCCCAAACTTGTGGGCTTCTAAATTGATTTGTCTCTGGGCCCTTTTCCAGATCTGTTTCTAGGCGACTAGCAGGTTGGCCGTATATCATGTACACCACGGCCTCGCGCTACAGCAGCCTCCTCCTGACCTCTTAATCAAGCCGAGAGCTCGGGCACAGAGAGGAGATACACGATCACTTGCAGAAACACCCAGCTGGCATCAGTCCCACAAACCATCTGCCTGTCTCACTATGGTCAGACTATCTGCTAATGCCTTCTTCTCCTATGATCCATTTATATATTTCCTCAGCCCTTTTCTTTTTATAAAGTGGAAAACAAATAGTATTATTGGATGTGCTCTGCTTGGCTGCAGCTGTGAATCACAAAGTTGGAAATCAGTCCAATACAGAGTCAGACAGCACCTTCTGTGCCTGGTGGAGAGAGGTCCAAATTGATGATCTGGCTTCATCTGATCTTTGCTGTTTTATTTATCTATAAATTTGACATGGCCTTGTTAGGAAACATTTTGCTTTTGTGCCTTTTATCTTTCTTATTGTGTTTCCAAATCAAAAGGGCCTTTGCTTTAGTCATAACCCAGGGTCAAAATTTCTTCTTGGCCCTGTCAGAAGGTAATCAGTCTGAAGACACTACAAGTTGAGGATTATATACAGCTGGCAGCGACAGAAATGGGAGAGGAGTAATAGGGGTTTGATATGATTCTCCTCTGCTTGTCGCTACTTACCCAAGTCAGTAATAGATCACAAATACAGAGTAGTGAATAGAACCAGATGAACTTGGGGTGAGACCCTTGACCATCCCTGTTGTTTCATTCAATAGGATGTGGGAGATAGCATCGTGCTCTCTGAATGGAGAGCACAATCCCAGTATCTGCCAGATAACACTCTGACAAGTCGGTGACTCTATCTTCCACACCTGTCTTAGTTTGTGTTTTCCCAGCAGCAGAACCTGACAATAAAGATTTGAGTGCAAACTGTTTAGACAGGAATTGCAGGTAACATGAGGAGAGAATTAGAAAAAGCAATGGGGAGAAAAGGCAGCAAAAACGGGTGTATCATTTAACCAGCTACTGCTGTGGGCCACTAGAGTCCAATTCTTGGGAAAACTCTGAGAAATGATGCCAAACACATGGCTCAGAACCATCCTGAGGGGTGAAAGAGCTGGGGTGTTTATTCGCCAGCACTCAAGAGTCATCTGTTTGAGCACTATTTCTAAAAAATGGTAATTCTTTGAAACTCTGGTCTGCCACATATACAAATCGCAAGCTTTTGCCAGTTGAGGCTGGAGGAAAGTCTCTTCAAACACAAAAGGGCAGATACCGGCAGCCGTAAGTTAGCTGGAGTTCCCTGACAGGTCTTAAGGACATGGGTGGGGCTCTGAAAGCACCTGCTACATATCTTTCCCTAAGAGGACATTTTCTCTGTTCTTTACACAATCAATTTGGAAAACTATAACTAGCATAAAGCAAATCGGTGG
Organism: Muscardinus avellanarius; assembly: GCF_963383645.1. Taxonomy (NCBI): domain Eukaryota; kingdom Metazoa; phylum Chordata; class Mammalia; order Rodentia; family Gliridae; genus Muscardinus; species Muscardinus avellanarius. The sequence goes on along the minus strand of NC_137803.1, from coordinate 30,103,696 downwards.
TCAAAAACTAAGTGACAAGACAGGCATGGGAGTGCATACCTATAATCTCAGTACTTTATGGAGACTGAGACAACAGGATTGTAGGTTCAAAGCCAGCCTCAGCAACTTAGTGAGAACCTATTCAAAATAAAAAATCAAATAGGGCTGGGGGTTAGCTAAGAGGCAGAACACCCCTAAGTTCAATCAGTCCTTGATACCAAAAAGAAAAAGTGAAAAATGACATAGTCAAGACTAAGAAAAATAGAAGTTAAGGAGAATAAAAACCATCCAATCACTGAAAAAAACTTATAATCACATTGGAATTTGAAGAAGGGGTAGAATATGGATTATGAAAAAAGAAGATAGAGAATAAAATTTACTTATCCCAAATATTGAGTATAAAAGTCAAATACATAAATAAGAAAGATGGTTTCTTCTTGTTAATGTTGACATTATCCTCTTAGAGATAGTATATCTATAGCCATAATTTTGACTCAACAAACCACTTTTCTTTAAGGTCTTAAAATTTTATTTCAATACTCAGAGATTTGGACTAGTTGACGTCTAAGTTTTTTCCCTATGTGAATTTTTAAGAATTATGGATCATCAACAAGCTATTCCAATGACCATACACATTCTATTTTTTTTTTTTTTTTGCGGGTCTGGGGATGGAACCCAGGGGCATTCGACCTCCGAGCTACAGCCCCTGCCCTATTTTTTATTCTTTATTTTGAAACCGGGTCTCACTGAGTTGCAGAGGGCCTCACTAAGTAGCTAAGGCTGTCCGCGAACCACGATCCTCCGGTCTCAGCCTCCCGAATGCTGGGATTATAAGCGTGCGCCACCACTCCCGGCTTACATTCTATTTTGAAAGATCATTTTGCTAACTGCATAAATAATTGCCTCCTGAGTTATCTTCTCTTCCATTCTGTCAGCCACACATCAGCGAACCATAGCGTTTTAGGACTGGGGAGATGTCTGCCTACATGTCCCTGTGATGGGGGAGTAAATCATGAGTAAGAGGAGCTACTGGGTTCTGGTTTTCCCCTGTGGAGGAGGCAAGACAATGATGGGGCTTAGCCAAAGACCTGGACCCAGAAAGTATAGGCTTGAATCTTTTTAGGTTTTCCATTTACAAGTTTTATGACATTAGAAAACTTGGCCCTATCAGCCTCAGTTTGCTCATCTAGAATATGGAGGCAAATACTATCCACTTTCAGAGTAGTTTTAGACAGTAAATTTAAAAGGACCAGTGCCTATTAGATATGTGGGGAAGGGCTTGAAATACCAACACTCCCAAATACAATGATAATAAAAAATAAATTATTTAAAAGTACAGCATAACCAGTCACCAAAGTGTTTTGCATACCCCACTGGTTTCAGTACTGCTTACATGTGATTTTACATACCACATACTAAATCCTTTGCTTGTGTGTAAAGTGGAAATTTAATATTTCTGACTTGGTAATGTGCATTTTAGTCAACATCTGCATTTTAGGTTTAGGACAAACAATGAAACAGAAAAGGAATTGAACTTTAGGTTAATAGAATGGAAATTAGGGTGTTAAGAAAATGTGACATTTGATGTGTTTACTACTTTTATAGTCATTTTCATTTTTCTCCCCAGTGTCATAAACTGGAGCAATTGTGTGTGTGTGTGTGTGTGTGTGTGTGTGTGTGTGTGTGTGGACTCCTTGGGCAACTACTCTGTGGTGCTGGCAGCAGGTCATAAGTACAGGCCATGAGAGCAAAGACAGACGTTTGAAAATGGCTACAGGGCAATGCTTAAGAGCAGAGAGACTGGCTAAGGCATATCTGAGGAATTCTTATAGCAGCATCAGAAATCTTCAGAGATTAGGAGTCAAGTGTAGGGCGTCTTTCTACTCTGTGGTGGTCAGGAAAGACTTGCATTGATGTTTAGACAGCAACCTGATCCAGGGTGGCCATGTACTTACCTCTCAACATCAGATACCTTAAAGAGCAAGAGGAGGCTCTATTAGTGACCACATTTAGACATTCCAGGGCTCACAAATTAGCCCTGCTATTCTCTTCCTTTTCACTTGCAAATTCAGATCCATCTACTCAGCTTCATCTGCCTGGGATACCTAGCCTTCAAATCCAAGGTCCCATTAGCTGCCCTCAAAGTCCTCTCTCATCCTTTTTCCAGAGAGAAGGATGTTTGGCAGGAACTTCCTTCTTCCCCTCTAGAAGTGGCCCTTGTTGTGGGGCACCACCCCATTTCAGAGTCAGGACTAGGTGAATCACTCTTCCCCAGAACAAAGTCAGCTTGACAGTGGTGACAAAGAGCTCAGCCTTCAAGACAAATCATATTTCATATTATTTAAAAACTAAAATTAATATTAAAAACTCCATGGCTCTGTGGTAGAATGTTTTCTAACACATGCACATCTCTGGGCTTTATTCCTAACATTAAAAAAGAATAATCTATGATGGGCAAAATATCAAAATTTTAAATAAAGACAAGATCCATAGCAGGGCTGTGCCAAGCCAGATCAGAGCCCAGAGCAAAAGGAAAAACAGTAATACGGATCTTGTTTCTAGTAAAACTTTGATGTTTTGTTCATTATGAATTTATGCATTAATTTTATTTTTAAAAATTACATCAAAATATTATTTTTCTTGATTCCTGAGTGGTTTGGCATCCCCTTAAATTTTGTGCCTGAGGCTAGTGCCATTCTGTGTAGGTAACAATGTTACATTCACAGTGTGTGCATAAAATAAGGACTCAGGGATACACTCCTTGCAATGGCAGGTGCAAATAGCTCTCTTATTGAAACCTGCCCTCTCCCTCCTTCAGAATTCTCAAGGCAACTCTCACGGACGGAATCCAAAAAGTGTATAGTTGAAAAGATGCATCCAAACATTCTAAGCCTCAACTTTATTTTCTCTGTGAGCATACAAACACATGTTAGAGTGGTTAAGTGACTAGGTGAGGTCCACACCGCTGTTGGGACTAACATCCATTCATTCATTCACTTAACAAAGTGCTGTTGTTGTTGTTGTTGTTGTTGTTGTTGTTGTTGTTGTTGTTTGGTTTGGGTGCTGGAGACTAAACTCAGGACCTAGTGTATTCTACTGAACTATGCCCCAGCATTCTCTATTTACCCCTTTCTAGGCCTTGGGAAAGAGTAATGAACAAAAGAGATAATGTCCTTGCTCTCGTGAAATGTATGTTCTAGTCTGGGAAGGTAGGTTATAAACAAACACAGATACACATATACATATACATATACATATACATATACATATACATATATCAGACAAAAAAGAGTTATGAAAAGTTGAAGCAAGGTGGGAGGAGAGTGATGGGGTGAGGTAGAGGGCTTTTGTTTTGTTATGTGTTTCATGTTGCTGTTGTTATTTAAAATGTGAAGGGCTTTGAGCAAACACCTACATAAAGTAGACAATAGAGGAAGTCATGCAGATGGTGTGGTACAGCTGGTCCTAGGCCAGATTTCTTTATTTATGCACAGCTGACATATTGGGTTAGATAATTCTTTGTTTCAAGGGATTAACCTGTGCGTGGTGGGAGGTTTAGCAGCTCTTTGGCCTCTGCCTACTCCAGGCCAGTAGTATCCTCTTGTCAGATGTGACAACCAAAAATGTTCCCAGACATTGCCAAATGGCTGTGGAGGGTAAAATCGCCTCTAGTTCTGAACCACAAAGGGTAGGCAGAGGAGGAGGAAGTGCAAATGTCTCAGGTAAGTCGGGCTTCTCGGAGCTCTGAGGAGGTACCATCTGTACCCATCAGGGCTGAGCCCCCGGCTGTCCAGTCAGGGCCACCAGACACACTGCTTGTCACGAGATTCATTTCATTTAGGTTCTGGGTCTCCCTTCCAACCTCAAGAGTTAGGGGTCCCTGGGACAGGCCTGCAGCCTCACAATGCTGAATGCGTGGAGGCCTGCGCTCCCCGTGTGATGGCTGCACGTCTGCGCCCCTTGCACTCCCCTGTGGTGGAGACGCCCTCTCCAAGGACTCAGGACCTGGGCTGGCTCTGGAGAACAGCCCAGCCCAGCCCAAGTCTCCTGTGAATTACTTCTGCGTGTACTGAAGGGTGTGCAGCTTTCTCAAAGGGATTGCGCGTGACAAAAGTTCACCTTCCACTCAATTAACCTTGAGAGAGAAGGTTTTCTTTTTTTCCTTTTCTCTCCCAAGAGACTTTTTTTTTTTTTTTTTTTTTTGATGACCTTTTTGAAGCATCTTATTTTCTGGGCAAAAAGCCAAATGATACACACTCTTTCCAGCTGCAGGGCTGTTGCAGATTTTCAAAGCTGAGGTAAAGACAGCCTTTGGAATAAATGCAAGATGGGCAGTGGGGTTGTGGGGACGTGAGAAATACTTTATTATTCCAGTCAAGATGTGCCTGGAGGGACAAGGTTTTCATGAAGGATGTGCCTGCAGGACCCGAGAGATGCAGAGACCTGGAGACCTCAGGGCTGCCAGGCATTCCCCCCAATTAGGGAGCATGCATGAATACAAATTTTAAAAAATCAATTCCACTTTAGGTGAAAGTTGAATATTAATAAGTCATAACAAAGCACATCTTGCATAGTACTTTACAATATATAAAGGTTTTTTTTTTTTACATGTTCAATCTCATTGAGCCTCAGATTCAGCTGTCAAATAAGATTGAATCTTATTTAAGACTGGATCAATAGAATACAATAAATACCAATAGCTCTTTTCAACCAACCTGTTAGGCAATAGAACCCAAAAGCCCTCTGCCCGGTCCAGATGAGCAGCATTCCTTGTCTGAGGCATATCCCTGTGGTGTGTTCAGAAAAGAATATAAAGGTCTCCAAAGTCAACTGCATGTATGTGAAAAGAGGGGAAATCAAAGGAAGAATCTAAACCAAGACATCCTGAGCCCTTGATTTCTGTTTCTTCACGGGGGTCTCATTGTTAGCAGTTCAGATAGCAAAGGGCATTTTGTGGAATTGGTCAGGCTTGCTTTACTTCACAATTTTGTCCCATCTTACTGAAGCCCAGAAACAATTGAGAGTTCTAGGATCCTAAGAGTATTTGAAAGCAACAGGTTTAAGAGGGTCACTGGGTAGTGGCCTGCGCAAAGGAAGGCAGGAGAGCTGGGTGGTCTTGGGCTCAGCCATAGGAGCTGAACTCCCTGGGTTTCAATCCAGCCACGTGCCATCAGTGAGAGCCCACAGAGATCACTTTACCTCAGTGTGTGCCTGTCTTTCATCGATAAAAGGAAAATCCTGAGAGCAGCCACCACTAGGAAGTGGGACAATAGGGATTTCCTGGATTCAGATGCTTCCCAGTGGAAGAACTGTGTATGAAGAATCAGAATAGAAAGTTACTGAGAGGTGGCAAGGAAGCCTTGGACCCGTGCAGACTCTCCTAGCAGGATGGTGTGCAGGGAGATGCTGTTGCAACCATGGGGTTTTGCTCCAGATGTGAGGGAACAGTAAAGAGCCTAGGTGGGGTCTTGGCTTCATCTCTGAAGAAAGTTAGATATAAAAGAAACTTCTGTCTAGGAAGGTCCCCCTGCCCAAGTTCCTGCAGTCCCCAACCAATGCCGAGCAGCACAAAGTAGCTTTCTGGAAAGGTTTGCACAGTGGGTATTAATGTAAAGGCGTCTCTTATCCAAGCTCCTACCATTAGTTTCCATTTGTTGTCACAGGGTAAAGGACCAGTGATTTGTCTTACATGAAAATGTTCTTCTCGGAACATTAAGAGAAGGAAAATGGCATCGTAGCAAAATTCAGGGGACCTGGCAGCTTCTGGGCAGGAATTCAGGGGTGAATCCCCTCCTTTCAGGCTGTAGAGCCCACACCCTGGAATCTTTCACTTCCTGCTTATGAGCCTTCTTCCCGACTTTATGATTGAAATGATCCACTAGAGATGAATGACTTCAGAGACACCTTTGTCAGACCATTTGCCCTTCCTACCTTTAGGAATTAAGTTAGAACCAGAAAAAACCTTAGCCTGCATCTAGTCCAATGCCCTCTTCTGGCAGCATTAGAATCTAGGAATTAGAAGCTGGGCATGGTGGCTCACACCTGCAATCCCATTACTTGGGAGGCTTAGACAGGAAGAGTGGAGGCCCTTTACAGAAATTTAGCAAGATCCTATTTCAAAATTTTAAAAAATAAAATAAAATGGGCATGGTGGTACACCTGTAATCCTGGTATATGGGAAGCTGACAGAAAGATCACAGGTTCAAGATCAGCCCTAACAACCTAGAAATTCCTTGGGTTAAAACAATTAAAAAAGAACTGAGAAGCTGGGCGTTGTGGCTCGTGTTTGTAATCCCAGTACTTGGGAGACTGAGACAGGAGGATCATGGTTCACAGATAGCCTCAGCTACTTTGTGAGGCCCTTTGCAACTCAGTGAGACTCTGTTTCAAAATAAAGAATACAAAATAGGGCTGGGGGTGTAGCTCAGAGGTAGAATGCCCCTGGGTTCCATCCCTAGTACCTGGGTTCCCCAGTACTACTCACATACCCCCCAAAAAAGAACTGAGAGTGTACTAAAAAAAACTAAAAGTGTACTAAGATGTAAAATGCTTCTGGGTTCAATACTCAGTACCACCAAGTAAGTAAATAAATTTTAAAGAAGGAATGGAGATGTAGCTCAGAAGTAGAAAACCAGTCAATATGGTGGCACATTCCAGTAATCCCAATACTTGAGAGGCTGAGACAGGAAGGTTTCAGTTTGGAGGCCCATTTCAGCAACTTAAAAGACTCTGTTTCAAAATTTAAAAAAATAGGTGCGTGTGGTGGGACAATGCCTATAATCCTAGTATTTGGGAAGCTGACAGAAAGATCGCAGGCTCAAGATTAGACTTAGTAACCTAGTGCAATCCTGTGTCAAAAAATTAAAAAAAAATGGGCTGGGGGTGTGGCTGGGATGTAGAATGCTCCTGGGTTCAATCCTCAGTATCTCAAATTAATTAATTAATTAATCAATTAAAGTACTGCTGAGATTGGGTGACTGAAGGTTTGAGGTCAGCCACAGAGATGTAATGAGATTCTCAGCAGCCTGGCAACACTGTTTCTAACAAAATTCGAAAAAGAGCCCGTGTTGTAGCTTGGAGGTAGAATGCCCCTGGATTCAATCCCAGTAGCACAAGAAAAAGAAAAAGAAGGATGACAAGGTGGCTGAGAAGGAAATGAAGGAAAGAAAAAGAAAAATGGGCCTGGATCTAATCCCCAGCTTACCCCACCCCGACCAAGAAAATTAAGAATCTAGGCACTAGAGGGAGGTTTAACTTGCCCAGGAGTAGATTTACAAAGCACAGGACTCTGATTTTGGGGTATCCTTATGTCTGCAGAGCTGTGACAGAGAGAGGAGGGGTGGGGTCACTTGTTAGCAGAAGTCTAGGTGATCCTTTTTCGTTAACTTTCCCAGTTCCAGCAAAATGGGAAAACCTACAAATTGTTTGACACCATGAATATACTGATATACAAAAGCTATCCTTTGGGGCACAAATGACACTAAAATAGAATAATAATAGTGAGGTCTTCCTCATATGGCGGGGGATATTCCCAGAGGGGGAGGTCTCTGTGTAGGCATCAGTTCTGGTTATTTGGAGATAACATCAGTTTGTCAGCATCACATGTCTGCTGAATGATTCCTTGAGAGTAATCATCGAATCCAAACTCCGTAGCAATGAAAAAGTCATCAGCTCAGTAGGGAGAAGCCAACTTGCCATTCATCTCCCCGGGGTTCTCCTCTATCAAACGGCAAACAAATGAGTGTCTTTGGGTGGGAGCAAAAAGGGTCCACAGCCAGGGTACTGCTGAGGACTGGGCCATTTTCTGAGCTCCCTCTAGACCATCACAGATTTTAGCTCCTTTGAGATTGTTTTCAGGTACTCCAAAAAAGATAAACCCATCCTCATGATGTTCTGACCCCTGTTTATCCTTCAGAGAGTCTCCCCCTGGGGAAGTTACTATGCTGTTACATAAAGGCTGACCATGTCTTTTCTCTGCCTCTAATAAACTCTGTGACCTAGAACACATGCCTCCTGTCTGGGCCCCAAGATTCTCACCTGTGCAAAGAGAAAGGCAAGCAAGAAAGTGCCAGATTGAAAACGCATGGAGGGCAGGACTGCACCTGCACCTGCACCTTCTATTCCTGGGGTCTCTCCTGGAACACAGGCTGTCCAGAATACATTCACAGAGTCAGAGCAATGACAGCCCTTTTCTGCTCAGACATATAGGAAATAGAAGCTCTTGGGCTATGACCTCTCCCATTCAAATGTGTGATTTTTGAAGCACTCCCATGGAGACAAAGTTATAAATGTATATAGAAGGACTGTGCCAACCCTATGAAAACTGAACTGGAAGGACTCGGGTGAGACCTGGAGAGATCTGCATTTAACAGAGGCATCTTCAGCCTCCCTTTTACCATGCCTCCTTTCTCTTAGCCATTTCCCACCAAGTCCTCATGCTGTCCTCATCCAAGTCCACTCTTGTTAGCCAGCACCCCATATTCTAGACTCTTCTTTCTTTATATGCAAAAGTGCTCTCTAAGATAGAGCCATTGGGTTCTGAGGATTTGGGAAACCACTCTCAAGAAGACATGAGTGACCTACTTCAGGCGCTATTACAGCCAAGTAAAAAAATAAGAGGTAGCACTTGGGTGGCTGAGACAGGAGGATTGAAGGTTTGAGGCCAGAAGCAGGCAGTAACTTAGAAAAGCCCTGTTCTAAAAATAAAAATAATAAAATAAGATTAGAGTGTATCTCAGAGGTAGAATGCCTGAAGTTCAATCCCCAATAACATACACACACACACACACACACACACACACACACACACACACACACACGAGGAGGTAAAGGCTGAGAGAGTCCATACTGATGTCATTTCACATATCACACAGTAATCACTGTATTTTACCCACCACCTGCATGCTGCTTTGTTCTTTAAAAAAGTCTTCCTGCCAGGTGTGGTGGTGCACACTTGTAATCCCAATACTTGGGAGGCTGAGACAGGAGAATTGCACAGGAATGAAGCCAGCCTCAGCTATTTAGTGAGGCTCTCAGCAATTTAGTGAGACCCTGTTTCCAAATAAAAAATATTAAATAGGTCTGGGGGTATAGCCTGGAGATAGAAGGCCCCTGGGTTCCATACCCAGTACCACAAAAAGAAAATTTTTTTTAAAGTCTTCCTTGCCAGGTGTGGTGGCTAACGCTTGTAATCCCAGCATTTGGGAGACTGAGACCAGAGAATCGTGGTTCACGGACAGCCTCAGCTACTTAGTGAGGCCCTCTGCAACTTAGTGAGACCCTGTTTCAAAATAAAGAATAAAAACTAGGGCAGGGGGTGGAGCTCAGAGGTCAAATGCTCTTTCATTTGACAGCCCCGGACACTTTTGTTCCAGCCCCGGACACTAAAAAAAAAAAAGTATTCCTAAAGGAGATACTATAGATGAGCAAATAAGGTGACCTAACTGAGGGGATTGGAGGGGGAAGAGGAAAATTCTCTAATACACATGATGTACTTTAAAACAAATCAATGTCAATCACTAAGCCAAACATGAGAAGGAAGGAGGGGGAAGGAACAGGAATTGGGTAAGAGCTAATTGGATGATATGTGCGTGTATGTCTCCATCATCTTGTATCCCATTAAGATGTATGAGTACAATGCATCAATAAAAAAATTTAAAAATAAAAATTTTAAATGTCTTCCTATCAAGATTCTGACCCACATGTATACACAGGGTTGCCCACCTCACCTTAAAGTAGCACCAGCCCAGGATTTATGATTCAGAGACTTTTTGGCTATTCCTGAAAACCTTTTATTATAGAATTTCTTGTTTGTGAAAATCCCAACTTTGGAAAGTTGGTAGTTTCAGAATGTTGGAAGGTCTGGGATTTAAGAGAAACTGAGTATCCTATTGAAGTTCATGATAAAGAGTATGCACTAAAAAAAAGTCAATCACAAAAAAGTAAAAAATCAGATGCTCTCCTAAATACGTGGAAGCTAGGGGGGGAAAGGTCATAGGAGGAACACTAGATGAAGAAGGAGAAACCATAGATGAGCAAATAAGGCAACTTAACTGAGGAAGATGAAGGGGGAAAGAGGGAAATTCCCTAATGTGCACGATATATGTCCATAAGCATATCAAAATCCATCAGTAAGCCAAATATGAGAAAGAGGGAGTGAGGAGGGAATGTGGTGGAAATTGGGGAAGGGCTAAATGAGTGATGTGTGCATGTATGCCTCTACCATCTTGTACCCCATTAAGAGTTATGACTGCAATGCACCAATAAAAAAAATAAAAGAAAATATCACTAATATTCCATTTATCTTAAATTAGTAACAATGGGTAATAATAATTCTAGATTTCTAATTCCATTTTCTATCCCTCCCTCCCTGGAAACTTTTCATGTTCCTCTTTTCTTGCAGTTTTAATAAGATACTATTAAATCCATTTTGCATTTCTGCAGAAAATAGTTACCCTCTGAAGAATTTGGAATGTGTAGGCTTGGGCCTCAGATGTCTTTAAGATTTTATTGGCTCCTGCCTCCTGGGTCTTTCTGTGTAACTTGGAAGCTGGAATGCTTGGCTAGCTTTCATTTAACTTATTCAGTCAAGCTAAGTGGGAACTTTGCAAACTCTTTTCCAAGATCTAGTGTCCCAGGCCCTGGCATCTGACCCAGTCCTCCCTACCAGATTTTACCTCCTGCTCTGTTCACAGGGTAATTTGAAGACAATATATTCAATATATTTTCCCTAATTCATCTTTTTTTTTTGTGGTGGTACTGGGGATGGAATCCTTTTACCACCGGGCTATACTCCCAGACCAATTTTTTATATGTTTTTATTTGGAAACAGGGTCTCTTAAGCCAGCAAGGCTGACTTCGAACCTGCGCAATACTCCTGTCTCTGTCTCCCAAGAATGGGGATTACAAGCGTGCGCCACCATGCCTGGCTCCCTAATTCATCTTTATCACCTCCTCAAAGCTCCTTTATTTTATATTACACCTTTTCTCTCTACCTAGTTTTGATACTTCTGTTTATTCTTCTTCTCAAGACTGGGAGTCTACAGTTCATAGTGGATCTTGGTTTCTGCACAGATCAGATGAGCAGGTAAAAATCGGTCTACAAGAAGTCTATACTGTGTTGGGAACTTGTACTGGGGAAGGTGTTGATGTAGTTACTTAGCTTCTTTGCATTTGGGGACATTGGACCATGCAAGGATGGACTTAGATAATAGGTTGTCTCCAGAAGCCACCTAAGCTGAGCATAACTGCAACATACCAGTCAGAATTGCATCTCTCTTGCTTCCTCCCCTGTTAGGAGCAGGATTCTGAGCCATTCTTGGGTAGCATCAGAGTAATTAATCTTTTACTACGACCTCATCTAATTTATGAAACAAAGCCCTAGGTTTCTAGAAGATCCCTCAAATCTGCTATAAAGTCTCACTAAGATTTAGAAATCAAAATGTGTAGAATCATTTTGATTCTGACAGTAGTTCCAAAGCAAAATCCATGTGTGAAGTCAGAGCCAGCCCAATATTTAGGCAGAGCCCATTAATACCTATGTGATATGATGTGAAGGGCAACCAAAGACCTTCAAATTTCACTCAGACTTATTTTTTTCTACAAGTGCCTGAAATTACATCATTTGAGAGTAATCATGTATTTGGGTTAAGGAGCATTACTCATCTTGAGCATTTTTTAAAAAACAAAAATCCAAAAGAGATTGGAAGCCATCAATTCTTCATAATTACTGTAAATTAATACTTGATTGTTTTCTTCTGTAGGAAAGTCTGAAGTGAAGTGGGGCCTGGGATTACACAGGTGGTAATTAAAAAGGGAAGACCGAGTAGGAGGAACGCAGAGAATGGAGTGGGAAGTGTAAAAAAAGAGAAAACTTCACATTTTCCCAGCTGCCAGTCTTTCTACAAGAAACTTGGCCCTCTCCAAGGCCCAGAAAACATCAAGTTATCATTAAAAGAGTGACAAACCCCAAGCAAAACAAATCAATGTTTCTGTTTTCATAAATCCGTAGACAACAACATTTCGTTTTCCCTCTTCAGCAGTTTCAAACACAGGGCAAATATTTTCATACTACTCCATAAATCTAGAGTCTGTTGAGCTATAGGGAATTTCTTCTTCAAATGTCCCCCATAACAGCATCAAAAAGGAAAATAAAACCTCAGTACCAAAGGCATAGACTTTTAGAGCCAGCTGACTTGTTGGAGCCAAGCCCTGGTTTCCATGGAGAGTCCATGGACCAATGTCCTGCATTCCGAGCAGGCAAGGGACTTGTACACCATCTAGCAGGGCCTATGAATTCCCCAGCTTTAGGGACCCATTGTCAGGCTGCCAGGCAGGAGGTATATATTGTCCACTGGAGTCTGAGGGGTCTGAGATATATGATTTGGAATGGAGCGATAAGAAGAGTAGTCAAAGAAGCTGTTGTAGCTCAGACTGTTCCAGGTAATTGATATATGGCCCTTTAAATACTGGGACAATTCTGAAGTTTTAATTATTTAGTAGAAAAGCTTTCCAAATGACAGTGTGTGTTTCTTGAGAAGCTTAGAGTGGAAAATCTTTGAAAGTAGGTGGATTGATGTTTGAATCCCATTTCTACATGTAAATCTGCAGAGGTTTTGTGGGGTTTTTTTTTAATATCTTGACACTTAAATGTCCTCAGTGGCAAAAATTGTATCACATCTAATTTGCAAATGTTTGTGAAATATAAATGAGGCACTTAGCAAACTGCTTGTCACCTACAAACACTCAATATATGGACTCTGTTATTGTTACCAATATCATTATGATGGTTCTTCCTCTTTTAAAACAAAATATGCTCAACATGCCTGCACTGATTTTTGCTTCCATCATGATGATTGTTTTATAATACCTATTTATATAATATGATTTGATACAAAATACCTTCAGGAGCCCAGGAAGTATACAGGCAGTTTCAGCCCCAAATAAGTAGTCATATCTGCTACCAGGCTCTGGGTTTTGCATAAATCCAGCAAACAAGTAAGTAGTTGAGTAGAGTTGTCGAGGTGGAACAAGGATGAGCTTTGTAGTTCAAAGCCTGAATTAGGCACCCAGCTCACCACCATGCAAATATGCAACCTTGGTCTCCCAAAGCCTCAGGGAAATAGATGACAATAAGAGTCCTTACCCCCTGAGGCAATAATGAGGATTAGGTAGACATGTAGGGGGAGACTCTAGCACAGTGTCAGGGGCCTGCCTTGGCCATGGTAGATGCTCAGTAAATGTCAGCACTTATTTTTGAATTAAGGCCACAAAGTAAAGACCCAGGCCATTCATCTGCAGCTTTATCCTTTATTTAGTAGTGAGCCTGATTTGGTTATAGCCAGGTGTGTAGGATAGTTTACAACTTTTCAATTATTTGGTTTATTTTTTTATTTGCATACTTTTATTTCTAGCTGGGGCTTTCCCATTGTTGTATGAGGTGACACCAAAGAGCATAGAGGTAAATCCCTAGTGGGCCAGTGGAGAGCCAGCTAACCAAAGAACCCTTGGACACAAAGATCTCTGAGTGACAGCATGTGATGCAACATTGCATGCTCAGAGGACATGAGCTAATTCACCATGGATTAAACCTTGGACATACAGCAGGCCCTCAGTGAAGGCTCACTGAACATGACTAGGCACTTTAGGATAGGGCTTTGCTTCGGTGTTGATGCAGGAGCATCCATGCTCCGAACTGCTTGAAAAGGCTCATGTCAGCCCAGAGTAGTTATCCTTACCCACCCTTCTCCTAATACCTCAATCACTACATTGCTTTGTTAGGTTAGTTGACTTTTTGCCAGGTTAGATACCAGGATCCTAAAACCTATTAATTAGGTGAAGTGGACAGAATCATTTATCTTCCTGGAAGCTGAATTTCTCCCTTGTTAAAAGATAATAATTCCACTATACCTACCAATAGGGGTATGGGATACTGAGAAAAATATAACTTCAGGAGCCTAAAATCCTCGACTCTTTTCTGTCCTTGCTACCCAAGAGCTGGCCGACTGAGGGTAACTTAGTCTTTTGAGACCTCAAATTCCCCATCTCCAACATAAAATGCTTGGAATAAACAACTTCACGAGCCCATGCCAACTCTAAAATCCCATCAACTTTGAAAGAGACAGAGATACAGAGACACATAGAGATAGAGAGACAGGCCACAGCTGAATGTCTGCATTTAGAACTGTATAACATCCTATAAATATAGGGTCAACTCCCAGCCTGGTACCAAGTGAGCTGTCAACTTCCAAAGAAGTCTTGTAAATGAATTTATTATAATATTTCAAATAAGGTATATTTCAAAACCACTTTTAAAAATAAGAAATAAAAAAATTGGGATGTGTGGCAAATGTCAAGGTATGTATAAAGGGATGTGGTATGGTGTACATATTCTTTTATTTTTTTATTTTTGCTGCTCTTTTTTTTTTCACCTCTGTGAAATACTGGAAAGTCTGGAGAGTCGTGTGCAAATCTGTCCAATGTCAATTTTACTCGCAGAGCAGTCCATCTTCTCTGGAGTGTGTGTGACCTTTGCAGGTTGTCACATCCTGGGCACGGCACCAAGTGATCCTCCAAGGAGGCTAGTGTGGAGGAGCGGGCCCTGAGCCACAGGGCAGTACAAATAGCAGTTTCCGGGCCCTGTGCCAACCTCCAGATAATTGCCAGCAGCAGGAGAGAGGTGGTCGAGGTCGACAGAGCCTTTCTCTGACAGATAGATTGTCCCTTTCTCACCATGGCAGCATCATGGTAGTGAGAAGGAGCAGGAGAGAACGCCAAATGTGCATGGGGTGGGGAGTAGGGAGAGGGCAGCAGGGAAGAGCTGAGCATCAGAATAAGAGAGACAGAAGCAGACAATGGAGGGGAGAGCCAGAGAAACAGTAGAAAGAGGAGAGATGGTAATCACATAGATACCAGCTCAAGAGAGAAAAAACAGAGTGAAATAGGCAGAGAAAGCTCAGAGACAGAGAAATATATACAGTAACAAAAGGAGAAATTGAGAGTCTGTGATCTCTGTCATAGAATAGTATCTCATGGCCAACCACTGGCTATAGTTGAGGGATTGGCCAGAAAGGCCAAACTGCCAAAGTCAGCTGTGCATGCATGCAGAGGGGAGAAGGAATGATAGCCCAGACCAGCTCCAGAGAGCTGCATCAGTGGTGGCTGTGGTGGTAAAGGAGGCTTCATGAAAAGCATCCAGACTGGCTTTGCCTCCCAGTTTTGTCTCCTGCCTCTGAGACCAAGGGCAGAGCAGTAAGTGGGCAGATGTGGGAGTCCATGGCAGGGCTGGACTTCTTCCATATTCTGCCTCCCTTCTGTCCTGACTCCCTTCTCCCATCTCCTTCCTTCCTTCCTTCCTTCCTTCCTTCCTTCCTTCCTTCCTCCCTTCCTTCCTTTCTTCTCTCCTTCCTCAGTGTTCTACCTCATGAGAACTATAAAAACACACCTCTAATCCTTGGTAAGCCAGATACTCACTTGACCCAGGAAATTCTCTCCTAGATGTGGGCTGCTGTGGCCAGGGATTAACTCAAAGAATCAGCTGGTTGCTTGTGTTGCTGAGAGGCAGCCAGACCAGAGGACCTTCAAAGGAGGCAGATATGTGGGGACCACTCTGCTAAGTATGAAACGTTGAAGACTGTCAGTTTGAAAATAGGAGAGATTTCCACTGGGTGGTAAGTGGAAAGAAAAGTGTCTTCCTGGCTTTCTAAGTTCCCCAAAACCTGTTAACAACAACCATAACTAACATTTATATATTAAGCACTTTATGCACCAAGCATTGGGCCAAGCATGTATGTATTTTGTTAGCCATATAAGATCTATAGTAGATTACCCATTTGACAGATAAGCCATGTGCCCTCATTCCTTATACTTTTGCCAGGCAGGTAAGAGTTTACTGCCTTGTGTTGATTTGCACAGATGCACTTATATATTACTTTACTCACTAGATACATGCTTTGTGCAAGACTGTGCTGAACCTGGTTGGCAGAAAGGTACAGTGGTGGGTAGTAGAAAAGAGAAAAGCAGAGGAAAGGATGATGGACAGAAACAAAGGACCTCACTCGGGAAACCTGGAGGCCAAAGATGAAGAGAGGGCACATGTACCAGGAACCCATATTAGTATAAGTTATAGAGGCTAAAGGCTGGAAATCATGTTCTGAAGGTTCAGCAGAGCATGAGGTTCTTCATGAGTAAGAGGAACAGGACATGAGTCCATCTGAGCTGGGCCTAGAGGCATGAGTTCAAGATGTTCAGAGAGAGCCAGCTGCAGATGAATACAATTATCATTTCATGGCACAAAAAGTATAGGAGTGGATGACAGTCAGGTTAGTTAATATCCTCCTGCGCCCTAGAGGCTCTTTGAACAAGTTATAGTAGTTGTAAAAGACAAAGCTAGACAAAACAACTAAGGTTGGACAAAAAAAAAGAATTAAATTCAAGACACAGTGGACAGAAACTGAAGATATCTAAGCAGAAGAAAGATGGTCTAGCCCCCTGTATCATTTTGTAAATGAGTGAATGGCCACATTCACTGATTCTCCCATTTAGTAAATAATAATCATAAATACACTGTGTCTCCAGCTCCATCTGGACAGATGGCACATCAGTGAACAAAGTAGGCAGAGACCCCTGTTCTTTTAGGCCTTGAATTCTGGCAGGGGTACCTTTGCTGAGGATGTCTCCTCTGCTGAGGATGCTGTGACAGTGTCCATCCATTTTATTCAGGGACAGTAAAAGACAGTGATCAATCCCAGAAGAGCCACAGTGCTGCTGTTTAAGGACATCTGGCCTTGGATAGTTGGGGAACAGTATGAAGACAGCTAGGGCTTGGGGTGAAGGTCACTGCCCAAAGGATTATGTTAGATAGAACACTTTGGATTGCAATTAACAAATCAAACTGCCTGAAACAGTAAAAGGTGATTTTAGACTCATGTAGCCAAGCTCTTGAACACCTAGGGATGGGAGCTGGCTTCATGAATAACTAGAATTGGAGATATTAATGTCACCTATTTCTGAATCACCATTGATGGGTTTCTATGGATGCTGTATCATATCTTTGTTTTTGTTATTGTTGTTTTTGTTTTTGTTTTGCTGTACTGGAGATTAAAACCAGAGCATTCTACCTCTGAGCTACACTCCCAGCCCTACTTTTTATTCTTTATTTTGAAACAGGGTCTCACTAAGTTGCAGAGGGCCTCACTAAGTAGCTGAGGCTGGCTGCGAACCTGCAATTCTCCTGTCTCAGCCTGCCAAGTACTGTGATTACAAGCTTGTGCCACCATCCCCAGCTCAGTGTCATATCTTTAAATTAGCTATTGTTGAGAATTTGGCACTAGCCCCTACAGCTTCATATTTTGACAGCTTAATACCCAGAGAACAAAGTCAAATTTCTCTTTTCAGTTCCACCTAAAAACTCCAAAAATAGAACTAATTGGCCTAGGATGGATGACATGCTCACCTCTCATGCCAATCCAATAGTCAAGAGAGGCGAAGTTCTATTCTGCACCCATGCTGGGTTACCTGGTCCCTTTTAAAGTTGTTGAGAAAGGAGGTGGGGGGAATAATAATAGGTGTTTACTGCTGGGATTGTAATAATAATAATAATAATAATAATAATAATAATAATAATGTCACTGGGATCATGACATTATATTATTATTATTATTATTATTATTATTATTATTATTATTATTATTATGTTTCACTACTGGGATTGCAACAACTAAAAATTCACTTTACCTGAGGTACAATTGTGCTGAGAGGTGACGTCAGCCTCCTTCAAAACATGTACTATGAAGTCACTCCTACTCAGACTCAGAAATGTTACTCTCCTTCACTCACCTTCCCCTGCCCACAAATTATAAATCAATAGCCTAAAACTATTTAGAGAAAAAAACACCCTATGAATAAGCTTTCCTGGAGGCAGGGAAAGTGGATCATTTTGAAGACACAATGTTGGGGAGTGGAGTTAGGAGGGTTAGATAAAATTTTTAAAAAGGTGACCCTGAGTTCCCAGGCTCACCAGAATTGCATCAGCAGAGCCTCTGCCTGCCTTTGGAGAGCATGACTGCCACCAACCTCTTCCCTGCCTCCCAGCAGGATCAGGGAACTTGGTCAGAAGTGTTGCCTTCAGTTAAAGGCTCTTCATTAACTGAGGAGGCCACCCCTGCAGGAAACCCCAAGCTGAGGAACAAGGACAATTTGAAAGAATACAGGAGGCATTAAGGCAGAATGGTTCTCCTGGGGATGCTATGGCTAAGTGGAAATTCAGGCAAAGAGAGCCAAGGGGGGGGGGGGGTTGAATGGGGCCATCACTCGGGAAAGAAAACAACTGCTTGCCACCAGGGAAAAAGCCAATGTCTTCACCAGGCAGAAGAAATCAAAGCAAAATGAAGGAAATTTTTGAGCAAAAATCAGTGCTTTAAAAACACACATACATTCTCCAGAAAGAAGTTCTAGAAACTTTAGGCAAGTGTCATGACTTGCTCTGGTATACAGAAAATTGGGCTAGAAGCAGGAACTGGACTGTCTGCCCCCTTTCTCTAGTGACACACTGTGCGGTCTTAGACTCTTGACTCTTACCTCACCTGTCGAATGAATTGACAGTTCCCTTGTTGCATGCAGTACCACATCTAGTGAGGGTCTGCTGAGATGATGGAAGGAAGCAGTTTTTAAAATATTAAACAACTCTATTGTATTTAATTAGGGCAGGTGAATAATTAGAAGATGACAGTCAGAAATTAGGTCACTCTAACAAAGGAAGGAGGAGGCAATAAAGGAGGCTATTTAAGGTACATGACTCAGGTGAGCCAACGTCCTGCTAAATGGCAGAGACGGACTCAATAGATTCTGTATTTTTAAAACGCATGCATGATTGCTTAGCACCTACTATATTCTCAGTTTCTTACTAGATGTCAAGAATAATGTAGAAGAAGCACAAGATATAATCCCTGAAGCTGACTGTCTATCTGATGAAATAAAACATGTATAAATAAAGTGCAACTCGCAGCATGAATTAAGGT
Source organism: Muscardinus avellanarius (assembly GCF_963383645.1). Taxonomy (NCBI): domain Eukaryota; kingdom Metazoa; phylum Chordata; class Mammalia; order Rodentia; family Gliridae; genus Muscardinus; species Muscardinus avellanarius. The sequence goes on along the minus strand of NC_137803.1, from coordinate 30,084,701 downwards.
AAAAGTCAAAGTGAGGTGTTGATAATAAATGTCAGAAGAGCTCACAATACAGATCTGTGGACCAGTAGGTCAGGGAGGGTTGTCCCTGAGGTGCTCTTGAAGTAGAATTTAGATAGATAGGTAGAGACGTGGGAAGGCGACATGGGGAAAGCAGACGAAATGCAAGTTAGGAAGGAAGGCCATTGAGAGGATATGTGCATGTTGGGGATGTGGATATGTATGTAACAATGTAAGGTTTGAATAGTAGACAACTAGTTTAGAAAGAGCACCAAGTCCATGTTGCATCAATTCTTGGTATCAAATGAAGAAATTGATTTTAAAGAAAAGAGAACCCATTGGAAACCTGGAGCCAAGCAGCTGGCTTGACCAACTGGTAGATATTTTCAGGAGCAAATGGTAAATCAGGGGTAGGGTGTGGCTGGTGTGGCATAATACTCAGTGGGTGAAGGTCAAGTGGTTGCAGAGGAAATGAAGAATAACAGGAAAGAGCTGATGAATGAGACTGAGCAAAGATGTCTTTGTTGCCTGGATTAGTTACAGCGTGGTGAGAGAGTGTCTTCTGTTTGAGTAGGGTTGGAGGCAAAAAGGCTTCCCAGAGAAAGTGACCAGTGATGTGTTCATGAAACCTGCTCTTAGTGGAATAACAAGCATACAAAGAAAGGACCCATCATGAGGTAAGGCAACAGTGTGGAAGTATGGACCAAAGAGCCACACACAAAGAATGGGAGAAACCTGGAGAGCTAGGAAAGGCCAGAGCATGGAGGAACTTAAAATTATGCATCAGGTATGGATAGCCTGGAAAGCATCAGTAGGAGGAGAGAGACACTGTCATATTTTCTCGTACAGGAGGGAGTTGAAAAGTAAAGATAACCACCAAATGAAGTATAATGTGACTCCAAAAGCATCCCCTGTTTTTTTGAAACTAAAGAAATTGTATTATTCTCCATTTCTACATCTTTGCTCTTTATTTATATGTACTAACTTTTAGCTTAATAAATGTTGCTGCTATGGTTTTTTGGCGTGTACTTATTCATAATACTTTGAGCATTATTGTGGGTTGTAATAAAAATCTTACTGTTCATTTAATGTTTTATGTCCTGAATTTGACTCATCTAACACAGATCTGATATTAAAATTAGAATCTCTGAAATTTTTTCCTTCCCTTTTGCCCATTTTTAAAATATTCAACTTTTAAATCATCTTGTTCTAATTGTTTCTCTTGCTCATAACATCTAATTGTTTTTACTTTGTAATTTTAACTGAGAATTTTATTTCGATTGATTTATTTTTACATTTTTATGTTATGGATATGCTTTTTATTAGTTTTGGCACAATCTACTTTCTGTTTCATTGCTTCTTTTTTCACTTATGGCCTGTGGCTTGTTCTATTTTAATTTTCACGTGGGTTCATAGAGATATCTTAGACTGTTTTAATATTTTTATTTTAATTGGTTATCTTTATAATCCTATACAATGCTCTTAATTCTATACCTCTTCTATTACTATTCACGGCCCGCTCTTTGAGATGATGACATTTATAAATTTCTTTTTTCTCAACCTCTCAGTTTATTTCCCTATGCAGTGTGTGTGTGTGTGTGTGTGTGTGTGTGTGTGTGTGTGTGTGTGTGTGTGTTTACTGGTGATTTAACCCAGGGCCATTCTACCTCTGATCTACAAAACCTCCCTTTTTATTTTTTTATTTCGAAACATGATTTCACTAAGTTGCTAAGGCTAGACTTGAACCTGGGATCATTTTTTGCCAACCCCGCCACCCGCCTCGGCACTAGGATTACAGGTACACATCACTATAACCAACTCCTACTCAATTTTAATTGATGGCAATGATAATAATGATAACAATATTTCTGCTCATTTTAATTTATACATTTTAATATTGATTTCTTTCTATTACTTTATTCATTAGCCTTCAGTAGTAATTTTTGACCCTTGGCTACTTGCTACTTTCTACCCTCACCTTCTGAATTTTGTTAGTTTCAGTATTTTAATGTTATTGTAGCTCACTAGTGTGTACATTGTTTTATCATATTTGCCCCCTCCCAGGTTTTTTCTCTTAATACTGCAGTAATTCATTAAAAACTCACCACCAGCCTTTCTTCTGTAGTTTCCCCATCTCTAATGGGTAGTTGACGTTCAGCCCCTACTACCTCAAGACAAGACCCAGTAACTACATCTTCTAGAGTATACCTGTGTGGTGCAGCACATGTGCTTGAGCAAGAGTTTGAGCATAAAACTAAAGAGTTTTAATTTAATTCTTAATGTTTTAAGAGCATCATGTTGCTGTGGGAAGCTGTGAAACTAACCTAACCTAATTTTCTAACTTCAGAAAGAAATTTTGTTTGATTTTTGCTTTCTTTTGTTTTGTGTTGGTTTCTGTCTGTTCAAATGACAATAGTGACTTTCTTTACCTTAAGGTTTGATATTTCTGTATCTATTTTTCCTGAGACAGTTTATATTTTATTTCTACTGTATTTTTCTTTGCTTTACATATAGATTAAAATACTTTATTTCTGAAAGATGATTTACTATTTTTTAAAGGAGAAAATATTTATTATGTTTCATACTTTCAGTTCATGGACTTTTAGTTCTTTTTATCTTAAATATATATATATATATTTTTTTATTGGTGCATTGTAGTCATACGTGTTAATGGAGTACAAGATGGTGGAGGCATACATGCACACATCACCCAATTAGCCCTTACCCAATTCCCGCACCATTCCTTTCTCCTCCCTCCTTCTTATATTTAGCTTAGTGATTGACTTTGGTATGTTTGGTTTTTTAAAGATATTTTCATGGTTTTTTTTTTTAGTACTCTTTCTGCAGTCCTATGCTAACACATATACATAGACTCATTGGATGCATTTTGTGTGTGTCTGTGCTACTGGGGGTGGATCCCAGGGGCTTTTCTACCTCCAGGCTATTTTATACTCCCAGACCTATTTTATAATTTATTTGGAAATAGGGTTCACTACCTTGCTGAGAGCCTCACTCAGTAGCTGAGGCTGGCTTTGAACTTGTGTGATCCTCTTGTCTCAGCCTCCCAAGCTCTGTGATTACAAGCATGCGCCACCACGCCCGGCTCATTGGATGCATTTTAACTTTCCTATCTGTCTTGCTTTCTTGCTTCTTTTGAACTGCACATTATCATTGTCTTGTTCATGTCATTGATCCTGGTCTTAAGCCTGTATTTGTGTTTTGAACAGTGCCTGTTCACCTTCTTGTCGCCTCTGATTGGTCCCTAAATTTTGGGACACCTTTTTATTTGTCCTCTACTTCTTTCCTGAGCTCTCTCTGCTAGCTCATTTTTGGCTCTTTTACTTGTCTTGACATTTCTTCCTTGAGATCTTCTTTTGTATAAATGATTTTCTTCATTAAGCTCTGTTGGGTTTTTATTGGTTGGTTTTATGATAATTTGTTTAGCATAGTTCCTTTTCATTGGATGGCAACACATTTTGGTATGTGTTCTTTGTCTGTTTTATGATTTTTACCTTCTTTTACCATATATTTATGTTTCGATGTTTTTTTTTTTATTCTAGCTCATATTTGATCAAGATAAGCTTTTGATACTTTGCAGAAAGTTTATGAATCTGGAGGAGAGCTAATCTATGATACCATCCAGTACAATTTTTCTTGTTTATAGGAATATACCTTCTAGCACACAGGGCTGTCTGTACGTATGCCGTTACTTCTTCAGGAAAAAAAGAAGAGATTGGCAATTGCAAAACTGATTAGAATGGCACCTTTCTATGGTCTCTTTTCCAACTGATGTGCTTAGGTGGCATGTCTCGGTGTTCTTTTGTTTATTCACCTCCTCTTTTTCCAACAGTCCATTCACCTTGAACCAGTTGTTTCCCCAAAGACAGAGTGGCTTCTGACATATTTCTCAAACTCTGGGCTCTTCCCACTTTGTTTGAGATCTTTGGCTGCAGATACCTTTCAGCATCTACCTGCCCTGGGTTGGAACTTTATTGCTTTTGACAGCATTTGCATTTTTGTTTCACATTTTCTTTATTGTTTTGGAATGGATACAAAGGAAGTGGGCGAGGCTCTCTTAACATAGCTATCATAAAAGTGGGAGTTCCTTTTAAAAGACTGTGTATCCCAACTGACCTCTGTGAATCCTCAGCATCTAACACTACATCTAAGAAAGGGAAAGCACTCTGCAAATATTTGTTAAATGAAATGAATAAATAAAAGAATGAGCAAACAATTCTCAAATGGATTTAAAAAGACATAATTATATTCAAGGCCTCTGAAAATAACTTCAGCAATAAATTCTCCTGATTCTTTCTTGCAATGGTATAACAAGGCATCTTTTAAAAATACTTTTATTGGCCAGACCCCTGGAGAAACCGGGCCCAGTAAGACGCTGGGTTCTGGGCGGGGGTCGCTCGCGGCGCACACCAGCCGGGGCCCGGGTCGCGGGACCCTGGGACCCGGGCCGAGCTGCGCGTAGCACGCCAGACCCCTGGAGAAACCGGGCCCAGTAAGACGCTGGGCTCTGGGCAGGGGTCGCGCACGGGGCACGCCAGCCGGGGCCCAGGTCAAGGGACTCTGGGCCCCAGGCCGAACTGCGAGTAGCACACCAGACCCCTGGAGAAACCGGGCCCAGAACAGAAAAAGATAAAGAAAAATATCGGAGAGGAGGTAAGAAAGCCGTTATGGATGCCAGGACACTGGAGATGCAGACAAAACTTATCTAAATGCACTGGAACTTATGGAAAAATTCGCAGTGAAAGAGGACTGCTATTTCTCTATATTGTTAAGAATCTCAGACATCACATATAAGGAGAGAGTTTAGCGGAGACCAAGGAGAAATGCGGTGTTGAAAGAGTTCTCCGCGATGGTGGTGGAGACTTGTATTCAGGAGAAGCAGAAACCGGATCCTACCAACTTTATTTTTTTGGAGAAATTACATCAAATGTCGAATGCTACCATCACACATGCTTAGGAACACTGGACAACATTCAGAGTGGAAAAAGAGCCTGGGAAGGATTTGAAACGGTGGAGGCAGTGGCAATGCCAGTGGCCAATACTCAGGGGAGGCAGAGATCTGATACATTACACCTGGAACCTTTGAAATAATAACCACAGAGACAGTGATCGGAACCTGCTGAGGGGTTAGGCGGGCGCCGGGGCCAGTGGCCGACATCGGAGCTTGCTGTGAGGCAAGGCCACTACTGAGGCCTCCGTGGCCGGGATTGGAACCTGCCGAGGGGTTAGACCGATGCTGGGGCCAGTGAGGCCGGCATTGGAGCCTGCCATGAGGCAAGGCTTGTGCTGGGGCCTCTGAGGTCAGGTCCAGAAACTGCTGAGGGTTTAGGCCGGTGCTGGGGCCAGCGAGGCCGGCATCAGAGCCTGCTGTGAGGCAAGGCCGGTACTGGGGCCTCCAAGGCCAGGATAAGAGCCTGCCGAGGGGTTAGGCCAGTGCTGGGGCCAGCGAGGTCGGCATCGGAGCCTGCCGTGAGGCAAGGCCGGTGCTGGGGCCTCCGAGGATGGGACCGGAGCCTGCTGAGGGGTTAGGCTGGTGCTGGGGCCAGCGAGGCCGGCATCAGAGCCTGCCATGAGGCAAGGCCGGTACTGGGGCTTCCGAGGCCGGGATAAGAGCCTGCCTGCCGAGGGTTAGGCCGGTGCTGGGGCCAGCAAGGCCGGCATCGGAGCCTGCCGTGAGGCAAGGCCAGTGCTGGGGCCTCCGAGGCTGGGATAAGAGCCTGCCGAGGGGTTAGGCCAGTGCTGGGGCCAGCGAGGCTGGCATCGGAGCCTGCCGTGAGGCAAGGCCGGTACTGGGGCCTCCTAGGCCGGGATTGGAGCCTGCCTTGAGGCAAGGCCGGTACTGGGGCCTCCAAGGCCAGGATAAGAGCCTGCCGAGGGGTTAGGCTGGTGCTGGGGCCAGTGAGGCCGGCATCGCTGCATGCCGTGAGGCATGGCCGGTGCTGGGGCCTCCGAGGCCAGGATAAGAGCCTGCCGAGGGGTGAGGCCGGTGCTGGAGCCAGCGAGGCTGGCATCGGAGCCTGCCATAAGGCAAGGCCAGTGCTGGGGCCAGTGAGGCCGGCATCGGAGCCTGTCTTGAGGCAAGGCTGGTACTGGGGCCTCCGAGGCCAGGATAAGAGCCTGCCGAGGGGTTAGGCTGGTGCTGGGGCCAGCGAGGCCAGCATCGGAGTCTGCTGTGAGGCAAGGCCGATACTGAGGCCTCCTTGGCCAGGATAAGAGCCTTCTGAGGGGTTAGGCCGGTGCTGGGGCCTCCGAGGCCGGCACCAGAGCCTGCCATGAGGCAAGGCCGGTACTGGGGCCTCCGAGGCCGGGATTGGAGCCTGCCGAGGGGTGAGGCCGATGCTGGGGCCAGCTAGGCCGGCATTGGAGCCTGCCATGAGGCAAGGCCAGTGCTGAGGCCTCCGAGGCCAGGATTGGAGCCTGCCTTGGGGCAAGGCCGGTACTGAGGCCTCCGAGGCCAGGATAAGAGCCTGCCGAGGGGTTAGGGCGGTGCTGGGGCCAGCGAGGCCGGCATCAGAACCTGCCGTGAGGCAAGGCCGGTACTGGGGCCTCCAAGGCCAGGATAAGAGCCTGCCGAGGGGTTAGGGCGGTGCTGGGGCCAGCGAGGCCGGCATCGGAGCCTGCCGTGAGGCAAGGCTGGTACTGGGACCTCTGAGGCCGGGATAAGAGCCTGCTGAGGGGTTAGGCCAGTGTTGGGGCCAGCAAGGCCGGCATCGGAGCCTGCCATGAGGCAAGGCCGTTACTGGGGCCTCCGAGGCCAGGATAACAACCTGAGGAAGGGCTAGACTGGTGCTGGGGCCAGCGAGGCCGGCATCGGAGCCTGCCGTGAGGCGAGGCCAGCATTGGAGCCTGCCATGAGACATGGCCAGTGCTGGGGCCTCCTAGGCCGGGAACAGAACCTGCCGAGGGGTTAGGCCAGTGCTGGGGCCAACGAGGCCAGCATTGGAGCCTGCCGTGAGGCTAGGCCGGTGCTGGGGCCTCCGAGGCCGGGATTGGAATCCTGCCAAGGGGTTAGGCCGGTGCAGGGGCCAATGGCCAGCATCGGAGCATGGTGTGAGGCAAGTTCACTCCTGCGGCCTCCAAGGCCGGGACCAAAGCCAGCTTAGGGGTTAAACTGGTGCTGGGGCCTCCCATGAGGCAAGGCCGCTGCTTGAGCCAGCGAGGTCTGGATCATTCCACTGAGTAGCCAGGCCACTACTGGGACCATCAAGAGTGGGATCGGTACTTGCAACGCAGCATGCACAGAGAAATATCGCAGAAAATATAAATCAGACGCTTCTCTTAATCAGCAATAACTAGGAGGAAAAGGGCAACAGGAAGAGGTTGAGCTATAGAAAGGGCCCTATAGTGAAGCAACTAATGTGACCAATCAGAGGGTATGTAATACTGGAGGACAGAGCCTCTTTAAAACGCAGGAGGTACATAAACATATGTATCAAAGTAAATCACCAAAGAAGCGTGGGATGGAGGGAGGGGAAGGGAATGGGATGGGGGCTGGAGGAGGGCTAATTGGATGATGTGTGCTTGTATATCCTCTCAAGTCTTGTACTCCAATGTGATTGATCTATGACTACAATGCACCAATTTAAAAAATAAATTAATAAAAAATAAATTTAAAAAAATCTCCAAACATTTTAGATACTTTCTTAAATAAGAATAAAGGAAGAATTAAGCAAAAAATACTTTTATTGGTGCATTATAATTATGCATCATAGTGAGGTTCAAAGTGATGTAGGAATACCTGCACAGAGCAGTTGGTGTGTTTCTCTTCAGATTCTACCCGGCTACCCTCCTTTCCCTGAACATGTTAGTGACATTGGTAGTGATATCTTCACAAATGGACGTAGCATTATTTGAACATGGCATTCTTTCCAAGACCTTTCTCATAATACAGGCATCTCATTCTCCCCATCTTTTGTTATAACTTTTAGCATCCTGCTCTCACTCACTATCCAAGCCAAGTCAGAATACCTGGTACAGAGAAAACAAGGAACTCTGCAGGACACTTTATACTGGGATTTTTTTACACTAATCTAGTATCTTGCCTCAGGTTTGATGGATGTATTTTAAATGTGTTTCTCCTTGGCTTATTTCTGATATTGAAATTTTCCTGTCCTCTTCATTGTACCTTTTCACAAAACTGGAGGCAGAATGATTCCTTTCTTTGTTTTGGTAAGGAATGAAAATAACTTTCACATAACCCACAACAACAGGCCCCCAAGTCCCAAAACGGTCAGGACTCTGTCTAGGTGCAGCCAAAAAGAAAAAAGCTTTTGAGAAATAGACTGCTGTGAGATATGCACACTTATTTCAGGCCTTGTGAGATCCATAGGCATTTTTCAACATGGATGTGGAAATGGTGGGAGGTCACCCCAAGAAAGTTTTGGTTAATAGAACTTACAGAGTGCAGGTTTCTCCCTGATTATTCTGTCAAAACAGAGGAATAAATACTTGTTGGAAACATCTAGGCTTTCTGGATGTTTTAAAAGTGCATGGCACATGGTAAAAGTAGAGGGCTAGAGTTACGCTCTTTTAGTATTTTGTTGTTGTTTTTGTTGTTCTTTCATAGTAATGGTTGCATTTGGGGAATGGACTTTAAAAAAAAAAAAACAGAGGGATAGCTGGGTGGATGCCTGTAATCCCAGGACTTGGGAGGCAGAGATAGGAGTATCACCAGCCTCAGCAGTTTAGTGAGACCATTGGCAACTTAGTGAGACCTTGTTTTTAAATAGGATATAAAATAGGTCTGGGGATATGGCTCATAGTTAGAATGCTCCAGAGTTTAATCCTCAGAAACACAAACAAACAAAACCAAAAACAAAGGGAGCCTTTGATTCAAGGAATCTATATGGCAAATACTGAGAACAAGAAGTATATCCCATACCATTCTTATGGCTTTCATATGAAGTTAAGTATTTGAAATATGTGCATATTCATTTTGGATTTTCCTAGGGTCTATAGGTAACACCAAAGACCCTACCTGCTTAAAACACTTTAATGTCTAATCTCAGACAAGATTACTCATTTCTTTTGGAGATCATTAGTGGATGATTTCCTTTCTTTTCTTCCTTTCTCTTGAATCATTCAGAATTCTTCAAATTGCTAATGCCATAGACTTCTCACTGGTAAGCAGACCACAGTTGGTTGCCCACAGAAGTCATGCCTGTCTCCATTGAATGTTCATGACTGCTGGACACCAGCATTGAAATGAATAGGACAGCAAGAAGGAAGACCCAAGAGATGCATACAAACAGCCTGCATTAGTTTTCTCTACAGAAGTACAATGACCAACGATCTCTGCCCAAAGCAGAAACATTAGTACCTTTCTTCCAGACACACATTGACATTATCCCCATGGTTCACATCACCAAAGAAGACTCCCTCTTATCCATGCTTGAAAACCTGTGCCTAGCCCCAACTCTACCCCTGCTCTGGTTGGGCAGGGGGGTCTATGTTGAGTTTTTGTTAGGGCACCAAGCACTCTGCTTTGCAAGGAACGATCCCAGTTAATGTTTAGTATCCTGTCCAGTTAAGCATTTGTCCTAGTCAAAAGTGATTTTAAATTATATATTATATGCTAGTTTAATATAATGCTTACCTTTCAAAATAGAGTATGAATCAGAGTGCCTCTAGTTATAAGCAAAGTTTTCTCTGTCTCTCCTTTGTAGAAGAACATTAAGACTCACCAAGAGAACGAGGCAGGCAGAGACCTGAAGTCTGGGCACACAAACTACCTGAGGCAAGTGGTTGAGGGAAAAGTTAAAGATGCAAGTGCTAGTAGGGATGCCAGACACACTCAGAGAAGTTTCATGGAGCCTTGAAGGAGAAACCTTTCCCCAAGACTAGGAATAAGAGGTGGGGCTTCAGGTTCAGGGGAAACATTTTGGAATAGTGTGATCCTTCAGCCAGGAAGAAGAACACTATTGGAAGAAAGGCATTTTGTGGGGCTCTCCCTCTACTCTCTTCGTGCCAGCACGTTCTGGCCAGTAATGCACCAGTGATCTCTCTCTCTGTTATTTCATTTATGGCAATGACTTTGGGTCTAGTGTCTGGTCATAATGGTGATCTATGTATGCCATCTACAGTGGGCATGGTTAATGAATTCTATTTTATTTCTTAATTAAGAATTTGAAAGTACCGCAAATTACTGCAATTAACATGGATTTTCTTCCTCATTTATTTACTTATTTAGTTGCCTGAAATTGCACTCTTAGCTGAAGCCAACTGCAGGGTTCATAGCCTGTTAAAATATATGACATTCATTAAAATATTTATTCTTCCCCAACAATGGGGGGGGTTGCAATTTGGAAATGGTAGTGGTATCTATATATGCAAAATCCTTTGAAAAATGCCCTTTGAATTCATTTGGCCCTGCTTGGTAATATAAAAGCTGGTTTTATTGACAATCCTTTGTGTGACTGATATAAGATTTTTTAAATAGCCTGTTGTATGTTGACTTAACATTCATTTCTGTAGCTCTCTCTTTCAAACTTCTGGGAGACTACAAACATCCTCACATTTTCAGAGTTTCAGTGTGCACTGAGAGATAAGAATAACAATTCGGGGGTGACTGAAGTCACTGAAGTGATTTAAAAACAACAGTGCTTTGAATAAACTGCTTAGCATGAAATTACCTAGTAGTTTTCAAGATTCATCCTTAGTTTTCATTCTTTGGTTTTGTTTGGGGTTTTGTTTTTTTTGTTGTTGTTGTTTCTAACTGGATTGCATGGAGACACAGCTCAAAAAGGAGTGGTTGAAATTAACCAAAAATATATTCTGAACTACAGCCAGGAGGAGTGCAAATGGGCCCAGTCCTACCAGAAAGCAATTGAGAAACAGCACATCGTGAGCCCTAAAAGATGCCTACCCTATGAAATCCAGTTTTGCACTAAAGGAGTTTATCCTTAAAATGAAGTACCAAGATTTAGCTACAATAGTATTCGCTGCAGCTCTGTTTGTAATAAGAAAGCAAATAAAATTACCAAAATGTGCAGTGATAAAGATCTAGTAAACCCTGAGACAGACTCACATTGGAATATTAAACAGCTACTAACAAACTATGTGGATTACATCACTTATCTGTGCTTGTATTGCCCTGAAAATAGCAGCTTAAAGCAACAGAGATACTATCTCACAGTTTCTGCAGGTCAGAGATCTGGGCACAGCTTCCTTGGGGCTTTTGACTTATGCCTCTCACAAGAATGCAGTGAAGGAGTCATCTCAGGAATAAATTTGAAGAGGATCCACCTTCAAGCTCACTTGAGTGGTTGTTGGGAGAATTCACTTCTTCCTGGGCTGTGGGTCTAAGTGTGGGTCCCTAGTTCCTTGTCACATGGGCATTTCTACAGGGAGCTTAGGACAGGCAGATGGCTCACCACAGCATGCAAGCTAAAGAGCAAGAGAGGGCAAGCAAGGCAGAAGACAGAGACCTTTTGTCACCTCATCTCAGAAATGACATCTTAACACTTTTGCCCTATTCTATTCGTAAGTCAGAGGCCCATCCCACAAGCCAGGCATGGTGGTACATATACTGGTGGTATACATTAGTTCTTGGGAGGATAAAACAGAAGCCAGTCTCAATAAATGGGGTAGAAAAGTAGGGAAGGGTTGAATGAGTGATGTGTTCCTGTATGCCTCTACCATCTTGTACTCCATTAAGATGTATGACTACAAGTCGCCAACAAAAAAGAAAAACATAGCATCGGGCATGGTGGCGCACACTTGTAATCCCCATGCTTGGGAGGCAGAGACAGGAGGATCGCGCGGGTTCCAAGCCAGCCGCGCTGGCTTAATAGACCCTGTTTCCAAATAAAAATATAAAAATAGGTCTGGGAGTGTAGCCTGGAGGTAGAAGGGCTTCCAGGAACCCCAGTACCACAAAAATAAATTAATTTAATAAATAAATTAATTAATTAAAATAAAATAGGGCTGTGAGTATGGCTCAGAGATAGAATGTTTCCTGGATTTCATCCACAGTACCAAAAAATATCCAGTCCACCCATACTCAAGGGGAGTATATAGTAATAGAGTTACACAATGATGAGACCAGGAGGAGGGGACAGGGATCATTGGTAACCATCTTAGAAGCTACCTATCACACAGTTGACATTTATTTGTTGGCAAAAATTATTCATAATATTTTATTCCATGAGACTAAAGAAAATTACAAGACCACAAGACAGTATATGCGGTACAATTCCTGATTTGCAAACTAAAAACAAAGATACAATAAAATATATTTGTAAATATTCACAAAACACTATAAGTGTTCCATGGGTTTCTAGTGATTATATTTGGATGATGGAATAACAAACAGATGAGTGTCCTGTTGCTTAATCTGTGCTTTTTTGTTTTTTTTTAAATGCCTATAATTTTACAAAAAGTACATTTTACCAAATTTAAAACAAAGCCATTTAAATGATTGTGGATTTCTGCTCTCTGCTATCTTTACAGGACCGTTTCTGCTAACTTCCTAAAGTCAAGTAAATAGAAGTTCACAAGCCTACTGTGACCAAGGAAATCGTGAGTATGTTATAGAACCCATTGTTGTCATTGTGTCTTCTAAGACAGCTGTTATCACTAGTAATGATACTATAAAGTACTAAAATTATTTTCCTTCTCTGAGGTCATGGGAACCACCTAGGAACTGTGATTAACTAGAGGAGGGGTTGAAGATTTTCTTACCTTTAAACCAGCTCAATTCTAGTTGCTTCCAGACATGAACTAGCACAATCACCAGTTATTTTCCCTGAAAAATTCCAAAGGGATAGGATCTATTTATATGTCAAAAATAGACAAACAGATCTGCCACTGCTGGACATAATTGTAAGTTTGAAGAAGGAGAGGGGATGCATGAGAGAGAAGATAAAGCCATTAATAATCTCCACACTTCATTAGTTTTCCTTCATGCCACTGGGAGGGCCCGAGTTGAGATGCTACTAGTTCAGGTTTGGAATGACTTCTTCAGCAATGTAAATGTTATCTTAAGGTCACTTACTGATGAAAACTACTTTATTGCCAAGCACAGATTTAAAGGTTGCTTGACAAGCAGACCAGCTGCTCTATACCTACACAGAGCACAAAGAAAGCTGCTCAGAATGGGCAAGCTGCAAAGGTGGAGAAGGAAGGCAGTAGTAGTCTTCTAAATCAAAGGGGCTTAGGGCCTGTCTGAAATACCAGTGGGTCTCTTTTCATTAGGATCTACAGTACAATATTTGCTATTGAGTGTTTGTCCGAATGGTCGTTCAGAAATCCACATGGCTTCTGTCTGTGGTTTCATCATTTTTTAAGGTCTGAATTTTATGTTGGATCCTCTGCATAAAGGGTTCCCACAGTGGGTGATACCGCCCCCTGGAGGGCACTGGAACAAAATATAGATACATAAAAAAGCATATTTCTGTTCTTTTACTTAAAGAAAGTAGATGGGGGGCACTGCATTTTTTTTTTCTGAAAATGGAACAGTAAGCCAGATAACTTTGGGAACTTCTGACTGCTGGTTCACTGAGAAGGAGAAAGCGAAAATGGCATACCACTTCCTACCAACCTTGAACTACAATTGACACACATCACTTTGACTCATATCTCATTGGTTCAAACTAGTCATATGGGCCTCTTTTTGATGAAAGAGGCCTTAAAGTACTCCCTGAATGAAATTTAACTCCCCAAATCTCTACTGTGGGATAGGGAATATACATCATGGGCTCTATTAGAATATATTATAGTGTTAGAATGTTCTTGCTAGGGAAATTCTCAGTAGAAATATGTACAGCAGAGTGGGGATTAGCTAACTTACCAATGACTCACTGAAAGCAAATGGTTCTGCCCTATGCAAGGGAATTTCTAATAGCAGGCATATCTCCTTTCAGTGTTAAGGCAATAAGTTACTGATAACAAGGCTCTAAAATTTTAAGACTGCTCTCTACCAAAAGTTCTAGGTTTGCTTACTAATTCTAGGAGTCAGTAGAATCCACTAACATCCCAAGATATCAGTGCTCAAACCACCTTGATGGGGAGGGGCAAATAGCAATGTTGAAAGGTCATTTTATAAAGGCTATGATGTAAAGTGTTTCTAAAAATTTCTTCAAAAAATATGAGTGGCCCCTGGAGGGAAAAAAGAGTAACAACAGAGCTCCTGACATTTTTTTTTTTTTTTTTTTTGAGTCAACATTAGCCAGCATCACAAACACTAATAGGAAGGTTGAACAGTCTGGATCCATTTCTAGTTTTCTTATGGTTTTCTTTTCTAATTTTTTATTGGTGCATTGTATTCATACATCTTAATGGGATGCAAGATGATAGAAACACACCATGAACACATCACCCAATTAGCCCTTACTCAATTCTCTCCTCCTCCTTCTCATGTTTGGTTTAGTGGTTGACTTTGATATGTTTGTTAAAGTACATCAAGTGCATTAAAGAATTTCCCTCTTCCCCCTCCCATCCCCTTCAGTAAGGTCACATTATTTGCTCATCTATAAGTATCTCCTTTTTATAGAGTTTCTATTATGACATATTTCTCCTAGCTCTCGCATATTAGGGAGAGCATCCAATTTCTTACTCTTTGTGACTGACTAACCTCACATAGCATAATGTCATCCAGTTCCATCCATTTCCCTGTAAATGATGTAAGTGTGCTTCTCTTTACGGCTGAATAAAATTTCATTGTGTACATATACCATAGTTTTATAATCCATTCTTCTGTTGATGGACACTTGGCTGGTTCCATTGTCTGGCAACAGTTAATTGTGCAGCTATGAACAGAGATACACATGCATTAGTTTGGTAGTTTGGTTTCCTTTCTTTTGGGTAGATACCCAGTAGTGGTATTGCTGGATCGAATGGTAAGTTCATTCCCATTCTTTGAGGAACCTCCATACAGTTTTCCAAAGTGGTTGCACTAATTTGCAATCTCAACAACAATGTATTAGAGTTCCCACTTCTTCACATTCTTGCTAACATTTGTTGTATGTGTTTTGAATGATTGACATTCTAATTGGAGTTAGGCAAAATCTCAGGATAGCTTTGAATTGGATCTCTCTGATTGCTAATGTTGAGCATTTTTTCATACGTTTATTGGCCATCTGAATTTTTTCTTTCATTGTCTATTTAGTTCATTTGCCAATTTTTATTTGTTTATTTGCTTTCTTTTCTTTCTTTTATATTTTTGGTGGCATTTGGGGGTGGAACCCAGGGGCTTTCTACCTCCAGGATAGACTCCCAGACCTATTTTTATATTTTATTTGGAAACATGGTCTCACTAAGTTGCTGAGAGCCTCCCTAAGTAGCTGAGACTGGCTTTGAACCTGTCTCAGCCTCCCAAGCGTAGGGATTACAAGCATCCACCACCACGCCTGGCTGTGTTATTTGTTTTCTTAGTGCTGAGTTCTTGAGTTCTATGTATATTCTAGATATTACTCCTCCATCAGAAGAGTAGTTAGCAAAAATCTCCCATTCTATTGGCTCTCGAGTGAGGTTTCTGATGGTTTCCTTTGCTGAACAGAATCTTTTCAGTTTCATGCAACCCCACGTATTTATATACCTTTTAGTTTATTTAGCCTTTGAGTTCTTGTTGAGAAAGTGTTTATCTGTGCCTATGTGTTGCAGTATTGGATCTATGTCCTCTTCAAGGACCCCCAAGGTCTATGGTCTAAATTCCAAGTATTTGATCCATCTTGAATTGACTCTTGTACAGGATGAGAGGGTGGGATTTATTTCCATTTTTCTGCATATGGTTAACCAGTTTTGCCAACACCATTTGTTGAACAGGCCATCTTTTTTTCAGTGTATGTTTTTGGCCCCTTTGTCAAAAATCAATTGGCTGTAAGTGTATAAGTGTGTGGATTTATTCTGCTCCATTGGCCTATTTATCTGTTTTTGTGCCAGTACCATGCTGTTTCTGTTACTAAAGATTTGTAGAATAGTTTAAAGTAAGGTATTGTGATTCCTCCGGCATGGTTTTTGCTGCTGAGAACTACTTTGGCTATTCTGGGAATTTTGTTGTTCCAAATAAATTTAAAGACTGATTTTTCTATGTCTGTGAGGAATGATCTTGGTAATTTAATGAGTATTGTGTTGAACCTTTAGGTCACTTTTGGAAGTATGGCCATTTTGATGATATTTATTCTGCCTATCCAGGAACATGGAAGATCATTCCATCTTCTAAGGTCTTCATCAATTTCTTTTTCCAATGTTTTATAATTTTCTTTGTAGAGGTCTTTTATGTCTTTGGTTAAGTTTATTCCTAAGTATTTTTACTTTATTTGTGGGAAATCCTGAGTGGAAGTGTTTTCTGGATTTCTTTTTCAATGAATTTAAGGTTGGTATACAAAAAAGCTTCTGTTTTTTAATATTAATTTTGTTTCCAGACATTTTACAAAAACTGTTGATTAGCTCTAAGTCTTTTTGTTGAATTTGTTTGGTCTTCTAAGTATAATATCATGCCATCTACAAATAGTGAAAGTTTAAGTTCTTCTTTTTCTATTCTCTACAAATAGTGAAAGTTTAAGTTCTTCTTTTTCTATTCTCCTTTGATTTTCTTTTCTTGCCATATTGCTCTGGCTAGAGTTTCAAGTACTATATTGAAAATAAGAGGTAATAATAGACATCCTTGTCTTGTTCAAGTTTTTAGGGAAAATTCTCGAAGTTTTTCC
The DNA here is from genome assembly GCF_963383645.1 of Muscardinus avellanarius. Lineage (NCBI taxonomy): Eukaryota > Metazoa > Chordata > Mammalia > Rodentia > Gliridae > Muscardinus > Muscardinus avellanarius. Next base: position 30,068,040 of record NC_137803.1, on the reverse strand, counting down.
CCATTTAATATAATGTTGGCTGTGGGCCTATTTTATTGTCTTTCTGATGTTAAGGTATGTTCCTTCTATCCCAATTCTCTTCAGTGCTTTTAGCATAAATGAATGTTGGATTTTGTCGAATACTTTTTCAGCATCTATTGAAATTATCATGTGATTTTTTTATTTGGTTCTGTTTATATGATGAAACATGGATTGATGGATTGATTTTTTTTTTTTTTTTTGGTGGTACTGGGGTTCCTGGAAACCCTTCTACCTCCAGGTTGCACTCCCAGAGCTATTTTATACTTTTTATTTTTGAAACAGTGTCTCTTAAGCCAGCATGGCTGGCTTCAAACCTGTGTGATCCTTCTGTCTCCACCTCCCAAGTATGAGGATTACAAACGTGCGCCACCACGTCCGCATGCCTGGCTAGATTTTCATATATTGAACCAGCCTTGCATTGCTCGAATGAACCCTACCTGATCATGGTGCATGATTTTCTTTTTTTTAAAATTTTTTATTGGTGCATTATATTCATACATTATATTGGGGTAAAAAAAAAACTTGTGTGTACATACATGTACACATCACTGATTTAACCCCTACCCAATTCCCTCCATCCCTTGCTTGGCTTAGTGGTTGACTTCAATATGTTTAAGTACATTGTGTGTTTCAGAGATTTTCCTCTTCCCCTCTCCTTTGTCCTCCTTTAGGTTGCCTTGTTTGCTCCTCTGTAGGATTTCCTTTTTCATCTAGAGTTTCTCCTGTGACCCATTTCTCCCTAGCTCTCACATATTACGGAAAGCATCTGATTTCTTATTTTTAGTGACTGACTAATCTCACTTAGCATAATGTCCTCCAGTTCCATCCATTTCCCTGAAAATGATGTAATTGAGGTTTTTTTTTTAATGGCTGAGTAAAATTCCATTGTGTACATTTCCCACAGTTTTGTAATCCATTCATCTGTTAATGGACATCTTGGCTGGTTCCAGAGTTTGGCTATGGTGAATTGTGCATCTATGAACATAGATACACATGCATTAGTTTGGTAGTTTGGTTTACTTTCTTTTGGGTAGATATCCAGAAGTGGTATTGCTGGATCAAATGGTAGATTTGTTCCCATTCTTCTGAGGATTTTCCATACTGTTTTCGAAAGTGGTTGCACTAATTTGCAATCCCACCAACAATGTTTTAGAGTTCCCACTTCTCCACATCCTTGCCAGCATCTGTTGTTGTTTGTGTTTTGAATGATTGCCATTCTAGTTGGAGTTAGGTGAAATCTCAGGGTAGTTTTGATTTGCATCTCTCTGACTGCCAGTGATGTTGAGCATTTTTTCATGCATTTATTGGCCATTTGAATTTCTTCTTTTGTGAAGTGTCTATTCAGTTCATTTGCCCATTTTGTTATTGGATGCTTTGTTTTCTTAGTGTTGAGTTTCTTGAGTTCTCTGTATATTCTAGATATTAGTCCTCTATCGGTGGTGTAGGTAGCAAAAATCTCCCATTCTGTTGGCTCTTGACTGAGGTTCTTGACAGTTTCCTTTGCTGAACAGAAGCTCTTTAGTTTCATGCAATTCCACGTATTGATTTGCCTTTTAATTTGTTGTGCCTTTGGCGTCTTGTTGAGAAAGTGTTTATCTGTGCCTATGTGTTGCAGTGTTGGACCTATGCCCTCTTCAAGGAGCTTCAAGGTCTCTGGTTTGATTTCCAAGTCTTTGATCCATCTTGAATTGACTTTTGTACAGGGTAAGAAAGTGGGATTAATTTCATATTTTCTGCATATGGTTAACCACTTTTGCCAACACCATTTGTTGAACAGGCTATCTTTTCTCCAGGTATGTCTTTGGCCCCTTTGTCAAAAATCAATTGGCTGAAAGTGTGTGGACTTGTTTCTGGGTCTTCTATTCTGCAACATTGGTCTATGTATCTGTTTTTTGCCAGTACCATGCTGTTTTTATTAAAATGGCTTTGTAGTATAGTTTAAAGTCAGGTATTGTGATTCCTCCTGCATGGTTTTTGTTTCTGAGAACTACCTTGGCTATTCTGGGCTTTTTGTTATTCCAGACAGATTTAAGGACTGATTATTCTCTGTCTGTGAGGAATGGTCTTGGTAGTTTAATGGGCATTGTGTTAAATATGTAGATCACTTTTGGAAGGATGGCCATTTTAATTATATTTATTCTGCCAATCCATGAACATGGAAGGTCCTTCCAGTTTCTAAGATCTTCTTTGATTTTTTTTTCACTGTTTTGTAATTTTCTTTGTAGAGATTTTTTACCTCCTTGGTCATGTTTCTTTCTAAGTATTTTATTTTTTTGTGGGAGATCCTGAATGGAAGTGTTTTCTGAATTTCTTTTTCAGTGGATTTATGGTTGGTATACAGGAAACCTTCTGATTTTTTAAGATTGATTTTGTATCCAGATACTTTGCTGAATTTTTTGATCAGTTCTATAAGCCGTTTGGTTGAGTTTGTTGGGTTTTTTAAATATAGTATCATGTCATCTGCAAGTAGTGAAAGTTTGAGTTCTTCATTTCCTATGTGTACTCTCTGATTTCCTTTTCTTGCCTTATTGCTCTGGCTAGAGTCTCTAGTATTATATTGAAGAGAAGTGGTGATCATGGACATCCTTGTCTCGTTCCAGTTTTTAGGGGGAATTCTTGAAGTTTTTCCCCATTTAATAGGATGTTGACGGTGGGCTTATTGTAGATTGCCTTAATAATATTGAGATATGTTCCTTCTATTCCAATTCTCTGCATTGTTTTTTATCATAAATGGATGTTGAATTTTATCAAATGATTTTTCAGCATCTATTGAAATGATCATGTGATTTTTGTCCTTGATTCTGTTTATATGGTGAATTACATGGATTGATTTTTGTATGTTGAACCAGCCTTGCATCCCTGGGATGAACCCTACCTGGTCATGGTGTATGATTTTCTTGATGTGGTTTTGAATGCGTGTTGCTATTATTTTGTTTAATAGTTTTGCATCCAAGTTCATCAGAGATATAGGCCTTTAGTTTTCCTTCCTTGAACTGTCTTTATTTGGTTTGGGTATTAGTGTGATGTTGGCTTCATAGAATGTATTTGGGAGAGTCCCGGTTTTTTTTCTATTTCACGAAATAGTTTGAGGAGTATTGGGGTTAGCTCTTCTATAAAGGTTTTATAGAATTCACTTGGGAAACCATCTGGTCCTGGGCTTTTCTTTGATGGTAAGCTCTTTATTGCTGTTTCAATCTCTTTGATTGTGATTGGTTGGTTTAAGTGTTCTATATCTTCTTGAATCAATTTAGGAAAATTGTATTTATCTAGGAAGTTGTCGATTAACTCCATATTTTCCATTTTGTTGGAGGATAGTTTTTCAAAGTAGTTTCTGATAATCCTCTGGATTTCTATACTGTCAGTAGTAATTTCTCTTTTTCATCCCTTATCTTCATAATTTGGGTTGATTCTCTCTTTTTTTTTAGTTAGGTTGGTTAGTGGTTTATCTATCTTGTTAATTTTTTCAAGAAACCACTTTTTGGTTTTGTTAATTTTCTGTACTTTTTTAATTCTCTATTTCATTAATTTCTACTCTAATTTTAATAATTTCCTGTCTTCTACTGGCTTTGGAGATCAATTGTTCCTGCTTTTCAAGGGCTTTGAGGTGTGTTGTTAAGTTATTTATTTGAAGGTTTTTTGTTTTTCTTATGTGAGCACTCAGTGCTATAAATTTTCCTCTTACTACTGCCTTCAAAGTGTCCCAAAGGTTTTGATATGTTGTATCTTTACTTTCATTTGTTTCTAGAAATTTCTTGATTTCACCTCTTACATCTTCTATAACCCATTCTTCATTCAGAAGTGTGGTGTTCAGTCTCCATATGTTTATGTTGTTTCTCTGGGTCTTCTTATAGTTGATTTCTAGTTTCATTCCATTATGGTCTGAAATGACACAGGGAACTATGTAACATTTTTAAAAATTTGTTAGTGCTCATTTTGTGTCCCAGGATGTGATATATTTTGGATAGGTTCCATGAGCAGCTTAGAAAAATGTAAACTCTGCTGTAGTTGGGTGAAATATTCTATATGTGTCCAACAGGTCCATTTGGTTAATGGTGTTCTTCAGTTCTGAGACATCTTTACTGACCCTTTGTCTGGAAGATCTGTCTAGTGTTGGGAGAGGTGTGTTAAGTCTCTCAGTATTATTGTATTGGGATTTATGTGTGACTTCATGTCACAAAGAGTTTGTTTTATGAAAGGAGCTGCACCTATGTTTGGGGCATAGATGTTGATTATTATTATTTCCTCTTGCTGGATTATTCCTTTTACCAGTAACATATGACCTTCTTTGTCTCTTCTAATAAGTTTGGGTTTGAAGTCTAACTTGTCTGATATCATAGTTGCTACTCCTGCTTGTCTTCAAGTTCCATTAGCATGAATTACCTTTCTCCAGCCCTTTACCTTGTGTTTGTTCCTATCTTTACTTGTAAGGTATGTTTCTTGTAAGCTGCAGATGGATGGATTCTGGATTTAATCCATTTTGCTACTTTGTCTTTTTATTGGGGAGTTGAGGCCATTTATCTTCAGTGTTATTATAGAGAGATAATTTTTAATTCCTAACATGTTAAGATTTTATTTCTGTTTGAGATACTGTTTATTCTTCTTTGCTTAGTTGTCTGCTGGATGGGAAATCTTGTTTCTTTGGTTCTGGCATGTATTATCTATTTCTTCTTTGCAGTTAATCTCCTTGAGTATTTTCTCTAGCTCTGGTTTTGAAGACATAAAGTCCTTCAGTTTTTGTTTGTCATGGAAGTTTCTTATTTCCCCATCTAATTTGATAGAAAATTTTGCTGGGTAGGAAATTTTTGACTGGAAGTTGTTTTCTTTCAGAGTTTGGAATATGTTACTCCACACACTTCTGGCTTTCATGACTTAGTTTGGGAACTCTGGAGTGATTCTAATTGGTTTGCCTCTGAATGTCACTTGGCCTTTTGTTTTTTTGCCTTTAAGATTCTCTCCTTAGCTTCCACATTAGTAGTTTTGACAATTATGTGGCATGGGGATCCTCTTCTCTGATCCTGTCTAAAGGGAGGATAAGTTTCCTGGACCTGTGTATCGACCTCTTGCTCTATGTTTGGAAAATTTTCTGCTATCACTTCCTTGAAGAGATTATTGATCCCTTTGGTTTCACCTTCTTTTCCCTCCTCTATTCCAATTATTCTTAAGTTAGCTCTCTTAAAATGTGCCCATATTTCTTCAATGTCAAATTCATGCTGCCAGATTTTTTTTCTAAATTAGAGACTATGCGTTCATTTTTGGAGTGATCATCTTCTAGGAGTGAGATTATATTCTCCATGTGGTCTAATCTGTTGTTTATACTTTGAATTGAGGCCTTTACTTCATTGATTGCATACTTTATCTCTTTTTGACTCTCTCTGAATTCTTTTTGAAAGTCCTCTATTATTTCTACAGTTATTTTCCTGATTTGATCTTCTAGAGATCTCTAAATTTCTGTGTTATCAGGTTCTGATGTTATGGGATTGTGGGCATTCATTGCTCCATTGTTATTTCTCTTTCCCATGATTTTGGAAGTGTGTGCCTTCTCTGGGTTCTTCTATGGGTCACTACGACTTACTTAAGGTGCTCTGGATATCAAGTCTGTGGTATTTCTGTCACCACTACTCCTTTACTGGGTTGTATCGCAATGTCTCAGACCCAGGAAGTCAATCGAGGCTGCTTTAGACCATGAGGGTGCCAGGCTGGGTGTTCTCCCACAGGGAGCTGCAACTATAGTGTGATATCTCTCCCGCCACCCCTCCCCCACTGGGTTGGACTACAAAAATCTCTGACCCAGGGAGACTATTTGTGCAAGTCCCTGGGAGCACAGTACTGGGATTTCTCCTCTAGGGGCCGCAATTTGACTTGTGGTTGTTGAATGCACTGATGGAGCTGTAGTGGACTCGGTGAACTCGCTGCTGCCGCTGCTGGCAATAGGGTGCCACTGCCACACCCTAAGCTGTGAGGCTGGTGTATTTCTTCTCTGGTTTTGATATCCACTCTGAGTCACTGCAGGTTGTAATGAGCCTGGCCCCTTGGAGCTTTAGACGCTCCTGGCACTGAAAAAACTCCTGAATTCAGCCCGGCTGTTCCGCAGCTGCTCAGCTCCCCTCACTGTCCACCCCTCCTCTCTGGAACCTAGTGGCTTGTTGAGTTCACTGGTCTGGAGCCATCCGGTGAACTTGCCGCTGCCGCCGACAGTATGGCACTGCTGCCGCATCCTCGGCCATGAGGCCAGTGTATCTCCTCTCTGGTTTTGAGCTCAGTTCTGAGTCCCCCTCCTCTCTGGAGCCTGGTGCTGCGAGGAAAGATGGCACCGGCACGGCACTACAGGCTGGTTTCTTTTCTGGTGTCTGGTTGTTCTTCCAGCCCTCTTTTTCTCTGTCCCTTGTATTTACGGTTTTTATTTCTCTGCTGATGGTTTTTTTCTGGCTATGAAAGGCACTGATGTTGTGGTAATAGAGATTAATTGTTAGCGGGACTCATAAATGCCGCTTTTCTCAGTCGCCATCTTCCTGGAAGTCCATGATTTTCTTAATGGGGTTTTGAATGCATGTTGCTAGTATTGTTTAGCAGTTCTGCATCCCAGTTCATCAAAGATATAGGCCTATAGTTTTCTTTCCTTGACCTGTCTTTATTTGGCTTTTGAAGTGATGTTGGCTTCATAAAATGTCTTTAAGAGAGTCCTTTTTTTATATATTTCACAAAATAGATTGAGGAGTATCGGAATTAGCCCTTCTATAAAGGTTTTATAAAATTCATTTGGGAAACCATCTGGTCCTGGGCTTTTCTTTGATGGTAAGCTCTTTATTGCTGTTTCAATCTGTTTGATTGCTATTGGTTGGTTTAAGTGTTCTATATCTTCTTGACTCAGTTTAGGCAGGTTTTATTTATCCAGAAAGTTGTCAATTTCCTCCAGATTTTACATTTTGTTGGAGTATGGTTTTACAAAGTAGTTCCTGATAAACCTCTGGATTTCTACACTGTCAATAGTGATATATCCTTTTTCATCTCTTATCTTATAATTTGGCTGATTTTCTTTTTTTGGTTAGGATAGCTAGTGGTTTATCTATCTTGTTTTTTGTTTTGTTTTGTTTTGAGAAACCAGCTTTTGGCAGTGTTGATTTTCTGTATTATTATTTTATTGATTTCTGCTCTGATTTTAGTAATTTCCTGTCTTCTACTGGCTTTGGGGTTAGATTCTTTCTGTTTTCCAAGGGCTTTGAGGTGTGTCATTAGGTTATTTATTTAGTCATTTTCTGTACTTCTTATGTGAGCACTCAGTGCTATGAATTTTCCTCTTAATATTGCTTTCAAAATGTCCCAAAGTTTTGATATGTTGTATCTCTATTTTCATTTGTTTATAGGAATTTCTTTATTTCACCCCTACTTATTCTATGACCCATTCTTCATTCAGCAGTGTGATGTTCAGTCTCCACATGTTTATGTAGTTTCTCTGGGTCTTCTTATAGTTGACTTCTAGTTTCATTCCATTATGGTCTGAAAAGACACGGAGAAGTATGTCACATTTTTTGAATTTGTTAGTGCTCACTTTGTGGCCCAAGATGTGATCTATTTTGGAGAAGTTTCCATGAGCAGTTGAAAAAATGTGAATTCTGCTGTAGTTGAGTGGAATGTTCTGTTTGTGTCTAACAGGTCCATTTGGTTGATGGTGTTCTTTAGGTCTAAGGCATCTTTACTGATCTTTTGTCTAGAAGATTGGTTTAATGATGTGAGAGGCATGTTGAAGTCTCCCAATATTATCGTATTGGGATTTCTGTGTGACTTAATGTCACAAAGAGTTTGTTTTTGTTTTTGTTTTATGAAAGTAGCTGTATCTGTATTGGGGACATAAATGTTGACTATAGTTATTTATTCTTGTTGGATTGTTCCTTTTACCAGTAAAAAAATGACCTGCTATGTCTCTTCTAATAAGCATGGCCTTGAAGTCTAACTTGCCTGATATAGTTACTACTCCTGCTTGTCTTCGAGTTCTGTTAGTATAGATTACCTTGCTCCAGCCCTTTACCTTAAGTTTATTACTATTTTTACTTGTAAGGTGTGTTTCTTGCAGGCAGCAGATAGACGGATTCCAGTTTTTAATCCATTTTGCCACTTTATGTCTTTTTATTGGGGAGTTGAGGCCATTTACATTCAGAGTAATTATTGAAAGATGATATTTAATTCCTAACATATTGAGATTTAACTTCTATTTGAGGTAGTGTTTATTCTTCTTTGCTTAGTTGTTTGCTGGATGGAAATTCTTGTTACTCTGGTTCTGGCATGTATTACTTATTTTTTCTTTGTAGTTAATCTCTTTGAATATTTTCTCTAGTGCTGGATTGGAAGACATAAACTCCTTTAGGTTCTATTTGTTGAGAGATAGTTTTGCTGAGTAGAAAATTTTTGGCTTACAAGTTGTTTTCTTTCAGAGTTCAGTCCTTCTAGCTTTCATGACTTGGTTTGGGAAGTCTGGAGTGATTCTAATTGGTTTGCCTCTGAATGTCACTTGGACTTTTGTTTTTATTGCCTTTAAAACTCCTCCTTGGCTTCTACATTGGTTCGTTTGACTGTTATGTGGTACTGGGAACCTCTTCTCTGATCTTGTCTAAACGGGGTTTTATGTATTGACCTCTTGCTTTATGTTTGGAAATTTTTCTGGTATTATTTCTTTGAAAAGATTGTTGATCCCTTTGGTTTCACCTTTGTTTCCCTCCTCTATGCCAATTATTCTTAAGTTAGCTCTTTTAAAACGGACCCATATTTCTTCAATGTCCAATTAATGCTGTCAACTTGTTTTTTTCTAAGTTGTATACTGTGTGTTCATTTTTGGAGTGATCATATTGTAGGAGCAAGATTCTATTCTCCATGTTGTCTAATCTATTGTTTATAGTTTTAACTGATGCCTCCATGTCAATGATTGCATCTTTTATTTCTTTCACTCTCTAAATTCTTTTTGGAAGTCCAGTATTATTTTTACAGTATATCCAAGGGCAAGTTGTATTAAAATATGGAATGCTTCATGAATTTTCATGTTATCTTTGTGCAGGGGCCATGCTAATCTTCTCTGTATCATTCCAATTTTAGTATATGTGCTACCAAAGCAAGCACTGGTTTTCTTTTTTGTCCACTGAACTTTTGGAACTTTTCACAACAAAGTTTAGTGAATAACTGTTTAGTGACTATATTTTTCTGTTGAATGCAATAGATGAGATTGGCACATTCAGGGTAGTATGATATTAGACTACTAGATGCAATAGAAAAAGATGGTGTGTTCAGTAGCCCTAGATTTGCAGTATGAGTCTTTGGAAGTAGTGCTTAACCCTGTGTTGGGTGACAAACTGCCAGACCAATGAGTTGTGATAAACATAGATGTCAAGGTGGAGACCAGTCCCTAGCCCCAACCTACCACTACCTACTGTGATAGCAACAGAAGTAATTTAGACCTAGACAAAGACAAGTTTTCCTCCTCTATCAAACTGTGTAGATGATGCCTAATTGTCTAATTCTTTTATTTTCATATGAAAATACTGAGAATTTGGAGTTCAAACAAGAACTAGACACAAAGCACCTTGAAAATAACACTATACTGGATATGTATAGCTGGACATCATCATTATCACTATACTGTTGCCATTGATATTTTGTGGTTATCTGGGCTGTTCTTAACACAGCACAGCTAATGAAATGATTACTGTATTGGTTACCCTCTAGAGGGGTGAGGGAGCCAAAGTGAGACCCTAGTCTTATTATATTTTAGTTCCTGTTTTTCTTTCATAACAGCAGTGTCTAGTGGATTTATAAGTATTTTGGCACTTTACTATATTGACAAAATTTAGGCTAAGGACAAGTGTGTTTGTGTGTGTGTGTGTGTGTGTGTGTGTGTGTGTGTGTGTAGGCTGATTAGGCATTCTAACTCAGAGGTATACTTCTAGAACCTTCTTTTTTTAATTTTGGAACAGGGTCTTGCTAGGTTTCCAGCTTCACTGAGTTTCTGATTCTGCAGTCTTCCTGTCTCAGCCTTTCAAGTATTGGGATTATAGGTGTGCACCACCATGCCCAGATAAGGGACATTTTTTGAAATGAGGGATTTTTCCCAAGGGTTGAGTGAACTTTCACCAGCAGTTAGAACACTTATAGCTTTGATCACATCTCTAAGCTTGGTATCTCTAATTTTTAATAAATTCTCAGCATAACCAAAATATAATGTATTTCCTAAGCCATTATTAAAAAGAAAAATGACAAAATTCATTAGTTATTAGGACCTGGCCCATAAATTGGTCACCAGTTGAGAAGGAATTTTCCCATGACCTTGAGGAATTGTGTGAACAGGCAACTTAAAAATCAACATAAAGATAGATCAGATCAGAAGAGTTTATTCCAAAGGGAAATGTATCTTATTCCTGACCCTGATGTCTGGTTATTCCATTGCTTCCTACAACATTTAAGTTAAGTTTGCCTCAACATAATCTTCAAGAAGAAAAGAGTATATTGCCCCACTAGAATGAAAATAAGCCAGGTGACATGGCACATGCCTGCAGTCTCAATACTAAGGAGGCTGAGACAGGAAGACCGCAGGTTTGAGAAACCCACAGGACCTAGGGAGGCTCTCAGTAACTTAATGATACCTCATTTCAAAATTTAAAATTTAAAAAATGGTGAGTGTCTAGCTTAGAGGTAGACCACCTCTGGATTCAATCCCCAGTACCACAAAAAAGAAAAGAAAAGGAAAAAGAAAAAGAAAGAAAGAAAGAAAGAAAGAAAGAGAAAGAAATATGTTGCAAAGTAGGATCCAGACACTTAAAATCATAAAATTTTGAGTAGAAAGGAGTTTCGCAGTATATGGTCTTAAATATCCATTTTACAGATAAGAGAATTAAGGATTAGACAGGTGAGGAGCATGTTCAAAGTAAAAAAAAATGTTAGGACAGTTTCTAAAAGACTTTATCAGTTTCCTATGACTACTATAACAAATTTTCATAACTTAGTGGTGTAAAGCAAGTTTCTTTGTCTTATACTTCTGTAGGTGAAAGGTCAGACATGAGCCTGTTTCAGCTTCTAGAGGCTGCCTACATTTCTTGGGTTGTGGCAGCTCTTTTCTATATTCAAAGGCAGCAACACTACAGCTCTGTGACCATTCTTTTGTGGTCATATTTCTGACCACAGCTGAAAAGTTTTTTCCATTTTTAAGGCTTTGTGTAATTAGACTGAGTTTAGGGACTTTAATGACATTCCCAATGACCCTTTTGCCATATAAGGTAATACATACACAAGATCCTAGGTCTGAGGGCATGCGCACCTTTGAGTTGGGGTGAGCATTATTTTGCCTACCACAGCAGAGAAATAGCTGATAATCCAGCATAGTTGGTTGGTTGCACAAGAATAGCTCAATCTGCTGTACATTGGGGTCCCCCAGAATTGGTCCTTAAGATGGAGGGGCTTGTATGCTTGAACTAAGAGAGCTTGCAGGATCAATGCCTGTTGGAGAAGGGGTGGGAAAGTAGGAGGGCTGTTCACAGAGAGGAGCTGGGCTTTGGGCTTCTCAGAAGGTTTTATTTGACCCCATGGGGATCCCTAGACTGGCATGGCCTTTGCAATTGTCATGAGGATGGTGCCTTTAAACTCCCTCTGTCTCTCTGATTGTCAGGAGCACATCAAGCAATCACAGACTATAGGATGCCCTGTGGAAGGAGGGTGTAATCAAAGCTGTCTTCTTTTGCCAATGACAGCTCCCCAAAACTAGGGTCATGTGTCTTCATTAACAAAGGAGGATCCCAAAGGCAAACACAGCTATGACTCGATCACCCACTCCTGAGCTTCATCTTCCCTCGTGAAGAAAACCACATAAGCTGTGATCTGTTTGGAATGATAATGGATATTAGACCTTACAGAGTGAGAAGCAGCTCAATCTGCTGTATGTTGGGGTCCCCCAGAGTCGGTCTCTAAGATGAAGGGGCTTGCATGCTTGAAATAAGAGAGCTTGCAGGATCAATCAGAAGGAAAAGAATCCTGTACCTCATCTACAGCATAAGGCTGGACAAAAGAGAGCCTAGAATTGTAGGTTCCTTGAGGTTTCATAAAAATGGAAATAAAAACAGGCAGGATACCATAGGGAGAGGAGAGTAAGATCAAGTCAGAAATTGTGTGGACTCCAAAGTTAAAAACAGGCTCTTCTGCTGGGCATGGTGGCACATGCTTGTAATCCCAGTGCTTGGGAGGCTGAGACAGGAGGATCACACAAGTTTGAAGCCAGCCTCAGCTATTTTGTGAGGCTCTCCGCAACTTAGTGAGACCCTGTTTCCAAATAAAGTATAAAATAGGTCTGTAAGTATAGCCCAGAGGTAGAAAAGTCTCTGGATTCCACCTCCAGTACCACAAAAAAAAAAACAAACAAACAAAAAAACAGGCTATTCAGTACTTGGGAGGCTGAGACAAGAGGATCACAAGTTGAAGGCCAGCCTCAATAACTTAGAAAGACCCTTAGCAACAAAGCAAGACTTTGTTTCAAAATAAAAATAAAATAGGGCTGAGGGTGTGGCTTAGAGGTAAAATGCCCCTGTGTTCAATCCCCACAAACAGAAACAACAGTCTCCGTTAGTCAGCTTTGTGTTGCTTGACAACTGAGAAACTTCTGGCTTGTAGTTTCAGAACTTGTAGACCATAGTTGGCCAGCTCTGTTGCTCTGGGTCTGATTGCAGACCATCCTGGTAGAAGAGTATAGGAGAAGAAAAGGAAAAGTTGTGGGGTTCATAACAACTAGGGAACTAGGGAAGAGAGAGGGAGAGGGAGAAGCAGGAGGAGGGAGGAGAGAGAGAGAGAGACCCCCTTCTAGAGCATGTTCCCAATAATGATAATGTACTTCCTCCAGTTAGGTCCCATCTCCCAGTAATCCATTCATCCATTAAGTGGATTAATCCGCTGATGAGGTCAGAGTCCTCATAATCCAATCCCTTCCCCAAATCCTCAGCTCTGAACTTTGCTGCCTTGGGTTCCATGCTTTTAATGCAACACTTTGGAAAGACATTTCAGATTCAACACCTAACCAAAGCAGATAATAAATGCTGAGGTCTAAGATCTAAACCCAAGTCAGAAATACAAGGCTCTGTCTAAAGCATGACAGAGAAGTCAACAGCCATTGTCAGAGGCAGAGAAAAAGATAAATAGTCATGATAGGGTTTAGAATTCCAATAACTTCCAGCATGTACTGATGGTCAAAAGGGTATAGTCCAAGGTCAGCCACTGAGGTAGCCAGATAACAGATAAGAAATCCTCTTTCAAAAGAATGAAGGAAAGGGCAAGAACTCAATTACCAAGGAAAAGGACATTCTGTGTTAGATTAAGCAAGTGGGCAATAGTGTTGTATCATCTGGTCCATGCATGTCATTTGGCCGGAGCCCAAGTCTAGTCCTGGCACAGGAGTGAGATGTTCCAATCGTGTGAGTAGCAAGGGTTAGAAAGGTGCTGGGCAGAACCATATGCTCCCTCCAGGGGAGGTGCTTGCACATTATATCAGGGCTGACCTCACTGTCCATTGTAAATGAATGGTGTCTACACTCATCAAGGAGGGTACAAAGAAAGATTTGTTCCCACCCCTGAACCCCCAAGGATCTCACTCCCTCAGGTTGGTTCTGAGCCCAGCATCTGCATAAAGGTAGCACTCCCAGATTGTCCAGACATACACCATGGACTTCTCAACCACCTCCAGCTCTCCACATACCCAGGATGAAAAGTCTAAAAAAAACATAGTACTTAAGAAATAGGCTGCCTGCACCTAATATAAAAATATGGTGACATTGCATTGGGTCAAGCATACCTGAAGACAAAATGGGTTTGATTCTTCTACATACCTTGAACCAAGTGGTGAGCATAACATACTTCTCCACATTAAACATCACTGCCATCCTCCAGGTCATTTTCAACATGTAAATAAATGTCAGCAAGAACATTCATAATAATGTCTATGATTTATACAGAGCCTCATATCTTACCAAGCACTTTTACTTGTATTATTCCTGTTCAATTTCACAGCAGTCTTGGGGGAAGGAATTATTACTATAACCCTAGTGAAGATAAAGAAATTGAGATTTAAGGAATTTGAGAATTCAAATTCTTAAGTCACAAAGTGAGACTCTAAAATGGACTCCAGGCTTGTGAATCTAAGCTGCCCCCACCCATTATTGCAGTTCCCACCTCTCTGAAGACCTTTGCAATTGTAACACTACAAGTTTCAGGGAAGAGAAAGTCAAGAGGGATAGAGAAAGCTGGGGGACAAATAGTCTGAACTTCACATTTCGTCCCAGGCTGTCCTGAGGTTATTATTTTGAGCTCTTTGGAGCATTATGCCACCTTTCTTATCTCATTTGATCAGTTCAGCAATCCTGTAAGGTGAGCAGCAAATGCCTGACAGCAGAGGAAACTAAAACCAGGGAGGCTGCTGACTCAATTAAGAATACCTGGGCATTTGGTAGCAGAGTCCAGGCTTGACCTAGATCTCTGAAGGCAGTAGCTTTTGGAATGGGTAGGATAGAAGAGAATCCTTTGCTGAAGGAGATAGGCGTGAAACTCTGCATTCAAAGATAGACTGAAATTCATATTAAAACGAAAAGGGCCAAAAACAGCCCAAAGAATTTTGACATGGAATGCAATAGAGAGGAGTTTATACTGCAGACATCAAAACACATGAAAGGATAGTGTGACACTAGTATAGGGATACAGAGACCAATGGAATAAACTGAAAGATTCAGCAAGAGACCCATGTATTTTTGAAATTTTGTACAAGATAGGGTGATTACAAATAAATAGGCCAAATATGGGGTGCTTGAAATATAGCACAATAAAAATTGGCTCTTTTTTTTTTACTGGAAAATCAATATTAGTGCTCTATTTCCTACACAAAGTACTGAAAATAAATTCCAGGTTAATTAAAGAATAAAAATGTTTAAAAGTTCTAAAACGTTAAAAAAAAATCAGAAAAGTAGTTGTTTTAGTTTTGATAAAATTTAATTTAGGAATGTATATTTATTTATTTATTTTTGCGTTACTGGGGATGGAACCCAGGGGCATTTGACCTCCAAGCTACACCCCCTGCCCTATTTTTTATTCTTTATTTTGACACAGGGTCTCACTGAGTTGCAGAGGATGCCTCACTAAGTAGCTGAGGCCATCCACAAACCGTGTGGACTACCACATCCGGCAGGAGTGAATTTTTATAATATCAAACCCGGAAATATTTTTTTAAGATTTGTAAAAGTATTTTAAGTTCCTCAGCACAACTGACCAGAGCCAAATTATAGAACTAGCCCAAATGTCTGTCAACAGACGAATGGATAAAAAAAAATGTGATATATACAATTGAATTTTACTCAGCCATGAAGAAGCACAAAATTATGCCATTTTCAGGAAAATGATGGAAATAAAGAATATTATGTGAAGTGATATTAATCTGTCTCAAAAAGTCAAAGGTGGGTGGTGTTTTCTCTCATTTGAAGCTAGAAAATAGAAAATAAAAGAGACTTCAAATAATGCAGACAGATCTGTAAAATAATTGAAGGGAGTTAGGGGAGAGAGTTAGAAAAAGGAACGAGGACTGAAGAAGGAAACATGTCATATAATACTATGGTAATATATGAAAATATTACCATCAATCTCAATAACACGTGTGAGGAGGGAGAAGGAGAGAGTAGGAGAGGATATGGAGGGAAATACCCAGAGATCTCTGTGTGTATGTACGCTATACTGTATAACTGCAATAAAAAATAATTTTAAAAATTTTAAAGATTCAAAAAAGTACAAAAAGAAAAAAATTAATTTTTTTTTTTGCTTGGGAAGGCAATTGTACTTTTTGCAAAAAAAAATGGTTCTTTCAGAAAAAATTTTAAAAATTGATGACATTAAAATTTAAGTTTTCTATATGGCCAGAACACCATGAGCAAAGCTAAATTACAAGTAAGATCTGTCAAAGGAGCTTAGGAGCTTTCAATGATTTCAACCAACATAAAAATAATATGTAAAATATGTGAAAGGAAATTAAACTATAAGATAAACAAACCAATAGAAAACACATGCAAAATATAAAAACAAGCAGTTCCATAAAGTGGAAATCAAAATGGCCTACAAAGACATGGAAAGATGCCCTACCTCATTAATGATCAGGAAAATACCAATTAAAGCAAAGAGCTGCCATCTCTCACTTATCACATTGCCACAACCTAAAAGATTTGATCAGACCACGTTTTGTGGGAAATGTGTACTGTCATCCTGAAGGGAGTACAAATTGTTTCAATCCCCTTGAAGATTAATTTGAAAATAGCTTCTAAAAGTGAAGATATGCGTGCCCCATGACAACTAGTTTTATATCTAGATACATACCCTAGAAAAACTAGCACTCCTATGACATGTAAAATTATTTTTATGGTTGCATTATTTTATGATTGCAATATTGAAAGTAGGGAAACAATCTACATAGTCATCAACAGGGCAGTGGAAAAGCTTGGCACAGACACAGATATGAGTTTCCATACGCTGGACATGCATATCAAAAAAGATGGTCCTTGAAAACCTAAATGGAACCTGGTGCCGAGCCACATGCGTATAATTCCAGTACTTGCAAGGCTGAGACAGAAAATTCACAAGTTTGAGGCCAGCCTGGGAAACTTACTGAGATCCTATCTCAAAATGAAAATAATAAGCCGGGCGTGGTGGCACACACTTGTAATCCCTGCGCTTGGGAGGCTGAGACAGGAGGATCGCACAGGTTCGAAGCCATCCTCTGCTGGCTTAAGAGACCCTGTTTCCAAGTAAAAAATATAAAATAGGTCTGAGAGTGTAGCCTGGAGGTAGAAGGCCCCTGGGTTCCATATCCAGTACCACCAAATTAATAATAATAATAATAATAATAATAATAATAATGACTGGGAGTGTAACTCAGTGGTTGATTGCCCCTGGGTTCAATCTCCAGTAACACACAGACACATGTTCACACACACACACACACACACACACACACACACACACACACACAGAAAACCTACACTGAGGGTAAAAAATCAATACTATCCACTTACAGGCATTTTTAAAACGTGCAAAACATTTTAATGGAGTCTAAGACAATGCATCAATAAAAAAATTGTTTTAAAAACCTACAAAACAGTGTCATTGATTACTTACAGACTCAGACATACAAATAGTAAAACACAAAAACATACAGAAGAATGAAAACAAGTTCAGGAAAATGATTGTACAGAAGAAGTAAAATCAACTCAAAGAGAATGTAAAGAGGATGTGATTGTACACTTAGTGTTTTATTTCTTTTAAAAACAAAACTTAAACAAGTTCAAAAACATGTTAGCAGATAACACTCTGGGCAGTGGACACTGAGTGTTTGATATGGTAAACAATTCAAGAAAAGGTGAGTCACCAGCTGGCTCTCTTTCCTCAGGTGGGAATGAGAAGGCAGTGGGGAGCAGGGGTTTGCAGAAGAGCAGAGCTGACAGCTTTGAAAATTATCCTGACTTTGTATTTCTGCTCATGCGCACACACTAAGACAGCTCCACACGCAGGAGCGGTGGGGAGGGGAAGGAGCTTTGCCAAGCAAGGTAGCCAAGGAGCATGGGAGTCCTGGCTGGCCTCAGCACTGCCAGAGAATTCCACAGCTAGGAACAAGGCCCAGGAATATCACATGGCTGAAATATAATGAGTGTGTTTCTCTAAATTACAAGGAGGTTTCTCTCACCTTCCAGAGCTCAGCAGTACAGGACAATGTGACTTTACCCTGTCCCCTGCTGTCCCCAGGATGCGAGCTCTTGCCTTTCTACTCTGTCATCCCTACTCATATGAGTTCTATCTCCAAGGCAAAATTTCATGATCTGTGATGGCCACTGCGCTCCAAGCCATCCAAATAGAAAGTAGGAAGACATGGGGTGAAGAAGGGCAAAATGGTCCCTACCAAACATCTTTAGTCCTGTAAAAATTCTTT
Source organism: Muscardinus avellanarius (assembly GCF_963383645.1). Lineage (NCBI taxonomy): Eukaryota > Metazoa > Chordata > Mammalia > Rodentia > Gliridae > Muscardinus > Muscardinus avellanarius. Next base: position 30,050,051 of record NC_137803.1, on the reverse strand, counting down.
CCTGAAGGTTCTTAATCAAGGGAATCTAGGGAACATTTCCTTGAATTCAATCATCAATGTGACCAGCTAAAATTTTGAGTCTCTTACTGCTAAGGAAGAAGGGGAAATGCTTAGTTGGTCAACAGCTAATGTAGTGGCTACTACAGTTAATAACTCCTGGGTCCATGAACAAGAGTTTGTACTTTCTCAACACCACCTTCCAGTCCATGCAAGATAGAAGCTGGGGTCGTAATGACTTCCCCAGTGGAGCCAATCATCTTTGCCATACACTGCTTCATAATTTGGTCAACCTTCTACCTTGAAGCCCTTGTCCACCCATTCACCTTCTGTCCTCCCAGGAATGGGTTTGACCTGGGCTTTGAACCTTTTTCTTTCTCATAGTTTTGGTTCCCCACATAAATTATAATCCACACTGCCAACCCTCTAGGAATTGCAGCTCTCCTTCCAGGTTTGTCAACTATTAAAAACAGCCATACTTTGACTTTCTAACTCACTGCTAGGAAGCCCTCCTCAGCTTGTGGCAGTCTCCTCTGGGACCACTTTACTCCACTGTTCACTGCTAAGAACATAGTTTTCACTCAGAGAATCAAATACTCTTATTAAGAATGGACCTTGTTTAATAAACTTTTATTGGTGCATTATACTTATATATCACAGTAAGATTCAAAGTGATAGAAACATGCATACATGCACACAGCACTTGGCATGTTGCCCTCCAGATCCCACTCCACTCCCTCCGCTTCCTCGCACAGGTTATTGAGATTGGCATTGATAATTTCACATGTGCACATAGCATTATTTAAACTACTTTCTTTACCAAGTCTCTGCCCCTCTCCACCTCCCTCCTCTAAAGCCCCTCTGCTGCTCCACTGGAGTTTCTTCCTTTATCTGAAGTCCCTTGTGTTGCCCAATTTCTTCCTAGCCTCCACATATGAGAAAAAGCATGCAACCCTTCACTTTCTGAGACAGGCTAATCTCACTTAGCATAACATTCTTTGGTTCTATCCATTTTCCTGCAAAATTACATAATTTTGTTCTTTATGACAGGGTAAAATTCCATTGTGTTTGCATACCACAGTTTTATAATCCATTCTTTGGCTATTGTGAATTGTGCTGCCGTAAACATGTATATGCATGTATCACTAAATGTTCCGACTTAATTTCCTTTGCAAAGATACACAGGAGTCGCAAAGCTGAATCATATGGTGAATCCATAGGGCATACTAATCCGCAAGTTTTATTCAGAGCCCTTCCTTTAGGTAAAAACCTAGGTGAAACCCCTTAATAATAATGAATAAGATGTGGATTTGGGTAGGGTAAATAAGCTTCAGGTCTTCTCAGAGAATATCCTGCCCTCATTTTATGAATGAAGACATTGTTGTCTGAAGATAGAATTAACTTATCCTTATTCATATATCTCAAAATAGTAATGCCAACAATAATAACAACATAAGCTTTCACCCTCTGCATCCAAAAATGGTCTGTTTTACGATATTAAACTTTATAACAACCCGGGTCACTCGACAAGACAAAGGACAGGGTCAAGATTTGATCTAGGCATTCCAGCTCTAGAAACCATGCTCAGATTCACTGTTCCATAAGTAGTTAAGCCACAAAGCTTTAAAGAATCCTAGTCTTCTAATTCTGAAACTAAAATTCCTTTCATTGATTTGTTTTATACTAGTTTCTTAATTATATATTCTGGGTATGTTTCCTTAACTTTTAGTTTCTCTGCCCTTGTATATACTTTTTCCTTGCACGTATTAGGCACCTGATAATGGTTTTTTTGATAAAATATTTGAGCTCGGTGAATTAAGCTTTGATGGGATTTGAGCTGGCCAAATCAAGTCTAGGGACTAAATAGAACCATCCTTCATTGCCTGAATGAAGAGCCATGTCCCTGACAAATTATGTCTGAAAGAAGGAAAAGCCAAGCATCTCAAATATTCTGTACACGATCATCTATTAAGTCAAGTTCTGGTGGGCTAGAAAGTGAACAAACCATGTTAGTGTACTCATTCATTTCTCCAAAGTGGTGGTATCAGACAGACCACACAGGGAAAGACCAGGAAGGAAAGAATAGGGTAGCCACTTGTAAAGCCATGGTTAGCCACATCCACCTTTCTACCAGGGAAGGAAAAGACCAGAAAAGAATAGGGCAGCCATGTAGAAAGCTGAAGCTAGACATGTCCACCTTCCTATCTGGCTGTTGAACTCAACATTTTCAAGGTCACTAACAAACTGCAAACCCACATTAAACATCAACAAAGCCCACATCATCTCTTATACCTCCCTTTCTCCCCCAATCCAAAGAATGTCAGCATTGCATGGGCCCCCAGGGACTAAATCATTTTATAAAAAGATGGTAGGAGTGAGGCGCCTGGTGGGTAGTGACTGGTGGTAGCAGAGGCAGAAGGCAAACCTGGAATTTTTTGCTCCCTGCTCTGCTCTCTTCTTGCTATAACTCACTGCATCCTGGAGTGAAACAGGCATCGACTCAGCCATATTCACTCAACAATTAACAAATATGTATGGAACTCCTACCAAGTTCCATGCACTGTGGTAAGCCAAGAGAAACAGTAGGTTCAAAAGAGAGAATGTGCCAGGAATGGTGGTGTACACCTATAATCCCAGTACTTGGGAGGCTGAGACAGAAATATATCAGGTTCAAGGCCAGCCTCGGCAACTTAGCAAGATTTTGTGTTAAAATAAAAAATAAAATAGAGCTTCTAGGTGTGTGATTCACCAATAGATCATCCATGGATTCAATCCCCAGTACTACAAACAAACAACAACAACAAAAGCCCAAACGGAAAATGCCTCTGTTTCTATGGAGGTCATATTTAATTGAAGCAACAAATGACAGACACAGTCTCTCAGGTGGAGGAGATCCATCCTATGTCCAGTGAAGTATAAAGCAGAGCAATGGCGAGCACTGTGGCAAAAGAACAGACAAAAGGGTGGTCAGAGCTGGGCATGATGGCACACTGTAATCTCAGTACTTGAGCAGCTGAGACAGGAGGATCTCAGGTTCAAAGCCAGCCTGGAAAACATAGCAAAACCCTGTATCAAAATATAAAATAACAAGAGCTAGGGGTGTACTTCAGTGGCAGAATGTTCCTGGGCCCAATATCTAGTACCACAAAAAAAAAACCAGCAATCATAAAGGCATCTTTATTGATACTGGGCTATGATCTGAGCTTCTCCAACAAAACCCATTTCAACATTGATATAATTTTGCTCCCACAGCATAGCATGGGGCTCACAAAGAGCATGTTAGAAACACAGAACAAAAAGTCAGGTCATCCCCAAATAGGGAAGTTAGATTACAAAAACAAACCATACCACTGTCACAGCCCTGTTATGGGACAGTCTCACAAGAAGATCAGGTGGCCATTAGCTTACTTGGGGAATAGAAAGAATTTTTAGGGTATGTTCCTGTCCCCCAAGAATGTACCCACAGTGACTCTGGAGTGACTTTATCCCAGTGACTGCTGCCTTTAAAAATATAATGAGCATCTTGTACTAGAAAGGAATGTTGGAAGTGAAGATAGTAATTGGAGATTTTTAAGAGGAAAGGCCCAACATGTATTTCATGATCTCATTAAAAATATTCCCTTAATAGGTTGGGAGATTATGTCACTGGAAAAGGGACTAAAAATGAGATGAAAGGAAAACTCTGTGTCTTGGAAACAATACAGATGTCCATTCCTGCCCAAGGCCCAGAAAAAAAAAAGCTTAAAGAAATTGCAGAATACAATCAATTTTATAACTATCATATGATATATCTGTACATTGTGTAGCTAAATTTTCTAAACAACTTGGTAATCAAATAAATCAACAACAAAGGAAACAAGTGTCCAAATGCATTTTTGTTTATTACTGAAATCATCTCTAGGAGAGTTGGTGAGACTGGGGCCTCAGGAGAAGCCACGGGGAACTGCTGGAGAAACATCTGGAGGGTTTCATGCCTGGTTCTGGGAAATGGAGGGACAGAACCAACTGGGAAGGAGCAGTGAGAAGCTGCCAGACACCCAGAACCAGGAGACGTGCCCGGTGGTGATGGAAAGCAGCCCACTAGATGACATTGCTTGCTACCTGAACCAAGTGTCCACAAGTTCTCCACGAGGTGGCATTTGCAGGAAATGTACAAGAAGCTCACACTTTCTCTGTATCTTCATCTCTTTTTTAACTCCACTCTTGCTTCAGAAGAGTCTCAAATCTACTCTGATTAACATCTATGTCAGCTCAGCTCAGGGTCCCTCCTGTTTCCTAGTCAGGCTCCTTCTCTCTCTCATCACATGTCTTCTGTCTTCTTGTCAATTAGATTCTTCCTCAATAAATATGTCATCTTACATTTTAAGTGGAGGAGAATTGAAGAGAGAGAGAGAGAGAGAGAGAGAGAGAGAGAGAGAGAGAGAGAGAGAGAGAGAGAGAAGCTTTCCTTGGTCTTTCCCCATTCCATTCCCCACACAATTTACTCCCCATTCCACCTCTCCCCTTACTTGCCATATTTTAAGTATTTCCTTTCTCACTGTCTCTTCTTCCTCATCTCCATCTTCTTCAATGTCTGGTCATCAGCACTCTGTTCCCACAGTTGCACTTGCAACAAGCATTTGGCCTCTGCAGTAATTTCATTGTTTAACCATTGTATAAACCTGGATTTTAGAAGAGTCACATCTTTTGGCCTTCATGTCCTTGGTTTTTTTTTTTGTTTGTTTTTTGTTTTTTCTGAATCCATCTCACCTCCTTCCTGATCCCAACCCCCCCACCACCACCACTACCACCACCACCATAGTCCTCCACCGGGGAAGAGTAGACCAGAATCGTTGTGTTTTGTGGTCTCACACTCCTTTGAAAATCTAATGGTAGTTTTAAAGAGACTCCCTAAAATATGATTTTATATACAAATGTATGTACCTATATAAATAGCATCTCAGGGGAGGTTCATAAATTAATAGCTTCTGTCTCCATCATTTTTAATAAAGTATAATTATAATGACATATGACTGTTTCATGTTGCTCTTAAAGCACATTTCTGGGGAGTCCTTGACATCCAAGGATGCTCTAATGGAGTAAGGCATGTTTTCCAAAGGCAGAGCTCAAGGTTCTCATCCCAGATTTTATGCTTTATAGGCTGGATGATCTTGGGTAAGTCACTTCTCTAAACCAAAGTTACCTTCTCTGTAAAAGTGAGTATTGTAATTTCTTCTCTATCTCTAATGACTTTTGTAAAGATCTAATGAGATTAGGGATTTGAACCATTTAAAAAACTTCTACATACAAAGGGACCCCAACTTAAGGTATTTTAATCTTATGATCTGAAAGCAATATATACGCAGCAAAAGCCATTCTCTGAATATTGATCTTTTCCTGGCTTGGTATGTGTGCTAAGATACTGTCTTGCAGTACTAGGCAGTGGCAGTGAGCCACAACTCCCAGTCACACACATGTTTATGAGGGGAAATAACCAGTATTCTATAGTACACCTTGTGCCTAAGCTACCATAACCGATAGGCAAAGTATAGTAAATCCAATAGCAACTTAATAATATTTTTGACTTATAATGGAATTAGCAGGACCTGACTCTATCATAAGTTGAGGAGTATCTGTACTACAGAAATTATTACTGTTAATATAATTGATTGATAGATTTGGAGATGCAGTATGTTAAGAGAGAGCGACCAGCAGGATGTCTATGTGGGTTCCAATCTCATTTGGCGCACCATGTTATGATTTGACCTGGGTTCGCTTCCCAGTTCATACACTGTGTACGATAATAGCTATCATAGGCATTCCACACAGCTAGGATAAGTATCAAATGAAATAATGAATGTGGAGGGACTTAGCAACTCAGCAAGACTGAGGCCCCTGCCATTTCTCATCTTCTTCTTTGTCCCTCTCCATATGTATTAATTGAGCTCCAAGAGCCCAACAGAGTGAGGCTCTGCTCACAAGAGTCTCCCTGTGCCCAATGATGGAGCTTCCTACAAAATAACTCCAGAGTCAAATTAGGCTCCAGTGAGCTAATCACTGATAATGTAATTATAAGAAGTAGGAAATAAATTGATAATAATCGGCTACTTATTTTTAGAGGGAGCATGGAGAGAAAGAATACAGAGTATGAGAAAGTCTATTCTTTGAAGAAAAATAGCTCCTCTTGGCCACCTAGACTATATTTGAATCCACCCAAGGAGGTGTGCTGTCTCTTGGCATGCTGCATTGCTATAAAATGTTTTCTGACCTGAAATCATGGCTTTACCCTATTTCATGAGAACAAGTAGTCCCTAGAAGATATGTGTAGGGTATGGGCTAATTGGATGATGTGTGCATGTATGTCTCCACAAGTCTTTTATCCCATTAAGATCTATGACAATGCACCAATAAAAAATTTAAAAAATAAAAAAGATATGTCTGGGTGTCAAGCTCCCCAGGAAAGAATGTGGCAGCTACAAATATTGTGCATTTATTGTCCCTAGTTCCTTCTTCTGCACCAGCTAAGGCACAGAATGGGAGGGATCAGGAACATATGCAAACAGACTAGCAAGATTGAGGTGGATCCTTCTCTTCCTTTACACCAGGCTTGGTTTGGTTTCAGAAAGAGTAGGATTTCAAAGATACTATGAGAACAGAAGGATCAGCTACTGACTAGTGAGCATAAGCTAAGTCACTATCAAAGTCAGATAACATTAGAAGTATTTTTCAACAGTCCGTAGGACCTCCATTGGCAGAGGGGAAGAGAAACAAGATGAGAGTCTGAGGTTCTCTATGCAGGGAAAGGAGAATAAGGAAATGGGAGAGATGCTAACATTTAACTGATCTAAGAAAATTACCTACAATTTTAATTCAGACCATTTAACATTATCCTCTGGTGTGAGTTTATTATACCATTTACCAACAAGATTTAGCTCAAAAAGGCTAAATCTTACCCAAAACTGCAGAGAGTAAAAAAACAGATGGAACTCCAGATGCCATGCCATTTCACTTGTAATCTGACTCACTAAGTGTCAGAGGTCATAGAGAGACTCTTCCTGTGTCCTGTTCTTGAACATTGCCCTTCCAAGAAACATATTATTACAGTACTATCATTGAGTAAGAAGGCCCCAATCTGAGATTTCAGTCTGCTACTTACCAGCTCTGTGGATTGAAATAAGTCCCTAAAACATATAAACAACATCTCTGGGAAGTGCATACAATTGCTGTGCATTTCTAATGCTTCTTTCTAATGAAAATGTCGGTGCTAGGCCACGTCACTGGTGGGGAGGCTGGCATAGCCTTCATTCAGAGGGCTGCAGCTGAAGGGCAGGTCCCTGGAAAAGATACAAACAAGGACTGCAGAGAGGTCCCGGGACACTGGATAAGGATATAGGAGGATCCTGAACACAGCTGAGATCTGATAATGAATTACATGCCCAGAGCAGAGATGAAATATGCTACTTGACACCTTCTAGGAGCAGAGTGCTCCCAGAGTGTAAGGCAGGACTACGTCTCCCTGGGTGGGACAAGTGGCTTCTGCCTTTGGGAAAAGCAAGTCACAGGAGGAGGAATCAGCAGCTCTTGATTAGAGCAAGACCAACATGAAGGATGAGTTCCAACTCTGCTTTTTCCCCTTATTCCTAGATATGCTATCCTGGCTTTTATGACTCCCAGAGAAAAGTATAGGCTGTAAGATTCTAGAGGAAACAGAGTCTACATTAGATGTTATTGGATTTTCTATAGAGCTTAGACAACACAGAGCTCTAATAAGTGGTCCATAAAGGCAAGATGCCATCTGTTTGCGCATTCCAACAGCTAGCATTTTTCTGTAATGAACTTTAATGATAGGCAGAAGACCTCAGGAGGCTTGTTAAACAGACATTCCCAACTTCTATCCCTGGAGATTAAGATTCAGAGGGCTTGGGTGGGGCAGAAATGTGCCTTTTAGCAAATTTCCCAGTTATTTCCAATGCAAATGACCCATGGGGAAAAAACTTGAGAAACATTCTTTTGTTTTACATACCATCTTACATTAAAATTACCTATTCATGGATCTAACTCTCTGCTAGAAGCAATGTTCCTCCAGTGCAGGATCCATGCTCCTCCTCATAGCTTGGAGCCCAGCAGGGAACTTGGCAAACTGAAGGAATTTTCTTGAGGTCTACAGAGCAGGAACACTGTAAAATATATCTTGTTCTCATAGAAACAGTTTCATATCTAAAGCTGGTGTTGTTGACAAGGATCACTATGTCCCCTGTGTCATAAACATGGGCAGCAATATTTAATCAGAGATTCCAGAGTAATCAAACTACAAAGTGCCCAAATCCATTCATTAACATTCATAAAGCAGCCGGGCGTGGTGGCGCACGTTTGTAACCCCAGCATTTAGGAGGCTGAGACTAGAGGATCACGGTTTGCAGACAACGTCAGCTACTTAGTGAGGCCCTCCGCAACTCAGTGAGACCCGGTTTCAAAATAAAGAATAAAAAATAGAGCAGGGGTTGTAGCTTGGAGGTCGAATGCCCCTGGGTTCCTTCTCCAGGTCCTCAAAAAAAAAAAAAAATTCATAAAGCAAGTACATAGCTCTGACACCCAAAATCATTTGTACAGTAAGATTTTGCTGCAAGAAGCATTTTAGCGGGGCTCCTCTCATCAACATAGCGAAGTTTACCTTTCTTTCCCTTTGTAGATGAGAGAACTGAGCCATAAAAAGTTAATTGACATGTTTGAAGCCGCGGCATTAATTAGCGTCAGAGGCAGGTCTCTGGATTTTTTAGGCAGGGCTTCTTCCAAGCCACAAGATTCTGAGAAGAACCTGTATGTTGTCTTTTGTTTTTAAAGAATGATCGATAAAAGTCTTTTCTTCCTTAATGCCTCTCCTGCTCAGTGCTATAGTGAAATTTATCATAAGAAAAAAGCATCATTTTAAAGTTTCTTGTGCAGCTCTTTCCAAAGACCTGGGCCATGGAAAGTCCTCCCAGAGCCTCTAAGAATTCTAAGAAGGAAACAAAATTAGAGTCAATTAAATGTGTAATCACTGCTGAGTGTGGCAAGCATGCTTCTTTTAGGTCAAATTTACGATGCAAGAGAGTGAATACACTTGTAACTACTGTGTATAATTTCAGGAGATTGGGACCCTGGTCTCATCCCTGAGAACATTTTTTGGAAGCAAGCATTATGAACTGGGGATGGGGTGGCCTGCGTGGATTTCGGGGAACAAGCTCTGCTAGGGTTCCCTCCACAGCATGTACATTAATCAAAATGGAAACTCCATGCTCTACACACACTAAAAGTCTTCCCTTCATTGGTGCAGCAATCTTTCCCAGCAAAAATGCTTAGCAAATCACATTAATGGAACTAACTCAATATTTATTTCTTATGTGTCCTCCTTCCCTTTCCTAGTCTATTTGGGACTTTTTGCCATTGTAACCCTCCTGTCTTAATTATTCTCTGCCTCTTCAAGCACCCTAGCTATTCTGTCAGGCTTTAATCTCTGAAAAAAAAAAAGTTCCTATTACCCAGTTTTCAGGCCCAGCCTCACTTTTTTTTTTTTTTTAACCTTATAGAAAGTCCCATATACTCTTTCCTGGCAACTCTAGTTAAACGTTCTAAGTAAAGGAGGCTGAAGAGCTCCATAGTTCCCCTTTCTCTCTGGCTTACCTGTCTTTGTAAGCTGAACACCAATCTTTCTGTTGGTTCATGTACTGATCTGCTTCAACTTAATCAGCCTTGTAGACTCAGGGTAATTTTCCTGTCAAAGACCCTTCTCTCATGATGCTTCCACATCACTGGAAAGGAACACAGGAAGGATTATACTCATTTTTCACACTCTGAGGCTAAGGATCCAGGATCAGGCTGATGTACTACAGCGAGCAACAGAGTCCCTCTCTGAACCTCAGCTTCCTTACTCTCAATCTCATCAACTTTAGCTCCTAGTTCTCCCAGATCATGCTCTTGCTATAGCTAAAGTGTACTCGCAGGTTAACTGATGTGTCCTCAGTAGGATGGAGGAGGAAATCTTTGTTCTTATCTCCTGGAATTTTCCAATCGTTCCAGCTGTGGCCATAGTTCATGACTGTGGGGAGTTTTTGCTTGTTTATTTTCTTTTGAAAGATTCTATCTAGATTCCAGTGAACTTTCCAGCAAACAGTACTTGCAGGCAGCTGAGGAAGGGAGGGCTGTTCCTTCCCTGTCATATGTCCTTAAAATAACACGACGGGGAGGCAAGCCCTCAGGGTCCCCTTGAGCTACCAAGGAGAGCATAATGAATTGGCTAATCATAAACGATGTGCTCCTGAGTTCCAAGTGATATGGTAATGAACTGCCAACGAGCCATTTGCCAGACTGCAGCCATATGGTAAGGGATGGGACCCTGGCACATTGTAGTCATACTGTGGGTTTGTCTGCATAATTGTTCCCATTCAGAACCTTCCCATCTCTATGGCTGCTAATTAACATCCCATTTAAGCTTCTGTTGTCAAAACTAATCATGTGTTTGTTTTATGCAGCTAAATCTTTCTCTTATCTGATTAGTAATAGTGACCATTAAGAAATGAAAATGTGTTTGAGTTCACATAAAAATATTTGAGTTTCACATGTTGCAGTACCTACCGGGAACCCAGACCTTGCAGCACTGGCTTGTGGTAGCAACTCAATCCAGAAATTATTAAAACCAACAAATTATCATCTTTCCCTGAAGAAACACAAATGAGGAGCCAGTCCATTCATTTCCCCCATTGTTCTTCTTTACTGAGGACATTACTTTAGTTGGATCCGTCGCTATCATATGTAAATTTTATTGTAAGAGTAGTGATAATAAAAATAATTAGAAGAAGGAAATCCATTTATCGGAATAAGGCACATTTTCAAACACACATACCTAGTTAGTTTGAAGAGCTTGTGAGAATTTGGAGAGAATGATCTTGGTTTTCTTTCTTCCTGCTCATCTGCCACTTCCTTTATTGGTGTTCTTAAATAATTACCCAACTAGGGCTAGAGAGAAAGCGTTTGGGTTTTTATTTTAAGCTACCTTATGAGGAAAGGAAAACGTGGAACCACTGTTAGTAAGTAATAAAACAAATGTGAATGAAATAGTTTTATGAAGTATTTAGGAGCTCATCGGGGAGAGGAGAATGTGACTATGTATCATCTTTGCATAGTCTAGAGGACGTGCAATATTTAAACCCTCTTCACTATCACTAGCAAGGTGAGGATTAGGGTTCCCTCTACCTGCTCCCAACCCACACACAGACACACCTTTCTGACAGCCTTTCCCACTAAGAATGCCTGTCCCTCATGTAAAGTGCTTTTCTTTTCATAACAGTGTTTAAGAACAGGGGCAAACAGAGGCAAAGAAGAGAGAAGATGGAGGTGAGGAAGCCCACAGAGTAATATTCCCTGAGACTGCTCCCGGGTCCCTTAGTTCCTGCAGTACTCAGTAGGAACAACCACTCTGTTTCACAACTTTCTGATTTTTTTTCCTGCATCCGCACACTGCACCCCAGAAACAGCCAACGTGTTAATTGCAAGGTCAGGCCAGTGTCTTACGTGGCATCTGGGACGTGGAATAATGCAAACAGATTTCCGTATGTGGTCCCTTCCAGTAGTCCTCGCCCCCCCCAAGCACCCATACCACGTGAGAACTCGGCTTCTCGGGAGAGGCTGACATTTTAATTGGAAGCATCTGTTGCCTTCTCTGTTATTTTTGGCCAGGTTTGGTTTATTTGTATGAGCTGCTGTTTGTGTACAGGCCTGCCTGTGTGTCTCACAAAGCCTAGCATTGCCTCCCCTCTCATTTTCTTTTCAAGTAGCCCACTGGGGTGTGTGACAGGGCCATTTGCCTTCACCCCTGTCTGTTCTGATATGGGTTTTTCTCCCAAGAATCTGGGTGGAGAGGGCCAAGCTGAGAACAGAAAAACACCTTCCTGAAAAACTGATGTTCCAGGGAAAGAAGCCTACCTCCCGTAGCTTCCTGCAAAGAGTCCCTTAGCCTTCCAGCAGAAGCTCCAGGCTATGGAGGGGACCTTTCTAGGTACTAGGCACAGCATGGGCCCCTCTCAGCTCTGGCCCACACAATAACTGAGGCCCCATCCCAAATATCCCTTGAGCCTTGCTCCCAGCAGCCCCTAAAACCCTGCACTCTGCCTTTCTCCTTTCTTGGAAAATTCATCATCCTTCTCCATCAAACCCCAGCCATCTCCCCAGGGTGATCCTCCAGGTGTCTCCTGGGCCTGATCCTACACCAGCAGTGGTCAGTAATCCAGCCGTAGTAGGTTGAATAGTTTCCCATAACCCCCAAGATATGTCCACAGGAATCACAGACTGTGAACACATTTTGGATAAGGTTCTTTGAAAATAAGACAAGTATGTCAAAGGGTGAAATCACCCTACATGGGTTGGGACCCAAATCCAAGGATGGAATAAATGGGAAAGGAGATGACAGAAAGAAACAAAGAATGTGAAAATGGAGGCAGGGGCCAGCATGACGCTGCCACAAACCAAGGAGTGCCAGGAGCCTCAAGAAGTGAGAAAGGGCAAGAATGACTCTTCCTAGAGCTTCCAGGAGGGGCATGATGTTGGACTTCTGGCCTTCAGAAGAGTAAACATCTATTGTTTTAAGGCATCATGTTTATGGTACCCCACCCAATAAAATAATATTTAAAAGTTGTGAATGGCAAAGCACATCTGTAATGCAAGTACTTGGGAGGCTGAGACAGGAGAATTGCAGGTATGAGGCAAGTCTCCGCAACTTAGTAAGAGCCTGTTTTAAAATGGAAAATATAATATGGCCAGGGATGAAGCTAGGAGATAAAATGCTCCTGGATTCAATCCCCTCAGTACAAAAAAAAAAAGTTTTCAGAACCTCAGTCCTAGAAAACTAATACCACCTCTAGGCTATGGTTACAAGGTGACAAAATTCTAAGGATGAAGGTGTATTGGAATCTGCCCTGGACTTGAAGTGAGGGTACCTGACTTTCTTCCCTGGTCTTTTACATAGCTGTATTCCCTGGGGAGTCCCCCTGAGTTCCTGGCCCCAAATCCTAACCTGTGTGTTTAAGGAGGTAGGCAGAGTGATGTCTGTGATTCTTTGTAGCTATTGTGCTGTGTTTGTGTATGAGAGAAAAGTAAAAACTGCACAGGATGATAACATTTTCACCCTGAGTTCCCTTCATGAGATGTGGACTAAAAAATCCATCTCAGGTTAGACAAGGGGAGGAGCAAGAGCTGTAGTGCCAGGAAAGGCCCCACAGAGGAGACAATCTTCAAGACCAATCGCAGACTGGCAAAGCAGAGGAGTGGGAGGGCATCAGAGACTGGGACAGGAGGAGCTTACTGAAGAGGTTGGGTGAGTGGGTGATAATGAAGAAACAAGTCAGGCTGGAGCAGAGAGGACCAGAGGACCACCACATTTCTGCTCACCCAGAAGTTTGTCTTTGGTCCCAGGATCAAGGGAAGGGCTTGCTCTGTGGGAGAAATAAGACTGCCTCTCAGCTCACATATATCTGTGTATTTAAAAATAACAATTATTGACCACTTGCTGTCACCTAGCAGTGCCCTAGGTACTGAAGAGTCTGGGTACTGAGTTTAGCCTCTACCCTAAGTGGACACACTGAGGTGGGGCAGACTATCAAGCAGGTAACTATGTTCAAGGCAGTAGATATTTTAGTCAAGAAAGCATATAGCTGAGCCTCTACCTTAGCTTAGAGGCTGGGACATCTTTCCAAAGAAAGTGACTTTCAATGTACATAGATATGAATAGAGTTGGCATGTTGACAGGGATGCTGAGAGCTTCCCCACAACTCTCCCTCATTTGAATATGTGTAAAATAAGGAAGAAAAAACATACAATAGGAATACATAAGATCCATGAATAAAGTAAGAAGAACAATCCGCTGAGAAAACATGACAACCTGGGACCATCTGGCACCGGGACAAATATCCTTGCACAAACAAGAATGTCCTAGGAAGCACACCAAGCCTGTCATACTAGCTTAAGGTGGATTTAATGTGTTCTGCCTTTCTCAAAGGCAAAAGATTAGGATATAAGAAACACCAACACCCAGCATGATCAACAGAGGCATTTCTGCTCTCCAGAAAATTATTTGGATAGCTCGTCTGTTCCTAGCTGGAGCTGACCTCCTGATCCTTCTGTGTTGACTTGTTTATGGGTCTGTCTTCATTTATGGCCTTGGCTCCTTCCTTCCTCTCTTGTAGGCTTTGGAACAGGATCCTATGTTCCTGGAAGGCAGGGTCTTCAATTTTTCTCTGATTGTCAGACTATCCATGGGTTCTCAACTATTTATAAGGTTTCTATCTAGAAATAGCCAGTGTATGTAGGGTGTGCTCCTCCAACCTCTGCCAGTCCTCCATTCATATGAACAGTGGAAAGCTGTCTAAAGATACTGGCCCAACAACTCTACCAGACTTTTATTTTATTTTTTTAGTTTTTAATTGGTACGTTGTAGTTATACATCTTAATGGGATACAAGATGGTGGAGACATACATGCACACATCACCCTATTAGCCCTTACCCAATTCCTGACTCATTCCCTCCCCCTCCCTCTTTCTCATGCTTAGCTTAGTGATTGACTTTGATATGTTAAAGTACATGATGTGCATTAGAAAATTTTCCTCTTCCCCCTCCCATCCCCCCTCTCTCTCTCTCTCTCTCTCTCTCTCTTTCTCTCTCATTTTCCACAGCTTCCTTTCTGTGTTTTCTCCTTTACTATCTCTCTCAGTCTCTATTTCTTTCTGTTGCATATACACATTTTTTTTAAGGAAACTCACTACTCTTGTCACAATAAGCCCTAGTTCTAGTTTAGTAGCATGGTGGAGATCAAGGTTAAAGGAAGAAAAATAAAAGGCATGTGCAGGGAAACCAAGATCAAGTTGTAACAGCATTTCAGGTCATGGAAGGTCAGGGAAGGAAAAATAAATCAGAATGGAAAAGTTAAGAAATGAAGGCCATGCTCCATGGGGTCAGCAATCTGCCCCCCCCCTTGGGGGCTATTTATTCTGCACTCATGGGTCCTTACCACTGCCTCCCTTGGATTGGTCTCATAGGAGATGCTGGGGCCAACACCTTCGAGAAGTTTCATTATGATGAACTTTTGATAGAGGTGATGTCTGACCTGGGCCCACTCACATGCTTCTCTATAGAATGCAGGAATGTGTGGGCTGTGGCCTGGGTGTCTGCTGCATCAATGAAGGCGTGATGCCCATTCAGTAGTCATAGTTGAGGGGGTCTTGAAAAGGATCTATTCCATCCTGTGATTAACAGATAGAGAAAATGAGTCCTGAGAGGAAGAGTTGCCCAAAACCCCACAACTGAGTAGAGACAGAGCTGAGCCCAGAGCAGGTTGCCCTCACTTCCTCACTACTACTCTCAGGTTCCTCTCAGCTCCATCATTTATGGGCCACTCTGTGAAAAATACTTAACCTCTCTGAGACCAGGGCTATAAAATTAGAGTTATGTAAGTGATTGTTGTGTATATGTGTGGTAATAGGGATTGAAGCCAGGGTGCAGACTACCTCTGAGCTACACACTCTGAGTCCATTTTATTTTTTGTTTTGAAAAAAGGTCTTGCTAGGTAGCTGAGAGTCTTGCTAAGTTTCTGAAGCTAGTCCTGAACCTACAATATTTCTATCTCAGCTTCCCAAATGCTGGAATTACAGGTGTGTGCCACCACACCTGGCAAGAATTTTTTAGGGCTTTTTACAGTGCATCTGGTGTTGTTTACTCACTAAAATTCCAATATTATAGGTGAGAAAAATGACTGTGTAAGATTAAGTAAATGCACTCCTTGGCATTTATTCAAAAGAATTAAATTCAGGATACTATAATGATACACATATATCCAAGTTCATTACAGCACAACTCCCAGTGGCCAGGTTATGGAATTAGCCTATGTGTCCATCAACAGATGAATGGATAAGAAAAATGTTGTACATATACACAATGGAGTTTTATTCAGCCATAAAAAGAGTGAAATTATGTCATTGCAGGAAAATAGATGGAACTGTCCAGTTCATGTTAAACAAAGTGAGACAAACTCAGAAAGAGAAATATCATGTTTTCTGTCATTCATGGGAGCTTATAAAGAAAAAAAAAGTTAACATCAAAATAGAAGAGAAAGCTGAGTGTGAGGGTGTATACCTATAATCCCAGTACTTGGGAAGCTGAAACAGGAGGATCACAGGTTTGAGACTAGCCTCAGAAACTTATTGAGATTCTTAGCAACCTATTGAGACCTTGGTTCAAAAAATGAAAAAGGGCTGGGAGTGTAGCTCAGCAGTGGAATGACTCTGGGTTCAATCCCTAGTACCACACATACACATACACACACACACACACACTAAAAAGGGGAGTACATAGAGTAAAAGAAAGGGAACAGGAGGGTGCAGAAGGGAAGCAGAAGTGTTGAGGTATGAAACTGATCAAATTATGTTTATGGTCATATAATAGTATGTCACAGAGAAACCCAGCATTCTGTATAATTATTATGCACCAATGAAAAGAAAATACCATGTAACTCAGAGAGTTGAAATTTGAATCCTAATTCCAATATCTTATCCTGTGCCCCCAGCTGTGCTTAGAGAGAAAAATAAAAGTATGGAACCAATGAGCAAGCTCCCCCTACCATCCTGCCTGGCCTCTTTCAAGCAGTTCCTAGCAGTGAAGGCAGGGACTGCCCCCATTACAACCTCACCGCCTTTGGATTATGGTCTGCCCAATCTTTCATGAATTATCACAAAGGCACATTCCCCTTTCCTGCTGCTGGTTAGTTAGTGGCTTGCCTCCAGAAAGTGAACCAGGCCCACTGCAGAGTGAAGAGGCATTCAGTCACACCTGCCAGGCACAGGTGTCTGCCCCACCAGGACAGAAGCATTGAGATGCCCAAAGCCCTTATCAAAATAAAGAACTGAACCCTCAAAGTCAGAGAATAAACTTCTTTGGAGAGGTGACAGCTCCCTCACTTGCTCTTGTCCCACTCACGCAGCAGAACAGCATCTCCAGCTGACATTTGCAAAGGCCATTTTCCTCACTTTGCATTCAGGACACTTCTTCGCCTGCCAGGATTCAGAGCTAGCTGCACCGTCGACTGTGTCTTTGGATACACACTCTCACACATGCACGCTAAGTTCGGCTGTTTTTAATAAGGTTTCTTCTTTTTCCCACTCCTCTCCTTGAAATCCAATTGAGTCCTCCGCAGGGCAGAGGCCAAGAAGGCAGCCACCCACACTGTATGATTCTGCAGACAGCAAAAAAGGCCCCCTTCCTAGCTCTGTATTAGCTCCCTTTAATCATCTCCTGGGTCATTCGATGCCAACAGCCTAACTTTTCTTCCCAGCTTTCTGCAAGACACATTACCTGGACCAGACTTTTGGAATTTGACATATCCTCAGCACTTTCTACTCACTGTAGCATTTTATCATATCTAGTTTGCATCAGTATTTAGCTGTTTACCATGTAAGAAAATTTTCTTCCCAGAGTATGAGCTATGTTTTGTGGTGGTATATCTGAAATTCTAAAATTTATATAGTAGTTTAAATATCCCATTTCAGATTCTCTTGTATTAGACAGAGGTGGAGCCTTTCAAGGCCAACTTTCTCTAGAAGACCCTTGTCCACCAAGTGGAGTCCTACCTTTTAGGGCCTACCTGAAATGTGATATTTTTACATCCTTCCTCCATCCCTTACACAAAGCAACACGAGTCATTGCCTTCCCTGTTCTCACTCCTCAGCCCTTTGTACCTACCTGTTCTTGCCTGATCACAGCAGCTCAGATTTACCTGTTCAGTATCTAGACATTTGCCTATATGGGAGGTGAGCACCAGGTGAATATGTGCTTTAGACAGGAAGATCGTGCAGGGAAGGGGATCTGTGTTCCAGGTGCATGTACTTGAGGGGGTAGGAAGCTAGAATAAGATGAGAAAGGAAGAGGAAAGCAACCCAATGTACCCCAGATTCTACAATAAAACTCCCCCTGGTGTGGATTACTGTGCCCCCCAAAAAAAGTTTCTTATAAAAATTACTGCCTTTGGAAGAAGAATATAGATCCAAGGGGCAGGATAATACCAAATGCCCATGGCTGAACATAACTTTAAGTCAGGTAGATTGTGGCATCAAAATGCAAGAGCTTCAATAGTAAGAGAGAGGTAGAAAAATAGGCACTCAGCTCTCAGACAAGGAGCTAGCAAGAGTTCATGGAAACAGACTGAAACTTGAGACACCATTCCAAGCCAAAAGGAAAAAGAGGAACCAGAAAAATAAACTAAGGCAGAGTCTCAGATGCAGGCAGGTACAGAAGCACATTTGAGTGAGGGAGTAATGCTTGGGAATATGCCAGCACCCTTGGACAATGGACTCATTCCAGTGTTCATCAGATGGTAGAAGTTAAACTCCCAGATGAACTTTGATGCCCATCAGGTGTGGCTTAGGAACTGGGCATGAACTGGACCAATGAGTTGGGAATAAGGGAAGAGGGGGGAACAAGGAAGCAATGTCTGATGTGGAGATACCCAGAGTGAAAAGAAAAGAACCTTCTCAATTCTTCATCTTCCAGGCTCAGCAAATTGCTTTACTCTTACTAAATAGTCAGGAGAAATTTGTTGGAGTGCAGTTTAAAAGAGAGAGAGAGGTTTCCAGATACCTCTCCATCATTTTGGCAGGTAACTCCTAGCTTTCCTGGCCGGGCCCTGTTTACTGGAACCCTTCGTCCAGTGCCACAGAGAAAGTGCAATTCCCCTCCTGCACTGTTGCTCATTACCAAGAAAAATGATGGCTTGATGGTCTTCCAGCAAGAGAGAACAATCTATTTCATTTGGAAGTTTGGTAATTGATTAGGGCAATAGATTTTCTTGAGGGCAGCCTCTCTGGGACAGTCTGGCTAGGGCACAAGATTTACATACATCAGGCTCACTCTGCCTTTCGAGCTTGTCTTAGTGGATGAGATCACAAGGCCATTACTGGAGTGGGGGTGGGCTGGGAGGGTGGGAAGGCAGAGTGAAATTCCCAGACATCATTTCTCAATGTAGAGAGCCATGGCTAGCTCAGAATGCTTTCATGTACTTCTCTGTCTATAACTTTTAAGTAAACCCATTGGCAAGTGTCTATCTACTCTGGGGTATGATCAGAGCAAGTAGTACTTGAGGGTCTCTGTGAACAAAGATTCATTGTAGATGGGCCCCAAATACTTCCCATTAACTTGTGTGGTCCCCAACCAGAGAAGAATCTATACTAAACACTAACCTTGGCAAAGTAACATCCCAAGAGTATGATGGGACTACTATATAGGTGACCAGCAGGGCCATCTTTTAGCAAACACTATCTCTCTATTCAGACACCATCTGGGGCACATACTGATCTTAGATCCCACCCCTTTCCCCCTTTCCCCAACTGTTACTTCTCTCTCTCTCTCTCTCTCTCTCTCTCTCTCTCTCTCTCTCTCTCTCTCTCTCTGATAACATGTTCTAGAAAAAAGTTACCAACCTGCCATTTATCCCCCAATATAAATATTAATCATAATGTTCTCCCTCTCAGAAGACACCTACCTTTAAGCCCCATCCTCAACCCTGACAATGAACTTCCAGGATCATTGAATTGATAAGATGCAGGGAGATAATGCATATAAGGAACAAAGATGTTTCTATTGTAATGATACTTCATTGTCATGACACTGCGCATTCTGTCCTGTAGTGACTCTTCCTTCCTTCCTTCCTTTTTTTTTTTTTTTTTTTTTTTTTGGTGGTACTGGGATTCCTGGAAGCCCTTCTACCTCCGGGCTACACTCTCAGACCTATTTTATAGTTTTTTTTTTTTTTTTTTAATTTGGAAACAGGGTCTCTTAAGCCACTGAGGCTGGCTCCGAACCAGCGCGATCCTTCTGTCTCCGTCTCCCGAGCGCGGGGATTACAAGCGTGCGCCACCACGCCTGGCGACTCTTCCTTTCTTTGGTCATGACACCATCCTCTAAATTAGTTAAGAACAACAGGAATCACATAGAAAGTTGACTGTGATAGACAACAGTTTTACTTTAACCCCAAATGCAAAAGTTGAAGGGTAAAAGTATTTCAATTTTACTTACATATAAGTAAGAATAGATACAATTTGTCTGTATTGCCTGGCTTCAGATGTTCGAGCATCTCTGTATTAGTCAGCATTTTAACAGCTATAAATCTAAAAGGCTTGACCACATAAATTACAGGAAAGAAGGTTTGTTTGCTCACTATTTTGGAGTTCAGTCTGTGTGAAGCTGAGGACCGTGTATCTCAGAGCGGGGCAGCAGGAAGCAGAGAAAAGGTGAGATCAAGGTTTCACTCTCACATCATGGAGGCCAGAGCAAGAAAGGGAGCAAGGGAAGAGGAACCATCTATCATCCCCAAGGATCCACCTTCTCCAGTCACACCTTACCAGCTCAGGCCACCATCTAGATAAACCCATTACAATAGGTTTATCCACTGCTGATATGACTACTCTCACAACTTAGTTATATCATCCTTGAATATTAATAAGTGAGCTCTTTAGGGGACGTTCTATATTTGACTATAGCAATCTCCAATAAGATTCAGGACTGTGACCTCACAAACAGTACACTGAGACATGTCTCTGAGAAAATGAGATATTCAGCCGGTCTTTGTCATTCTTATTCATTCTTATTTTCTCTATCCAGACTTGTAATAGATAAAGTTTATCCCTTAGCCAGCTGAAGATGGACCCAGCCTCCATAAGGACTCAAGGACTAAAAGAGCGACATTTCTATCCCCTTCTTCCCCACACAGGATACTACTCCTTCTGGAGCAAAGAAAAACTCAATCCTCTATGTTCCTCCTAGGGCAGTGATCCTATTTGTCCTGCCCTATAGTTTTATGAAACTAAAAAGTTAATGCCAATCAGACTAATATCATCAGTCAGCAGATGGGAAATATTTTTTCTCCAAAGATTATTTTTTATTGGCGCATTGTAGTCACACATCTTAGGGGAACAAGATGGTATGTACACATCACTCATTCAGCCCTTCCCCAAATCCCACCCCATTCCCTCCCCCCTTCCTCCTTCTCATGTTTGGCTTAGTGATTGACCTCGATAGGTTTGTGAATGTACATCATGAACTTTAGAGAATTTTCCTCTTCCCCCTCCTATCCCCCTCAGTTAGGTCTGCTTATTTGCTCATCTGTGGTTTCTTCTTCCTCATCTACAGTTCCTCCTATGATCTTTTTTCTCCCTAGCTTCTACATATTAGAGAGAACATCCATTTTTTTTTTTACTTTTTGTGACTGACTAATCTCACTTAACATAATGTTCTACAGTTCCATCCATTTTCCTACAAATTATGTAATTTTGTTTTTCTTTATGGCTAAGTAAAATTCCATTGTGTACATATACCATAGTTTTGTAATCCATTCATCTGGATGGACATCTTGGCTGGTTCCATAGTTAGGCAATTGTGAGTTGTGCAAAGATTATTCTTATGAAGGCAGATATCCCCTCTTATCAAAGGTAAAACAAGCCTATAGACAAACTTGTTTTTTTAGAAAAGTGCTACAGATGCCTAAGGTAAGCCTTCTAAGGTGGACCTGATCTATATTGCTTGCTATGCACAAGGGGATATTAGGAAACATACCTGGACCTGTCCATCAGCAAACTTTATTGAACATCTGTAGCATAGTCCTACAAGGCACAAAATTGAGCCCAGCACGTGTCCTTAAGATGCATGTGAAAAATGCCACAGCTCTTTGTGGCTTACATAGTACTGAAGTAGCTATTAATATAACTCTAATATTCACTAACATGTTAATTGATATATCAATAAATGGATTTATTCTCACCCATTATGGCTACCTTCTTTCCTCTGTTTTGCAATTTGTCAAAAAAATAAAATAAAATAGGAATGCCAACATCAGACTCAGTGATTCTCTTGAAACACAACAAGGAAACAATAACAATCATATTAAACATCATTGTGGCACTGATTTCCCTCAGGACAGCTTGAGGAAGGTGTGTTGACTGATCAACACTACCCACAGATACAGTGTCCCATGGTTTATGCTTGGTACTGCAGTGATGTCCACTAAATAATTATAGATATTTTGTTCATTGAATGATTGACAATGTTTTTTTTAATCCTTCTTATTATAACTATGGATTCTGGGATCAAAAGGAGAAAATTAAACTCATCCAGAATATATGGAATATCTCTTTCCTCCTCTACTTCCTTTTCTCCCTCCCACACCCTCCCTCCCTTGCTTCCTTCCTTTCCCTTCTTTTTATCAGAAACTTAATATCATAAAGGTCGTTTAAGCAATACTTCAGAGACTTTGGTTCTCCCAAATTTTCCACTGAAATAAGTGTGTGAATCTCTCCCAAATCACTTTATTTCTCTGGCCTTCAGCTTCCTCATTTTTAAAACAAAGAGGCTGAACCAGGCAGTGACTTCACAAACACTGCCCCAGGGACCAGCATGGGGCAAAAGAAAGATAGGAGTTTGGCTTTCCAAACCTTGTACTCTTTTCCACCAGAAGATGCTAATTCCTTATCTGTTTTAGACAAGAGAGAAGACTCTAGGATAGTTCACTAGAAAAGAACAAAGGGCTCTTTTTGCTGCTGAAGAGCAAAAACTAAAAATAAAAACTCACTAGACGAGTTGATCTCAAAAGTTCTTCCCTACTCTATTGTTGTAGGTGTCTACTGTTTATTGAGTTCTGTCATGTGAGTGACATGATCCATGTAGCAAAGACAGGAGACATGTAAGACTGAATTTTATATGCAATACTAGGTTTTGAGAAGGAAACTCCAGAAAGAGGATCTAGGGGAAAAATATGAATGCTGAGCTCCAAAACTTAGTATTAAATTCTTCGACTTCCCACTACATGCATATCTTCAAGCAGCTCACCTACCTCCAAGATTAGCCAAGGGGTCAAATTTGTGTTGGGGGCACGAGGAGACAGAGTATCCTGAGAAGAAAGAGATCAGAGAGGGCTGCAGTGAGGGAGCAGAGAAAGTTCACAGAGGGATGAAGCAGAGGCCTCGAAGGTGAGTGGAATCTAGAAGAAGAGGAGGGAGCATGCATTGAGGCAGGGAGGGCTATTCCTTCCCTCTTTCTCCAAGTTCTGCCACTGTGCCATCTATGAGCTGGGTTCAGGCAAGTAAAAGTCAGGAAGACAGGCAGGGTCCCTGCTGTTCTGATACAGTGTCCACTTTGGTCCAATGTGCACAGCTCACCAAAGGATGCTGTGGGCTCAGGGCCCAGCTCCATTTGTTGCTCTTATTAGTGGGGACAGAAATTTTTCCCACGAATTCATTTGAGTCTTGTTAGCTCAGGGAAGGCCGCCTGAGTCAGCAGCAGGGTGGACGAAATGAACTTCTCATGAGACGTGGCCCTGGCTGATTCGGTTTGGCTGGAATTCCGAGACATTCCAGTATCTGCACAAAGGTCAGGCCCTTGCCCCAGCCAGGCTGACCTCAGCCTATCCCCTTCCAATAGATAATAACGCCTTTAAGTCTGCAAAGCAAGCCCTGTTGTGGGTAACCCTTGGAAGTGACATGCTGTTTTCTGATGGGAATTAAATAGTCTGGAGTAGCCAAAAGGCTTCTCAACAGGAGGGTTTGTTATTCTTTTAATTGTGGCATTGAACCTCAGGCTAGCATTTCATAAACATTCGTGCTGCTATCCAACTTGCAGAATTAGCTTCTTCTGACAGACTTTATCATGGCCAGGCCTAGTCTCACCCAGAGGGGAAGGCAGCCACCAATTCTTGGCTAAGAGTTATAAATCCTGGAGCTCCATACCTGACCTTCCCTCCCAGAGTTGTCTAGCCTTTTGACTGATGGCTGCAATTTGACCTTTGGGATTTGGAACACTCTACTGAAGACTGTAATCTCTCTTTCCCTAGGAAGGAATATTAGCTAAATTTGTGAAGGTATAAAAAACTAGTTTGCTGGTTTCAGAGAACAATTAGAAAACAAACAGCCCAAGAAGGCAAGTACTATAAGACTGAAGTTCTTTTTTGTAACTATTTGTAAAAGAGCATTGAACCAGAAGGTCCAAATTAGTATCATATCTAAACTTAGACACCTTGAATATCATATCTTAATTTGGACATCTTGACATATCTTACTTCCAAAATAATAATAATAATAATAATAATAATAATAATATAAACATATTTAGATTACTCTTCCAATTGAAACCCCATTCTTTAGAGGAGCTGTGACCCATTACACCGCACAATTCTGGGTTGTGCCAGGACTTCTGAAACATCTTTGACACTGTCTATGTTACTTCACAGCTTATGCAAAGTCCTTATTCTCCATCTGCTTCATACTTTGTCTTTCAGTCCTTAATTTTAAAAATAAGCAATAATTTGTTATTAAAAATTACATATCAATAATTTTTACATACCCAGTGCATACTCCTCTGTGACAGCATTTTTATTCATTCAGTCATTCAATCTGTTTAACCAACTGTCAGGGAAAGTTTTAACACTGGTGAAAAGAAAAGGTTCCAACCCAAGTTCACAGTCCGGAGGTGACAAATTAGTGATTAAAATAGCTTGTAACTGCTGAGGTTGAGTAGTGACCAAGAAAGCCCAGGGGAAGGGACTCTTGAACTTTCCTGAGGCTCCAGAGAAGTTTCACAGAGGACTGGCTCAAGAGGTTGGTGTCTAGACTCAAACACTGCTGGCCAAGGATTAAGACATTATGACCAAAGGTCACCTTTCTTTTGTGTTTTCACCAAAAGAGGATAGTTTAGGGCATGACAGTTGAAATTCTTTTCTTGTTCCTTTCTCACAAAAACAGAACAGGAGAATTTCATGTTTCGGGACATCTCTTCAACAGAGTGCCCCCTTAGCTCCTTCTCCCTGGAGAGCAAAGCCAAGGGCAAGCAAGCTGGTTTGCACAGGTGTCGGGAAAAACGAGATGCGTCCACTGTGCTTCTGGCAAGCTGAGAGCCCCTACTGGCAGGGGGCCAGCCTGGTGGCATGCAAGTAATATAATACACAATCTAAATGCAAACATTTGGGGCCTGTTTGGGGAATCAATTAACAATAAGCATATACATCCATTTACAAAATAGAAGTGTGCTAGAGTATATCCACATTGTAATTGGAAACTAAAATAATACCAGGAGGAATAATCATTTTAAAAATCTTCCCCCAAAAGCCAAGAATAATATTAAGAAAAGAAAATAAAAAATGTCGTCCATCTGCAGAGCTGTATCCTTGGGGAACCACCGCAGAGCACACTAACAAGCAACCGAATCCATGTATAAATGAACTGAAATCCACAAAAGCAACAAAAGGCAAGGTGGGGTGTAGACTGAGAAAATCTCCCTTGTAGATTAGCTGCCCCCGAATCAAGCACAGTTCCATTTGATCGCTTCTTGTAGGAGATGGGATGCTCCGAGGCTGGGCACGACCCTCAGGGGAAATTATTCTTTATCTGCCCATTCACAGGGTCCCTGGTGTTAGTTCTGAACCTGGATCATCCTCTCTCACTTCCACACCCCCATGCCCATGTTTGAGCCTGAGCACACACACACACACACACACACACACACACACACACACACACCCCTCACTTTCTCATTCCATGGGGATCCCAGACATGTAATTTACTGTTAGCTGCTAGCTGAAAAAGAGTCTAGGCAGAAAACTAATTGGGATGCAGGAACAGAGTAAACACAAAGAGGAAGACAGCTTATAAACAAGCTGAGCACGTGGCCATCAAAAAGGTGCTAAGCCAAACACCCTCTTTCTAATGATTCTACGAAATTAAGCCAAGGACTCAGAGAAATCCAACTCACACTGTGGTTCCTGGACATGTCTCTGGTTGAGATCACATTGGGTTCTACATTAAGGTAAGGTCTCTCAGTGACACCAGAGTCAGGTGGGATTCCTGAACTAGGAATTAAGAGGATGGTGCCACCAGGCATCTAGCTACTCACCCAGCGCCTCTGGGTATCCACAAGCTTTTGCATGCATGGATGGGAGCTGGCAGCTACTGCCATTTTTCCACACTAAAAATCACACCTGTGGCAGGTTGAGAGCTTTGGGGGCAATGGGCATTGCCTATTTGTAACATTTGGTTTAAGTGTTTAGAGAATTTGAGTCATATTCAGCATGTCTTTAGGAAAAAAAAATGCTTTAACCATATTTCTGAGTGCCTGGCACTACTTTCTCCATCAAATGGATAACTGAGATGTTGGAGTATCAAAGCTCATCCTCAACTTGATACCGAGTCTTTGCCAGGGTTAAAGCCCAGACTCAACTCTCAAAAAATCTCTTCGAAAATATGAGTATGCTAAGCAAGATTACTGCGAGATCAACTGATGGAGAACTGGGGCAGTGAGAGGTGCAGGTTGTCGGCCTCGGCCACACTTGGTTCTGTCAGTTGGTCGCAGACATCGTCTTGCCTAGGCCAGTTGCTCAGATCCCAGACATCTTTGGGGAGCGGTGGGGAAGGCAGGCACACCCATCCCCACTGTGGGCTTTGCTGTTTGTGCAGGCCTCCTGCAATAGCAATAATCATGATAACAAGTTTATATTTGCACTGGGCTTTGTCATTTACTGAGCCTTTCCCCTTATCTTCTCACAATTACCTACAAATTAGGTAAATTGTTCCCCCTAGGTCTGCAGAGAAGGAAATGGATGTTCCCAGAGGTTAAGTGAATGGCCCCAGGTCACACAGCTGGATGTGTGAGAGCTCATGTTTTCTGATGCTGAAATTTCATGCTCTCCACAGGATACCACATTGCTTCTTGTCCTGTGAGCCACACCTCTTTAGGATGGAAACTCTCAGGAAAACACTATCTACAAAGATCTAACTCATTTCACAGGCAGAATTTTTATTTGATGCACTTTAATTTTAAAAAAACAGAAACAATTTTAAATACATTTAGTCAATTCTTCAAAAGGTACCATTCAATGCATAATTCAATGCATGTATTGTGTAAACACATCATACTAGGCACCGTGGGAGACAAAAGAGATGTGGTCAAGGCATGCTCATGAACCCATGACCTTCCATCACCCTGGTCTGATCAGGCAATCTGTCAACAGTCCTGTGTAGCCCACTCATAATTTTGAAGGGGGCTTTTGAGAGTTGATACTATACGTCTATATCAAGTCACCTTTAAAATCCATTGTGTTACCTAAACCAGAAATTTGTAAAATTTAATGTGCCTCAGAATCACTTGGTGAGAGCATCAAAAAATGCAGATTTCTGTAGAATCAGAACCACTGAGCTGGACCATCATGTCTACACTTGTACCAAGCAGCCAGGTGATTTTTGGGTTCAAGCTGAGGGAAGCAGAAGGGGCGTGGCTGGTCTGAGTATGAGTGGGTCACCCAAAGATAAGAGACATTTGGCCTCAAACATCATTGATCCTGTAGCAGGTTTCCTTTGGGGGCATCTGGACTGAAAGTCATGAGATATGATTTCTATTCTACTCTATTTTCTAAGTAATGGAAAGCATTCATGTGCTTTTCCTACCCTCAAACTGCACATTTTACCAGTGGAGATAATAATTCCTCCCACTCAGTTGCTGTAGGTTTCAAGCAAGAGTATTAATGCCAAGGCACTTTCAGAAATATAAAGTAATGGCTGGGCATGGTGGAGCATGCCTATAATCCTGATACTTGGGAACCTGAGACAAGAAAATCACAGGTTCAAGATCAGCCTTAACAACTTAGCAAGACCCTGTTTCAAACTAAAAAAATAAAAGGGCTGGGAGAGTAGTTTGGAGGTAGAATGCCCCTGAGTTCAATCCCCAGTGAAAGAAAGGGAGAAAGAAAGGAAAGTAAAACAAAGGAAGAGAGAGAGACAGAGAGAGAAAGGAAGAAAAGAAGGAAGAAAGGAAGGAAGGAAGGAAGGAAGGAAGGAAGGAAGGAAGGAAGGAAGGAAGGAAGGAAGGCTGTATCTGGTGTGTTGTGAAAAAGAAGTATGTCTTACCATAAGCCTTGTTGCCCAACACAGCTAAGCCCTAGAAACATAAACACCATGAGTCCATGAGAAAATGTCTAGCTTGTAATGATAAACTGGAGGATAAAGGCCCATAAGGCTTGCCCTTCACCTTGCTGAAGTCCAGGGTGGGTTTTAACCCTGTAGCCTTAGGTACAGCAGCTTTCCAGCACCATCCCTCAGCCCCTGTCCCTCATTCTGCTGGAGATGGCCCCGAGCTCAGGGCAGGAACAGTCCTACATAACTCACTACCCGGAATGGAAATGCCACAAAGCACATTTAATTCTGCACTGACAGTTCCTGGGAAACAGGCCTAGTTCTCCATCGACCTCTAAAATAAGCTGATGGTTTTGGTAATAGGACTTTCTTTAGGAAATTCCATTCATGTATTCATTCATACATTCTAGACCACAAATATTTATTGATTTTTACAGTGTGCTTGTTGCTGCTGCTGTTGTTTTCTATAGGGGATTTCTGTTTGCATGCTTGCTATCCTAGGGCTTCCATCTGATTTCCCAATTCTCAGTGACACTAGATCATTAGGAAATTATATTACCCAAGAGCAACACCCCATCACCTCGGTTGAGGGAACTTAGAAGACATTACATTGAGGACACCTGCTTTAGGAATCCATTGTTATTGAATTCCAATGCAGAGAACACCATGGCTTGGCACACAATATATCCAAAAACCTAATCCATTCAGAGTTTAAGTTAGCAGCCATCGAGTGTATTGCCAGAACTCTGCAGTAGGCTGTGGTCTGTGCTGGTCATCGAGGTAACGGGAAACTTGGGGGTCCTCACTTTCCCAGCTGGTAAGGTCTGTTGCTGACACTCAGTTTGAGTAAAGGCTTAAACAGGTAAGAAAAGAAATACCAGAAGATGTTCTCCGACCTCTGATACTATGCTGGTGTGGATAACCAAGCCAGAAACTTTGCAGATATGGGTAGGTAGCAAAGGACAGGTGCTTCAGTGCAGCAGCAAGCAGGGGCCCTGTAGGTCAGCACACTCCCCACCTCCATCCTAGAGACCTGGCTTGAACGGTGTGTCCTTACATCCTCCCTGTGACCCTCCTCACCCTCTCCTGCCACAGTAGGCTGCTCATGGTTCCACTGAGGCCTGCCATCTTGAGTGTAAATTCATTTCTGCCACAATATTCAGGTCTCTGGCCACACTTGTCAAGTACTTACAAACACAAGATCCTCTATGTGTATTTTAGTCCTTTCATCCTCACATCCTTCCTCTGAAGAAGATTTTTCTATCCTCCACAGATGCAGAGAAGTTAAGCAAGTTACCCAAAGATACAAAATTAATTTGTAAGGAGTAAAGTCAGAATCTAACCTCAGGACTGGTTGCAATATTGGGACTCTTTGAAACCCACTGGGCTGCATCTAATATTTCTTTCCTTGCTATTTTGAGGACTAGCAGTAACAAAAATAAAGTGCCTGAGATAGAGTCTTGATAATGATCAATCTTTATTACTGCTACTCTCAGTCTTGAACGGTGGGTCTTGATTGTTAGCAAAACTGTCTTCCCCTTGAACCTTGAGCAGGGAATGTGGTTTATTCAGAAAGTATCTAGCAACACAATGTTTTTTATTCATGAGATCTTCGATGAATGTTTGCTGAATCATATTGTACTGTATTGAATTCACTGGGCTTGAGAACTGGCAGGGTTTGAATTGTTTGGGGAAAAGAAAAGGCACAAAAATGAGTAGAGGGATGTGCCCCTGACACATTGTGGGACCTACCCAGCTGGAATCAAGGTGAGATGAAAGGTTACACACAGGCCTCAGGAAATCTCAGAGCAGTCTGACCTCCTGTGGCAGGTTAGTTCTCATCCAACTCATAAAGTCCACTTGGGAGGCCAAGCAGGCGATACATGCATGGGAAACTGTCATTTTGCTCTTCTTCTTAGTCCAGAGCTCATTTAGAAATGCAGTGAGAGACAGATACCTTGATGAGAAGAGCATGGACTCTGGAATGAAAACACACAGGGATAGACCCAGCTTTGCTAAGCCCTTCTTTACGTTCTCTGGCCTCAGCCTCTCCATCCATAAAACAAGATGGAGGCATTACCGCCCTGCCAGCCTCTGCCATCCATGACTATGGTTCTACATAAAGCTTATAATCAGAATAATTTTTCTTATAGCTCAAGCACCATTTAGCATTTCATATACCTGCAATAAACACCTGCTCTGTGCCCAGATCTGCGTTAATCACCATGGAAAATATAAAAGAAGCAATACATAGCCCCTAGATTGCTAGGCTAAATCTAGTATGGAACCAGAACAAGTCTGAAACCACAGGTGTGGAGCAAGGCCAATGGGGCAATAGACATGTGACAGCATGGTCCAGGCATTCATCAGTCCCTGACTATAGCTGGGCTGCTCCAGAACACCTGCTGTTTCTACAGCTCTGTATAGGTATGAGGTTAGAGAGAGACATTCAAAGGCCTGGGCCCAGGTTATGACAAGTCCAAGCAAGGGATTCTAGGCCCAGGGAAGCCAGTGACTCCTGAAGGTTCTATCTGAAGACATTTGTCCTATTCTCAGTATTTTCTAAACTGGAAGCTGCTCACCAATTAGCCTTCTTGCTGGTTCTTTAAAAATGGTAAAGCCAGTGCCGGGCGTGGTGGCACACGCTTGTAATCCCGTGCTTGGGAGGCAGAGACAGGAGGATCACGCAGGTTCAAAGCCAGCTGCGCTGGCTTAAGAGACCCTGTTTCCAAACATAAAATAGGTCTGGGAGTGTAGCCCGGAGGTAGAAGGGCCTCCAGGAACCCCAGTACCACAAAAAAAAAAAAAAGGTAAAGGCAATCACAATGACTCATTTTCTTAAAAGGTCACTTCAGGGATGACCCCAGGCTCCCACATCCATGTATTCTGTCTGTCCCCACTGTCTAACTAGTTGAAAAGTTCCTTGTAATGCCCAGGCTAGTTCCTGAGATTCACTGGAAAATGCCTGATTCCCACCATTCCACCCACCTGTGGACATGTCTTCCCAGGCTTCTTGCCTCTGCAGCCCAGCAGCTCTCTACTCCTCCCCACCTTGCACTCTGTGTTTCTTCTCAACACTGAATCCCTCTAGCTCCTCTCTCATTCTCTGAGAGCCTGTCATACCTCCTGTGATTTTCCACTCATCACTCCATCTCCCCCTCTGCATATCTAACTCAGCATAGTACCTGGTCGTTTGTGGAACTCAGAAAATATTTGCTTATTAAGTAAATGAGTGGATGAATCTAGAATGTTCAAAATAGATAAAAGACTCAGGGGCTGAAGGGCTTGTGTCATCTCTGATGGATCCTCTCATCATTCACCCTGCTCACCTCCTAGCCTTCTTCAGATATTCAGGTCAAACACCGACCACTCCTCTTATATTAGGGTAACTTTTCTTAACCTTCAAAGAACTACCACAGCCATTATTCCATTTGAGGCTGCACCGTACAATAAAAATAACACAAGATTTGGGTTTGAATCCCAGCTTCTTCCACTTACCAAAGCTTATAGCTTGAACAAACTACTTAACCTCTTTGAGCTGCAACCCCTCATATGAAACAGAGATAATATTTACTTGAAGGTGCTATTGTTGAGCTCAAACAGAAGGAAGCCTGCAAGTGCCTGTCTCAGTAATGAGTGCTCAAGGATTGTTGAGTTTGTTCCCACTGATCCCTACGTCTTCCCCAGGAGCCATGAGGGGGCCAGAATTGCCTCCTTCCTCACCACTACCAGTTAATGGATGGAGCATCTCAACCTGGGAGAACCAGTAAACCCCCTTCCCAAATATGTGGCAGTTAGTCACAGAACCAAGCAAATGAAACAGGGCTGTCTGGGGTCTGCCCTGGAGTTCTATTTCCATGTCTCCCTCTCCCTGGAAGGGTGTGGTATCTGGTAGGTTAGGCTTAAGATGAATACTACGGTACTGCTAGTATAGCGGTATATCCTATCCTGCATTTCTTGAGCACTATCCCTTCTTCTACCATTTCCAAGATCCCTAGATAAATACAATTTAGATAATCCTTGGCTCCATTTCCCCTTATTACTGGTTATTAACTCCTTTGAGTTGCCCTGAATGTGTGCCAGAGTACTTTGGCCCAGACACGGAAATGGCTTTTATTAAACACTGGTGATAAAAATATGCTTATATCACCCATGATAATCTTGAAGTGCTCACAAACATAACTAGCCTATTTGCTGTTTGTTCCAATTAGCATTTTGTGGATCTGCTGAAGAATTATTTTCACATTTTAAATTATGCTCCTAAAATCAGAATTGTATTTTCTCAGTGTTCTAGATAAATTGTGATACATATACACATCCAGTACAATAGCAACTCCAAATTTATATTTGCACAAATTCAAGCTCATGCAAAACGTGCCACTTTTAAAGGAGTTGACGGCCATTATGTTTCTAGATTTTTGTTGAGACATGATGAAATTCAAGGTGAATCTTGGGGCTCTTTTGTACTGTACCAAATCTCACCAAAAGCAATCCACAAGTTCAAAGGGCATTTGTATGCAAAAAGATTAAAAAAAACTTCTTTGAGTTTTTTGCAATCAATACCGCATCATTTTACTTAGTTAACTAAAGCAGGAAAGAATAAGGTGCTGGGAAGTGCTTCTCCAACATTAGCGACAGCTTCAGAAAATGAACTTACATTGT
The DNA here is from genome assembly GCF_963383645.1 of Muscardinus avellanarius. Classification (NCBI taxonomy): domain Eukaryota; kingdom Metazoa; phylum Chordata; class Mammalia; order Rodentia; family Gliridae; genus Muscardinus; species Muscardinus avellanarius. Next base: position 30,017,456 of record NC_137803.1, on the reverse strand, counting down.
AGATATAAGACTTTGGGTTATGCAGGGAGGGTCTTTAGTGCAGTAGATTCCAGCCTACACAATCATTCTCTTCCCAACAGTGACCCCTCATGGTTTATAGTCATTGGGATTCCTGTCCATCTGAAGGGAATAAAAACTTCTCTTTGCTAATATAATCTAAGAAAATTGTGTATGACATGTCCAAAAGTCATTGTCAGATGACCTCCATCATGCAGAAAAATGTTGATCCCTAATTCTGGTGCATAACTGGGAGGCAGGCTCTTAGGAAAGAGTGAACCAATAAGCTGGTGCTGCCGTGCATCCCCACATATCAGTAAAACTAAACCACCCGTGCTTAGTACTTTGGGAACACAGAAGAAGAAATCACCAGCTATCTTATTCGGTAGCTTATAATTTTAAAAGATAAAAAAAAAAACTAAGCAGAAAATCCAGTGAATGGAAAGCAGTAGGGGCCAGGGTAGTGTTTCAGATAAGAAACGATATTGTGTGAACTTGAGAGGTCAATAAGGGGTCACAGAGCACATAATATTAGAGAACTGAGCCATAAAGAGGGGAAGGTGGACAGAATGTCTGGCAGAGCTGAAACAGAAAGTTCATGCAGAGGAAGAAGGGAAAATACACTGTGAACGGGGGATGTGGAACAAGATTGCAAAGACACCAGAGGCCAGCTAAAGGGAGTAGATTTTTACCTTCTGAATATTTTCTAATAATCTGGAGCAAGGACCTTATAGGCAAGGAGAGATTTACTAGGAAATTCAACATGATCCCCACAAATATGGAAACTGGTTAAAAAAAAGGAGAAACTAGACAAGGGTTTTTGAAAATCAGTACGATAGATGTCTAGTGGATAACAATGGGAATTTATAACCACAAAATGTCAGCGCTAGAAGGATTTTAGGGAGAATCATACACACATACTTCCTTTGTCTATGTCTATATGCTAAGATTCCAAAAGCATCTCAGGAATTGTCCCCCAAAAGTATCCATTTTGTCTGTATGGCATAGGATTGTTCTAGATTTAAAAAGTAAGTTAGACATTTAAAACTGCCATTAATCACTCAGGATTGCCCCTATACTTTCAAATTTGGCTTCAAAATCTACATTGCTGACAAAGACTCACTGATACCCTGGAATCTTAGGATCATAAACTTTACTTTACCTGGACCAAGGACCTTAGAACATCTACACTGTCCAGGAACTCTTACTGAAAAGTTATATTACAAATCACAGACATTATTCTATACTCTGTTTCATAATGAATCATCCAGTCAATAGAAATCCCATATATTCACTGCCAATTTATACACACACAAACACAAACATGAACACACACACAAACACACACACACACGTCAATGTCTTCTCTGAAGGACTTTGGAAATACAAAGGTGAACAAGCCCTGAGCTGATACTGAAGTTACTTAGAGCCTCAGAATCTCGTTAGTTAATTAAAAAATAAACAAGCAGTCAAATTTGTGCTAGACAGCATTATTTTCTAAACCAATTATTTCTTTCCCTATATGCTACTCCCATCAAAAAGTGAAAAGTTGCCGGCCGTGGTGGTGCACGCTTGTAATCCCCACGCTTGGGAGGCTGAGACAGGAGGATCACACAGGTTCTAGGCCAGACTCAGCCACTTAGAGAGGCTCTCAGCAACTTAGTGAGACCCTGTTTCCAAAATAAAATATAAAATAGATCTGAGAGTATAGCCTGGAGGTAGAAAGCCTCTGGGTTCTTCCCTAGTACCACCAAAAAAAAAAAAAAAGTTAAAAGTTTATCTCCACTGCAACTGGCTTTGTGACTTTCTTGATTAATAAGCTAAGAGAAACATGACACTGTGTGTTTTAGTCAGCTTTGAATTGTTGTGACCAAACTACCTGACAAAAACAACTTTGGAAAAGTTTATTTTGGGATCACAGTTTTAGAGAGATCCATCTATCTCTTGGTAGGCCAATTCCACTGCCCTGGGCTTGTGATAGTGGAAAGGTATACCAAAAGAAAGCAGTTCAGCTCATGACGATCAGAGGCAGAGAGAGAAAGAGAGGAAGACACCAGGAATAGATATAATCCCCAAGGCCACACACTTCCAGTTGCCTATCTCTAACCACACCTACCCACCTACAGTTACCACTCAATAAATCAATTCAAATTATTAATCCATCCAATGGATGTGTCCACCGATGAGGTTAGAGCCCTCACCATTTAATTATTTCATCTCTGAACATTGCTGAACTGCCAGCACATGAGCTTTTGGAAGGAAATTCTAGATCTAAACCATAACACTGTGCCAATTTCGGGCTTTGACTTGAAACTTCCACTGTTCTGCTTTCTTGGGAAGCCCCAGAGTGTTGTGAAGAGGCACGGGCTAGACTTTGGAACGGTTAGATACCACATGGAGAGAAAGGCCACATGGAGGAGAAGCCAGGCACCAAACATGTGAGGGAGTGAAGCCTTCTTGCCTCTTCCAGTCCAGCCATCTGCTGAACACAGCTAAGTGACATCAGGAAACAAAGGATCCACACAGCCAAAGGCCTGCTCAGATTCCTGCCCCAGAGAATTATGAGAAATAATGAATCTTTGTTTTGCTTGTTTGTTAGGCAGCAATAGATAACTGAAACAAAATCTGTGGTAAAAAAAAAAAAAAAGAACATAGTCAGAATAGCTATTTGGCCTTGCATCATAAAATACTTAAAAAAACAACAACAGATATCTAGCAGGGTATAGTGGTACACACCTGTAATCTCAGTACTTGGGAGGTTGAGACAGGATAATCACGGTTTCAAGGACAGCCTCAGAAAGTAGTTGACTCTCATCAACCTAGCAAGACCCATTTCGAAATTAAAACTAAAAAACAGGGCTGGGGCCGGGCATAATAGCGCACGCTTTTAATCCCAGCACTTGGGACTCTGAGACAGGAGGATTGCGCAGGTTCGAAGCCAGTCTCAGCTACTTAGTGAGGCTCTCAGCAACTTAATGAGACCCTGTTTCCAAATAAAATATAAAATAGGTCTGGGAGTATAGCCCAGAGGTAGAAGACCCCCTGGGTTCCACCCCCAGTACCACCAAAACAAAACAAAACAGGGCTGGGGGTATATCTAGGAGATAAAATACCTCTGAGTTCAATACTCAGTACTACACACACACACACACACACACACACACACACACACACACCACACACAGAGCAAATACCTCACTATGACCCATTTTCTCGTTATTTGACTATATACTGAAATAGGTATGTGACCATAAATTCTATATGAGGAGCCATGAGATTGGGGTGAGTCCAAGAGATACAGATTGTGGATCCTACAACCCAGTCTGGTATTTATTACTCCCTAGATAGTTCTCCTTAAAAAAAAAAAAGTCCAGGTCTCTATGTCTTTAACTTTTCCTAATAAAGACCTCTACATATTGTGCCAGGCACATAATGGGCCATTGATTAATATGAATGGTTGATGTTCCCCGTTTAACCCAAATGTCAATCCCCAACCGGTTCCACCCTCTCCTTCCCAATCTTTAGTCCTGTCACATTGAGGTCTAAGATTTAAGATTAAGTTGAGATCAGCCGTCCAGCAAGAGAAAATGAGCTTTGACATGACAGTGGAGCTCAGGTATGGGATGGTAGGTGAAATAACCCCCTCACTTGTTCTTTTCCGTACACCATTCCTGCATGGAAATCCCTCTCTGATGCTCATTGTCACATGTGTGATGATTCAGAGCAAAAGGAAATGGACTTCTCCAAAGCTTTCTATTCCTCCCAAGAAGCATGAGACCCAGGCAGAGTAAAAAGTATTCCTAAGCTTTAGAGACAGCCACCTAGCCGAATCTCACTCACTGCTTACCACCAGGAGCTCACATTGATCTAGTACCATTCTCTGAGAAGGTGGCCCCTGCTTGCTTAGTTATGGGTGCTCCATAAAGATTTTGTTCAGTGAATCATAAGAAAGCATGATATCATACATAGGAGAACTTTTTTCAGAAATTTTAAAAAAGATATCATTTCAAACAATCTCTTTTTCATTCATGCATTCATTCATGGGTTCACTGAGTGTCTGCTGTGTACTAGGTGCCTTATCTAGGTCCTGGAGACACGAAGATAACAAGTTAAGGTTTCTGGGTTCCAGTGAGTCTCACCAATAATACTCTCTTTTTAAAATATTTTTGTTAGCAATATCTCTAACAAAGATTAATTTCTCTCTACTTTCTGTAGAGCAAATGATGAAATTGAATTTGACCTTTTCTCCATAACCATTACTGAAGAATGCAAAAATCTTATAGAGGACTGAATTACCGAGGCTACCTGCCTTAACTTTCTGTCTACTGAAATAAAATAAAAAAAAAAAAAAAAAAAAAAAATATATATATATATATATATATATATATATATATATATATATATATCCTTGGATTACTGTTTTCATTTTAGGTCTAAATAGTTTTTCTTTTTAATTTCACACCATCAGCCGTGTTTCTTTCTAATTCCAAGCCTCTCAACCCACTTTCCATTCCAGTTCTCTACCCCCAGTCTCCTACACACTTTAGCAACCAATTATGTCTAAATGTGTTGAAACTATGTGTCAAATAGGAATCAATAATGTGCTTTATAAGAGATTAAGGACAGAAGAAGGTGTATAGGCTTTTTTGTTAAAAAAAAAATCTGTGGGAAGGTTTTTGGTTTTTCCTTCAGAAGGTTTTTAATTTCTGAACCTTGGGATCAAGGTCTGAGTCCCTATTAATAGTCTAGCTTCTGAGTACCTGGGCCAATAAAATAGCATTTTGGCATTATTCTGAGGAAGATAAAATATTCAGATCAACCACAGCCCAGGAATCTCTAAATATTCTGCTATAAAACTGTTTCTCCAAAATTGGAACCATTTCAGGTTCAGACGTGTCCTTTGAAAACTGGTGACCATTCACTTTACGTCATCACCTCCAAAGTCTGTATGAAGTAAGCATTTGATTGTTTCATGGCCTCTGGCAGGGGAAGTTCATTAGAAGTCACCTTCCTTTTCTTCAGAGCTACAGTTTAAGGTCAGATAGCGGCTTCAAGGAAGGTCAAAATATGCTGACTGACAAGTCCAGACCAAGCAGTTCATCCCACCCAGGATGCCGCATCAGCCTACCACTTCTTCTTACAACTAAATCTGGCTAGGCCGTTTTAAAAAGCCTCGGGTGCCAAGCCCCAAAACCCAAACCAGGAAGAATGTGGCAAAGGAAGAGACATCCTTGTTTAGAGCTTTCAGCTACTTCAGGCTTTTTGGCTTCATGCCAAGGGAAGAGAAAGGTGTGGCAAAATTGTGATTTCACTCAGACGCTTTGAGTCTGAGAGAACAAAGCTGAAACTTTGGGCAGCTGTAGGTTCATTTCGCATGCATTCTCTCCAGGGTTCCCATTCTCCTGTTACTGCTGTAGAGCGTTTCCTCATGATCTCTCACTGAAGTTGGAGAAATAATTCTACAGCAAAGTCACCAGTCTTAGAAACAGGGAGTTAAAGGGCCCAAAGATGCTGGGCGTGGTGGCACACGCTTGTAATCCCCGCGCTGGGAGGTGGGGACAGGAGGATCACACAGGTTTGAAGCCAGCCTTGCTGGCTTAAGAGACCCTGTTTCCAAATAAAATTATAAAATAGGTCTGGGAGTGTAGCCCAGAGGTAGAAGGGTTTCCAGGAACCCCAGTACCACCACCACCCCCCCAAAAAAAAAACCCAAAGATGAACTATTTCAAACACCTAAATATCCATAGAAATACAGACAGGACATTTCCCAGGCCAGCAAAGCTGGTTTGTATCTAAGAGAACTAAAATTCAAGGCTAGTGGGATTTCTACCATAGTGCATAGTCTGGCTTTCACCATAAATGCTTGAGGTGAAGGCTTGTAATTTTAATTTTTTAATTTATTGGTGCTTTGTAACCATACATTAACTATGAGGTACAGGATGGTAGAGGCATTCATGCACACATCACTCATTCAGCCCTTCCCCAGTTCCCACCCCCTCCCTCCCCCTCCCTCCTTCTCTTGTTCAGCTCAGTGACTGACTTTGATATGTTAGTGAATGTACATCATGCACATTAGTGTGCTTCCCTCTTCCCCTCTCTCCTCCCTCAGTTAAGTCACCTTCTTTACTCATCTGAGGTTTCTCCTTCTTTGTCTGGAGTCTCTCCTATGTTCTATTTTCTCCCTAGATTCCACATCATACGGAGAACATATACAGAAACTTTTTACTTTTGTGACTGGCTAATCTCATTTATCAATGTTCTCCAGTTCCATTCATTTCCCTCTAAATGATGTAACTGTGTTCCTTTATGGCTGAGTAAAATTTCATTGTGTACATATCCCATAGTTTTGTAATCTATTCATCTGTTGATGGACATCTTGGCTGGTTCCATAGTTTGGCAATTGTGAATGGTGCAGCTATAAACATAGAAACACATGCATTAATTTGGTAGTTTGGTTTCCATTCTTTTGGGTAGATACCCAGAAGTAGTATTGCTGGGTCATATGGTAAGTTCATTCTCATTCTTCTGAGGATCCTCCATATAGTTTTCCAAACTGGTTGAACTCTTTTTTGTGTGTATGGTACTGGGGGTGGAACCCAGTGGCTTTCTACCTCCAGGCTAGCTATACTCCCAGACCTATTTTATATTTTATTTGGAAACAGGGTCTCACTAAGTTGCTGAAAGCCTCAATATGTAGCTGAGGCTGGCTTCAAACCTGTGCAATTCTCCTGTCTCAGCTTCCCAAGTGCAGGGATTACAAGCATGCACCACCATGCCCAGCTTAAAAAAATCACACAGATTGCATCCTTAAAATAATAGGATGTCTGGTGTCAAAAGATTGTTAGTGTTTGTCCAGACCAGCACTCACTTTTTACAGGATACTTCTTCAAGGTCAAATGAGGAGCCATTTGGTACTCCATAGGAGATATGAAACTTGGGCAAAAAAATTGAAAATAGAGAAGGACTGTACAAAGTTATATGTTTAAAAAACTTGGACATTAGTCTAATCCTGCCTTAAATGGAAGGTGATCCTGAGATCAGAGAGAACAGGGCAGTTTACAGGTCAGTTAGTGGTAGATTATTCTCAACCCTATTTACTACCCATTGCATCACAGGGCATCTTTGCAAACACTGATGGGAAGAAAAATACAACCTGCAAGCATGCTGTAAAATGTCAAGTCAATGGAATTCTCAAAAAATGTGGTATTCTGATTAAGTGGATTTGTTGGCTAAGGAGACCCAGGTCTGGCCCATGTCCGTAATTCTTGCCCACTTTCCCATCTGCTGTGATATCTGATCTTCCACAGAGAGTCAACCAGAAAGTACTTTCTGTTTCTGCTCTGGTTTTTTGAAGTCTTTCCAAAATGTCAGGTTCTCGTTTCCCTTTTCTAGTCAGTCAAGTCTAGTGAACATCACTGGGCTTCCGTCTGCTGAGGAAGGCTCCTGTTGGTGCCATATAACACTTGCTATTGATGACAAAGCTGGGACAGATTATCTCTTAGACTTCCATTACTTTTTGCAACTCTTCCAACTTGAGCAGGATGTGACAGACCAATGTTTTGTTGAAAACCTAATTTGTTTATAACTCCCTCTGGTCTGGATTGTATGCAATAAGAATAAAAGTTGAGGGATTAGGGATGGTTAAGTGCCCACAGTACATGGTCTCAGTCCCTTGGTACCATTCTTGTACCTGTGAGGTACATATTTCTATCCTTATCTTTCATAAGAGGAATCGGAGGCTCAAGGGGGTTAAAAACCTTGCACAAGATTTTACAAGTTAGGAATGATGGGGTTGAGATTTAGAACTAGTTCTAAATCCATTGTTGTCAGTGGTGATTGTGCAAGAGGCATGTTTCTAGGGATGTTTCTGTTTGACTTTGAGCAAAAGCCCCAATATCCTCAACCTTGTGTGGAAGCAGAAGGAAATGTATGGGGGTTCTTAATCTTTAGGGTCACTTTTTCTACCTGAGCCTTAGTTCCTTCATTTGTAAAATAATGAAAGGAGAAAAAAATGAATTAGACCCTTACTAAACAATCCTTACCCACCAACATGGATGTCTTTTCTCCATAAAAGTTGGACTTGGAAAAATAGGCAGTGAAGGAGACAGATCTGTTTCATGTCCTTTGGTGACATTTAATCAGAGAGACAGCATGGGAATGAATGAGTGAGACAAAACCAAAAGAATAGGCTAGGCTGTCTATCTCTTCTCAAGCCAATAGAATGCACATTAATTGTGAATAAAGAATCCAGATGTTCTGGAAATATAGGGATGCTAAAAGCACCCAATCTCTTATTAGTAAACTTTCCAAGAGAGAATCTTGGTAGAGGTGGGATTTACTGTATTGAAAATAAGAGAGAAAACATCTGGAGAGCTCCAGGGGTGGTATTATCCAGTGGTCTGTTAGTGCTCTGATGAAAGAGGGTGTCTGGAAGAAGAAAGAATAAAGGTATATTAGTTTCCTTAGGGTTGCCATAACAAAGAATGACAAACTTGGCACCTTAAAACAACAGGAATTTATTCTTTCACAGTTTGGAAGCTAAATATTCAAAACTGAAGTATTGACAGAGTTGGATCTTTCTGAGGGCTGTTTAGGGAGAATCACATTTGGTGACAGTTAGCAATCTTTATGTCCCTTAGCTTAGGGATACAACACTTTTAACCTCTGTCTTCATTTTCACATGACCCTCTCTCTCTCTGTGTCTCTGTTTTCTTACGACACCAATCATATTAAAGTAGGGGCCCACTCTTCTTCAGCACACCCTTACCTTAATTAATTACCTCTGCAACAATCCTATTTTCCAATAAGTTCACATTCTAAGGTATAGGTGGTTGGAACTTCAACTCATCACAAAGAGAGAGAGAGAGACTACAGGTGAAAAGATCCAGCAAAGTTAAAATATTCATAGCAAAAAACCACAGTGGCAATGCCCAGGTTTTCTGGTTGGTGAAGGCAATGAAACTGAAAGTTTCCTGAACTACCCAAGGCATATCAGTGGAAGATGTTTCCTGAGGCTGGACTCAGCAGAGCCTGTCACTAGATGTTGAAGTAAGGGCATCCACATAGGCCTTCAACAACCTCCAGTTTAGCTGGAAGAAGACCTACACCTGTTGGGCCACAATTTAAACCAAGTGTTCTTAGGGGGGTGGTCCTTTTTCCACCTTCCCCTCTTGCCCTCCCTCATCTCCTCCTTTTTTTAATCTCCAACAAATACTACTGACCACTATCATGTATCATACATAGTTCCAGGTCATTTGTTCTAGATGCTGGTGATACACAGCGCTGAGCAAAACAGACCACAGTAACAAAAACACCTGCTCCTGTGGGGCTGCCTGCATCCCAGCAGAGATGGGCAATAAGCATAATAAATGTGATATCAGACTTTTGAAAGCTTTAAGTGAAATATAAAGAGAGGAGAAAATGAGAGCAGAATAACAAGCACATTTGATTATGATCAGTGGCCTTTGGGTAGAAAATAGACAGTGTTGACCACAGGAGGAAGTGAGAAGCAGATAAAAGCCTGTAGCATACATCTCGGGAAGAGTTAACACCAACTGAGATGGAGAAAACTGGGGGAAGCAGATTGGAAGTGATTATAAATTTAATTCTGGAGTGAAGGAGACCACTGAATATGCAATTCTGAAGTTTAGCAGAGAGGACTGGGTTGGGCTTGAATTTTGATGTCATAAACATAGAGATGCTGTCTGTATCAGTTGTCCATTGCTGTGTGATACATCACTGCAAAACTGAAATAAAACTAAAATAACACTCATTTGCTCATGCAGTTCACAAGGGTCAGGGTTATTGGAGTAGTATAATTGGGTGGCTCTAGCTCACAGTCCTTGATGAGGTTACATCAAGCTGTTTTCCAAGGTTGTGGTTATTTCTAGGTACTACTAGGGCTAGAGGATTCACTGCCAAGATCATCACCTCAGTTTATGGCTCAGTTTGGTTGACCAAAGGTTTAAGTTCCCTGACCTACTCACCCAGAATAATTTGAGAGAGAAAGATGGGGGGGGGGGGAGAAAGAGGCCACAGTCTTTTTTATAACCCAATCTCTGAGCCAGGCATGGTAGCACATGCCTGTAAACCCAGTAGTTGGGAGGCTGAGACAGAAGGATCACAGGTTCGAGGCCAGTCACAGCAACTTAGCAAGGCCTTCAGCAAGTGAGACACTGTTTAAAAGTAAAAAATAAAACAAGGTTGGGGCTGTAGCTCACAGGCAAAACACCCCTGGATTCAATTCCAAGTACCACAATAAATAAAATAAATAATTCAGTCTCTTAAATAATGTACCATCACTCTGCCAGTTGCTATTACACACACAACAACCAGGCTACAAAGACCTGAAAGCCAGAAAGGATGTAGGGATTAGTGAGGGCCATCTTGGAATCTGGTTATCATATTATTTAAAGCCAAAAGGTTAGAAGAAGAAAAAAAAAAAAGCATGGGAGATCTTTTTCCTCCCCCCTCTTTCTTCCTTATTTTTTCCTTCCTTCTTTTCCCCTTTTTATCTTCCATATCCTCTTTTCTGGCCTATATTTGCCCATCACCTACTATGTGGCAGGCCTATATAAAGCCACTTTGTTCAGAGATTTTTGTACAGTCCTTGTTGGTATGGAGCCCACAGAGGTGGTGAGGCAGCGAAATAAATAAATAACCACCCCCAAACCATGATTTCCCAGTAACTAGACAAGAGGAGGTGTTCTGGGAGTGTGAAGAGGGAGCTTGGTAGATGCAGGAATTCAGGGAAACCTCAGGGCAGGATGTGAGTTTACTGAAGAGACACCATGGGAGTCTCCAACAGCCAGAACCAGCTTTAAGGAGAAAGTTGGACAAAAATAAGATCATTGTACTCATAGGGAAGGTGAACACCAACACCTTCCCTGCCTGTAATGCTGTGTTATTTCTTTGCTGCTAGAGAACTTCATGCCAGGACCAAGGGTGCTCCCTGCTGTCTGAGCCTGTGGCCTGGGCAGGCCAGGCTGTGAGTGTGTGTGAATTCAAAGGCTCAGCACACTTCCACACAGGTGGGAATTGCAACTGTGCAGTCTCAGAGCTGAGGATCAGATCAAATCCAGACCCTGCCTCTATCTCCACATCAGCCAACACTGCTGGAGCCCAGCCAGGCAGCCCCATCGATCCCAGACCATGCAGGAGAGCCTTTGAAATACTGCTGCTGCTTCCTGGGCCTGTTCCTCTCGCCCCCGTGGTGTCATTTCCAAATCCATTACATTCCAATGGCTTTGGGATCTTTTAATTACATGTGACGAAACCTTGCTGTTGCTGGAATTAGACGGCCTGTGTTGACGATTTATAGGCCTCGGCTTTCACGCAAGCTGGGTAATAAATAACATGAAATGGGCCCTTCAGTATTAAAAACTTCAGAGCTACCCACTAAGCCATGACAGGGAGGGAAAAAAAAACCCAAAAGGGTAAAAAAATAAAAACACAGTAATGTCTGTGTCTCATATGTTTAAAATACTATATATGAAACAAAGAATGTCAAAAATACGGGGTGCTGAGCAATAGGCAACTCGTAAAATTTTATCTCTGGTATGAGGATTTCCAACCATATAACAAGGCCTTTCCTTTCTTTTATTTTCTTTTCCCTTTTCCTTTCCTTTTTCTTTTTTCTTTTCTTTTACCTGATGAGGTGACTGAGAGGGCAGGTTAGCTGGCACACCCATTTCATGGCTTCCCCAGATTTACTGACGGGACAAAAACTGCAGGATGAATCAGCCCCTCAGTCTCCCAGATCTCCATGCAGATTCTCCTTCCAGCCCCTTGACCAGCCTCATTCTCTTCCTCAGACCTCTGCTTGTGCTGATCTCTGTGACTGACCCACCTTCTACTTCATTCCAGACAGCCACAGCTCCAGTCCCCAGTGCCCCAAGTCTTCTCTGAAGCAGTACAGCACCTACCCCCAAAATGGCCTAATGGTGGAAGCCAATGCTCCCCGAGAAATTATCAGTCTCCCACATGCTAACAGGCTGCCCCTGCTTGTCTTGCCCAAGGCTGGACAAGGCCTCTTCTCTCTCGTCTGTTCCCTCTTGGCACTTAGCACAGGGTTGGACACATAGCAGAAACTCCACAAAGCTTTGTCCTTGCCCTTAAGTAGCTAAGAATCAGGAATTCAGTCAGGTTCCAGTCCAGACAGGCAAGAAATAGCCTGGCAAAGAGAGTGTTATGAGGGAAGGAATGGGGCCAAAGAAGGAGAAATGTCTTATCTTGGTCCTTGGGTGGAGAGGAACAGAAGCTCAGGATGCCTTGAACGCAACTGAGCCTCCTCCCAGAGCAGTACCACTAATGGGCATCCAAGTGGAGTGGAGCCCATGACTGTTCTCAAGTCAGGGATACTGTGAGAGCCTCAGCAATAAGTTCCATTGATTTTCAAAGGGTTTTGCTACTGCCATGATTTGGCCTTGTATGCATGTGTGTGTGCACAAGTATGTATGTTTCTGTGTCTGCTGCCACTACTTAATGAGTCTGATGAGTCAAATTATGAGATCAGATTACCCCACATTGTCCCTTTGCTCCTTTAGGAAAATATTCCAAATGAAGACTGCCTTCAGAGCCACCAAACCAGCCTAGAGATCGCCTGCCCCGGGATCAGGCATCCATTATAGTCTATTCATCTAACTGCAAAAGACAGGCTTGCAGTCAGTGACTTGGCTGGTCAGGTAAAAGGCTTGGACCAGATATTCATCCAAGGAGGAACTAAGAAGGAACAGGCTTCCTTGGGGATTCTAACATAGAACAACCCGCACAAGACTTTTAACTTGGTTTGAGCCTCCAATTCTGGCCCAAATTTAATGAGATAGCTGTAATTCTAGGCCTGAGAGATTGACTGAATAAACAAATCTAGCACTGTCTGGTGGTCATGAGACACCCAAGTCTTATGAATGAAATCCAGATTTTCAGTTCTGAGAGGCAGAGAAAGAGCTGGTAGACAGCACAGAGGCAGATGAGATCATGTGGTCATCGCACTGTCTATTTTTGCCCATAGCTGGAGCTTCTGAAATATAGTCTCAATATGGGCAGAAATCACAAACACTTTATTATGGGTATGTTCCTGCTACATAAACAAGGTTTTTACACAAAGTAGGTACTTATGTTGAATGAATTAATAATGTCAAAAGGCAGACACTAGGCTAACTTCTTTGATAAACATTATAAGGTGCATCCATCCTAGGGGCTTATTAGAAGGAAAAGAAAAGGGCTTCTTGCTTCAGAATCCCCTAGGCATTAATGATTAGAAAACCTAACTTAAGTTTTTAGCTTTCTTGCCTGAAATGGCCCCCAAGACCATTACAAAGGTTTGTTTCCCTGATTAGTAGTAACTTTCCGATCTCTTTGGGCTTGAGAATCACTGAGGGATGAGAAATCAGTTAGTGGCTTTAGAAGCAAGTACCAGTAGAACCCAAGATAGATGGTCTGGTCCAAAAGATTTCCACTGTAGACTGCATCTCCTATAGATTGGGCAAGAATAAGCAGAGAATCAGGGCAAGTCCCAAGTGCCAATGTCTTAAGTATAAAAGGAATTTGGCCAAAGAACAGAGAAACCGAGAAGTAAACTAAAGACACTGAGAGTGGTACACAACAGAAAGCTGCTGGGCACTTTGTGCATTTTCTCTTCTCCATGAACTTCCTATAGTGGATAGTTGATGCCAGGATCCATAAAAACGTATCTTGCTTTGTTCAAGACAAAAAAAAAAAAAAAAAAAAAGAAAAGAAAAACAATTTCTAAAAACTATTAAGTAAAAAGTGCATTCTATTTTCTCATTGACTTACATCACAAGGCCTCCAAGGACCAATGAAATATTGCCTAACGAGTCTAGAAGGCACCCTAGAGAATTAGTTCAAATCTCTTAATCTACAGAGGAAGCATATGAAATTGGGAGAGGCCACAACAAGAGCATAAGCAGGAGTGTGAGATCTTCCTGGTGGGAGGGAGTGTGGACAAGCCAGCACCAGCCCTGTTCATTATGCCGCCCTCCAGTGGTCAGACGCAGCCCCCACCCCAGACTATGGCTATTTAGTTAAAATATAGCGCTATTTATGTAATACTAGTTAATGTTTTATATTTAAAATTCTTATTTATTATTTTATTCATTGATTTAATATTTAATATTATTTTATTTATTAATTAATATTTAATAATATTTAATATTTATCCTTTTTAGTGCTGGGATTGAACCCAGAGTTTTATGCTCTATGACTAAGCTATACCAGATAAGCTCCCAGACCTTAATATTTGCCTTTGACTTACTTTTTCGTAAAAAAACAAATTTTCTCAAGATAATATTGGTAATATAGGGATTTAATGAAATATATGTGTAGCATTATAAAGTTTTATATTGGTATTTATTATTTTATATATAAGTATAACTGCATATCAAAATGCACATATAAACATTAAAATACAAACCACTCATAAATTACCTAAGTCATCTCATATATCACTAGTAGGATATGCTTGTGCTTTAGAAATGCTAGACTAGATGACATCTACAACCACTTCCAATGTTAGAATTTTCTGTAAAAGGCTGAGTTCACCAGCTTTTATCTCATTGCCAGCACAGATACTGGCCCACTGTTGGACCTCTTTAGGTATCTAAAATGGTGGTTCTGGAGGGTACTGGGCAGGTGGCCAGGAGGGTCCTGTGTTGCTGTTTTTTTTCAGAAGCCCATGCAAAAAAGAATATTATCCAGAAAAGCAGTTTTATTTATTTTGTATTCATTTGATAAAGTGACCTGGACTGGTCATTTTCTATTACTTATCTCCCCATAAATTGGTAATGGGAATTAAACCTAGGAGTATTCTACTCCGTGCATGACATCCCCAGTCCCCCCCCTCTCTCCTTCTTGTGTGTGTGTGTGTGTGTGTGTGTGTGTGTGTGTGTGTGTGTAAAAATGAAAAAAATAAAAATAAAAAGCTTTCAGCTGGTTGTGGTGGCACGTGCCTGTAATCCCAGGACTTGGGAGACTGAGATAGGAGGATTGCAAGCCTCAGCAATAGTGGGACTCTCAGTACACTACCAAGATTCTGTTTCAAAATTAAAACAAAAAAAACAAGGAGTGTCATTCAGAGGTAGAAAGGCTCTGGATTCAATTCCCAGTAACACACACACACACACACACACACACACACACACACACACGCATGCGTGTTTCATTTTATGAGTATTGGCCACACCTGAAACACTTTCTCTTTCTCTCCACTTTCCTGAAGCATGGCCCTGCTCAAATATTACCTCTCTGTGAAGGCTTCAGGGCAGAAAAGCGTTGATACAGCAGGTATGAGGCAGCTATCTGTAGAAAAGCCTGTTGCAAGATTGGCGGTTGGCTAGTCTGGGGACATGGATTTTAGCAAAGTTCCCATCATTGCCTAACAGATAAGTGTAGCCCCTGTACCTGTATTCTTTGTACAATGTGGTTTGTGCTGAACACCTGTGTTCCTTCTTGGAGTCTGAAATGTTAACATGTGCGCTGCAGAGGTTACCAGCGTGGTGGGCCCCCAGTAAAAACCCTGGATTCTCTAATGAGCTTCCCCTGCGGACAGTACTTCATAGGAGTCATCACAATCCAAATGCTGAAGGAATTAAGCTCATCCTCTGTGACTCCACTGGGAAAGGATTCTAGAAGCGTGTGCTTATTTCCTCTGGACTTCACCCAATGCACTTTTTCCCTTAGCTGCTTTTGCTTTGTATCCTTTAGATGTAATAAATCTTTGTCATGTGTAGAGCTCTCTGCTGAGTTGCACAAGTTCTCAAGTGAATGAATAACTGGACTCGGGGGTGGTCTTGGGGACCCCATCCACGGCTTTCTTTCTTGACCATCCAAGCCTCCTATTCTCTTTCTAGCCTAAACACCTTCAGCAGGATTCAGAGAAATATGATCGCTTAATTCTCTCTTTTGTTCCGTCAATTAATATATCACTAGTAGTTTGGGGATCTCTCTCTCTCTCTCTCTCTCATTCATTAAGCTTTTATAAAATCAGGGGCTGTTTCTTATGCAACAGTAAATTTGTACTTCTGTCTAATGCTATCTTGTTCATAATAATTGTTCTGAGTTTCTTTTTAAAATGAATGCAGAGTAAATTTTCAGATGCAGTATTGCAGTTATTGTAAAAATTATTTTGAAAACAGAGAAGTGAAAAGAAAAAATTAAAATGATACTTAATTTTGTTTTTGTTGTTTCATGCTTTTATTGGCACAATATAATTATACACCATAGTGAGATTCAAAGTGATACAAGCATACATGCACACATCACTTAATGGAATCCCCTCCATATACGGCCCCCATTCCTCTCTCCTCCCTCCCCATGCATGCTAGTGAAATGGGTAATGAAACCCTTTTGTATAGCTGCAGCCAATCCTCATTTTACCCACCCCTCCCCCAATCCCCTTGCACTATTTTACTGTTTTTCTCTTCATTTGACTAAAATCCCCTTTGCTTCCCATTTTCACTGTGGCTTCCACACATGAAAGAAAACATACCACCCTTAATTTTCTGAGACTGATAGATCTTACTTAGCATAATATTTTTGACCCAGGAATTTGATCTAGGGGTCAAACCCAGACCTCATGCATAGATAAATGCTCTACCACTGAGCTACATCCCAAGTTCCAGGAATAAACATTTACTTATTTATTTATCTATTTATTTTATTTTTATGTGGATCATATTGAAAATGGCATACATTCAGACTGTGCTTGGTGCCCTCTCCCACACACACACTTCCCCTTCCCCCCTCCCAACAATGAGTGTCCAGGTTGACCATGCTACATTCATACTTTTACATGTATTCAGATGGAGTTCCTCCATTAATCAACCTCAGCCTTCTTTGTCTCCTACCTTTCCATTTTGGCTTTGCTGAGATTTCCCCTCCATTATCTGGAATAAATTAGGGACGATTACGAATAAACACTTTAACTGCTTGGTTATGTATCCTTAAAGTCCTCTTTCTGTCCATAAATAATCCTTATAAAAATGTCATGATTTGTGTTAGCTACCATTTTTTTTTTTTAAGAAGCATAAGGGTTGTTTATTCAAGCTCGAGCTTGGTCTCTCCATGAGTACCAATGCAATGTTCATGGAGGAGAGCCCCTTGCCCACCCCCAGAACAAAGCTTTTGTCTCCTAAGGAAGGCCGCCCAACCCACCTTTGCATTGATTGGATATTTTAAAACATAAGTCTGCTGTTGCCGCCCCCAATTGGCTTAGCTTTTGCACCTTGGGAAGCTTATGTCAGGAATGTTCAGGATGGGTGGGGGTCTCTAACTCCAGGCAGAGAGACCTTGCCTGGAATGCCTGCGAATTCCAGACCATGATATATGCTGCACCGATTGGCTTTTGGTAGGGGAAAATCAGATTAGCGCAGTTAGCAGCTTCTTTCCAGGGAATAGGGCAAAGGTTACAGGGGAACAGGAACTTAATTTTGGACAGAAACTTAGTCCTACTCTACTTAAAGCTTTAACTGAAGCCTGTCATGGCATCACTTTGGTCCTTCATCCCCCTCTGACTAGTAACTAGGGGAGCCAATCACGGCTCACACATTGCTAGCTCCATCATATTTATGGGTTGATATTGGAACCGCAAAACCATAAGCTGGACCATATGCACGCAGTCCTTTGTGCTATGTTTTAACTGGGTCGCTGAACTGTTCCACCACCCATGCGTGGATGTGTGTTGTGGATGCGGTGTATTCAAGCTGCTACGCCGTCCACCTTGAGGGCTGTCGTCCACCTTGAGAGCAGCCGAGGCGGAACATCATGTAGGGCCTTTCCACCGGGGTTCAAGCGTCTCTTGCTGGTGCCATCGGACGAAGACCCAGTCTCCTAGCTAAAAGCCATGTGGAGCTGGCGGAGGTGCCATCTCATATGTGGCCCACAGCCACGGCCACAGTTCTTAAATGAGTTCGAGCTAGACTCCAGAGAAAATCAATTAGCTGTTGACTATCTGACGTCATCACTAATTCTCTCTTGGGAGGGGTACTATGGGAGGAGTTTACAATACATTTAGGGAAGGAGAGCCACCTAGCCCCTGCCAGTTTCCATGGTTAATTTCGTAAGGGTCTCTTTTGGGTCCGATTCATAAGTTCTACCTGACCTGAACTTTGGGACCTGTAGGCATAATTTAATTTCCAAGTTGCCCCCATCATTCTCTCTACCTCTTGCGTTTCCTGAGCAGCAAAAGCTGGTCCGTTGTCTGAGCTCAAAAGGGCTGGTCTATCATACCTTGGGTAGATATCTTTAATTAACTTCCTTACTATCACCTGTGCCATTTTCCTCTTGGTGGGATCCTCTTTGGTGGGGTGCACTTTGACCCAACCTGAAAAAGTATTTACTAAAACAAGTAAATATTTATACCCATACTTTTTGGGTTTGATTTCACTAAAGTTTATTTTCCATTTTTCTTTGCTGAATATCATTTATTTTAGCCAAATTAGTGGGCTTTCTTGTGGCCACCCGGAGACCCCCCCATTAGAATCTGGCGGTAGACCCAGAGCTTCTCCTTACCTTTTATGGTGTTATTTCAAATTAAGTTAAGAGCATTCTAAAGAATTGCATTTTATATTTTCCCAACTTAATAATTTAATTA
This sequence comes from Muscardinus avellanarius, assembly GCF_963383645.1. Lineage (NCBI taxonomy): Eukaryota > Metazoa > Chordata > Mammalia > Rodentia > Gliridae > Muscardinus > Muscardinus avellanarius. The sequence continues at coordinate 29,998,852 of NC_137803.1, read as the reverse complement.
TAGATCACTATGGAAAGTTAAGGCATCAGGTAAATATCACTAACGCCTCAAAACATTCTTTTTTCAAAAGGAATAAAATTAAAGACAATGCATATCCATTTTTTCAGTTACTATATCACAAACATGTTTCTACCATAAGTGCATACTAGCATTTAATTTTATTTGTCAATAACATTATTTTAATGGTTATATTACAGTTTGGCGTCCTTAGAAAGAGGGAGAGCTAGAGCTCAGAGTAAAGCACCACACCACCGAATGACATAGTGGGATGACCCGAAACGAAGTCAGCCTCGCGTGGGCGCCAAATATGTTACGGATTGAGAGAATATGGTTTTGGGGAAACTGTTCCCAGGGACCCCTGTTAGGGTCCCAGACACAATTTCCCTCAAACCACAACAAAACCTAAAAGGACCCAAAACAGAAAAAAACTGCGGGATCTTGTCCTGAGCTAAGGATAAATATATATATAGCTTGGACAGTTGCTAAAGATTCAAAGAAGTTTATTAAAAAGATAGAAATACATAAAAGCAGAAAATAGTTATAGCCCCATGCCAGAATGGCATGGGGTGGGGGGTGGCTGGTCCTAGCCAATTCACCACCCCCAAGATACAGCAAGTGGACCAGACTTTTTATACCCATGACCTCCACCTTATTTACGTAATTCTGACATAGTGAACGTCCCTGTAATGTACCTCCCCCAGCAAGGTGTGGCAAGATGTCTCCTTTCACAAAGGAGAAGGACAACCCCCTGCTCCATCCTCCCTAGATGATCAAGTAGATCTGTCTTTAGAAAGATGATCAAGTAGATCTGTCTTTAGAAAGAGGAAGCCCTAGCTCTCCTCTATTGACTTGTTAATTACTTTTAGCTAGGTTAATTTACATTGGAATAGCTGCCTGCTTTTAGGCAGAAATCAAGTCCTTTCTTTACACAGGCCTGCCGCCATTTTGACACAATCATTTTTGAAATATATTAATAGTCAGAGCTTTCTCAAATCTTCCTAAGCCATTCCCAATACTGGTACAGTTACATAGTAGTATTTCATTACATTATGCATCCTAATCCTTGATTTACAGTCCTATAGACATGGTATGTTTGTGTATCCCAGTATTGACCTACCCAATGTTTATAAATTATATGTTAGAATTCATTACCAGTATCTAAATATTGAAAGATTTCACATAAAAGATCATATTTTCAGTTGTTCTCTTTTCAAAAAGGGTAACAACGCATTTCCCTTGGGCTGCCTAGGTAGAGTTGAATAAAAGCTACTAGAGCTGTTTACCACGTCCCCACTGTTCTCTGTGGCCTCCCTAAAACTGACTTGAGGACTATTTTGGGCTGATTTTTCTTTTTAAATACTTTTATTGGTGCATTATAGTCGCATATCATAATGCAGTTTATAATGATAGTGACATACATGCACACAGCACTTGGTGGTTGGCTGATTTTTCTTTGCCACAGTTAAGAGGAGATTGAAATATCTCTTGGCCTCATATGCCTATCAAAAACTAGACCAAGCCAGGTATGGTGGCACATACTTTTTATTCCAGAACTTGGGAGGTTGAGACAGGAGGATCAGGGGTACAAAGCAACTAGACTCCGCAACTTAGTGAGGCTCTCAGCGATTTAGTGAGACCCTGTTTTCAAATAAAAAATTAAAAAATGGGTCTGGGGGTGTAGCCTGGAGATAGAAGACCCTGGGTTCCATTCACAGCATCACACACACACACACACACACACACACACACACACCCCTAGACCAAAAGAGTCAAATAAGGAAGGCACATGTTTCAAAATAAAACAGAAGAGACCTATTTGTACAGCCCCCTAACTGCAGGCTGAGGAAACCCAGGATACCACATGGAGCCCCCAAGAGTGCTGGATTATGTTTATTTATCAAGGAACATACCATAATATGCAGCACTGTCAGACACTGCACAAACTACTAGCTTGAGAGATTTTAATGTTTCGACATTACATTCACGCTACATTTGATACCATTATATCTTTGCATAGGTGGATTTTCATTGGCTGCTGTGTTGAAACGAAAGTGCACATGAAAATAATAATCGAATAGGAAGTGAGAGTAGACATGTCCAATCTGATTCCAGTTTAACTAATTGTACAAGGCCCCACAGTTGCTCATACCCATTAGTAAATAATTATGTTTACTTAAGGATGAAATACAAATATTATTTTTTCTTTCAACTTCTGTGCAATATTTTTCAAACAGCTACTAAATTGTTAGGACATAAATATTTATTAGTTTATTTGGACCCACATACTTAGTAAAGCTAACTATGAGGCATTTATTTTCGCCTAGGGGGTGTTGTAAAACTCCTACTGAGACAGTTTGGGAAACTTGGTATATTCCTTGAGGAACTAAAGACACTGTACTGACTGGTTTCATTCCAAATTGCTTTCCACCCACATGGCCACCATGTCATTAGAGCTTGTAATGCCTGTGTTAGATACATGTACAGACAGTCTCCAAGTTACATTGGCCAGACTTAATGATTTTTTTTTACTTCAAGACTGTACAAAAGCTATATTTTTTTTACTTCAAGACTGTACAAAAGCTATATTCAATCAGTAGAATTTGTACGTTGAAATATGAATTTGTATCTTTTCTTGGGTTGCAGTATACAGTATAATATTCATTCTCTCTCTCTCTCTCTCTCTCTCTCTCTCTCTCTCTCTCTCTGTGTGTGTGTGTGTGTGTGTGTGTGTGTGTGTGTGTGTGTACACCCAGGGGCATTCTAATTCTACCTCCAAGCTATACTTCCAGCCCTTTATATCTAGGTTATGAGACTGGTCTCAAACCTGTGATCCTCCTGCTTCAGCCTCCCAAGTACTGAGATTACAGGCATAGCCACCATTTCCTGCTTAGTATGATTCTCTCTTGCCATGCTGGGCAGCTGCAGTGAAGAAGCACAGCTCCCAGTCAGCCACAGGATCACAAAGGGATGCACTTGGCACTCTGCAGTGTGCCATGCCACTAAGATATGATGCTCAGCAGGTTGAATTTTCAGCTTACAATGAGTTTATTAGGATATAACTGCATTATAAGTTGAGGAGCATTTGTTTGATAACCATTCTGTCTTCTATCCCTGGAACTTTTATATTGCTTCTTCCTGTTTAATAAACAAAGCAGAGACTCTTCAGAGGTAATATCTCCTACATGCAAGATGGTAATGTCCCATGCTAATCTCTGGAAGAAGAATCGCGAAGTCAGAGATTATCACAACTTTTAAGGCTTTCAAAACTGATTTTGGGATGGATTCAGCTTCATTTGAGAATCCTCAAAACACAGCACACTGCCCAACACACAACTGATGCTGAACACAGTGTGTGAACTGAGTTGAGCTGAATTGCATGGAAGCAAAACAGATTGACTTTAAAGCCCTGGGTTGTGCTTTTACTTTTCTTTATCTGAGGTAGTTACCACCTCTATCTAACACAGACCTCGAATCAACAGTTGGCATCACCATATGAGAGCTACAAAAAGCAATGCCATGCACACATCTTTTACAGAAACCTTATCTAAGTTCTTAAAAGTCAAAGAGTTTAGTAGTTATGGGCTGACTCTGAAGGAAGACTGATTTCAAATTTACCTGGTTAACCTTGGACATAGGACTTAAACTTCTGTGTCTCAGTTTCATCTGTAAAATGGAACAATAATAGAACCTACCTTTGAGATTGAACCAAAAGAAGAAAAAAATGAGATGACTTATGTAAGCACTTTGCATTTTCTAGAGAATATGAAGCTCTTGATGTACTAGTGTTATTGTACCACTGGATGCTTTTAGATACTTCCAAAGCAAGGTTCACCTGGATTATCATGTCTGGCTACCATTCTTAGGCATAGGGAAGTCATACCAGATCATGCCAAGTCTTCTCAACCCAAGATCCCTGGATCATCTTCTTCTTCTTCTTTTTCTTTCTTCTTTCTTTCTTTCTTTCTTTCTTTCTTTCTTTCTTTCTTCTTTCTTTCTTTCTTTCATTCTTTATTTTGAAACAGGGTCTCAGTAAGTTGCAAAGAGCCTCACTAAGTAGTAGCATAGTAGCTGAGGCTGTCTGCGAACCGTGATCCTCTGGTCTCAGCCCCCCAAATGCTGGGATTACAAGCGTGCACCACCACACCCAGCTGATCTTCTTGAGAAACCTGAACAGGATTTCTAATCTCTTTATGATTAGGGCACTAGCCAGGTGGTCCAAGCATCCTTCGTTGTCCTGATTAGCAGTAGCTACCAGATCAAGAACTATCAGATCAAGAACTACTGGTTCTTGTAGTCATGAAACCAGGAATATTGCTATTTGCACTAAGCAGAAGGAAAAAGAAGAGAAAATGTGTTATTGATTTTGGCTTAAGGTGCATCATTGTGTTTAGAAACCCATTACTTTGAACACCAGAGAACCCAATCCCCACCTTTAATATGTCCTCCTCAGGGTGGCTTTTCTCATGGATATTTAAAGCCTGAAGTTTTACCCCTGAAATGCCCTGCACTCCAAACCCCTTCCAGCATCTCTCATCTTCCAGTGGCTCCTTCTCTGCCTCTTGAACAACTTCAGCCAAGAAAGCTGTGGCCTGGGTGCCAAGTCACCCTGGATAGATCAAGCCTGAGGACAGCAGTGTCCTTGAGCCCCCATGGAGGCCTGAGCTTCACAACCGGTGTTGGAACTGATAGAGTTCTTAGCCAGGATCAGAACTGCATCCAAGTTCTTGTCCTAGCCCTGGAGTCCCCCTGGTGACAACTTTGTGATACTGGGCTCATTTAGTCTCCTTTATCCTTTCTCTATTCACCTTTAAAATAAGGATGATAATGTCTATGTGATTATCAAATGAGATGGCCCCCATGGAGGTGGCTGATAAGATATCTATATAACTGTGAGAAATTTTAATTAAGGAGCTAAAGCCCAGTGTATATTGACCTGTCCCAAGAAGATCCAGATGAGATAGACCACAGAAAAATGATTTCTGATTAGAGAACTGGAAAGCAAGTCTGCAGCCTCCTCATTCAGTGACCTTTCAGCTCCTTGCTGTTAACCTGGATGGAGCTGGGACATAGGACCCTGGATTGAGGGGATGGCACGCCAAGGCATCTGCATTGGGTGCCACAAAGGCCCTGTGCAGCTACATAAAGATGTAAAGGGGCCCCAGAAAGTGACAGAGACTGGCGCTCTTGATCAATTCCACAATGTTGCCAAATGCTGGCAACCCCATCCTCCTTCCTACCCTTGTTTCATCCCAGCATTTGGGACACATGTTCTTGCTTGAACAGAAATAAAATGATCCAAGAAACTCTTTCACCATTCCCTAGAGTTGACTGAAGTAGGAACTGGACTTCAGTCCATCAGTGCTTCACCCCCAGTGGAGACCTGGAGCCGCCAAACTCTGATAGCCCAAGAGAAGGGCTGCAAAGTGCTCAGCTCACAATGTACAAAAACAACTGACATTCAGATATGTCATGAGCCCTGCAGGGGCCAAGCCAACCAAGCTGTGGGAAGCATGTGGAGGAAGGATAGAGCAGCTGCCTTCTCGAATCCCAAACACCACCTCTGCGCGGCCTGGGCTTTGCCTTCCCCAGACAGGAGACAGCTTGTTCCGGAGACACTTGTGAACATGAAAAGGGAGAGGGAGGGAAGCAAGGGGGAGAAATCCATTCTATCTTTCAACTTTCCATCTATGCCCCAGTGGAGCGTGGGTAATTTGTTATGCCTAATGAGCGGTGCTGCCTTATGTGGATGCAAAAATGGCAGTGGGATGATGAGGAGAGTTGCCATGGGAGACCAAGGGACACCCCCTCCTACAGAAGTTTGTACTGGCAAGAGAGTCTGAGGGTGGGAGGAGCGTCTGTCTTCTTCCAACAAGGTAATACAGCTGGCTTTGCACCCACCGGAGCTGACTCTTCTCTAGCCATTGTTATGCCCGAGTCTCCTAACTGCCCAGTGATGTAGGTGGATCTGCTGTTAACTTTACCTGTTTCTCAAGTGACAAGATTAAGGTCCGAAAGAATTAAAGAAATTGCCCAAATTTACAAACATAGTAGATTAATATATCTCCTGGTTTCCATTGTTTTCCTTTATATCTTAAATTTTTTTTTGTACTAAAAATTGAACCCAGGGGCATTCATCCTCTGAACTAAACTCCCCATTCCTATTTTTTTTCTTCTTTTTTAAAACAATGTCTCACTAAGTTGCCAAGATCTTGCTAAGTTTTGGAGGCTGGCCTTGAGCCTGTGATCCTCCTGTGTCAGTTTTCCAAGTATTGAGATTACAGGCATGTGCCACCATGCCTGGCTTATATCTTGATTTTTTAAAGGGGCACATAAATAGGTTGAAGGCAAGAGGATAACTTGAGGTATAACAATATTAAATTCTATAGAAATATTGAAATGGAGAATTTAAGGGGAATCAAAGGAAGTTCTACTTCACAGAGAGGAGGGCAAACTCATAGATCTCATTACCAAAGAAGAGACAGGTGAATACATTCATTTCAATTTTAATGATAATGAAAGAAGCCTTAGAGGTGGAGAGCTTAAGAGCAGGTGAGGGCTCCCTTCTCTGGACCCCCTGCCTTTCCAAGACAAGCCCTCAGCACTGCCCACATATCCTGCGTCTCGGGCGCACAGAACCAATGAGCTGTTCTCTGAGCCCACTAGATTCTTCCCACTTCTGTGCTCTCCTGTATCCTCTCCTTGAACCCTCAAGTCCAAATATCAAGTTATTAAAATCCCACATCGAGTTGATTGCCCTTCCCTGAAATAACTTTGAAATAGTCAAATTTCCTCCACCATCTCCTCCACTTGACTGTGGGCACTTTGAAGGTAGGGATTATGGCATATCCATCACTAAATCCCCAGCATCTGCCAAGGAGCCCGGCCCTTGTCAGGATACTAACAAATGTGTATTAAATGACGGGGTCAGTTGACATCTCCAGCTTAACCCAAATCAAAGTTGTTTATTAAGCCCCTCCTTGGCCTGGTCATCAAATAAGCAATGAGATAAAAGATTCTAACCCCACACCCTAGTGCTCGTGGAGATATTTAGCAGAGTGCAAGCACACTGCATCATCTTGAATTCTGACAATTTCACTGATGTTATAGGAGTCCAAGTATGGTGAAAATCTGGGAGATTCAGAGAAGGATATAGGGAGCCTTAAAGAAGGATAAGAGATCAGAGGGCATCTCAAGACTTTGATCAAGGGCCTTCTTCTGAGCTGGGTTCTTAGGGACTGGAGGATCAACACCAGACACAACCCTTGTTATCACCAGATTGAGAGATACAAAACCAGAACAGCTGAGACAAACAGAAGAAAAGTAAAGACTGGGCACTAAAGAGCTGCCACTTGTGCTATGGAGATCTCAGAGGAGGGAGGGCTAGAGTAGTCAGGAAGGCTTCATGGAGGAAGAGATGTGAGCTGGGCTATGGCTTATTGCATTTACATACAGGATAATAGACATCCCTAGAATAAAGAAGAGCCAAAGAACTAGAACAGTAATGAATAGGGTTTGGAACAAGCAATGAATAACCGTAAGTCCATCCTTCCAAATCCCACCAGAGACAGAAAAACACATGAAGAAATGACACCTTCCTTTGCACCAAGACACTGATTTTTTTTAATTTTTTAGGAGATTTAAGACAAAAAAGAAAAGAACTCCAGATGGATTTTAAATGCAGTGGGGAACTGGGCGGTGTGGTGGCAGATGGCTATTTCAGCTGCACATGGGTAAAAATAATTTGAGCTCCCCAATACCCTGGACTGCTGTGAACTTGTGAAAACCTCGCAAGGAAAAACTGCAGCACAATGCTCAAAGCACAAAGCTACAGCAGGTGGGGCTGAGGGCTTGGAACTCGCCAGTAAGAAAGTATCTGCTGCCTCTGAAAGAACAGAGCCCAGATCATTTGTAGGGGGTCGCTTCTGAACAGTGTCTGTCAGGGCTGGCCCTCAGTTTTAGCCCAAGATGAGGAAAGCTGACACTTCTCCACTGGGAGAAGGGAAGCGAGATGAATCACTTGGGGGTGACTAAGCGTAGAGGCTGTAAGATGAACACATGGGGAGAAGAAGGTGTACAGAGGGGAGAATGGTGAACTCGTGCTAGGAAAGGGAAGGCAGTGCAGTCACTCTGAGTGGGCAGTTCTAGATGTTCCCCAACTGCGGATGTTGCAAGACTGGCATTACGGGGTGGTGCTGCTCTTATAAGCATTTACCGTCACATCCGCCCTGTATCCCAGAGTTGGAAGGGGGGACTTTTGTGGAAGTTCACTTTGTCATCTGAGTGCCACTTTCTGGAACACTCATCTCTGTCAAACTTAGCTATAGGAATAACAGAAGTAAACTAACCACAGGAGTGCAGGGGCTACTAACAGAAGCAAAGAATTGGGCTTGCTACAAGTCCAGTATCAAGGAGCAGACAGGGCCAGTAGTGGCCAGATGAGGCTGTGTCCACACCCCTTAAAGATTAAGCTCCAAAGGGATCATTTCAAATAAGAATGTTTGACAGGAGCTGTGCGCTATTTGGTATCTGGTCCCAGGTCCAGGAGGTCAAAGGTGCAGTCACTTTACCCCAAGGTGAGCTCTGACTTGAAACAGAGACCATGATTGCTGGGTTCTAGTGACTAGAGAACATACTGGCTCACTGATGCACAGTGGTTTCCTGGACTCCATGGCTTTTCCTGAGCAGCATGCCAAGGACACATGAGCTGGGCAAGGGTGTGTCACAACAGCTCAGTAGAAAGGCTGGTGACAAACTGACATCAAGGGAAACTGGGTTCTGAAAGAAAGTCATTGGCTGGTGTCCTATTAGGGAAGTTGGCTTATCTAGATAAGGGTGGCAGAGTGGAAGGGAATGGCTAGAGGCTTATACCTAGCAGGATCCTCAGTGATAAGCCCACAGGGAGCTCTCTCCACATGAACTCAACGAGCTCAGGACCAGCACCTTCCAAAGTAAAAGCAGAGTCTGGCCTTTGCACTAGACTCCGGGGCTCAGGGTACAGTTTTAGCCCAGGAAAAACAAGAGTGCACCTTTCTTTTCCTTGCTTATTCACAAAGAGACCCAAGTGGCTACCTGTGCTGTGTGTGACAGGAAGGGGCACAGGAAGGGAGAGTTGCTGCCCATGCAGCCAGCAGCAGCTGTGTCTGGCTCAGTCCCATCAACCCACCTCAATTCTGCAGGTTTCTCTGGCTGTCTTCATCCTTGTCTGTCTGTCCAGATGGGCCTAACTCCTCAGGAATCTGTCCCTTATCAGTCCTACTCTTTCCTTCTCTCCCCATGACAACTGCATACTTTCCTGATGACACCCACTCTCTCTGGCTTCACCCCATGATCAGAAGTAGCCACTAACAGAGGACAGTGCCTTCTGCTTCCAAGTGCCAGCTCAGCAGAGTATTGAGACCATAGAGGAGGCCATTGGGAGAGTGGAGAGAAACTCAGAAAATATGAACCTGAGCCGCACAGCCAGCTCCTGAGGCTAAGGCAGAATGGGTGAAGCAAAACGCCTCAACATGGGGACCAAGGGAAAGATAAAGAGGGCAGCTCTGCAGAAGAAGGACCTCCCTTGGCCGATGCACACGGGGGACCTGTGAACAGTGAAGAAAACAAGGGCCTCTGTCCTTGCTGTAAGAATTGTTGCATGGCATTCTTTTAGAAATTTGAAGTTAATTTGTACCTCTAATCCCTTTTCATTAGAATGACTTAGATTTAAAAATATATTCAAAAGAATCACTTAAATTGTGAGATTTTCCTAAAATTCTCTAATTTTTAAATTTTATTGGTGCATTATGTCACACATCTTAATGGGGTACAAAATGGTAGAGGCACACATGCACACATCACTCATTTAGCCCTTCCCCAATTCCCACCACATTCCCTCCCTCTCCCTCCTTCTCATCTTTGGCTTAGAGATTGACTTTGATATGTTTATGAATGTGCATCATGTACATTAGGGAATTTCCCTCTTCCCCCTCCCCTTTCCATCCCCCTCAGTTAGGTAGCCTTATTTGCTTCTCTGTGGTTTCTCCTTCCTCATCTCCTATGACCCTTTTTTTCTCTAGCTTCCACATATTAGGGAGATCATCTGATTTTTTTACTTTTTGTAACTGACTAATCTCACTTAGCATAATGTCCTCCAGTTCCATCCATTTCCCCACAAATGATGCAATTTTGTTCTTCTTTATGGCTGAGTAAAATTCCATTGTGTACATATCCCATAGATGTCCATCAACAGATGAGTGGATTAAAACTTTCTTTAGAACTTTACTTTGTGTATTTATTTATTATTATTATTATTATTATTATTATTATTATTATTATTTTGGTGGTACTGGGGTTCCTGGAAGCCCTTCTACCTCCGGGCTACACTCCCAGACCTATTTTATACTTTTTTTATTTTTGGAAACAGGGTCTCTTAAGCCAGCGCGGGGCTGTCTTCAAACCCACGCGATCCTCCGTCTCCGCCTCCCAAGCGCGGGGATTACAAGCGTGCCCACCACGCCCGGCTAACTTTGTGTATTTAGAAGTAAAATTGAGACAAGTGAAATGACTTTTTAGAAGTACATGAGTGACCTGTACAGGGTTCTTGCTAATATATATCCTTCATTAGTGCATCTTTCCTTGGGGTTGAAAAAGACAAGAGATTCAGGAGAGTGAATAGTCCTGGGGATACTCTCTAAACCACTCATGAGTAGAGAGAGCCAGGCACACCCTCCCATGAGAGGTGAGGCTCAGCGAGTTTGAGTGTTTGAGTCTCAGTCCTCTGACTCTGGTGCACCCTCATCACAAAGGAGAGAAGGGGACGAGCTGGACTCCTCACCCCAAGGCTCCTGCCCTTGCCTGCACATATGTGGTCTTCCCTCCCCTTTCATGACTCCCCAATTCCCTCAAACTAGGGCACTCACTCATGTCACAAATAACTGAGCCTGCTGTGGCTGCAACAACAGGCATCCTGGACAAAGCACCTGTTCTCAAGGAGCTGATATCCTGGTGAAGAGTTACAGACCAAAACTAGTCATTATAAAGTCAGGCCGTGCTGGGTGCTATAGAAAAAAAAATAGAGACAAGGGGTGAGGGTACTAGGGTGGGCAAGGATTGGTTTAGACAAGGCTGGAGGAAAATCAGCTCTAATGAAACTGGGAGAAGGAAGCTGACCAGCTATTTGACCACCTAGGGCAGGGAGCCACAAAAAACATGAAGTAGCCACTTATCCAAAGTGCTTGAGGAACAGCAAGGGTCTGGGCACTGGACAAATGCAGTAAACTAAGCAAATAGGATAACCGCAGACAAAGACAGAGCAGGCAGCCACAGCAAAGGTTTGGCTTTGAATTGGAGTGAGATGCTGCCTTGGGGGCTTCACTTAAGAAGACCTGGCATCTCAAAGGACCAGCGGGCTGCAGTGTGGGAAAGAAGGAGGAGGAAGCATATGCTGAGGCCTTTGCTAGGAATCTAAGCAAGAAATGACGGTGACCCAGACAGGAGAGACAGAGTAGACCAGGAGCTCCCAAAGTTCCCCACTCTAAGAGACTCGTATGCATTAAAGAGCCCTACGGACTCCTCCCAGCATGACAACACTGGTCGTTTCAGTATCTGCTCACTGGGGAAACACTATGCACCCACATTTCTAGATGAATTCTCAATGTCCACATCCCCGTAAAGCTTCCATACTCTTTTTGAAAGAGTTGTACATACAAATAGATGACTTTCAGCCCTGCTATAATATTGTGGCCGGAAAATAGCCTCTGAAACTTTGCTTCTCCCACTTTTTCCATCCTGTTGGCCACCTAAGCCTTGTGTCCTCAGCCTCTCTGCTACAGCAGGGTCCTGGAAGCTCATGTGGACTCAAGGATCAATGGGCGCTGATAATAACTGAGCAGGGATCCACAATGTGGAATTTGTTCCATAACTGGGATTCAAAAAGAGTCAAGATCAGCCTGAAAGTATAGTTAAATGTGTAGGAGTGTATGCACTATGAGTTTGGCTTTCATTAGATTCTCAGAGGCCCCTTACTCAGAAATCAAAGTGGGAAAGGAATCAGAACCTTCAGTTTATTGAGCTGTTCCTCCCAGAGGCCATAGATGGACTTTCAAAGACCTAGGGAAAGGCACAATTTGAAACTATGGGCTTCATTTCACTCCAGGCAGGAAGGGACCACACAATTTACAAGCAAAACACAGTGTTTGTTTGTTTGTTTGTACTGGGGATTGAACCCAGGGACATTCTACCTAAGAGCTACCTTCTAAGACCTATTTATTTATTTATTTTTGAAATAGGGTCTCACTAAATTGCTGAGGCTGGTCTCAAACCCACGATCCTTCTGTCTCAGCCTCCCAAGTACTAAAATTAGGGGGGTGTGCCACCATACCCGGCTAAACACAACATTTATGCCAAGTGTGGTAGTGCATGTCTATAATCTCAAAACTTGGGAGGCTGAGGCAGAAGGATCCCAGGATTGAAGCCAGCAATGTAAGGTAACTTTGCAAGATGCTTTTTCAGAATTAAAACAAAATAAGATTGGGAGCATAGCTTAGAGCACCCTTGGATTCAATCCCCAGGACCACAAAAAAATAAGTAAATAAAAAATAACATTTCTGATTTCAGAACACAACTCTTTTTCCTCTGAAAGTCAGTCTAGGATCCTGCTTATAATAAGCTCCATAAAAATTTGTGGAGTTTAAAAAAAAAAAGCTCCATGCAAGGATTCCTTTCTGAGAAAGAACAGAAAGGCAAGGGTGTATGTACCACAAGATCACTCAAAAGGAACTCGTGTATTCAGAGCAAAATAAATAAAGAAAAAAGCCAAAGGCTGAAAGCTACCCTTGGATAAATCACACTTGATTTGAAGGTCAGCAGCATTACAATGCCCCACTTCACAGAGCTGCGGGAAGGCTGAAGCTTGGGTTATGGTAAGAGAATTTGCAGGGTATAATTATGCACCCCTTAAGCATCCCCACCACCTCCCATACCATGTGAAACAATGTGTCACAGTCCTATACTGTCAAAGCAATAATTTACAAGAGTCAGCAATTCCGCAGGGCAGGTAGGCCATATTTCAAAACAGGGAAGGGAGCTGGGGTGGAAGGGGGGAGCCGACCGATCAATTTACAAAGATCCTGCCTCTCTGCCACTCTGCTGACCTTTCAGGCAAGACCTAATGCCAATTAGCTCAGTTATAAAGTCCATAATTCTTGTGGGGAAGGCCGTGTGTAGCACATGATCATTTTACAACGTTTGCCCTAATTTGCAGCCCCCAAACATGGACTCCTGGGGCTGCAGTGTGGGGGCGGGTGGGGAGCTTGTTTGCAAGCCACGGGAGCAGCTGGAAGGGATCACAGAGCACAATTACTGTCTGCGCATGGCCACATCTGGAAAACAGCTCCGCGCTGGCTTTAAAACAGCATTAATGAAGAATGGAACTTTGTGCTGGGAAGGATGGGGTGGGGGAGGAAATGGGGGAAGTGAGGGGGTGCCCTTCTGCCCAACATGGTCAGGATGAAAAGACAACAAAGAAAACAGCAGGCAGCATATAAGCCCCAATCCAGGGAGAAGAGGGTGTTGACAAGAAAGGGTCCACAGAGATGCTGTTACTCTAGGGGGATGTCGCTAGACCCTTCATTTTTGCTGTCTTGAAACCTGAAATCCGTGCAGGGCTGGCCTCTTATACATTGATTAAACAAACATTTGTCTACGGTGTAAGATTTTAGCGGTACCTGGAATATTCCCAACTAAAAGAATATATGCCACCAATACCTAATTCTACCCCTAAACATTCAGGCCTTTGGTCGAGAGTCCCTTTCCCTGAGATAAATTTGAAAGTGTACCTGTGCCTACCACCTTTAGGATGCCAAGTACATAGTAGTTCAATAAATACTCATTGGCTAGAACCAAATCTAATAAGCAAAATGAGTCATTGTATAACTATGACTAAGTGATTAATCTCTATCTCCGATTTCTTAGCTATAAGTATTGCACTAGGCCAGTAATCCTCGGTTGTGAGGGCAGATGGAGAGGTTAGCATGCCCTTCTAAGGAGGATATCGATATTCCACGGAGAAGAACGAAGATTCCCTTATGATTTGAAAACATTTCTACTGTACTCTATTGTTCAATAATACTATATAATTTCATATCTGGAAGACCTAAGAGTCTCCTAATACAATCTACAGAAAGAAGAACTGAACCTTCTTCTCAGCTAGTGAGCATTGACCAGAAAGTGTTCAAAATGGGGACTTGCCATTCTGCCCAAACTCTGGTCATCGCCAGATTTCTAAAGGAAGGAGGGGAATTTATGTTATCGTGGGTCAGAAAAGGGTAAGAAACTGAAAGTGGGTGGACTAAAGGCCTCCAACTCCAGTCTTCCCCATTTGGCTGCTTACTGTTTCTTCATCTTGGCAGACCAACTACTCAGGTTCCCAAGGGATAAGTGATAGGTCGGGTCCCCCTTCCCCTCCCCCCACATGACCCCTCAGGAGGGACAGGAGGCAGACCCCAGAAGCCAGAAGCAGAGATATCCCAAGACTCCAGGATAAGGTACCCTGAAAGGGACAAGCAGGATAGATTGCAAAGGAAACAAGCATTCAGAGCTATAAACCAACCTTGCCCACTTGCTTTAGTGCTTGACTCTCTGCCAGTCCAATACAACATTCGTCACCTTGCACAAGGTGGGCAGCGCCTGGCTCACTATCCTAGTCCATCAGATTGCTATAACAAATTACCAGAGCCTGGGTATGCTATAAACAAAAGAAATCTATTCCTCACAGTTCTGGAAGCCAGCAGTCTGGGATCAGGGTACCAGCACAGTCAATTTGTAGGGAAAGCCCTATTCTAGGTTGCAGACCTCTGAATTCTTGTTATGCCCTGATATGGTAGAAGGGGAAAGGTCCCCTGCATAAGCTCTCTAAACCCATGCATGAGAGCCTCTCCTCCCAAAGGCATTAATCCCATAACCTTCAGCACTGAGATTTCAAGAAATGAGTTTGGGGTGACACAAATAGTCCCCTTCTATTGAGTCATAAATAAATATGTATTAATGGGATACAGTGTGGCATTTCAAACATGTATCATTGCCATATCCATATCCTCAGACACTTACCATTTATTTGTGTTGGGAACATTCAAAATCCTCTCTGACCACTATTTTGAAACATAGAATTAGCCAGGTGTACTGATGCATGCCTGTAATCCCAGTACTTGGGAGGCTGGGACAGGAGGATCCAAGGTTTGTTTAGTGAGACCCTCTGCAACTTAGTGAAATCTTGTTTCAAAATAAAGAATAAAAAATAGGACTGGGGTGTAGCTCAGAGGTAGAAAGCCCCTGGGTTTCATCCCCAGAACCAAAAAAAAAAAAAAAAAAAACTACCTAAACAAAGGGCTAGGGCTATAGCTCAGATTTAGAATGCCCCTGGGTTCAACCCCTCATACAACAATAACAGAAATGTACAGTTGATAGTGGGCATCATAGCTACCCCCACTGTGCTATAGAACATTCAAAGTTGGCTCTCCAGTTGATCCCTTAGAAGTGAGGAGTAGGAGTTACATTCTCTGTTTTGCAGCCACAGAAGCACCCCGCTCTCATCTCTCTTCTCTCCTCTCTCCCTTTCTCTGCTCTTCCCTCTGCTTTCCATTTCCTCTTTTCTATTGGTTCCTGCAACAGACTCCCATTAGCCCCTGCCACTATGGCCTGGATACTCTCTAGTTTCCAAGGTCCCACTTTAAAAGGATACCCGACATGCTTGGGCCAGGCTGCCAAGCCCCACTAATGTGTCTGAGCTGCACTGACACCCCTGTCAGCCCTGTCACACTGTAGCTCTGGTTTTGAGACTGTGTGCTCCCGAACTTCCTAAGGAATGGCATTTAGAATCACCTTGAGCAGCTGCGTCTGACTTGGATTCTCTTCTCACCAGCCAAAAATGTCCCTAAAGCCTTGCCTCTTTCATAGTCCCCACTACCAGTGTCTCCGGAGTTGGATTATGGTTGTGAGAACTTTTTCCCTCCTAAGACATGCCAGAAACTTTACACCTTGGGCCTGGGGTCTATGAGTGGGCATCCCCTCCCAGCAGGGCCTCCTCCCCAGCTTTGCCTGTTCTGTCTAGCCAGCACTCTCTCCTGGGGCTTGCAAGGAGCCTAGTAGTGTTTTCTTGTCTAGATTATTCAGTCCTGTCTAGGGACTATTCAAACCACTAAATCAGGTTAGGCACTTAGGAGAGACCCTCCCTAGACTGGCATGAGGATGCCCTCCCTCGACTCCTGGGGTATTTTCCCAGTGCCTAAGGACTTTGACATTTCCATAAGTAACCTAGACATGAGCCAACCAATTGTCCCTGTCCTAGCAAGGCACTCACAGACACTCAGAAACCACTTCAGGTAGAAATGCTTTTGATGCTGAGGGCCTACCAAGCTGTCACCCACCAAGTAGCCCATCGAGTCAGGAAAGGGCTGTACAGCCCTTGTGCCTGCTGTACAGCCCGCAAGATTGGAAAACCAGTATCCTCTACACTGCAATTGTTACTTTAATGCACGTTTTATTTTTATGGGCTCATAAGAATTGTACATTCATGGGTTTGTTAACTCCCGGCCCCCCATCTATCAGCCCATCTCCTATATTCCCATCATCTGTTACATCACTAGGGCAATCCTGCCTCATAGGGCTTTCATCTAAGAATCTGGTTCAGCTCCCCCCAACTGAAATGAGCCCTAAATGCTGGAGTAGCAGATACAGCCCAGAGAAGATGGAGATGAGAAAGGGCTGGCCCTGGTGATGAGGGTGCCCTGGGAGACCACACTGGGCTGTGAGTTTGAGCAAACAAGGTGGTTAGGAGTCCATTGTGTGTACAACAGAAACGAAACTACCAGGCGGCATCACCCCAGCAGGAACCACATGTGAGTTCAGCTTCACTTCAAGGTGGGAGTCCTTGTGTGCTTGCTCTCTCTGTCTCTCTGTCTCTCTGTGTCTGTCTGTCTGTCTGTCTGTCTGTCTGTCTGTCTGTCTCTCTCTCTCTCTCTCTCTCTCTCTCTCTCACACACACACACACACACACACACACACACACAGTCCTCAGATTGCATTTCTTCTTGCCCCCAACTCCCTCCAGGAAGGGAAGGGTCCCTTTGACTCTAATTCTAAAAATTCCAAAACAAGTACAGTAAACCCATCAGACCCGCAGAGTGAGCATCTGAGTAGACACTGTTAATTCTCATCCCTTCTACTTATTCAGTCATTCCCTGACAGAGAGATACAAAGACAAGCCATTGTCCCCATCACCAAGATATGCGTAACAGCACAAGGTATATGTGACTGAAACCAAAACAAGCAGTACCTACACACAAGAGTTCTGAGGACAGACAGGAGGGACAGAGATAGGAGTCCAGAGTCACCTGGGACAGTGGCCTGGACTAAAGGGTCGTATGATTGAATATGTGCCATAAAAGCAGCATGCTGTAGGGAGGACATTTCAGGTAGGGAGCAGATGGGAATGAGCAATCTATGTTTGGGAATGGTAAAGAAGCCAGCCAAGGTAAATGCAAGGTGAAGCGCTTGCATGTGGGGCCTGTTGTAGACAGCAGGCGGCTGGAGCTGTGCTTGGAGCATGCCCCCCTCGCCGTGCCTCCCAGTCCAGCTCAGCCTGGGGGAGGTCCTTGCAAAGGGTGACAGCAAATCCATGGCAGGTTTACCCACTGCCAGGCCTGCGGGCCCTGGGCCAGGTGTTCAAGGGCCTCGGGGGCATCTGTCACTCCCACCCACATTCCCCGTCGGATGGAGGTCACACAGCTGCAGCTCACTGCAGGTGAGGTGGGAAGTGTGCCCAGCCTGGTGCCCAGTGAAGGGCGGAGTGGGCATCGTGCCAGTCCCCCTCTCATGGACATCCCTGCGCTGGCCAGCACAATCACCAATGACTAACATTCTCTTACTTGCTCCAGATTTTTATAGTGAAAAGAAAAAACTTTCAGAGGAATTAGAAACTAGTGGGTTCCTCTCTCCACTGCCCTCCTTCCCTCTCCAGCAGTAACTCCTGTCATGAACTGAGCGTATTTCTTTCTGATCCATGCATTCACACGTGGATGTACTCATCTGGCACCATAAATGCCATGGCGTACTGGTTGATGTGCTGCCAAATTTACCTAAGTTGTGTCTTAACGGCCCTATTGTTCTACAACTCGCCTCAATGTTTGCTTGAGGGATCCAGACATATGTTAATGACTCATCTCCATTTCTTTATTTAAACGGATCTATGGCAACTCATCATATTCCATATTTTCTTTTTTTTTTTTTTTTTGGTGGTACTGGGGTTCCTGGAAGCCCTTCTTCCTCCGGGCTACACTCCCAGACCTATTTTATATTTTTGAAACAGGGTCTCTTACGCCAGCGCGGCTGGCTTCGAACCTGCGCGATCCTCCTGTCTCCACCTCCCAAACGCGGGGATTACAAGCGTGCGCCACCACGCCCGGCTTCCATATTTTCTTTATCTACTTCCCACTAATGGACATTGAGCTCAGTTTTTTTCTATGTGAACACTGGGTTCACAGGTTCAAGCTGAGGGGCTTGTACCTGTTTCCTGGAGCACATAAATCTTCCTTCTGGTATAGAAAACTGTGAACAATCTCCACTCCCTCTCAAATGCAATTAGTATGCTCCAATGGGATGCAGAACTGAATACACTGGATAATGAGAAGGACACATACAGAGGCGTTCCAGCCTTGGGGAGCTCACAGCCTAGGAGTGAGGATAAACCTGCTGTAAAGCTGTATGTTGAAAGTTCTGGGGCCCATATCCAGACTGCCCAGACATAATCAAGAGACTATGCTGTTGCTTTGAGATAGAAGAGCTGCAGGTAAAAAGAGTAAGGGGAAAATCTTACACAAATATGGGGTTTACCAAGAAAGCTATCTAAAAGAACCTGATCTTTCGGGGTTCTCAAAGAAAATTCAGGAGTCAGGTTTTCAGGAGTGAGTGTTCCATGTCTAGGAGAGAGTGCATTCCTAGCTGAGGAAGAGCAGGAGCAAGGGCCCTGGGGCAGGGCTCAGCTTGGAATGTGAGATGTCTGGTCCAGCTGGAGGGCTGAAGCGTCTGGCGGGGACAAACTTGGAACCATTCTTCCATTTTCAAAGTTGAGCTCAGCCCCACATTCAAGATGATGTCCGCGTGGCTTGTTGCCCCGGGCAGACAGCCCGGGTGGTATTTTTCCATTACCCTGAGAAGAGAAGAAGTTCAGTCACTTGTTGATAGCAATGTGACCATTCAAGGAGAAAACAATTAGGGATGCTGAGCCCTGGCCCCTGGAGAGGAGGGAGGAAAGGAAAGAATTCTCCCCGGGGGAAAGGGGCCCGGGTGGGAACTGTCCAAGAGGGTAATTGGTAAATATTATTGTTTCGGTCTCTGTTTGCCGGCTCTGCTCCGTTCTCTCTGCAAGTGGCGCGTTTAAATCACACTGTCTGACTTTGGCAGGTTTAATTGAGTCGCCACTGAAAAAGAAATTATCCCTGTGCTATTAATTTTTATAGTTCCTCGGGGCTTTTAAAAAGTGTTTGGATTTTCTAGGTCTTTGAAAATGAAAACATTAAATTTTATTAAAAGGAAATGTAGGGGGGCTGGCAGAGCCCAGCCAGGCCCTGACAAGATGGTCGGTAGGAAGGTCCAGGTTCCCTTGGCAGCATGGCAAAAATTCGCCCCCCGTAGAATAAGAGGCAGGTGGTCTCTAAGGATGTGTGATGTCAGACAGAACCCCATACTCCCCCGGCTCATGGCGAGCACCTCAAAATGCCACTTCAGCCCCTGTCCTTATGTCTAATCTGCTGGAAGCCAGGCCAATAGGAGGCTCTGAAGAAGCCGAGGAGACAGAGGGCAGACCCTGTCTGTGAGGACTGAGGCTTTCGTGATTTAAGGGGCTGCCTCAAGGAAAAAAAATCAAGATTATAAATACCAAATTGCGATTGGAAGTGGAATTTTATTTTGAAAGAGGAAATTCACTACAAACTACACATTTCAATCAACAGGCACCACACAGTCTAGAGTAACTGACACACATCTGTCATGCTTTTTCTCCTACACATTTTGGCTATCAGTGCTTTGATCATCTCTTCAAATGACTATAATTTCTCAGTATTATTTTATAGAGAGAATCTGCAGATAACTCAGTCTCTCCCCTAACAGGTTCATCAAATTTTGTACTTTAATATTCAGAGTTTGGAAAGGTGTCTCTCAGCCTCATAATTTGTCACTGGGAAAGCCATGTGAATTTTTAGAATTGCTATTAACTTTGTGAAAACCTCTGTTGAGGCTTTCTCGTACATGAGTTATGAGATTTAGGAGCATTTCGACTTTTCTTTTATAGCTACGAATCTAAAATGCTCTTTGAATTCATGAAAACTTACTAACCAGATTGTCATCGATGTCCTCATTGTAGTGGCGTATAATGAGTTTTATGTTATCTCCATCAATGTCGGTATTTCCTGTCAAATCAGCAAGACATTTAAACATGGGGATTTTGATAAATTCTATGTCAGTAATTCCCATCAAAAAAGAAACAAGATGAATAGTGCATTTATAATTGTGTTACTTTGCATGATCGAGTATATTCTTGACAAGAGAGAACTTTCATTTTGACTAGACAGCAATGAGAATTCTCTGCTTAACATTTTACAGACCTGATGATTGGAGGAATGTCCCACCCTGGAGCAGCTGGCTCTGTGTATTTGGAAACTTTTGATTCTCTCCATCACCCATATACTTCTAATGCTGGGCAGAGTTAGGACACACACAGCCAGGTAGGTCTCTACACTTCGTGTCCCCTTCAAATTTCTGGAGGCCTTTCCTACACCTGACAGCTAGCAATAGATGAATTAGAGATAGGTGATTAAACAGCATGTAAATACATCTGGCTGAACCCAAATCAAACACAACCCTGACTCAACTACCCTTTACTGAGTTCCAAAGTGCCACTCCAGTGCCACCCAAAATGAGGAAGGTATGTCAAAGGGGTGGTTAAAATGTTTGACTGTCACCAACTTCATAAAAACACTATGATCCTGTAAAGACATAGGGCTGCTAAAGGGCCCTGAAGCTTAAGCATCATTGGCATGACAGGATGTGGGAGAGAGGACCTTGAACCCAGGGCTGTCAGCAAATCAACTATGCATGGGTAGGATAAAAACAGCAAGGAAATACAATCAACTCAGCACAACAAGGGAACTAAAGTGAAAGGGTGTGGTCCAGTCTTGAGGTTCAGACAAGCAGGTGACTAGGGTAAGATGAGAAGGCCCATGAAGGCAGGAGGCAGAAACCAGGCTGGATATGATCAAGATGGCTGAGAGCACACACGTGCATGCGTGCATGCGTGTGTGTGCGTGTGTTCATGCATGCAGGGGTTCATGCACATGTGCATGCATGTGGCATACTGTCTGTGCATGCCTATGCTTCTATGCAAACACGCATGCATATATATGTGTTGTGTGCCCATCCGTGTGCATATGTGTAGGGAGATAATGAAGAGATGAAGTCTGCAAACGTGGCCCGGTGTCCTGGTAGCCATCAGTCTGACAAATGAGGACATTGAGGCTGGGAAATGTGAGGCAACTCCCCCAAGATTCCACACTGAGTGAGTGGTAGAAGTCCAGCTGTCCCCAGGAGATGAGCATGTCCAGATGTCCTCCACCATAGCGCAGGCATCGGTCCCTGCCCACATGCAACCTCGAGGCCCTCCAGTCTGCATCAGTGCACCCTGACTTGCTTCTCCAAGGACAGCGCCTTCCAGACAATGGAAGGAATGCCAGTGAGTGTGATGGCGGCCCACCTCCCACTAAGAGGCCACTCTGAGGCCACTCGCTGCTGCAAACCATCCCAGTCTGCCCTGACTCCTGCCTTGCCTCTTTATCCTGACCCCTGGGCTTCAGCTCTAGCCCTGTGTACAGTCACAAGGCACTGGAGTGTGGTGGGGGATGAGTCAAGGGGAGATGTGTGTCTGCCATTGCTCCAATGTCAGAGTAGCGGGCAGGTTGTGTCCTGTCTCCTTAAAGGAATGAAGCAAGTGGGGGCCATTTCTGTTTTTGAAGTAAGAACTCCAGATGGTTTACACTGTTCCAGGTGAGAAAATGAGAATATGGAATGACCCAAATATTAGTTCAAATTATAAAAAAAAGGAATTTAACTTCAAATTTCCTACCCCATGCGGGGTACTCAGCAGTCCCAGCTCTATGATGTCTAAAATGTCATTTCTCTGATCTTGCCCATTCTACACACAGGGAAACTGAGAGGCTTGTTGAAGTTAGAGTTTGCCCAAGTGACCCAGCTAGAAGTAGCAGAGCCAGGACTTGGACTCAAATAGCTAATTCCAAAGTATATCCTCCTCCTCCTCCTCCTCCTCCTCCTCCTCCTCCTCCTCCTCCTCCTCCTTTTTCCTCCTCCTCCTCCTCTTCTTCCTCCTCCTCCTCCTCCTTCTTCTTGTACTGGGAATTGATCCTAGAGTCATTCTACCCTCGAGCTACACCCCAATCCCTATTTTATTTTTTATTTTGAAACAGGAGAAGCTTTAGAGGGCCTCACAAGGTTGCTGAGACTGGCCTTGAGCCTGTGAGCCTCCCACCTTAGCCTCCCAAATACTGGGATTACAGATGTGTACCACCACACCTATCTATAATCTATGGTTCTTAACCACTATGTCCTCCACGGGGGAAAAAAATGGGGCCGTTCTTCCATATGTACAAAACCTTAGCCATGTCTCCTAAAACACAGGAGCACTTATAAAACCCTCAGTAGAAAATTAACTCTGCCCTCTCCCTGCTATTATCCCAACACATGTGTACAACACACACACCACATCCGTGTTATGCTCACCCTGGCCTCTCTAACCCAGCCAGAGTTCCCTGCTTGTGACTGTCCCTCCTCCAGCAGTGAAGGCTTCAGCCAGCTGGTGGCTGATCTCTGACTCCCATTTAATCTCCACAGGGACCTTCAATACCTAACAGCTCTCACTTCTCAATATTTCAGTGTATTGAAGGAAGAATCTTGGGGGTGGGAGATTATATCTCCACTAACAGATAACCGCAGGGCACCTCAGTTAAGAATATGTCCAGCATTGCTCAGAGGGTCAGGCTTATGAGAAGTGCTAGTGAGGGCTGGAAGACAAACGAAAAGGTTTTCAAAGTGTGTGTGTGTGTGTGTGTGTGTGTGTGTGTGTGTGTGTGTGTGTTTGTGTGTGTGTGTGTGTGTGTAAGGTATTTTCAAAGTGACAACCAAAGTTGCAGCCTTATGTGATCAGTGAGAGTATGTTGGTTTACTGGAGCTGAGGATCTGAGATTTGGAAGCAAACCATTCTATTACCCCGTGTCACTTTATAGCTGAGCATGTGAGTGTGCCGTGTGTGTGTGTGTGTGTGTGTGTGTGTGTGTGTGTGTGTGTACGCGCGCGCGCGCACGCGCACGCGCATGCGTATGCATGGGTGCTTACATGTGCAACTCCCTAGAAGAGAAAGGACCGGGGACTCAGCCCCACGTGGCTGAGTGTACCAGCTCTGAGACTTCTCCCTAACTCTATTTATCACTGGAGACACCCACTTGCTCCCACAGAGAAGTAAGGCCAACACCTCCCTCTCAGGCTGAACTAATAAATCCCCACAGCCTGTGGGAACAGAGCCCACCCTTCCAAGCAGAGATAGACAGAGATGCTGGCCCAGAGGCACAGAGTGTGGAAATTTCCACTGGCCTGCGTTTGACCTTTCTGCCTCCAAGTTTCTGCATCTTAAAGAGACCTTGGCCCATAGAGAGCAAGCCAGCTTGACAGCCCCAATCTGTCTGTTGATCTCCAGCTGTTCTCCTTCAGCAGAGAGAAGCTTCTCTGTTCTATACCTAGGTGCCTTAAAAACTGGAAAGGAGTCAGAGTGTCCCTGAAATTCAGAAAGCTGAGGTTGTTTTTGTTCTTTTTCTCAAAAATCTGACCTGTGTCTAGGGACTCACCAGAGGAGCATGGGGCATCTGGGGAGTGTAAGGGAGGCAGAGCTCCTGGCCATGAGACACCTGTCTCCAAAAGCCACCGCCTCTCATCCTCCACCTTGGCTAGCCACACTTCTTTGGACAGTTGTTGGGTTCAAAGTCAAAAATGGTCAGTTTCCTCAAGAAGGGACCCTAAAAAGGTTTAAAATCTGTTTACCAGGCAGATGCAGATAATTTTATTAAAAACAGAGCCAGCCCCAGGTCTTTTAGGAGAAGACCAAGAAAATATGAAGAAGGCCCCTCCCAGGCTGTGCCTCAGGGTCCTGACTTGGAGGAGCTGTCATGGGGAAAGTGTTGATTCCTCAACGTAAGATCAGTGGGGTCCTTGGCTTACACAGTGGAAAAGAGTTTCAACATTTTCCAGTCAAAGACATAGACAGAGGTTTATTTAACAAAATAAGAAATACACGCTCAAGGGAGAATGCGGGTTATCTCAAGAGGGAGAGAGAGAGGCGCACCTTTGGGGATTTAGGGCTCTCCTTGTATAGGAGGCTTTCATGAGGGGCGGTTGGTCAGGAGGAGGTATGTGAGGATGATCTCAATCCAGTAGTCTTAAGGTAGTTTTTGGTGGTCTGGTAATCTGGTTATCCTTAGGGTCCTCATGCCGACTGAGGTCTCCCATTATCTGATCAATACACTGGAGAGTGTCCTGAATTATAGATTTCTCAGGATATCATATCTATCTTGTTAATAATGCAGAGGGCAATTATAGCTTCTTTCAGCTAACTCTAGGATTTACACATTTCCCAGGAATTTGGAAGAGACAGGCCTGGGAAAGAAAACTGTTTTGGAGGAGTAAGGTTGAGGGACTTTAGGTTCTTATATAAAAGTTATATTTTTTCTTCCTTTCTATCTCCTTTCTACTTATTTTTTTCTACCCTACATTAGAGGGACTACAGGTTTCTTCTGGGCTGGGCTTTCCCAGGTTCTTATATTCAGTTCTGTGAAATCAAATCAGCAAGGTGTTGATCTGTCCTTATACCCTTATCCTGCCATTCACAGAAGTATGAGCTTTAGATCCTGAGGACACCAGGGGAGCTGGACACTTGAAAAGGCAGTGTCGGTGCCCCAATCACGATGAGCAGCCTCTTCTGTGTATCTTGCTAAATGGCTCTTCATGTCCATCGCTACATCATGCCTCACCTGGTCTGCATTAAGCAGAGCATTGTGGCTGTGAGCACTGTGGCCTGTGGCCTGCAGGATTGTGCTGACAATGAGCTCTGAGGGGACAACCAACATGTCACTACCTTGTGACCGGTGCCCTGGCTTGCCCAATTTGGCACCTTTTCCACAGAAGCTAGAGAACACTCTGGCCTGATCTTCAGGATATGCTCTTTGGCTTTATCATTAGTGCTGCTGGCTAAGTAGCTCTGGGTCTTCCCTTTTCTGTGCATGTGGTAGGGTTGCACTTCCTGCTCATCACAGTAGGTGGAGGCACAACAGCGGTACTGACCAATGAGTTGTGAGCAAAACCATCACATCATGTCAAAGTCATCTGGTGCTGACCATCATGTCTTGAACCACCATATTGTGTCGTCTAATTGCTGAAGCAAGAACTGAGGAAGCATCCTTTTATCTTTGGCATGAAAACAAGTGACATTTGAAAAGGTAGTCCTTTGTCACCTGAGTCTATGAATTGCAACGTTGAGCAGAGGCCAGGACCCACCCACCCATAGGCCAGAACCTACATTCAGTATGAGCAAGAACTAAACCTTGGTTATTTGAATCCACAGAGTCTTGGGGGTTGTGATTGCTACCCAGCCTAATCTACCCTGATGGAGGCAAAGAGTCTAGGCAGACAGGTGAGTGAGTGTGCTGTAGGTGGTCATATTCTCAGTACTTTGGAATGGGTAGTTAGTGCTAAATGTAGTAAAAGAAGAGGAATCTACTTGAAGTGGCATGCCATGTTCTGCGAGCACTCCTGGTAGACTGAGGAGGATTTAAATTAGCTTGGTAGAAGCAGGTGATAACACCTACCTCCCCTGTGTCTCTATGAATGTTGGGTACTAACTCCAGCCTGAACAGCACTTCCAATGTTTTGATGGTTTGGAAAGCATCAGGCCTTGGTTGCACCCTGTGTGACCCTATTCCCACTGCCCCTCAACACACAGATTCAATCTCTTGTTTATTTCTATTTTCACCCACCCCTATCCCTAATCTGAGAAAATACAGTGCCCTCCTCCGGTCTAAATCCAATCTTTCTTCTCCACTGGCTCCATACCTATAGCCTGTAACTGCTCACAAATACCTCCCTATTGGAAATAAAAATTATCTCTTAACCTTGAACCAATCCCTTTACACTGATCTAAATTATCTATTAATATACTGGTTCTGCACTTCTTATCCCTTTGAATCCACTAGGTGCTTCATCCTCATGAAAGAAAATTCAAGATTTAGGGATCCAGTACTATAAAAATCAACTCGAGGCGTATTTAATCTGGACTTCCTATCTCATCACTAGCCAGCAACAGCCATCTCAGAACAATTTATCTGGGAAATCAATATGCTATGAAACAGGGATTTCAAGGGGAAAGTTCACCCTGGCTGGCTACATGTGGGTAATTAGGTAAGCGGTAGTGACAATGGACCTGATTTACTATGAAATGCTCATGCCATTATGGTAAAATTATTTGGCTCATTAAACAATTTATCTGCCAAGAGTACAGACACACACCAATATTCGCTCAAAATGATAGTGGGAGATGGAGTGCTGGGATGGAAGTCAGGTGTCCTCAGCACCCTTGGCAGCTATCGCTGGCCAACTGGATGGTCTTGCTGGTCACATTCCTTCTTTAAGCTTCCATTTATTACCTACCCACCTCTACTACTCTTCCTTCTTTTCTTCCTTCCTCTCTTTTCCTTCTGAGACAGGGTTTCACTATGTGGCCCAAACTGTTCTAAAACTCTCAGACTCAAGTGACACTCCCACCTCAACCTCCACACTAGTACTCATCTCTGCTCTTCTTTTTCATTCATTCATTTGTTGTTTGTTTCTTTGTGGAGTTTTTGTGTATGTGTGTACTAGGAGATTGAACTTAGGGACATTCTATCTCTGAGATACACACCCGGCCCTATTTTTATTTCTTGTTTGGAAACAGGGTCTTACTAAGACCCTGTTGCTGAGAGCCTCACTAAGTTGCTGAAGCTGGCCTGGAAACTATGATCCTCCTGTATTAGCCTCCAAGTACCAGAATTACAGAATCATATCAAGTTCCATCTCTCTCTCTCTCTCTCTCTCTCTCTCTCTCTCTCTCTCTCTCTCTCTCTCTTTCACACACACACACACACACACACACACACACACACACACACACACATACACACATTAGGAATGGAACCCAGGGGCATTCTACCTCTGAGTTGCACTTCTATCCCTATTTTTAAGTCTTTATTTTGAAACAGGATAAGTAGCTGAGGCTGTCTTAACCCTGTCACTTAACTACTTTTGTTCTAAAACTCCATGACTTCTTACATGTTCTTGAAGACCCAGGCTGCAGGTTCTCCAAACCCTCACCTTGAAATAAAGCTCTCCTTGGATTATATGGTTGTCAACCTAAACCACAGATCATAAAGCATCCTACCCTGAGCTCATTCACGCTGCATATATCAGAATGAAATGATCTTAGAGTGACACTGAGTAAAAGCATTTAGAAAAAGCATAGCTTATAGGCACTGGGTCCACTGTCTTCTGATACACAGTACATGAGTAGCTTGGAAGTATAAAATCCTGAAAAATCAAAGCCATCTCTTATGCTTACAGACTGTGGTGAAGTCCTCAAGCAGTGTGACTTCCATCATGTTTCTTAAGCCTCAGGGTTCTCTTGTTCTGGGTTCTACCAGCCAAGGCCGTGTGCCCTTGGCAATACTGTATTTGGCAGCAGGCCGGGATCTGGCCCACACACCTGCTCCTGGGGGCACTGCTTGATTTTGAAGCAGGGACAAAGAGTTAAGAAATATGACATTGTAAATAATGTTTCCTTGTTTCTATATTACACAAACACAGATGAACTATGGAGCTTATTGTGTCTCCCTCCACTTGAAATAAAGACAAAATGAGACTAGGGTCTTTTTGTTATTGTTTTGTGTTGAGTCCCAAGTCCCTGTGTGGCGTATGCACAGCAAGCGCTCAGTGAAATTGTGATGAATGAATGAAGACACATCATATGCGGACTTTGAACCTAAAATTTGAGATGTTGGGGAAATAATATGTCACCAAAGGTGTGTCACATTAGCACTATTTCATTCTCTTGGACCACTGAGGCACTTCCTGAAGGCTAATTACCCCCACTTCGCAGGGAGAAGAGTAGATCCCTAAGTAAATAAATAACATACTCAAGGATACATGACCCATGAGGATCAGAGGCGAGACAGGACAAGTGTCAATGTGACAAACAATTCTTTAATAAATTCTGTGTGCTAGGCATTGGATTTGTTGTTTTATGGGGGGTGGGGTACTGGGGATAGAACCCAGGGGCATTCTACCTCCGAGCTACACCCCCAGCCCTATTTTTTATTCTTTATTTTGAAACCGGGTCTCACTGAGTTGCAAAGGACCTCACTAAGTAACTGAGGCTGCCCTCCAACTGCGAGCAGCGGATCTTCCTATCTTCCAGTCTCATCCTCCCAAATGCTGGGATTACAAGCATGAGCAACCAAGCCCTGCTGCTTTGTTACATTTAAAACACAATGTAGCCACAAGGAACTCCGCCCTAGTTGGCTTTCTTCTGGTAGGTCTGCTCTTTCCCCTGGAAAGCTATTTGCACCTAGCTGTGTCTCAGGTCCTTCTTGTGCCATGATGCCACAGAACCCTTCAGTTTTCTTCTAAAGCTTTGACAACAGGCCTGCAGTTTTTGGCAAATCCAAGGGTTTACTGGTAGCTGCTCTGGGGTTGTAGAAGAGAATGTAAAAAAATAAACATGCAACGGTTATAAAATTCTAAGTAACCAGATGATGTTTTTACAGTTATGGTCCTGATTGGTAGTTCCCAGATCTTCACTGGGCATCAAGCAGAACTCTTCAGATGCTACACAGTCTTACCAGTGCTCCACTCAGGATAAGGTTCCTTATGTTTCTTCTCTGGGTCTGTATTTTTCAATATGACAGCCAAGATCACACATGTCTGCCAGACTCTTCAGCATGGCAATTCTTTTCATTGTTTGAGGAGCTATCAGAAAGCAGAGACAACAGATGTGCAACAACAGAAACACTTTCTCACTGGGCAGAGCACAATATGGGTTGTTGGGGTAGCTGAGCTTTGCCTGATATATATGATGATATCCAAATCCTCTGGGGCAGTGGGTCACACAATAAAATTTCCTCATGTCGGAGAGCTTTTAAAACATAACTATGATCTGGTTGTGGTGGTGCATGTTTGTAATTGCAGCATTTGGGAGGCTGAGACAGGAGGGTTGCAGGTTTGTGGCTAGCCTCCACTACTTAGTGAGGCCCTCTACAACTTAGTGAGACCCTGTTTCAAAATAAAGAATAAAAAATAGGGCTAGAGGTGTAGCTGGGAGGTAGAATACCTCTGGGTTCAACCCCACTACTGAAAAATAAATAATAACCATGTACAGACTCCTAGATCAATTAAATCTAAATCTCTAGGGTAGAATCTAACTGTGGATTTTTAAGGCTCCCTAGTGATTCTAATATGTAGCCAAAACTGAAAATGACTACTATGATGAATCTGCTTTTTTTTCCTCTAGGGCAGCTGAAACTGTGTTTAAAGCTGTTAGGACTTAATTAACACCTATGGGTTTAGACTGCCTCCATTGGGCCAGCTGAATAATTCCCAAGATAGGGCTAAAGGGTTCAGACCTCAATGCTGTCTTCTTCTGAAAGCAAGTGATGTGATGTCTCCAACATATCGCTGGGTGAATATCCTACTGCCCCTGGGGAAATCTAGAAAATAACCAGTAACCTCTTAAACGAATGTCTCTCATTGAGTTCCCAGATTCCTTTGCCACAACAAAGACCTTCACTTGGACCCTAAACCCCAAACATACTACACTCCTAGTTGTTGGTCTACTCACTACCCCCCTCTCTTTACCCCCAGATAGTATGCATATTAAATAGCATGTATATTTAATCCTGGAATCCATCTCCCTGGACTGACCAGGACAGGCTGAGTGGGCTGACTAGTCATCTCGCATAGTCTAACTATAAGTCCTAGTTCAAAACCCTTCTTTCATAGGCAACCTCCTACATGTGACTACTCCAGCTCTCAGAAGCTGCTTCCTCTGCTGAGTTTATTTTTCACCACATGTACCATTTATTAAGGCACTTCAAGTATATTGTGTGGACAAGCTTGTGTATTTTCCCCTGGGTGGTAACACCTGCATAAGTAGAAACCAAAATATCTTGATTGTACAATCCAGTGTAAAATAATGAGAATCTGGGCTTTGATTCTGAGAGGTTAAGGCAGTCTTGTAAAGGTGAGTGTACAATGAATCATTTGATCCTTAGGACAACCTTCAGAAGCATCACTCTACTGTCCCCATGTCACCAGTCAAAATAACTGAAAGGATAATAGTCAATTTTTATCCCCAAAGATACCAAGACAGAAAAATAGACATGAGAAAACTAAGATTCATGATGACATCCACGATGTTTCAATAATGAATCCAGATTCAGAATTGAATTCAGGTTCTACACAGCCTGCCCAATGTTCTTTCAGCTAATAGAAAGGTTCTCAAACTTGTATCAGAATCACCTGGAGGGCTTGTTTAACTAGTGCTCTGAGCTGGGTCCTGAGAATTGCACTTATAACAAGTGTCCAGGGATACTGATGATGCTGGCCCAACAGCCACACTTTTGAAACTCACTGCTCTAGTACAAGCTGTTTCCTAAGGAACAGAGATAGAAACAGGAAGTTCAGACCCACCAGAAGAAATGCTAGAAAAGCAAACAAAATGTCATATGGAAATAATAAGGAGTAATAAATTGTTGAACCTATTTATTTCAACAAATGCTTGCCTACAAGAGTAATTTGTTATAAATTACAAATAAAGTCTTAACGTTACAATAAAGAAATCATTCTTAGTAAGAGTTCATTCCAAAATATCAATCTGTTCAAAGGTTTGAAGTAAACTCCAACATGATAGCTGCATAATAGATTAGAAATAGTTCAGTGGAATGATAAAAAAAAGTGACAGAGAAAGAATGAAAGCCAGACCACCCATGCTCTTTGAAAGTCCCTTTATATGGATAAGGAGGGTTGGTAGAAAATTACTTCATCCCTCTATCAATCTGCCTATCGTTTAATCAATGAGTAGATGCTACTTATCAACTTTATGCCATTAAATTCTACTCAACAATGAATGGCATGTAGCAATATCCCCACAGTGACTTCCTGACCACAAGAAATTCATTTAATTTCAGAGACAAAATCTATAACTGGAAAAATTTTGGAAACAATGTTGAAATTTTGTTAAAATTCAATAGTAATGATGTTATATGAAGTTGAAATTGAGAAAATGAAGATCAGGGTGAGTTAAAGTAGAAAAAAAAATGTCTTTGTGGCTGAAATCCATGGCTTGGTGTATGCCAGAGGGTCAACTATTAATCACTGAATGAATTGATTAATGAATAAACAAAGTGTCTCTAAAAAGTTAACTTGAACTAAATCCTTAAAAATGGGTGAGATTTGCATGGGTGGAGAGGAGAGGGAGTGGTATTCCAGACCTCTAGAGTGAGTGTATTGAGTGAACTGAGAGGAGAGAAACTGCTCATCTTTGTAAATACATGTGGACACGTGTGTATATGTATATGTATGTGTCCATGCATGTATATGTGTATGTACTTATGCTCACACACATGGTGGAGGAGAGTAGAAGGGGAAGAAGCACAGAGAAGCAATGAAGGGTCTTGCACTACCACACAGAAAGTTCATGGAGGATAGTGGTAGGAAGTATGGTAAAATCAACAACTTGGGTGCAGAATGTCCCATAGGTCTTCAGGGTTTTCCCAGAGGGAAGCCATTGCTGACTCGTGGACTGAGGAGGTTTGGGAAATGAGTTAAATTTTAAAACAACAGACTCACAAATACCATCCCACCCACAAGGGAGAGGGCTGGAGAAAGGCTGAACTCACTGCAGATAACACAACAGACCAACAGCACCGAACTCCACCCCTGGGCATGAGTACATAGGGAGGCTCACATATGCCATATGGCTAGGTATGCAAGAGTTGTAAACCAAGAGGATAAATATCAAATACAACCTGCTTTCTTCTCCTTTATTGACAAATACACCTTTACATGAACCTGAAAAGCCAAGTTTGAATTTCAAATGCTCAAAATACTCAGCTTTTTGTGGCAAAACTAAAGGGCTCTGGTCTACGCTTCTCTCTCTCCCCCCCCTGAACTCCATCTCACAATTGAAAATCCTTGTGCTCATGCAAGTGAATATCCCAGACAATATGTCCAAGCTTCTCTACGACTTCCTGTAAATAACCATCATGTGGCCATTTATCAAATGTTAGGATGTGCACAGCACCCGTGTGATCTGTCCTGTCCTAAGGATGGAGGACCGGGAAGGCCATGAAAGTGGTTCTGGGGCCATTTGTTTAGGAAATTATATATCTTGGGTGTCCTGAGTGAGCTGTAAAAGGGGAACGTGGGATCCATCTTCTTGCCCATGGAAATGCATGGTGGAAAAAGAAGCAGAATGGGGAACCTGGTTCAGGGCCTTCCCCTACCCGGGATTGAGGATAAGTCAGTCTCTGAGCCATAGCGAGTCTGGATTCTATGAACACAAGCCAGTGGCAGCTGGCACACCCCCTCCTATCCACAGTCCACACCCCTGCTATTCTCTCTACATTAGAAACCCCACCCTTCCAGCCAGTGTTGGAAGGCTCACTAAATCAGAGTGCCAGTCTGGGCATTCAGATCCACCCTTTGATGGGGAGCTCAGCTATGGGTAAGCTAGGCAAATACAACGTCCTGCAGGGGCTCCACCTGCAGAGACTCAGCCATCCTTCCCAGCCCCTCCCCAAAGGGCCCAAGGAGCTAAGGCTTGGGCAGTTCATCTCATCACTTTCCTTTTAATCTCCACGTGAGCACTTGTGCCTCCTTCAAGTGCACCAAGGTAATTTTAAAGAACACCTCATTTTGCTTTCATTTTGCTCTGGCCTGGCCTCCCCATAAATCAGGGCTGAGGCAGAACTTGAGAGGACTGGGCTAATCAAGACTTCAATCTCAAGAAATGTTTAAATATAAATCAAAAGAGTTGAAGGCTCTCCAGATCCTCAATTTTCTTTGAAAGCTTAGTTTGTCTTGTTTTCTTTTTTTTTCTCTCTCTCTGCACTTTTTTTTCCCCGATCGGCCATGCTGAGCTCTACATTTCATCCTTGTGCCCTTAGAAATATTTCTAAATAGTGTTAGGTGTTTTCTTTTAGGCACTATAACAAGTAATACAAGAGGATTATTACTGATGCCCTCGGTAGGGGGTTGGGGCAGTCTACAGCACCTTGTTAGAACTGGAGTGATTTTAGATTTTACATGTGGTAGTCAAAAGAATGAAAATAAAGTCAACAGAGCTGTAACTTTGATCATCTCTTCTGTTTCGGATATCTATGGCTGTATAGCAAACTACCCAAATTAGTGTTAAAAAGCAACAATATTTCTTTATTATGATTACCTCTCATGGTTCTACAGGTCAACTGGCAGTTCCTGCTTGGGTCTCCCATGCAATTACATCCAGAGAGTGGCTGGGGCCAGGGTCTTCATAGATCGGGCAGTTGGTCTGAGACAGCTGGGTGCCTTGTTTTGGGACCTCCTTCCCTCTCTTTGTGGTCTCCCTGTGTGCTCCCTCCCTCCTACATGGCATCTTAAAACATAGATTTCATTATTCATGGATGGCTCACCATTTATCTCCAGTTGGTCATGAGACAATTGCCACTGAAATGACGGTTTGTTATATTCAGAGATCTCAAGTGAGCAGGGACATATGCACTGTGGAGAACCAAGTGGGAAGCACTAGCCTCAGCGTTTGGAAGGGATGGTTTAGAAGCAAAGACCTTTATTGTATTTGTGTGGAAAGGAACACAGGCTTAAAATTAGCTGCATTAAATAAATGATTTCAGTGGGCTCTGGGACATGAGGTCGTCCCTGGTTGGCTGGCACATGGCCCTCAAGTGATATGGGTGGGTGAGATAGCATGGTTGAGAGTGTAAGATTTCCATAAAGGCAGTTAGAAGCAGGTACTGATTGGTTTGTATATGAAAGGTATACAAAGGTTATTTACCACCTCTAGGAATTAACTAACCCTGTAAGGGGTAGCCCCTCCAGGCTCAGAAGGCTAATAATGAAACATCAAAATAAGGAGGAAATGTGGCCAATACACATGGTAGCTCAAGGTTTCAAAGCTTCTCAAGAGCTACAGAAAGACAGGCAGAAACTTTGTTCTCTTTAATGATCTAGCTTCAAAGCCACTCAATATCACTTCTGTCCCTTTCTATTTGTGATTAACAAGTCACTTCGGTCAGACCATAATCAAGGAGAAGGAAATTAGAATCCAACTGCTGATGGAGGAAGAATCT
The DNA here is from genome assembly GCF_963383645.1 of Muscardinus avellanarius. Taxonomy (NCBI): domain Eukaryota; kingdom Metazoa; phylum Chordata; class Mammalia; order Rodentia; family Gliridae; genus Muscardinus; species Muscardinus avellanarius. The sequence continues at coordinate 29,964,341 of NC_137803.1, read as the reverse complement.
CTGAACATGCATATCTCCCATAACAGTCTCCCCAACATGCCATCCATAATTAACAGACCCATTTTACCATCCCTTAGAACTCCAGAAGCCTTATCAAAAGCTGTTAAATCCAATTGCCCATTTGTTGGTACCACCACATTCCCTGGGCTCAGAGGCCAGAAGAGGTGGAAAAATTATCTTCTTCACTCTTAAATGACAGAGGTGAAGAGTGAGAAAATGGGGGAGCCCTTCCTGTGAATTACAGTAACCTGTCCACAGTAAAGTTCAACATTAGCCAATGCACACAGGTTAGACTCTCACAACAAAAGTCCAATGCTGTGGAAACTATAAAGAAATGAAAAGAAGCCGGGCGTGGTGGCGCACACTTGTAATCCCAGCATTCGGGAGGCTGAGACTGGAGGATCGCGGTTCACAGACAGCCTCAGCTACTTAGTGAGGCCCTCTGCAACTTAGTGAGACAAGGTTTCAAAATAAAGAATAAAAAATAGGGCAGGGATTGTATCTCAGAGGTCGAAATCCCTGGGTTCCATCCCAGACCCGCAAAAAAAAAAAAAAGAAAAAAGAAAGAAAGAAATGAAAAGAGTAGAAGAGTGCTCTACCCTCTAGGAATACCAACTCTGGTAGAACAGGAAATTCCTAGAATACTTAGTGATAGATGTGGCCTCCAAAGAAAAAAGAGTCTTTGGGGGGTCACGAGGGAAGGAGGTGGCCCCCAAAGGACATGAGGCAGCTCCTATACACTTAAATAGTTAACTGGCTCCATCCCCAAACTGGATATCACTCTAGCCCTGTGGCCCAAGCCTCCTGATTTGTACATTAAACAAACAAACAAAAATGTTCCTCCCTTCCCCTATGCCCTGCCATTCCCCTACCCAGAAGGCTCTTCCCATGCTTCAGGATCTACTTTCTCTGAGATCCCTTTTGAGAAAACTGAGGCACAGGAAGTTTACGTAACTTGCTCAGGGTCACAGCACTAGTAAAGGACAAAGCCAAGACTCAGATTATTAGGAAAGATAGACTTCTCAAACCTCCCCCCAAAACAGTGTGGTTTAGTGAACCCTCACAATGAAGAGACACACAGTGGGGCAAGACTGTTGGAAAACAGACCAGGGCCAGGTTACAGAGACAAAACCTTCAGCGACAACAGACACAAATGTCTATTAGTGCAATGTACGGGGCCAAGAGAGCAGGCAGAGGGAAGAGGCTCTCAAATATGGTGGCAGAGAGAAAAGAGAGGGACCACTGGAACTGAAGGGGAAAGCCTAAGGAACTGACTTTCAAAATGAGAGAAGCAAGCACGTTGCAAGCCAGTAGAACGTTACTGCTAGAGGAAGGCTGAAGGCAGAAGAGAGTGGAGAGCCAGGCAAAGCTGGGCCAGGGGGAGGCAGGGGTCTTGCTGCTCTGCAAGGCAGAGGGAGGACCAGAAGTCTGGGGAAGAGACACAAAGAGGCAGGGAGGCCAGAGCCTAGGGGGTAAAGAGAAGCTGCCCTCATTAACTCACCATGTGTTCAGCCTGTTGGGCCAGTCCCCCTGTCCGCAGCCTCTCCCCGAGCACCTGCAGGGGTCTGTGTACCCAGAGCCTCAGACCTCCACAGGAACAGCCAATTCTTAGAAATTGCATTCCTACTTGAGACATCTGTCTCCTTCTTCTTTCCAGTCCAAGGCAGATTAAGTCAACTATTCTGCCTCCTGACAGCCCTAAAGCATTTGAAATCAGCTATCACCATATCTGCCCACCACCCCATGCTTTTCCTTCTTTTACTTTATTCCAACTAAACATGCTCCAATCCAAAAAGACCCATGTCCAATATTTCCTGCTTCTGTGTTTGTTGGAGAAATAGCTTGAGGGGAACATTGCTGGAGCAACTGCAGTGACACCTAATTCATCAGCAAGTGCTCACCAAGAGGACAGAGTGCAAGACCTGTCAGAGGCACCACCTACACCTTGGTTATTTATGAAGCCCTTCAACTGCAATTATCTGTTGTCCATTCTGATCTTCAAAAAATCTCAGTGAAGGAGAATAGGCAACAGTCTTCCCATCTTGGAGGCAAATCAATTGAGATTGCCAAAGGAGCGAAACTGTGTCTTCCGTGATCCATTTATTGCAGGGTAGCAGGCTCATCTCGCCCCTCTTTGTACAGGATCTCTGCCTCCCAGACTTATTTGTGCTTTAGAAAGCAAGATGTAGGCAAGAACCAAGAGGGGACCCATTGCAAGCAATCATAGATGCTCAGGGGGTCTGCAGGCCAGAGACGGAGAGGACATTTCATGGAAAAGAGAGAACATCAAGAAATTGCAGTGGCAGAAGGGAAACTGGAGGAGTCTCTGGACCTGGAGTGGGGGCAGGTGATCGTATCACCAAGATGAGAAGGAGAAGGTGACGTGGCAGGCCGCAGGAGAGGTATGAAAGTCCAGCTCAGAAGAGCCCCACTCACCAGGGGCAAATGAGTACTTCAATTTGCCCCCAAGAAGCCAAGAATGGCTGTAAAGGAGGTTAAAAAAGGACAAGAGAAAAGCTGTCATTTAGAAATTCTTTTCTGACAGAGGTGGCAAGGTAGCCAGATGAATGAGACATGGACAAAAAGTGAAAAATCAAAAATAACATGCAAGACACCCTCCTGCTTAAAAGACTTTGCTCCTGGACCTCAGGTTTCAGTAGCATCAAGAATCCTCCAGGCACCAGGAGATGATGAGCAAAGAAGGACTCGCCAAGGGCACCTGGACCAGGGCGTGGGGCCTCCACCTCCAGCATCCATCACGCAGGTTCAAAGCCAGCCTCTCTGGCTTAAGAGACCCTGTTTCCAAATAAAAATACAAAAAAATAGGTGTCTGGGAGTGTAGCCCAGAGGTAGAAGGGTTTCCAGGAACCCCAGTACCACCACCAAAAAAAAAAGAAAGAAAGAAAATACCTGCAGTGCCAGATCTCAGGAGGGATTGCGACCCCCTGATAAGTTACACAAAAAAATTATGGCAGGTCAGAGATGACAGAAAACATTTGAGCCCTGGGCCCTTGGATGGGAAACCTGCATTTTGATTCTTAGCAATAATCAGCCATATCAGAGCAGATGTATAAAGGGAAGAGGTAAGAAAGCTTTTTCCTGTTCTACTATAAGCCACTGGCCATGTATGATATTGACCAAAGCACCTCTATAAAAATCAATGTATTTAGAGTTCATTTTGTGAGAAATAGAAAATATTTCAATGGCATGCTTAAACTCAAGAAGGAACATAAAATAATCAGCAAATACTACAAATATCCAAACACATGGGATTTAGTCCAACTTGCTCACTATAGAGGTGAGGAAACAGGTCCAGAGAGGAAATAATATTCCTAGGACAGACAGCAAAGCTCCTGATCTGGTGCTCATCCCCACCCTTTCCTGTAATGTCACTATCTGTGATTGTTCCTCCTGACTCCCCCTTGCCACTCCCACCCTGATTCTGGTGCCAGTGGGCAGGAATTTTTATCTCATCTCCATATGGCATCTCCAAAGAGATACACCCCTGAAATTTTCCAGTTTCTGTCACCATAGAAACACTCCAAATGACAAAATGAAGTCCCCAACTCCACATGTGGGTTCTCTGTGTCCATCTCTCTCCAGGTCCTTTGGGACAAAGGGCAGCCTGTGTCCAGTCTGATCTCAACATCCACCAAGGTCCAGCATCAAAGCCTTGTTTCCTAGGTTAAAACTCTGCCTCTTGGGACATGAGGCCTTCAAGGATACAGTTAGATGCTCCACATTCCAGTTATGCCTTATTGAAAGAGACTTTAGGGACGGAGATGAGGAAGGAAGAGAGAAATTATACATGCCTGTGGCTTTCCAGCATACTGCCCAGAGCCTTCCTTGTTGTAGCCCAAAACCTTGTTTAGTCTAACTTCACTCTCCTTTCCTTTCTCTCTGGTTGTGACAACCCCAAGCCACTTGGCAACCCTACTCTACCTGGAACAATCTTCTCCAAATTCTCTCCTGAAAAACTCCTATTCATCCGTAAAGATCAAACTCTCTGAACCCTTTCCTGGCCCTGTTTCCAACCTTCATCTGAGCACTGTGGGCTGTCCTATACATTGGGTTTCACCTTGACACAGCTATAGTCTGCCTCTGTTCTATTATGAATGACATGCTCACTAGCTTCTGAGTGCCTCCAAGATCAGGATTGTAATTTATTCATCCTAAATTTCCATGGTCTAAAATAGTACCGTATATGGCATACTTGTGCAGTGATTGTGGATGAATGAATGAAATAATGTAGACACTAAGAGAAAGACACATAGAGAAGTGCGCAAAACTGACACACTCAACCCACATATCCAGAAAAGAAATTATGAAAAGCAAAACATGCAGAGTAGATGAGAAGAATAATGTGAGGTATGGTACTCTGATAAGCCATAGAAAAGGAAGGAAGAAGGAAGAAAATAGGGAGGAAGGAAAGGAACCTTAATTAGCAGCACTTACCTATTTCCATGGTGTAAAATCTCCCACCATGGTTGATTTCACACTACCAACCTACCTCACTGAACACAGACGCTGGGAGGAAGGGCACACAAATAGCTCTAGCTAACCTGTAGAAAAAAGTTATAGTGCACCATTAAAAGCAAGTTACCGGCCGGGCGTGGTGGCGCACGCTTGTAATCCCCGCGCTTGGGAGGCAGACACAGAAGGATCGCGCAGGTTCAGAGCCAGCCACGCTGGCTTAAGAGACCCTGTTTCCAAATAAAAAGTTAAAAAATAGGTCTGGGAGTGTAGCCCGTGGGAGTGTATCCCAGAGGTAGAAGGGCTTCCAGGAACCCCAGTACCACCAAAAAAAAAAAAAAAAAAAAAAAAAAGCAAGTTACCTGTATAGTTTCAATTTTTCTAATAATTATATTAAAAGTTATAAAAATCCAAAATTTCGTGTTTATTTAGCCCAATACTGAAATATTTTATATTCTATTTCACATGAAGTTGTTTATTTTTTATTTTTTGTTGTTGTTGTTTGTACTGAAGATTGATCCTAGAGGCATTCTACCTCTGAGCTACACTCCCAGTCCTTTTTAAAATTTTATTTGGAAACATGGTCTTGCTAAGTTGCTGAGAGTCTAAGTTGATGAAGCTGGCCCTGAATCTGTGATTTTTCTGTTTTGTCCTTCTAAGTAATGGGATTACAGGTCTGTGCCACCATATCCTGCTCATATGACATCTCTGACATCTCATTGTGTATTTTATACTGCAGTCACCTAAGATTAGGCTAGCTCCTTATGCTGGTGGCTACCAAATTGAAGTAATCCAGGTGTAGAATCACAAGATCAGAGCCACAGAAAGGCAGAGTAACATAGCCATTATGTGACTTTTTTTAAAGAATGTAATGACAGGGATTTTTAAAAAACAGTGTTGCCATTTTGCAACTTCAGGCAGAAGTAAAGTTTGTTCCATAGGCTAGATTAAGAAGAGTCCAGTTCTGTTGCACCTTGTCAAAATTTCATGGTCCTTTCTCTGATCTGCCTATTTCTGTCATGATCCTGTGCCATACGCTCACACTTATTAATTACCACATACTCTTCACAGTTTTTACCATCCGTGGTTGAAGGCAGTTAATGGACACCCCACCTCACTTTTCCCTCTGTTTTGCATGGCATTTCATTATGAGAAATGTCCCTCCTTCTACACCTGATCCTCCTACCACATGACCACATGAGAGTATAGAGAAGGAGGCTTGATTTTTTTCATGAGTTTTGTTTGAATGCACAGTGTTCAGAAATGTACCTCCTGATTAGCCAAGGAGTTACACTGCTACACAGTGGTCTCAACGTGGAGAATAAAGGCCCTGTTTTTTGAGAGTTCCTCAATTTCAAAGCAGTGCCCAGGCATCGGAAGTCCATCTCCAGCTGAGTGCAATTGTCATAAAACTCCTCAGAATCTGTGACTTGGTGGATACTTCAGTAATACAAAGCTGAAAATCTGGTAGCGGGTCTCTGGATATAGAATAAAATGATGTTTGTTAAAATGCTCTCTCATGCCAATGGCTTCCCATCTCCCTCAGAAACTAATCCCCTGCCCACCTCTCTAAAGCCATCTCCTTCCTGTTTGTCTCACAGGCTAATATTTGGCCATTTTGGCCCTCTTGTTGTTCCCTTGACCTTCATTTCTCATCACATGGCCCCTTGCAATGAGGGTTCTCTTACCACCCTATTTAAAATTGTAACCCTCTCCCCATCTTATTTCCTTTATGGCCATCATCACCTCATAGTAAAACATATAATTTACTTATACATTTTTATGCTTATCTCTTCTCTCCAGAATGCAAGCTCCATAAAAGATAAGAATTTTCACCTGTTTTCTTAACCTTTATATATTTCCAATTCTCATAAAAGCATACAGAAGGTACTCAACAAATATTCATTGAATGAGTGAATGGTGATCATTTTGGCTCTAAGATCCCAAGATTATGACTTCTTACCAATGACAAATAGCATGCAACCCTCAGAGGTAAAGGGCTGAGAGTCTAGAAACCTTCCTACTAATAGGCACACCTGAATTGCCTTTTTCCAATGGTAAGGCAAGTTCAGCATAGTTCCTCTGGAGCTCTGAGGTCAGAGAACAGAAATGAGACTGCAGGTGGCCTCCTCTGTCAGATGGGTTCCACCTTTCCTTCATGGACCTGCTCTGATCCTCAGCTCCACTGGAGTCTCTCTTACTTTATCTGAAGTCCCTTTTTTACCCGATTTCTCTCTAGTTTCCAAATATGAGATAAAACAACTGTTTGCTTTCTGAAACTAGCTAATCTCACCTAGAATGATAATTTCTAGTTTCATCCATTTTTCTACAAATGGCATAATTTTGTTCTTCTTTATGGCTGAATAAAATTCTATTGTGTATATATACCACAGTTTTGGAGTCCATTCAGCTGCCCTCTATTTCTGGGCTCATGAACCTGAGGTAGGTTCCTAGGAGGTAAGAGCCAAGCCTTCTCCTCAGTCAAGTTCACTATAAGCATCAATGGATAGAAAAGCAGAGGGTGATAGGAGCAGAGACACAGAAACCTCCAAAGTCTTGGCTCTAGTTGACATCAGTACAAAAGAGAAAGGTGCTGGGATATCTTTCCACAGGGGTTGAAATCAGAGAACTACATTAACATATGCATATCCATGTTCATAGCAGCACAGTTTGTAATAGCCAAAATATGGAACCAACCTAGATCTCCATCAACAGATGAGTTGATTACAAAATTATGGGAAATACACACAATGGAATTCTATTCAGCTATAAAGGAGAAAAAATAATAGCATTTGCAATAAGATGAAAGGAACTGGAGAACATTATGATAAGTGAGATTAGTCAAGCACAGAAAGAGAAGGGACATATGATTTTTCTCTAATATGCCCAAACTAGGGAGTATTGGTAATACCAGAAAGCCTCCAGATGATGGAGGGGAAATCTCAGCAAAGCTAGAATAGAAGGATAGGAGAGGAAGAAAGCTGAGGTTGTTCAATGGAGGAGCTACATACAAATATGTGTAATAGTATAAATATAACATGGTTAACCTGGACACTTTATTGGGAGGGGGAAGGAAAATGGGGGAGGAGAGGACACAAAGCACAACCCAAATGTACACCATTTTCAATAAGTTCAACTTATAAATAAAATAAAATATGGAAGAAAAAATAAATTTATATGGGCTGGGAAAAAATAAAGCAATGATATGAGTAATAAAGAAAAAAAAAGAAAATTCTAGGCTGGTCCTTTTTAATGGTTTAAAAGGAGTAAGTGGAGATGGATATTATAATCCAAGGATAGCCATTAAAAGAGGGATTCAAATTCTTCTATATACCTCCAGAAAATAGAATGGGAACAGAAAAGCAAGAAACAAGAATGAGAATCTGGACTCAAAAGGGAGAATTGTGTCCTGCTCCTTAAGGATCTTTAGAAACAGAAGAAGCTGGCAAGGAAGAGGATGAACTCCCAACTCTTGGAAGGACCTGGGCCAAGGATAGAAGTCAGCCATTCAGGGACAGTGTTGAGGACTCTGGCTCTTCTGGGAGGTCACTGAGTTCCCTTCCAAGTCCGAAATTTGACAATTCAATGCACAGGGAGCTTGGGTTCTCTCCCTTTGAAATCAGAAAAGGTTTCTTACACCCATTTGGCTGAAGGCATTCTCTCCAAGAAAGCTACCCCAAATGATAGCAAACTAAATGTCTTCCACCCCCAAGGTTGGAACAAAGAGGAATAGCTTCACATCATGTGACTTTCATTGTGCCTACAAAAGCCTTCCTTTCTGGTGAACTTAGAGATGTATTTCAGTTGCCAGAGGGTGTTATTGAAGCACCCCTCTGGCAACTTTGAGGAGAAGGTGGGCGCCCATGAACCTCAGATCTTTGAGTAACGCAGTGTTAGAGGCAAGGGGATGGACTTCACAGCCTCTTGCAGCTTCTGCCAGCCTATTCCAACTATAATTCTACGATAAAACTATTAGAGGGCCCAAAGGTGGTTTAGCCTCATTTCTTCCATTCTGGTGATTGAACACATTTTTTAAAACCCAATAAACCCTAAACCATAATTCTTTTACAGCAAAGGGTAGGACAGGACAGTCATGCACAGTTTGGAGTAAGGGAGTTGCGGGGAGGAGGTCAAAGAGAGAGGAAGGTTTGTTTAGATTGCGGTGGTCCTTTTGGTTTGGGGTTGGTGAGTGGGGGGTGTTAAATGTAAAGTTTGATGAGTGAACAAAAGCTGAGAAAAAAAGAATGTAAAAAAACTCAAACCTGCAGTTTTCTGATACACAGAAGGGGAACCCAAACTCCGCTCATTATGGTGCATATTTATGGCAGATCATAACATTAAATTACAGCTCTGCAGCCTCAGCCAGGACTCTGGAGCTCTTCCCATGTGCTTCCAATTAAGCGCGTTTGAAGTTGCTCTGGATATTTATTTGTAGGGGATTTACTGCGCAGAACGATTAAAGTTTGTTCTTGTTAGGAGTTTGGGACCAGTTTTGGGGGTGGGTAAGATGGAAAGAGAATGAGCTAGAGAGAGGAAGGAGTCTGCAAGAGTACCCCAAATGAATATATGTGTATGTTTTAAAGTGCACACAAACACACACACAAGGGCCCTTTGTTTTCAGCATGGTGAGGGGCCAACATCCTTGACTGTGATTTTGTTTATAGGAAATCCTTTATAATGCACGTTTAGTGTTTCCATATGGAATTCTCATAGGACGTTTCCCCACACCACCCTCCCCCCTCCCCTTTTTTTATTTGGATAAGGCAAGAGAAAAGGGACTGTACATTCCAAAGATTCATAGTCATTCCGGATCAAATTCAATGGATTTTGGCAAGAGTTGAAAAACCCAGATGCAGGGCTTCAGCCTCCCGCTGAGCCGCCTCCAGCTACGAGTGTCTGGTGGAGGCACTTTGTAAAATCATGAAAACCCTATTAAATTCATGAAATATGATATACTGTCGTTTCAGACTAACTTTCCATTGAACTGTCCACGAAGAGAGACTTTGGTTAACTTGGTGGAGAAGGGGGAGGTGGCCAGGCTGGGCACAGCGGTTGGGGGGGTGGGGGGTGATGTTAGAAAGAGAACTCTGAATTCTGAGGAGGAATTGTGAAGAGGTTGCAAATTTCTAGGTCTCACTACAGGAGCTCCTAGGACCCCAACACAGCCAGTGGTCACCATGATACCACTCCCGAGTTCGTGAACAGCCTACTGTGACCAGTTTAATGGCTGGGATAATTCATTTTGGAGCTCATGAGACTCCAAAAATCCTTGGCAGACATGTAGATTCCCACCTTCCCCTTGTTTTACAACTGAAGGAGCAGGAGGAAGACAGACAGACAAACAGCCTTGCCCAAGGTCTAGCAAATTAAAAACCCAAGGCTCCTGAAGCCAAATTTGGTCCTTTCCACCAAAGCATGCCACTTCACTGGATAACAGGGATGAAGAGCCTTAGTATGGCTCCATTCAGAACTGCTGACAACACTGTTTTCTGCATGAACTCACAGGCACAGACCACCACCCCCAACACACCAGCTATGAAATGTCCTGCCTACCCTACAGAAGAAGTTAGGCACTCTTGGTTCATTTCCTATTGGACTATAATTCACATCATAAAACTATTGCATGTTGACTTTCAAACAGAACAGAGTGAGGAGTCCCTGGAGGTGAATTGGTTTTGCTTTCTGGAAACCACCACAGGACATGGGCAATTGCAGGGCTCACGTGTGCGTGCAGAGTTTGCCTCGCAGGAAGCCATGTGGGACCCTCCTTTCCCATGTCCTAGCACCCTACAGATCTAAATCCAGGTGTCAGGAATGTAAGGGTATGCATAAACATTAAGACTCCCGCATCACCTAGGCAGTGGTCCCTGAGGTGGGAATGTCACATCATGCAACTGGTAACCTCTCTGCCCCAGCAGCCACAGGCAGCTTCATGCATGATAAATGATCAGAATAAAACCTGACACTATTGAGTGCCTACAGTGTGCTAAGGCTCAGTTCTAAGAGCTACACATGAATTAAATCATGTCATTCTACTAACAACCCTATGAGGTAGTGATACTGTTATTCCCATTTTGCAGATAACGGAGGCAAAGCTTAGCATGGTGGTGAATACCTGTAAACTCAGTACTTGGGAGGCTGAGACAGGAGGTTTTCTGGTTCAAGGACAGACTTAGCAACCTAGCAAAATACTGTTTCAAAGTGAAAAATAAAAAAGGCCTAGGGTAGCTGGGGTAGAATGTGCCTGGGTTCAATGTCTAGTGAAAGAAGGAAAAAGAGAGAGAAAGGAAGAGAGAGGGAGGGAAGCAGGGAGAAGACGGAGGCCCAAGGTGTCATACCTAAGTAAGGTCACATGGCTAACATAAGTGACTGTATCAGCACTGGAGCCTCAGCAAGCTGGCAGAGTCTGAGCTCTCAAATTGCCCACCACCGTCCACTCTCCCAGCTGCAGCCAAAGACACAGATGTCAGGCACTGAAGTCTTAATTCTCCGATCTCTCGCCCCTATTGCGGGTGTAGATTTACAATCATGCCACACTGTCTCCTTACCTTTTGGATATACACATACCCCTGGGAGTGGTGACACTGGACATAACTTCCTCTCACTCAGCCTTCTCCATGTGTAGTAGGCACAGGCTTCCCCCAGCAGCCCCACTGAAATGCAGGTTTCCATTCAGAGCTCCGTGGAGACCTAAGAACACACATGTCTAGCAGGCTCCCTGGTGCTGCTGTGGAGCCCTGGGGCACACATAGAGAAGCAAGGCTCTAGACTGTTTAGCTGATGGCTTTCCTCCATCAATACTGACACTCACAATATGCCAAGAGTCCTGGGCATCTGGGCTGAAGGCACCTACGAGGAGACTGGGTAATCCAGACATATTCGTTCAGCTTCACAGCTGTGTTCTAGGGGAGCCCAACTGCTACCCATCAGCAGAACCACTAGATCTCCAAGCTTCAAATGCCAGGCACAGGAAGACAGAAACAAGGGGTCACTAGAAGCCCTTAGATTTTAATCTTTGATGAAACGAGCAACAGCCATATGACATGGGAATGGAGAGTCCAACATCTATACCCTCCACAGGAGCAGTGATTAATGTACAGTAACCACTGGGGTCAGGACCGGTCAGCACTTGTGTCCTGGACCGCTGACCAAGAAGAACTGGCCTAGAAATGCATTTCCACCTCCTTGCTTGGTGACTTGGGACAGATATTTAACTCTCTAGTCCAATTTGTTTGATGTGTAAAAATGAGAAATTAGCACTATACAATTTTCAAACCTCTCCCCCCCTTCCTGCTTCAAACCATAAAGCTATAAAGGACTGCACGCTAAAACAAAATTCATCTAATTGTCTGGACGTCTGGATATTCTGATGTCATAGCTGCCAATGCCACATCTCAAGATATCAGATAGAACCAGTCTCATTTCAGGCTGGAAGCTGAGCACCATATAAATACAGCTTCCACAAGACCCTGGGCACCATATTCCCAGCCTAAATCTTAGGGGGAAAGATGCAGGAAAGTTAGCTCCCCACAGTTTTCAGGCATCCTGCTGGAGACCTGAGACTAGAAGGTAGGAGTCAGGCCTCTGGTCTCTGCTTCCCAGCCAAAACACACTGGATTGTATTTCTACCAGCTCTGTGTATTCCTTGCAGAGCCAAAAGAAACAGGCATTTGAGAGCAAGAAGGGGCAGCACTTGACCCCTGTCCTGTTCTGTCTGACTCTCTCTCTCTCTAACAAGAGCAAGCAAAGAACTGTGGCCTAATGAAGGCCAGGAATGCTCAATAAGCAGTTCAAGTCCAATAGAGCTGATCCCAAATCCTAGCGCCCCATATGTGGGCTATATAATTTCCACCTCTGTCATCTTTAGCCTTACTGTTGGTGTTATTCTCTATGACACAGCGGGAAACGAGGTGAAGCTATTCCTTGAAGTAATTGTTGGCCATAAATAGACTCCCCAGGTCTCTCTTTAACCTGAGTCCAAAAGGGCTTGTTTGAAATCTTCATTGTCAAACAAGTAAAGACCCAACTAGGCATTCTGGTGCATACCTGTAATTCCAGTACTTGGAAAGCTGAGACAGGAGGAGTTCAGGTTCCAGGACAGCCTCGGCAACTTAACAAGATTATTTTGAAACATAAAAAATAATTTAAAAAAAAAGGGCTGGAGGACTAACTCAGAGTTAGAATGCCTCTGTGTTCAAACCCCAGTACCAAAGAAACAAAACAAGGCCCAAGATCTAAAGCCGTTCAATACAAACACAACGTGAGCCATCCGTGTGAGCTGATGTGAACGTATGAGGAGGATGGTAAGACTGAGCCCTCCTGTCATCTCCAAAGACCTCCAATAATATCCTGACAACTAAGATCCTAAGAACAGTGTCCTCAGATATGGTGACTATGCATTTCCTCCACCTTATGTTAAAAAGCATAAAAGAATTTTTAGAAAGCGGTGCTGTTTTTACTGATTGCTATCCTTCCAGCTAAGTGATCTTGCCATATCAGTGCAACTTTAAGACATCAGCACCCTTCTCCTCTTCCAGCTAGACTGCTGCTCCTCAGCTCCTTCAATTAAAAAAAAAAAAAATCAGAAGTGTAGCCGACCAGTATAGAGGGTACTGAGCAGCCCAAAAAAGCACTTCCCAGAGTTCCTTCAAAACTGAAATGTTGAAATTTTTTAAAAAACAGAAATGTTTAGCTGTATGCTTTTACATTTTTATTTAAATGAGGATCTCAATTACTAGAGCATAGGGGTGCTGACTGATTACAGACAGCATGGATGTGGGGTTTGGAGACAGCGCTGGGGCACTAAGGAACAGAAGGGAAGGGCTAACTTGCATGTCACAGGTCATCCCTAGGCTACAGAGAGCTGGGACCCAAAGCATTAGCAGATGCAGGGTAGCAATGGGGGATATGAGTAGAAGGCGCTTCCAGAATGCTTGGACTTTAAACATGAAGTTCCAGGGAACTAGGACACGGGGCAGGGAAGCAGAATTTGCATGCTGCGGGGCCTCTTCCAGTCAGAAAGTGGTGCTGCAAGTGTCCCCCACAAGCCTTGGGGCTTGCCTACCCAGCTTTTTTCGTTCCTTCTTTCATCCTTAGGAATTGCAGGGTCCTGCTTATCCCATCTTCCCTCCCCGACCCCTTCCTCTCTTCTCTCTACTGGACCAGTTGCTGCCTCTGCTAACAGAAAGCATCTGGACAGAGGGATGGCCTAGGGCAGAGTGGGGCCAGCCTTGCATAAGACTAGGCCCACCGGGACTGTGCCTGTGTTTCCCTTGAAAAACTTGAGATAATATTCCTAGCCTGCTAAGACCAGAGACTGAACCGGATGTTTCCTAGCTCTAAATTCTGTAAATCTAGGAAACAAGCCAGAACTCCACGGTATACATCATGTAACCAAAATGAGATTCCCATGCACAGACCTGTGGCTCATCCTCACCCTGACGGGAACACCCTCAGTGTGACCTGCATTGTCAAACAACTAGAGATCTAAGTCCTAGGACCAGAGCTGTGCAATAGGAATATAATGCCCAGGAGTCACACTGATGACTCATCAATGTGAGTCAAGGTGAACCTGGAGGGAGTGGGAAGATTTAGCCCTCCCACCATCTCCAACAATCTTCCAAAACAATAACAATGTTAACAACGGCAAACCCCAAAATAATATTTTTAGGTGTAGTGACTATGCATTTCCTCCATCTTAGTTAGAGGTTGAATAAAAGTATTTTTAGAAAACTGCAATCCTTTTAGGAAACTAGAAACTCTCAGTCAGAACAAGCTCCCACCAGACATCCACCTCTTTATTGAGCAACCTTCCTCGTGCCACCTCCAACACACACACACACACACACACACACACACACGCACGCGCGCACACACACACACACACACACACACACACACACACACAGGACTTCCACCTCTCTAATACTTTATCTCCCTACAGAAAGGACTGCTTCATTCTTCAGAACATAATTCTTTGCTCTTTCTAAACCCTGTCCAGACTTACTCCTCACACAACCAGTGTGCATTAACCACCCTCAAATCTGAGCTTCTCGTTTATTTAACAATCCTTGGAATATTTTACCTACCTGTGAAATGCCTTCTTACATTATTTCCTTTCATTATGAAAATAATAATATGCTTTATACACTTTCAGTGTGAGTGCATATGGGCTAGAATTTTAAGCATAATGCTATGCCAAAAACAAGACTTCAGTGAAAGTAAGCCAGAAATATCACCTTCACTGTGTCTCTTTGAGGAATTAGTAATAGTTAACATCTATCTAGCACCCCGTATGGCTGGCACCATGCCAACCACTTCATATGCAACCTCTCATTTCATCCATAACTATACAGAAGACATTATTTCAGTCCCATTTTGTGTATGTATATACACAAAAGGATATAATATATACATATATACACAAGAGTTATATACACAAAAAAAGATATATGTGTATGTTTTGTTTTGTTTTGTTTTTGTGGTAGTAGAACCGGGGGTAGAACCCACAGGCATTCTACCTCTAAGCTACACCCCAGCCCTGTTTTATTTTTTATTCTGAAGCAACAAGTTACTGAAGCTAGCCTCTAACCCGTGATCCTCCTGTCTTAGCCTCCCAAGTACTGGGATTACAGACACGCATCATATTTTTTAAGTTGAAGCATAGAAAGGTTTAGAGCGTAAGGCAGTTAACTTCAAATCCCATCCTTTAACCACTGCACTAAGCTATCTTTCTACTTAGCCATTAACTAAACTGAGATATACCTAGGAATTCAGTAAATTATTCAAAGTCACCTGGTTGGGGTTAGGACCCACATACTCTCCATCAGTCTCACGGTCTCTTTCAAGCCTTGCAATTGACTTCTCTCTTTCATGTGTACAAAAATCCGGGAAAGAATGTCATGTCAGGAAGAGCCTCTACTTCTCCCTTCTGTAAAAATAGTCATAATTTCCTAGCAGGTTTGCTATGAGGGTTAGGATGGAGAACGACTCTCACACATTGCCAGGCAGGTGCCAGGTGTTTCTTTACTGGCAGCCTCCAGCTTCTTCCCTCCGCCCAGCCAAGGTGCCGTCCTTGAACATATTCTGCAGCCTCGGATGTTCTTGTTCAATTTGCCTGACTCAATCTCTGGTGTTTGGAGCCAACATCAGACTGAGCCAACAACCCCTGGCATATTTATTATAAAGGTTCTCCCCTCACCCACCCCAGACACAATCTTGAAGACACAGCACAGAAATGATATTGTGGGATCTGTATTGTGCATGCTTCATAGAGCCCCTTCTGCTGAGAAGTACAGAATGTATTCCAAAGCATGAACGCCATGGCAGACGGGAGGGAACCACCTGCCCGTAAGGACCTCCCTCCCTCTCTCCACCAAGAACCTCCCCAACCCTGCTTTACACTCTGCAGCCCAATCACCCCTCCTGTCTTTTTCTGGTGGCATCAGGCTAAATTAATTAATGTGGGCAAACCATGTGGAAACACGTGGCTTGCCAAGTGCTCTCAATAAGTCTGGAATCTGACTGGAAGCAGCAAAAATTGGCTCTGCTATCTAGAACAAAATTAGTCTCACCCGCAGGACTCCTGGGCTGGATTTTGGCTAATGGAGGCATAAACAGATAAAACTGAATCTTTATCCAACATACTGCAGATATACTTCAAATCCTTACTGGGGAGCAGAGAGAGATCAGAATTAAAAGAGAAGGGAAGGTGGCCAGAATAAGCAATTCTGGTGAGGTATTAAGTCCAGAGGGAATTGCTCAGAAGATGGACAAAGGAAAGTGGTGAGTTATAAAGTGAAGGCTATGGGGCTGTGTGGGTTTGGGTCTCTCGGAGAGGGAAGAGGCAGTTCTACCATTCAATGTGTGTGTATGTAACATTTACACACACACACACACACACACACACACACACACACACACACCTGGGGAAATGCATGTCCATTCCCCAGATACTCATCTTGCTGCCTGCCCCTCCACATAGCTTCTGATAAAGAAGCTGGGTAGAGGCAGAGGTAGAGGTATTGAGGTAGAGGTACCCTGTCTGGAGAGCAAATGTAACTTCAGGGACCCAGGAGGACTTCCCAGGCAAGGGTCCATTACCATCCTGTCATAGCTGCTGGTATAGTCAGGGTTTGACCAAAAAAGCAGACCCAGTAGGATATAGATGACATAGATTAGATATAATATACAGACTTGTTGCAAGGAGCTTGCCTATGTGACTGTGGTGCTGGTGAGTTAAGCTTGAAATCCACTGAATTCTTCGGGCACAGGCTGAAGCTATCATCCACTACCAAAATTTCTCTTTGCTCAGTCAGTTGTATTGTTGTTTCTGAGGCCTTCTACCTGATTATGTCAGGCCCACCCACACCACCAAGGGAGACCTCTTTTACTTAAAGTCAACTGATTCTGGGATTTGGTCACATCTACAAGGCACTTTCTTACCAAACCTGAGCCTGGGTTTAATTGATGATCTGGAGACTGTCGCCTCAGCAAGATGACACATAAAAGCCCCATCACTATTGCTCAACGCTTAGCTATACCTGCCTGTTCTTTTTTCAAGCCCTTCTATGGCCTCCTGAAGCCATTGCCACTGGCATGGCTCTCTGGTGTCCCTGGGAGTGGCCCTTTTGCTGTCTATAACAGCCCCAAACAAACCCCAAATAGATCTCCAAGAAAGGCTGATGTTACATCTTCTCCTCACAGTTAATCATTACTTCTCAGGTAAGCCCTGGATATGGCCTCCAACCTGGTCTCCTTGCCTCCAGATCCATACTTCTAAGCTCTCCACCCTCCCAGCTCTTTCTGTACTAAGACCCCACCAGCAGCTGCCCACCAGGTAGATACGGAGCTCCTCAGAGTACCTGCTTCTCAGCCTGACCCACTTTCCCTCTTTGGTGCAGTCACTCTGTGCCTATAGGGTCCCTGAAACTGGCCACACAGGCTCAATCCACAGCACAAAGGCCATGTGCACCTTTGACCACCACCCCTGGCTCCTACTCCCACTGTAGACAGGCTCAGGAGCCCTCTATACCTCCTTCCCACAGGGGCTCTCCTCACCCACACAGGACAACCTACGTGCCAGTACTAGCCCATAAGCATCATACCCTTCTCCTCATCACACTCAGGGCCTGTCCCCACATTCCTTGAGCCTACAATCAACATGTTGGTTGAATAAATGGACGGACTGCGGGTAAAATGATGCCAGCTTCCTCCTTCCCTTCTCTTTCACTCCTTGCCTTCTTCTCTTCCCGTGGCATGATCTGAAATTTATTAGGGTAAAGGAGTGATTTTTTGCTACCCCTCCCTTCCCTGTCACTTTGAGAACTGTTCTGAGCACTAATCATGTCACGATAATTTATGATATCAAAGTTATGGCTTGAGACAGCAGGGCCTGTCACGGGGACTGAAAAGCACAGCTGGCTATAGCCAAGAGGGTGAGATGGGTGGGTGGCAGGCGACAGGACACCATCAGGAGTGCCACAGTCGCCCTGGAGGTGCAGGAGCCTCTGAGGGTCTCAGCCAGGGAGGGACAGGCCATGTTATATCTTAGAAACACCCGCCATGGGCATTGCCAGCATGTGGGTGAATGAGGAGACTAGGTATAAAATTCTTTCAGAAAAACACCTGCAAAATAAGGAGGGACAGAACTAGGCAAGGCCAGTGAGACCAAGAGAAATCAGCAGGATTCACCTGAGGATCCAACTCTGGTGAAATTGTGCAACCTGCCCGTAAGGGTTGATATCCAGATTTGGTTTTGTTGTATTTTATTTACTGTATGCATTGTAATTATGCATACTAGTGCTGTTCACATTAATACAAACAGAAATGCACAGATCTGAGCATGTATGGTGTGCTTCCCTTCTGGTCCCACCCACTCCCCTCCCCTCCCCATACCTAGCAGCTAAATTGGTAGTGAGACCTTCCTACATGGGCACAGCATAATCTGAACTGTTTCTTTCATAGGTTCTTCCTTTTTCCTCCTCACCTCCTTTCCCCTTCTCTTTCCACTATTCTACTGGTCTCTCTCCTGGCTTATATAAAGTCATTTTTTGCTTCCTATTTTCTCTCTAGCTTCTACATGTGAGAGAAAACCTTCAATCCTTGACTTTTTGCAACTGACTGATCTCACTTAGCATAATCTCTAGTTCCATCTATTTTCCTGCAAATGACATGGTTATGTTGTTCTTTATAGCTGAGTAAAATTCCATTGTGTCTATAAAGAACTTTAAAGCCTGAACACTAAAAAAATGAGCCAATCAAAAAATGGGCAGTTGAACTGAGTAGATACTTTTCAACAAAAGGAATACAAATGGCCAACAAATATATGAAAAATGCTTAATATCATTAGCAATCAGAGAAACGCAAATAAAAACACATTGAGAGTCCACCTAATTCCAGTTGTAATGGCGTTCATTAAGAACAAAAATAATAACAAATGCTGGCAAGGATGTGGGAAAACAGGAACTCAAATACTGTTGTTGAAACTATAAATTAGTATAACCACTATGGAGAGCACTGTGAATGTTTCTCAAAAGATAAGGAATCAAATCACCATATGACCCAGCTATATCACCCTTTGGTATCGTACCAAAAATTAGAAAACTATAATAAAACATGCATATTCATGTTTATAGCAGCACAATTTACAATAGCCAAATTATGGAACCAACCTAGATGAATAGATAGTAGACGTTTGTCTTTTGTTTTTTGTTTTTGTTTTTTGGGGTTTTTTTTTTTTTTTTGGTTTGGGTTTTGGAAGGGTTTTTTTGTTTGGTTGGTTTTTGCGGTACTGGGGATTGAACCCAAGGACATTCTACCTCCGAGCTATACCCAGCCCTGTTTTTATACTCTTTATTTTGAAACAGGGTCTCACTAAGTTGTAAAGGGCCTCACTAAGTAGCTGAGGCTGGCCTCGAATCTCCTGTCTCAGCCTCCCAAGTACTGGGATTACAAGCGTGTACCACCATGCCCAGCGATAGCAGGTGTTTTTAAAGAAGAAAAAAAATTACTTTACAGTTGCCATCCTTTATCTATTCATTCAACAAATATTATTTGCATATATGACTAGATACAGGCCCTCAATAGTAACCAAAATCTGATCCCTGCCCTCAGGAAGCCTTCTTCCCAGTGGACACATAATAGAATGTCAGAAAGTAGTAAGTGCTTTGAGAAAGGTAGCACAAAAGAGAGATGGGCAGCCAGGTGCCGATGGCACGCATCTGTAATCCCAGCAATTCAGAAAGCTGAGGCAGGAGGATCACAAATTCTAGACCAGTCTGGGCAACTATCTCAAAAGAGGGGGGGGGGAGGGAGAGGGAGAGGGAGAGGGAGAAGGGAGGGAGGGAGGGAGGGAGGGAGGGAGGGAGGGAGGAAGGAAGGAAGGAAGGAAGGAAGGAAGGAAGGAAGGAAGGAAGGGAGGGAGGGAGAGAGAAAGAGGGAGAGAAAGAGAGAGAGAAAATAGAGAAAGAAAGAGACCTAGGGGTAAAGCTCAGTAGTAGGACACCCCTGGGTTCAATCTCCAGTACCAAAACAAAAAAAAGGAATGGGCAGTTGGTGTTGGGGTTGGGGTTGGGGTTGGGGTGGCGGGGTTGGGGTTGAGGTTGGGGTTGGAAGGGATAAGGTGCACTGTCATAGAGAAAGTGGTTGAGGTGAGGAGGAGCCACAGGTCTGAAACTATGCTGTTCTCAGTAGAGGGAAGGGCAGGTGCAAAGCCTCCCTGAGGGCAGGGACCAGATCTTGCTGGTGTCTGACAAGGGGAAAGAGATGACATCATTGAAATAGTCAGAGATCTGTCATAGAGACTAATGGGCCCCCTGGAAGGACTTTGGTTTGCATCTGAATGAGATGGGATGTCACTGGAGGGCTCTGGAGGGGCTAGGGGCTCTGCTGCATATTCAATGGACTACTCATTGTTACTGCTGGGTGGAGAATTATGAAAGCAGGCTCCGGAGAAAGCAGAGAGACTGGTCTGGAGGCTGTTTGCACACTCCAGGAGAGAGAGGACAGTGTGCCTGGGGCTCAGCCACTCAGCAAGCTGATAAAAAGAAGTCAACTGCAGGTGTAATGCAAAGTTGGAGTGACTAGAACTTGCCAGTGCATTGGGTGTGGGGTATGAGTAGAAGAGAACCCTGAGCAGCCATGCAGGTAACAGTCCCTTTGAGATCAGGGAGCCTCCCAGGAAACTGGGCTGGAGAAGGTGAGGGCTGGGTGGGTGCACATGGGACAGAGGGGCTCCTCACTTCTTGCACCTCACTACACACACCTCTCAGGACCGGCCACCCTCACATTTATGGTTGCACACAGTTATGCCTCAGATGGAGATGTTGTGGAGACCCTGAAACCCACAACATCCTCACAAGCCTTCTGATGAAGACCGAGTCAGCCAGGGCTCTGGGGCTTGGTGTGCATTTATCCACGCAAGGCATCTCTGCTACGCTTTGCCATCATAACCAACTGCCCAGAGCTCCTGTTCCCTGTTTGAAATCCTCTGTCTGTAGAGACTGATAATTAGGTATTAGAGACATGAGAGCTGAACTGGGGGAGGGAGCAGAGATAGGGACACCATGGGGTGGGGTGCTGGAGCGCAGGCCCCCCATCTTCCTCAGCTGTCTTTGGTGGTCCATGTCAGCAGAGCCACGTTATGACTTGAGGGGGCCCCAGGCACTTTGCTTTAGTAGGTTCCTTTCTCCATAAAAAATTTTAAAACCTATATTTTATGACTGTGTTGATATCGAGACAAATACAGCACTCACTGAATTCTGTGCACTTTTCTTTTTGACTTTAAAAGAAATTAAAAAGCATTTTCATGAGCCCCTAAATGCACCATGGGGTCTAGGCATTACATTTGTTATATCCAATGGCTCAGATGGCCCTGTGCATAGGAAGGAAAAGACGTGGCTCTGGATTAGCCATAGTCTGGATTGTCCTGACCTTTGGGCGATCCTGCCACCCCCAGACTGTCCCTGCTCCTCAGCATTCTAAGAAGATACAACATAGGACATCCCTCAGCTGCTCTGAGCAGGATGCCCCTGAGACTAACCAAAGCAAGCAGGCCACAGCCTTCATTTTTAACTCCTCTGCTATCCCAAGGGAAGCCTCTTCCTCCACCTATAACATTAAACTCATTTTCCTCTTCTGAATCCCTTCCTCTCGTCAAATCATGACTGGTGTGTGCAGCCACTGGTCTCCAAAAAGCAGCCATAAAACCATAATGAGTAGGGAGATACCAATGTGAAAATGACAGAGAGAAAGCCATAAACATCCGAATAAATATATAAATATAAACAAGTCTATAAACCGAACCCTGGAGGTATTTTAAATGCCTAACGTAGCATTTATATCTCTTACTTGGCGCAGCAGAACTTTGAAAGGAAATTCATTTAATTCTATTGCTCATACCCCTAGCCCCCATCCCAGAATAATCACTAATAACCAGCACCATTATCACCTCTCCCCTGATTGAGGGTTCATTTCAGAAACTCATTCTTGAATTCATTATCGTGCTGGCAACGAGTTGAATCACAGAGGATGTGGTCACAGGACAACTGGGTTCAGCGACATGCCTGACACAGGCCAAGCCTCGACCTGCTCTGTTATGAAGGCTGTCAGCTCTTCATTAGCTGGCTGGGCAGGAAGAAGCAAGTCAGGACTGAGGAAGAGAGCAGATGATTCTGTTTTGTTATGGGCTTGATGAGTGGAAGGGGGCCTCCCATAAAGCATGACTGTGGCCCTCCCACTGCAGGTGAAGGGAGCAGAATTAGGAAGATCTGCCCTGCAGCAGGGACCCAGGCACCGTGCAGAGCATTTCAGGTGCTTATTTACCTAATCCCCATGACAGCCCATGAGATAGACAAAGAACTAATGAAGCCCAATGCAAAATGAAAATGGGGCCCTTGCTCACAAAGCAGGGAATATGAGCCCCAGTTACAGATGCTAAAACACATAACTTTTTCCTTTTGTGCTCTCTCTCTCCCTCTGTGTCACAGTGTTCTCACTCTGCAAAGGGTCTGCTGGCTGCCAGGTGCCCCTCCCACCAGTCATCAGATGGACACTCCATAATCAACCAGGAGTGGAGGAGCTAAGGCAGGGTTTGCCCCTCCCCACAGGCTCTCCATCCTAATCCACAGTGAACAGGTGACCCAGGCACAGCACTAAGATATACCAGGACTGAGCGAAGATGCTGCAGTTCACACACATCCAACTGGGCCTCTCCCCAACACCTGTGCACAGCTCCACTCAGGAGAGCAGCCATCACCGGGCAGACTGCTGGCCGGGAGGATGAGTCTGGGCAGGGCCCTGAGGACCAAGAGTCAGGGGAGTAGGCAGTGAGAACCAGCATAGGCTGAGGGGGAGGGATAAGTATGAGCAGAGGACCCAAGCTAAAGATTCAGTGGACCATGCTCTACACAAATTCAAGATTTTTGAATAATTGAAGATATTTGCATTATTATGAATTTTGAGGTGGTGACTGTAAAGCCCTTTTGCATCCAGGCCCATGTGCAGTTGTGCCAGTAGAATACCCATGAAGCTGTCCTAGATCCATTTTATTACCAACCTCCTTTTGCAAATGAGAGAGCTCAGGCTCTGTAACCTGCCTAAGGCCATGACATGAAGAAGTGGGGATACTGAGACACCATCTCAGTCATCTGCCACCACAGCCTCTTCTGTGACTACTGTCTACTCTGTCCTTTATTCCTTGAAGCCTGGCTCTCTCCCCGCAGGGTGATCAGGGCTGTACTGTGTGGTCTATGGAAAAAGCAAAATAGAGTGTACTGCCCAGCCTACACCAGCAAGCTGACTTGGTTAAAAACTGGCTTCATAACCTTGGGCAAGTTATTTAGCTACTCTGAACTTTAGCACAACCTTCCACATAGGACACTGAAGAGAAACCCAGTGAGGTCATAAGGAACATTTATATCCAACTATGTATTGTCTAGTAAGAGAGCCCTAGCCAGGAGCCTGATCAACAGCCATCTCCTCCTTTCCCAGACTTTTCTCCAACCCTCTCTAGCCCCTGATCCTGGCCCTGAAAGAACCAGGTCGATAGCATGTGTGCTTTGTGGTATAACCGTTCTATGGCCACACAATAAGAGAGGGAGGGGTTGGACCAGTTCTCTGCTCATGTCTTGGAGTTGTAGTATTTTCTGGGTCCATGTGTAACTACTCTGATTTCATTGTTTAATTCCAGTAAATTTTCCCTTCTATCTACTCAATCCAATAAGCTGTCTCTTTCTATAAGTTTCCCAAAAGGAATCCCGCAACCCAGCCTGAGCAGATACTTGCTGAATGAATGTCATTGGGAGGTAAAGTTTACCCATTGTTTCTCCTTGAATGCATTGATCAGACTGACCCATTAGTAGGCACTGACTTGAGCATGACCTTGGATCGCAAGGTAACCCTTTGCCTTTATGGTTTTATTTCTGAACTAGAGTAGCTTATCCCTCCTCGAACAAACTGAAGAGTATTTCTTTTGGCCTTATCCAAGGGACATCTGTTTTGGCTGGGCTGGCTGACAGATCCAAACAGCAGAGCCTCTGGCACCAGCCATTGTACCAACTTGTGTGGGTGTCTGTGTGTGTATGTGTGTGTGTGTGTGTGTGTGTGTGTGTGTGTGTAGAGATGGAACCTAGGGGCATTTAACTTCCGATCTACACCCCCTGCACTATTTTTTATTCTTTTTTGGGGGGTGGGTGGGTCTGGGAATGGAACCCAGGGGCATTCGACCTCCAAGCTACACCTGCCCTATTTTTTATTCTTTATTTTGAAACCAGGTCTCACTGAGTTGTAGAGGGCCTCACTAAGTAGCTGAGGCTGTCCGCGAACCGTGATCCTCCAGTCTCAGCCTCCCAAATGCTGGGACTGCAACTGTGCGCCACCACACCCAGCTATTTTTTATTCTTTATTTTGAAACAGGGTCTCACTAAATTGTGAAGGACCTCACTAAGTAGCTGAAGCTGTCGGCAAACTGCGATCCTCTGGTCCCAGCCTCCCGAATGCTGGGATTACGAGCGTGCACCACCACGCCCGGCTGTACCAGCTCTCATCAGGTGAGGCATACACAGCTGTACATGATACCGGGCATCTCCTTTTTCCTAGGATCCAGAGCCTGCTATAGTAGTTCCAACTACCCACCCAAATCCAAAACCCATCAGAACAGTTCTAAACATCAGCCAGGGAAGCTTATGAAATAGAAAGAAGCTGGGTCATCCAATAGCCAGTGTTTATGAAAATTAAATGAGAAAACAGGTGTAAAGTGCTCAGCACAATACCCATTACAGAGAAGGCGGTCAACTATTGTCAGTCCCTAACAAGAATATAATATTTCATGGAGAGAGTTAGTGGAGTGATTTATCATTCATTCTTCAGAGAGAATTAGGTAGAACTTGTCCTGCAGAAGGAGATTTATAAGGGCTTTGTAGACCATAATGAAGGTAGGAAGAAGATGAAGAAGGAATGAGAGGTAGGATCGGGTATCAAGAGCAAGGAATACCGTAAATCAAAAACCTCTTTCCTTACCGCATGGCATGTCAGTGGGCTGGCTCTGGCCTCACCCCAAGCATGGGGCTAGTGAAAAGTCTATGGTATAATATGAAAAACACCTTTACCCCATTCAACCCACATTGTTTTGTACTGCTTCTCTCTTTCCCAGAGCCTAGAAATCTGGAACCATGTTTATAAGTTGGTCTTTCCTTGAGAAACTTGGGTCTTTACAAAAGATCAGAAGACCCATCGATTCACTCATATTCTTTCAAAGAACTTTCTTCTTTAAAAGAATTCTCTTTTTGAATCTCGTGGACAAAGGCTGAGACAGGAGGATCACTGGTTCAAGGACAGCCTCAGCAACATAGCAAGACCTTGTTTCAAAACAAAAACTAAAATAGGGCTGGAGGTATACCTCAGAAGTAGAACTTGGTTCAATCCCCAGTACTACAAACAAACAAAAGGCTTGTGCTTCCTCATTGTAAAATGCAGACTCTTGAGTGTTTTCTCAGAGCAAAACTTGGTTGACACTCCCCATTGATGGATTCCAACATTTTGACTGAACTCATTCAAATTCCCGTCAGTTTAGACAATTGGTGTGCTATCAAATATCTGTCAGCACAGCCAGCCACCTGGTCTTTTTAGCTAGCTAACTTGTTATTTCCGAAAACATTTTTTTTACAAATTGAGATAAAAATAACTCTTCAATTTAGTTAGCAATTGGCTGATAAGTTCTATCCAAAAAAAGTACACTTTGTCAAACAATGTTGATTTTTTTTTCCTATATCTACTGAGATGATCAGATGTTGGGAGGGGTGGGATTGAACATTGTGTCAGTTTGTTGAACAGCTGGGAGATACATTCACATCAGAAATGAACCATTAGAAATTTCTACTGGAACAGCCACTGCTCAATCACCCACAATGAGTGAGAAGTGGAATCCTAAGAGACTTATGGGAGGTAATCCCCAATTGCAGCTATTTTGTGCTTCGAAGAGCATTTTTCTATACCTTTTAGAAATTAGACCTTCCTGTCTCTTGTTCATTAATAATTGCTGAGAAAATGAGTATAGTTTCCCAGAGAGTGGTCTGTTCTGTGTCCTGGGTTGACCATCAATAGTCAACAAGCAGATGCCCAGGTCAATGAAGACTGAAGGTCATTGTATATTGGGCTTCCTTTAATGTCACTCTGAATTAATTCTGAAATATGCAATTCCTACCCAAGTCCAAATGATCATGATATAGTCAGTGGTTGACATAATCTATTTTAGACCTGAACTAAAGGGTAAAAATTAAATTCTTTGTCAAAACTTAAACAATTAGAGCTGGCCTTCATCACTCTCCTTTTGTGGCCTCTTTACTCTTTGCAAACCCTCAGCTCTTGTCACCTCTAGACACACTCTTCCCTAGGGTACCCAGAGCCCTAATATTATCCCAGAGCTCTAACAACAAGGGAATCACTGAATAGATGATGCCACACTAAACGGTGGTTGACTTGATGTGCTAGCTAACTCTTTCCAGAGCTACATGGTTTTCGCAGAACATACCTGAAGATGTCATGCTTAGCCCAGAGAGTAAATCACTAGTGGTATCATCTCAGATGCCAGGCAACTAATGGGAGAGGGTGTAATAGTAGGCAGATGTGTGTGTGTGTGTGTGTGTGTGTGTTTTAACAAAACCAGGTATTTGAAGAGCCATCTAGTTTAGAGAATGAGATCATACTCTCTCTTGAAAGTATTCATACAGAATTAAGCAGCCCGCATTTGTCCAATTCAGATTTTTCACTGGTTAAATTTTCTCCTGGTCACAGACATTTCTGCAATAGGAATAAGCTGATTATTTATTACTAGTCACTCGCCACCTACAATTCACTTTTCCAATTTTCCTCTGTTGCCTATAGTGTGACACTCTGTCAATCCCTGTGGTTTATTGACTGAGTTCTGATAGCTAGGGTAAACAAATTACTTCAAGAGTGACTATGGTGCAAAAGGGCATATCTTGCCGGATTCTGAATGATGGAGTTGGTGTGTGAGCCAATTGGTTCTAATGTCAGGCGGCAATTCACCACCACAAAGATGAAGTTTACTGCAACCTATCTTATCAACAGCATAATTTGTATGAAACATAATTTACCATTGTTGTTATTCTGAGTAAATATCTGACAATATCTGGATCAAATCATTTTGTGGTTAAAATACTCTAACTCAGAAAGTCTATTCCTTTAAGACCCATTGAAAATATACTGCATAGAAACAAGCCTGTTGGATAAATGTATCAAGGATCAAAGAGGCCACATTCTTAAATTACACCAAAGGTTATGTTGGGTCTAGGAAAAGTTCTTGAGTCCAAGACTCAGCTCGTGTCTCTAAATTGTTTGTTGAATAATCTGACCAGAAAAAAATACATATTTTTGAGCAGGTACTCCAATATAGTTTTAATTTTAAATTATACATGTATATGTATTTAAACCAGCCAATAAATCAAGGTATAGTGTGCAGTTAGGTGAGTCAGTGTTAATAACAATAATTGTAAGTCCTTGTTTAAATTAAGCCTCATAGCTAGGTGTGTGGTGCGTGCCTATAATCCCAGAACTTGGGAGACTGAGACAGGAGGATTGCAGATTTGAGGCCAACCTCAGCAATTTAGCAAGACCTGTTTTGAAATAAAATAAATAAATGAATAAACAAACAAATGCGTGGAGTGTAGCTCAGAAGCAGAATGATCCTGGGTCCAATCCCCAGCATCACAAAAAATTTAAATAAAATAAACTTTATATTTTGACATTGAGGGGTCTCTTCATGGCTAAATAGGGTGTCATTGACTTTACTACATAATGAGGCTGGTGATGAGCTCAAAATCAGAACTGAGAAAGCAATAGCCTACCTATTCCCTGTGAATTATTTGTTTTCATTAGTCTTTTTTGCAAGAATATTACTGAGTGTTCATTTTAGGTCAACCCTCTGCACCCTGAGACTTCCACCCTTCCCTGGAATCATCACTATAATAAATAGGATTAATAATCAATAAAAAGTATTCATCCAAGCAGTCTGGCTCCAGAGCCTGCATAAGCAACTACCATCCTCTCAAGTTTGCAATGCTGACATTGATTGACAGGTAGAAAAAATATATATGTGACAGGTGACAACCTAAAAGATGATCTGAGCCAGGACACCTATATGAAACGCTAGTAAAGCTTAATTTTCTTTTTAATTGTTAGATAAAATATAGAAATGTATTCTAATAGTTTCTTCCCACAACGAAATGGATTGTTCTGGACCACTCACCTTGAGGACTTATGGTGTTAGTTTGCCTTAAGATACGGCCCCCTCTGTGACCAGCGAGTGAGAACTACTGAAGCGAGTCCTGGCCCTGCCCAGGACTTTGACATCCCGAGGGTACCGGGAAGCGATGCAGAGTCTTAAAGAAGAGGTGATATAATCTGACTTGTATTCTTACAAGATTATTCTGGATCCACTGAGAAGAAAAGATTGTGGAGGATCCGCAGACAACAGGAGTTATATAACAGGAGAAAAGATCATGACCTGAGTCAAGGTTATAGCATTTAAACTGGAAAGAAGTGGGCAGATCCACAAGATAATAAAGATTTGTTTATTAATTAAACTTGCTCAAGGTTAAAAAGCAGAGCTAAATTTAGATCTCAGATCTCTTCACTCACCATGCAATGATTTTTCTTCCAATTTGCTATGTCAAAGAACACCTGGCCCCTCTGTTTTGCCCTCCTGCAGGGAGGTAGGTGATCAGGAAGTGAGTACAGGACAGCAGCTTGCAGCCTCCAGCAGGGTGATGAAAGAAGGCAACAGGAAAAGAAACACTGCCTTTTCCAGATGCATTTATCTTTGCAGGATCCATGAGGGGCCTCCTTGAGAATCTGCTTTCTGAGTATCACCCCACATTGAAATAATACATTTCTCAGTGACAACAAACAGAAACTCCAAATAACTCTTCATTCAAGTTCAGGTCTTAATAAAAACCATAACCCATCCAGCTGGAGGGTGGAAGGAGATGGGGACATATCAATTTGAGAGAAAGAGAAACAGGCTCTTTTAATCACTCTCACGTGGGAGCTCTCGTCTGTCCTTCTGGGCTGTTTGAAAATCATACTCTTTTATGCTAGTTTCCTCCTCCAAAAATTGCTTCCTAATTATGTCTTCCCTCGCCTCCATCTCACAAAATACTGTCTGGTTTCTTTCTTAGGAAATTTGTCAATCAGGGTTCACCATAGTAAACAGAAAGAAACCACCACAGGTACTTTGAACAGAAAGAGGTTATAGCTATTTAAGGATATACAAAAGTGAGGGTGAGTCTGCAGGAGGCAATTACTTCTGGACCTCTACAATCTGATATACCATAGTAGCTACGACCTCTAGACTACCACTGAAATTATTGATTTTATCAAGTCCTTACCACAATATTAAAGGGTCAGAAAGCCAGAATCTCAACACCGCTTAGCTACTGCCTTTCAAATCTACAAAACTGGTAGCTGAGTGCTGAGTGGCAGGAAACATCACATGTCCATGCCCTTCCTTACATCACCAAGTGGCCCCCCAAATGGGAAATGTCCTCTGCTTAATCTCCACCTTCTAAATTTTTCCTAAATGTCTGAAAATTAACAAAGTTTGTTTTTCTTTTAAAACTCTAGCTGCAAGGAATGCTAGGACACATAAAGTTTAGCTGTCTTGGGTATTATAAGGTACCCTAGGAAGGTCAAGCAAGCCAACAGATAGTTTTTACCATAGGCATTTTTCACATAAGACATGATGTCATGTTATTTACAGACTTCTAACCACTCACTGATTCCCAGAGGACCAGGAATGTGAATTTACCTCTTTCAACTACAAGTCTTACAAAGAAGAGGTACTTGCTAATCATAGTCAAATAATTAAATGATGGCACACTTCACTTTTTCAATGACTTTCTTATTTTTTCACACATTTAAGTGATTTTTCGTGCTCTATGTTCAGACTCTTTGGAGGCAATATTGGTTTATTCTTCTCCAAGGGAAAGCAACAAAACTTCCTCAATTAGCGGGTTGACTATGTCTTCAAAACTAATCCCGAGTCAGGTATTTTTTTCTTCCCAAGAGACTTTCTGTCCCCTGAGACTCAACCAATAGGAAACTAACTCTTGCAAACATGTCTAGCCAACAGATCTTTCTTTCATAGCCTGTCACCCTATTTTGGCAGCCGACTATCTCCATATCAGTAAACAAGTGCCCTCTACACTATTCCATGTGGTTGATAGGAGTATTAAATAAGATAACATAGTAACAGTATCTACCACACATTAAGTATTCAATAAATATTGGATACTTTCTTTCCCCCCCAAGAACTTTTTCTTCCTTAAAAATATATATTTATTTCTGAGCCAAGAGTGGTATCACATGCCTGTAATCCAGTACTTGGGAGGCTGAGGCAAGAGGATCACAGCTTCAAAGCCAGCTTCAGCAACTTAGGGACACCCTGCTTTAAAATAAAAAATAAAGTCGAGCGTGGTGGCACATGTTGGTAATGCCAGCATTTGGGAGGCTGAGACAGGAGGATCATAGTTCGTGGACAGCCTCAGCTACTACTTAGTGAGGCCCTTTGCAACTCAGTGAGACCCTGTTTCAAAAATAAAAGGATAAAAAATATGCCTGGGGTGTAGCTCAGAGGTAGAATGCCCCTGGGTTTCATCCCCAATACCACATAAATAAATAAATAAATAAATAAATAAATAAATAAATAAAAAAAAAAATTTTAAAAGGCTGTGAATGTAGGTTAGAGGTAGGATGCCCACTGATTCAAGTCCCAGTCACACACACACACACACACACACCTTCTGAGTTCTTGCTAAGAGACCAGCTAATTTGATTTGTAACAAGGTATTAATAGCTAATGTATTAGTTATATATTTTTAAATGACAGACTGCTCAAACTTAGCAGCTTAAACCAACAATACATATTTGTTTTCTTCTCATTGTGTCTGGCCAGGAATCCAGGAGCAGCATAGTTGGGTCATTTCAGCTTAGCATCTCCAAAGAAACTGCAGTCAAGATGTCAGCCAGGGATGCTGTCATCTGTCATTAACTGAAACTGGAGGACTCACCATTAAAGTGGCTTATTTATATCTTATTTACATGTCTGCCCAGTTGGTGCCAGTCATTGACAAGAGATCTCAGGTCCTCTCCATGAGAAACTCCATAAGGCTGCTTGAATGTTGTCATGACTGGGCAGCAGTTTCTGCCAGAGGAGGCAACCCAAGCCTGCAAAGCGGAAGTGGCAATGTCTTTCATAACTCAGCTTCAGAAATCACAGGCCATCATTTCTGTGGTGTCCCGTTGACCATACAGAATACCAGAAAGCAAGGGATCACTGAGTCCCACCATGTTGGCTGGCTGCCACAATTAATAATAGCCTAATAATTAGCTCTTCCAATAAGATTTGGAGAGGATTTTGAAAATCCTAATGCAACATTATGGGATATCCCTAGAAATATTTACGTGTGTGTGTGTGTGTGTGTGTGTGTGTGTGTGTGTGTGTGTTTTGCTGAGGTTTGAATCCAGGGGCATTCTACCTCTGAGCTGCACCTCAGCCTTTGCTTTTTCATTGTTTTTGTTTGTTTGTTTTGTTTTGTTTTGTTTTTAAACGGGGTCCTCCTATATTGCTGAGAGTCTTACTACATTGCTGAGATTGTCCTCAAACCTGCAATCTTCCCATTCCAGCCTCCTAAGTACTGTGGTTACGGGCATGTGCCACCATGCCCAGCTCCTTACAGATACTTTTATCTTTGTCAATATTTTAATCTTAGAGCCATTATTAAATAACTGCTTAATAACTGATAAGTGATAAATCATTGTCTGACAATAAATAAAATTATTAATAAATACATAGTAAAATTTTAAGAGTTGATAAAAAATAATGTTCTCATTTTTCTTTGTAAGGCAATAATACTGCCAAATTATAAAACCCAAAAAAATTTTATATGTCAAATTCTTAATGTTTTTCAAAGTAGCTTTTCTGTTTTCTTAGCCTTTCAAGGTTACAACAGCATAAAATACTCCTATTATGAATAAATATTTATATGAAGTTGAGTAGCCCTTTTAGTTTCACTTTAATTTGTTTTCTTTTTGAAAAATTCATATAAAATTAAATATGATATGTTCCTGATTTTCAAATAGTTCACATGGCGTGATTCTAGTCCTAGAATGCTACTTTCATCTGTCCATCTCTGGTGTCGCCTGTGAATATGGACACAGAGTGGTCTAGAAGGATTGCTTGGCCTCTTTACGATGCCCATTTCCACACTTGGGAAAGGGCAGTAAGTTTCTGTTCTCTATCTTGTACTCTTGAGTAGTTGACATTTTCATGGTGAATATTTAGAATTTTATGAGCATGGCAATGAGAAGCTTAAAATTAAAGATTATTTGGTGGACTCCATGGTCATCGCAGTTTTAGTGCACGTCCCCAAGAATCTCTACGTCTTAAAGCCTCAAATGTCAGTGAAGATGCTATGGACGGACTATGGGTGCTTAGAAACGTGCTTTACCTTCTAACTAGAGTTGAGCCTACCGAAGACCAAGGCAATGGGTTCACACCCGCCTGCCTTCCTCCTCTTCTCCAGCATCTGTGATTCCCATCTGTATCCCTAGCCAGAGCTGAATACTAATGATCATTGGGGTCTGTACCTCCTGGAATCTGGATCAAAACCTACTTCCCCTTAGTTCACGGTTGGCTCCACATCCTTGAGCTTGAAGGAATTAGGAGTATTGCCAAAAATCAACATTCTGAAGGAAAGGCCCTAGGAGAGGAGGGATGTACCTGTACACCCTGAAAAAAAAAAAAAAACAGGACATAGAGCCCCTTAATATCCAGTTCAAAGTTCTCATCTTTCTATCACCAGGCAAGTTTTTGATTTGCATGACTGTTTTTCACCTCTGTTTTGTGAGGGTTTCTCACCCAGCATTTTAAGTGTGACAATCTCTTGTTATTTTGACTTGTCTTTCATATTGCATGATATTTAAGCGACCCCGGGTTTTACCCAATAAATATTAGGGATGTCTTATAATCATTGGACAACTAAAATATGTCTTTCTAATCTTCATTCCCTAACCCCACTGTCCAGTGGGAACAACTGCAACCCCATGCTCAGGCATCTGTGGTTATTTTCTGGTTTCCATTACAAGAAGAGCTCTTTCTTACTCAGTGATGAATCCCTTGTAACGGGTACATAATAGCTACTCACAAATAATTTTGATTGAACACTATCCAACACATGAGCTACTTAGAGACACTGGTCATTTAGAAAAATTAGCCTTCCTAAATATTTACTTCAGCAGATCCACTCTTTAAATCCCTGGTAGCTGTATCTTTAGAGCTCATGAACAACTTCCAAAAAAGATGGGAGGAGGGATGGCAGAAATGACACTTGTTGGCACTTGCTTCATGCCAGGCAACGCGCTGGCCCTCCGCGTGCTGCCTTCCGAGGTGGTTCTCACCATTCCACCATTCTCATCCTTCCAGATGAGGAAGAGTCTGTGCTTGATCTGGTGCCAAGTAAGTGTTGGAGCCAGACTTTGGCTGTGGTCCTGAGTCTGCTCTTTCTGTTCCACCCGCTGTGAGCATCCTAGTGGGTTTTGCTCATCAACACTAACTCTCCCTCCAGAGATGTCACAAGGTCAATTTATTTTCCAGTGATGTCCAGACAAATTCCATCTTCGCAGAGCCCTGGCTTCTTAAATATAGTAAACTTATCTGTCCCATTACCTCAAGCTCCAGAAGGGTCAGATGACAAGCATCTTGGCAAATGCCTTCCAACATTTCCAGAGTACATAGATTCCTTAATATCCTCTACTGCTTCAATCCTAGGTAGCTTCTTTGAGAATCTGAAGATAGCTCACTTTGTAAGTCCAGTTAGGTAGAGGGAAGAGAAATAACAAAATAAACCTGGAACTGTTAGGTGCCTGTCTCCAGGCCAGATCTCTTGTTTTCTTTCTTGAGTAGCTGGTGCAGTGGCTACTTTGAAGCCCAGAGGGCTTTCCAGGAGCCATGGAGCAATGGAGAATTTTTGCGTTCTCTTTAAGGATTCAAGGAGAAAGGGAAGGAGAAGGGAAGTGGCCTCAACTGGAAATCTTTGCAGCCTGAAGCCTATTGCCCCTACAGGCTGCTGCCCACCTGTCTCCCCACACCATCTCCTCTTCAGCCTGTATCCTTTCCTTCTCGGCACCCCCTTTACCGCCAGCGCTCCCATCTCTCCCCCATTACTATGGCTCTTTGTTTTTTTTTCATCTCTCCCCTCCTCTTTTACTCCTTTTTGCTTAATTTTTTTCTTTCTTTTGTGGGTCCATCTTTGTCTCCGATCCATCTACTGTTTTCTTCCTTTCTGCCAATTTCAACTACACTTCTCTTCTTACTATCTCCATAAATGCCCCTTTATACTCTAAGCAGGGTGTTCTCTGGTCTTTTCTTTTTGGTGTTGCACAGATTTGTTGTTTGAATACTGAGGGTCTTTAGGGTGCTCTTCATCCCAGCCGCCAGTGACCCCAGCATCCCCCATGAAGCTTCTAGCAAAGCTCCAGGAGGGCACCATGCCTGGCTACAGCCGCCTAACTTTAATTTGCTTGGGCATGGATCCAGAGGGGGGCTCCTCTTCGGGCCTGAACAAATAGACAACCTGTCTGTGTCCTCTCTCTATGAACTCATGTCAGCCACGTATGGACTAGGTCCATGGCTGAGGAAGCCTCTGTTTCCATAGACTACACATTTCTACTTCTGGAACTGAGCACCACCAACAGCTAACTTCCTCAGGAGCATGCTATTGATATGAGACTGAGTGTGTTGTGTGGGAAGCAGGGATGTAGCTTCCACAGGCAGAGAGGCAGGCAGGAAGACTGGGGTATTTGCCACCTCCTTTCATCTGGAGATAGAAGACGTAAACGGTGCTTAATTAAAGTCATAAATCTAGCTTCTGCTTTAGTTTAGTTTTGCTGTTGCTAAACCTAATCTGGTTTCACTTGCTTACTGAATGCTTTGACCACTAAGCAAAATTCTGAAATCAATGAAAATAGCTTCCAGGCCCGCCCTCTTCCTCTATCACACCCCCTTCTCAGTTCTCCCTACATCCTTAGCCCACCTCTCAGCAAGGCACTGCCTCATCCCACCTGTCATCCTGCTTCCCAGAACTGAATGAGCATAGGAATTACCTGGATCTCCTTCAAATGCAGAATCTTTCTCATGGGAGACCATGAAAGATTCTGCATTTCTTTTTTAATGCAGCTATGTGATTTTTTAATAATGTGCTTTTATTGGTGCATTATAATCTCATATCAGAATGTAAATCATACTGACAATGACATACATGCACACAGCACTTAGCAGATTCCCCCCTCCCTCCTCCTCATTTTCCCCCTTCCCGATACAGAGTACTGAGATTGATGTTGGTATATTCGCATACGTACACATAGTTGATGGTAATATTTCTATTAATGAACCTCAGTCTTCCCCCTCCCTTTTTTTTAGGCCACCCTTCTGGCTCCAGTGAGGTTTCTCCTCCACTGTCTGGAGTCCCTCTGGTATCCCAACTACTCCCTCGCTTTTACACATGAGAGAAAACATGACCTTTCCCTTTCTGTGACTGGCTAACCTCAATTAACATTATGTTCTCCAGGTCCTTCCATTTTCCTCCACATAACATAATTTTGTTCTTCTTCATTGCTGAGTAGAATTCCATTGTGTGTACTTCCCATAATTTTGCAATCCATTCAACCTGGGTCTGTTGATAGAGACCCAGGTTGGTTCTCTATTTGGCCATTATGAATTGTGCTGCTGTGAACATGGATATGCATATATTACCATAGTTCTCCGATATTGGCCCCTTCGGAAAGACACACAAGAATGGTGTAGCTGAATCATATGGTGGATCCATCATTCCCAGCTTTCTGAGGAACCACCACACTAATATTTATAGGCTGAACTAGTTTGCAATTCCACCAACATGTAGGAGAGTTCCTATTTCCCCAATCCTCACCAGTATTTATTGTTACTTAATTTTTTGCTGATTGCCATTAGTATTGGAGTTAGATGGAATATCCATGTAGTTTTGATTTACATCTAATTGATAATGATGTTGAAAAAATTACGTATCTGTTAATAGCCTGTATTTCTAACTTTCTGGATGAAGCTGGTCCTCAGTCCTCACCAGGAGAGGCAAGAAAGTAAAATGTACGCAGCAGGAACATATACACAAAGATTTAGTCAAGACTTCTCAGTCTTGGCTGCAGACTAGCTTCACTTGGGGACTTTTTTTTTTGGGGGGGGTGGTACTGGGGTTTCTCTTCTACCTCCGGGCTACACTCCCAGACATATTTTTATATTTTTATTTGGAAACAGGGTCTCTTAAGCCAGCGCGGCTGGCTTTGAACCTGCATGATCCTCCTGTCTCTGCCTCCCGAGCACAGGGATCACAAGCGTGCGCCACCACGCCCGGCCAGTTGGGGACCTTTTAAAACTTCCAATTCTCCAGCCAAGTGTGGTGGTACATGCCTTTAATCCCAGTACTTGGGAGGCTGAGACAGGAGGAGCAGATGTCTGTGGATAGCCTCATCCACGCAGCCTGACTCAACAATCTAGGAAACCCTGATTCAAAATAAAAAATAAAAAGCGCTGGAGGTGTAGCTTGGAGATAGACTGCCCCTGGGTTAAATGCCCAGGACCACCAAAAAAAAAAAAAAAAAAGAAAGAAAGAAAGATTTCAATGCCCCATCTAAGTGCACCCCAGACCAATTAGGTCAGACTCTGGGGAAGAGGCCTGAGCGTCCACAAGTTTAAATCTCCCTAGAGATGACTGTATGGGTCAAGGGTGAAGATCTCTGCTCTCTGGGCTTAAAAATGGAAGGATCGTTCACATCCTAGAGGGAAAGGGGAGGAGTTCTAAAAACAGGACTGTAACTGGGAGGAAAGGAAGATGTCTCTCAGTTTCTCACAATGGCTCTCAGCTCTCACGGAGGGCCAGCAGGAGACCTATTTCAGGAAAGCTGGACTTTGTAAAGCTCTGTAATTCTATTATTCCCACACTCAGTTCCTTGATGGTTTTCTTTCCCCCTGGAGGGTGTTTCACTCTACCCTGGTCAAGTATGTATTGAGCACCTACTGTATGTACAAGATACTGTATTACAAGGAAAGCAAAAAAACTGCCCTTAAGTGGTTCCCATCTGTTTAGCACAGATGAGACTAGTAGACAGACAGTAGGAGAGAGTCAGCTCGATGGCTTAAGTACTACTGCTGTCCTCATCTCACAGATGAGATGACCACACAAAGCACAGAGAAGTTATGGATGCCCCAAAGCATGCAAAGCTAGTAGGTAGGGAAGTCGGGGTTTAAATCCAGGAAGTCTGGCTCGTCTACATCACCTCTATTTAATAACATTAAAATTAACTACCTGAAGTGGTTCACAGTGTGTATGAGAGAGAGACAGACAGACAGACAGACAGACACAGACAGAGAGAGAGAAACAGAGAGAGACAGAGCAGGCCACCTACCCAAAGCAGGGGAGTCATTCTACAGAGCACTGGAAACGAGCTTGGGCACAGGGGAAGCCCACTGGACATTAGCGTGGAGTGCAGAACAGTGGCTATCCTCAGATCTTCTCAACTTCTCCCCTTAGGTAGCCCCAGCAGATGGAGAGACTCCACATGTTACCCATAGTAGTCTAGGGGCACCGCCTGACAAAGCCACCTACAAATTTCTGCCCAGAAATTTTTACTTTTAAAATGCGAACTTTTGCACTGAACTATCTTACAAGCCGTGTTTGCTTACATATGCAACTATTATTCTATATTGTTTCCCTGTGCCTCCAATTAGCATCCCAGAAAACTGCTTCTTTGCACCCTGAGCGCTGGCCACTCCTTCCTCACAGTCTCATGCTCAGAGATAAATGTGCCCAGTTCAAATAGCAAGAAATGCAGACATAGAGCACTCCCCCTCTCCAGAAGAGTCTCAAGCAGCAGCATGACCAACTCAGTTTTTAAGATGATTTTCCATCACCAATGGCAGGATGGCAAAGACCTAGGGAGCAAAATCAGACCTGAGGAGAGAAGACTCAGGCTGGGGAGGGCCTGGTCTGAAGGAGAGAGAGGCTGATCCAGTCACACTCCTAAAAAAAAACCTGATATCATAGTAATTGACATTGATGGGATGCAGTGAGACAGGGGTACAACATGTAGAACACTGAAGGGTCACCCCACTACAAAGGTACCATTGAGAAGAACCTAGTCACCCCTCCAAATGTCCTTCTAATCCCAAGCTAGTATCTAAGGAGAAGCATCAAAGTATATCTGGTCCCCTACCCCCATGGCCATGGCAAACTCCTCACATCCTTTAAGCTGGGGGGCAGAGTTCCCCTGCCAGGCCTCAGGTC
This sequence comes from Muscardinus avellanarius, assembly GCF_963383645.1. NCBI lineage: Eukaryota > Metazoa > Chordata > Mammalia > Rodentia > Gliridae > Muscardinus > Muscardinus avellanarius. The sequence continues at coordinate 29,925,978 of NC_137803.1, read as the reverse complement.
TCAGCTACAGTGCCCCAGCCCTGGCCCTGCAGCAGAGCCCAGAAAGTTAGAGCTGTGGCTCACTGGCCATCAGCCATCCCTAACTCCAGACAGCTCACAGATGGCCCCAAGGAAGTTGACCCCTGTCCCACCCAGGCTGACACTCTGGCCCAGTGAGTCAGCCTCCTCTCAGCCCAGATCAGACTTGCTGGGCTGGAGCTGCCAAGAAAAGCTCAGAACCACCCCTAATAAAAGACAGCACTGAGCCAACCTCTTATACAACCCAGCCCTGAGAAAGGCACCCCTCGCCTTAGCCCAGCTACTGGCCTGTTCTCCCACCCCATCCTCTTAGTAACTGGGCTTTTCCTGGCTTCCTTCCCTCCCAACCTTCCTGGGGTATAATCCAGCAGCCCTTGGGCCCAGTGTGCTCTCAAGAAGCCTGACCAAATCACCCAGCTCCCCACACCTTGATTTCTCTCTTCCAGGAGCATCCCCTTGGCTGGGGGATCAGCCTACCCGTTGTTCCCAGGGATCCAGCTGTCGCGCGCAGTGACGACTCTTACACGATCTTCCTCAAGCAGTTTTATTACCCCAGGTTCTTGTACAGTTCCCGTAAATCTTCTTCCCGTAAATCTTCTCCCGTCGATCTCCCGTAGATTTTTCCCCCCAGAAATCTTCCCCTTATATAGAGCCCAACAGCCAATCAGCAGACTGTTCACGTGCACAACTCATGGCAACAGCCAGTCCATTGGCTGTTGCCCTATGGCATGCGGTGTTCCCGTGTATCTCATGCTCTTGTCGTCACTTCCTGAAAGCTGTTTACCACCTAAGTGCTCTGGGGAAGATTTCCGCTCAGCGCCATCTTAGCTCTCGGACTTACTGGCTGATGGGCGGGGCCCGTCACAGTTCCCCCTTTTTTGTTTTTTCAGACAGGAGAGGACAGAGGACTCAACCCCTGTATGTTTGGAAGGGGCTTCTAGGCCCACCACCTTTTGCCAGGGACGGGACAAGAATCAGTGGCAACCCGTATGCAGTTGAGCATGCCCTCCTCGGGATGCACCCTCCCGGGGTCCCGAGTGCAGTCCTAGCTGGCATCCTGTCATTAAGACTTTCCCATCGCCGCAAGCCATATTTGAGGGGATTGTCCCAACTCCATGGCTGCAAATGCCTGAGCTATGAGCACTTGATCTGTAGCGCGCTGACGGATTAGTTTTCTAAGACAGTAGAGACATAAGATACACAGTAAGACCAGACAAAGACCAAGAGCACCCAGTCCAGCCCACTCTTTTAAATGACGAGCTGCTTGTTGGATCCAGGACATCAAGGTGCGGGCCATCACCGGGTCAACTTGAGTAGTATTGGTTTTGATGATCTCCAACCGCAACCGTCTTGTCAAATTGTCAAATTTCGATGACCGGTTATCTGTAGGATATGCAGAAAGCTCGCAAGAAAGATTAGCGGCAATAAACGCATTATCATTAATCATGACAAGGGGAGCTAAATCCGTGCAACTGCCATTTATCCCACAAAGAAGCCACAGATCAAATAGGTTAGAATGAAAGGCCATGGTCAGGCTCTAATAAGTAAAATTATAACCTGCAAAAGTAGAATTTGCTCCTGTGCCAATTTTAAGGGGAAAAGGTAAAAGGATTAAGCGGGGAAGAACTTGAGCAGAATGACTCAAAGGCAATAGAAAAGAAAAAGCAGTCAAAAGCCCCCATTGTGGATCACTTCCTATCCTTGGAATTCCACAGTATCATGGTCCCCAGAAGAATCAGTCGATGGCTCATCATCCTTTTGTTTCACCAGACGAGTCAGCCGCTCTGGAACCCAGACAGGATCGGTGCCGTTCTGTGGAAACACACAAACAGAGCCTCTGGCCCATGTGAGCACTGGGTCAGGTCCCCTCCATTGCCCTGTGAGGGCATCCTTCCAACGCACGAAACCCTGGCTCGTACCCGAGGGGGCAAAATGACGATCGGCAGCAGTCTTGCCATTGACATCTAATTGCAAAAAATTCAAAGTAAAAAGGGCTAAGGATAGGCGCTGCTTCGGTTTCATATTGGTTCCAATTCCCTCTTTTTGTTTTATCAAGCATTCTTTAAGAGTACGATGGGCGCGTTCCACAATACCCTGTCCCTGAGGGTTGTACGGAAGGCCATGCTTTAGAGTTATTCCCATCTGTGAACAAAAAGATGTGAATTTTTGGGAAGTATAAGCCGGGCCATTATCAGTTTTTATTTCTTTAGGCATATTCCATGCTGCCCAGGCCTCAAGGCAATGATTGACGACGTCATGTGCCTTTTCCCCGGCATGAGCAGATGCATGAATAATTCCAGAGACAGTATCTATGGAAACATGGATATATTTCAATTTTCCAAATTCAGATATGTGAGTTACATCCATTTGCCAGAGATGTAGAGGGAGCAAGCCTCGTGGGCAAATGCCCACATGTGGGGGGTGTAAAAAAGGGGCACAGGCATTACAGGTTTTTACAATTTCCCGAGCCTGATGTCGAGGGATTTTAAATCGCTGTTGTAATGTTTTAGAATTTACATGATATTGACGGTGAAATGCCTGTGCCTGTTGCATTTGAGTAAGAGAAAAAATCATATGTATCTTGGTGAGTTTATCTACTAGATCATTTCCATATGTAATAGGGCCAGGTAATCCAGTATGTGCCCTAACGTGCTGGATAAAGAATGGTGTCTTTCTTAAATGTATATAAATCTGGATTTGGCTAGCCATAGAATGAATAGGAGTATGTAAAGAGAGTTGACCCGCGCATTCAAGCGATCTAACCAGATTAACCACATATTGTGAATCTGATAATAAATTGAAAGGAGAAGAAACTCTCTTAAAAATTTCTAAAACAATATTTAATTCAACCAGTTGTGGAGAGGTATGTGAATATTGGATGATAACAGGATCGCTTCCCTCTATTAGGTAGGCCCCCACACCAGTTTTGGATCCATCAGTAAAAATGTTAATTGCATTAGCTACAGGTTTGTTTTTAGTGACCAATGGGAAAATGAGAGGATGTTCCAGAACAAAATGTAACAATGGATCTTTGGGAAGATGATTGTCTATTTCACCACTGAAAGAGCACATAAGTATAGCCCAATCATCAATAGTGGCTACCAGCGTTTGTACTTGCAGAGCAGTGTACGGTACCACCAGCTTATCGGGCGTTCTGCCAAAGTGTTGGATGCACTGCTGAATGGCTTTAAGGGCAAGGCTTGCTACACTGGTGGGATAATATTCAACTACCTTTTGAGGGGAGACTTTGGGGTGAATCCAAAGAAGGGGTCCTTGTTGCCAAAGAACACTAGTAGGCTGTTTTTCAGTGGCCAGGATACAAGCCCATAATGGCTGTCCAGGGGTCACTCGACGGAGAGACGCTTTCGTAAGTGCTTGTTCTACTAATTGTAACGCATGGCGGGCCTCATCGGTAAGGACGCGAGGAGAATCTAATTGAGGATTGCCTACGAGCAGATTATATAAAGGTTTCAAGGCATGGTTAGGAATTTGTAAAAAGGGTCGAACCCAATTAATGTCTCCCAACAGTTTTTGGAAATCATTGAGGGTTTTTAATTGATCAGTGCGGATGATTAATTTTTGAGGCAGGACTGCATGGGGGAGAACAATGTTGCCAAGAAAGTGTATATTTTCTCCTCTTTGTACCTTTTCTGAGGCGATGAATAATTGATGAGTTTCCAAAATCTTTACAAGGTGACAATAAGCCTCCTCAAGTATGGAGGGATTTTTTGTGGTTAACAAAATGTCATCCATGTAATGAATACACCGAATTTCTGGAAATTTGGTTTTTACGGGCTCAAGAGCACTATTTACATATAATTGACAGAGGGTAGGGCTATTGGCCATTCCTTGTGGGAGGACCACCCATTCATATCTACTGTCAATTTCCTCTTGATTAATAGAGGGAACAGTAAAAGCAAAACGAGGAGTATCCGCAGGATTTAAAGGGATGGAGAAAAAACAATCTTTTATATCTATGCTGATAAGTGGCCACTCCTTCGGAATAGCAGAGAGGAGTGGAAGCCCTCGTTGGACTGGCCCCATAATCTGCATTTGGCTATTTATGGCTCGGAGGTCGTGTAATAACCTCCATTTTCCAGATTTTTTCTTTATCACAAAAATCGGGGTATTCCAAGGAGAGGTGGATGGCCGGATATGGCCTAACTGTAATTGCTCTTGTACTAATTTCCTTGTTACTTCAAGCTTTTCACGGGAGAGAGGCCACTGAGGAACCCATACTGGATCTCCCGTCTTCCAGGTAATGGGAATTGCCTCCTCAGTGGCTACTGCACAAAACCCAGTTCCTCGCGACCACTCTTTTCTTTAGTAGGAATTGGGCTTTTACGTCCCTGGAGGTGTTTTCCCAGCCCGTAGGAAGGGTGGTAGCCCTGGCGAAGGAGAATATTATGGGCTTGGGGGAAATAAGATGTATTTTGTAAGGAATATCCCATGTCCACTAATAAATCTCTTCCCCAGAGGGAAACTGGCAGCTCCAGCACATAGGGTTCAAACTGCCCCTTATGTCCCTCCTGATCTTTCCAATGTAAAGCCCTAGCACTGAGGTCAGGGGTTTTAGCATAACCCAAACCTCTAAGTTCTCCGGTAGCCTTTTGAGTGGGCCATGAAGATGACCAATCTTTACAGGCGATGACACTTTTATCTGCCCCAGTATCTAAAAGTCCTAGGATTTGCTTGCCTTCCACGTCCAAGGTTATCAAGGGACGAGTTCCCATATCAAAGGCAAGAGATATTAACTCATTTCCTGAAGAACCGAACCCACCAATACCGCGTCGTCCCTCTGCTGAAGGAAACATACCATGTAGACTGGGAAGCAAAAGTAACTGTGCCACTCTATCCCCAGGGGAAATGGCAACGATACCCCGGGGCGCTGAAGCCATCACTTTGATAATACCGGTATAATCCTCATCTATAACCCCCGGATGGACTACAAGTCCTTTCATGGTAGAGGAAGACCTTCCAAAAAGTAAGCCAACAGAATTAGGTGGCAGAGGACCTTGAAAATCTGTTTCAATAATTTGAACCCCCATTTGTGGCGTTAATACCAGCCTGGAGGTGGCACAGAGGTCCAATCCTGCCGAACCTGGAGTGGCTCGCCGGACTGTTCCGGAGGCTGTAAATTGGGCCACTGAGGTGGCTGTGTCTCCATGGCCCCATACACCTGAGGGTTCCCATATTTTTGTGGGCCCTGGGAACGAGGGCCCGCCCTCCCGTTTTTTGTCTGAGTATTTGATGATTGCTTTCCAGTATAGGGCAAGGGGTTGCCATCGATATCTTTAACCGAACGGCACTCAAAAGTAGGATGCCTTCCTTTTCTACATCGACGACAATACTCAGGAGGAGAAGGATAAGATTGGGACGCCCTACACTTAGGACAATCTCGTTTTAAGTGTCCTGTCGCTCCACAGGAAAAACAATTGCCATTTTTGGTACTATTCTTACTTTGTTGTCCGGAGGCCTGTATAATGGCTGCAGCAAGTCCTGAATTGGTTAAGGGTCCTCCGAGTTCCCTGCACACCTTCATCCACACCTCTAGGCCTTTATGTTTGTAAGGAGTGATGGCCTGTCTGCATTCTTTAGTGCATTGCTCATAGACCAATTGTTTAATGAGCGGCATGGCCGCGTCAGAATCCCCAAAAATTCTTCCCGCAGCCTCTACTAGACGGGCAACGAAGTCTGAAAAGGGTTCAGTCAATCCTTGAGTAATCTTTGTAAGGTTACCAGATACCTCTCCTTTGTTAGGGAGGGCCTTCCAGGCCTGGGTAGCGAGTCTGTTGATTTGTTCATACACCTGTTGTGGATACCCAAGCTGTTGATTAGCAAATCGTCCTTGGCCCATCAGCATGTCTATATCCCAGGCTGAATTTCCTGCTGCTCGATTACGTGCAGCTTGTTCAGTGGCATATTCTATATAATAAGCTTTCCAATCCAAATATTGGCCAGGATTTAAGGTGGCCCTAACCAAATTTTGCCAGTCTCCTGGGGTCATGGCATAGCGATGTAAACTCTCTATTATTGCTATAGTGAAAGCAGCTGACGACCCATATGTGCGAACTGACTCTGCGAGATGCTTAACTATTTTAAAGTCCAAAGGCTCATGATAACGATTTCCCCCCTCCTGCAGCTGGAAAACTGGGAAAGCTTGATTTGCTAAAAAAATTCCCGCATCTCTCCACATCTGACTACTAAAAGAGACACCTTCTCCTGCTCTGGGCGCAGAAGGGTTATACGGAGGAGGCGAAATTTCCTCTTTAATCAGTTCAAAAGCTTTCACTTGTTTACAAATGGCCTCTAATTCCTCCTCAGATTCATCCTCCCCCTCTGACTCTGAATCCTCCTCACTGGCCACTTTAGAGGAAGTTGAACGTTCCTCTTTTACACCGTCTAAAGCTGCCTGGCCCTCCTGCACAAATTTTCTAAAGCGCCTTTCTTCCAAACAGGCACGAATCAGCCGACAAAGCGGCCGAGTCCCTCCTGTGACAATACCTTGTTCTTCGGCGCGTTCTACGTCTCTTCCCAATTTATCCCAGCTTGCTAAAGAAAGATTCCCTGATACTGTAAACCATGGCGCTACCCTATCTATTTGTTCGAGAAAATCTTGTATTGTCTTGTCCCTAAGCTTTAGGCCTCTACTTTTCAACAAAGCTTTCAATGCTTTATGCAATGGGTGAGATGGACTATTTCCCATCTTGTCGAATCAGGACCAGCCCGATTCTCTAACTTACTTACACTAAAAAATATCCTCCTTAATGGAGCCCCCTTTGATCGGGGAAAATACAGCGCTGTTCCTCGCTTTTCCGCGAGCCTCGCTTATCCGCGAGCCTTATTTACTAAATATCCTCCTTAATGGAGCCCCCTTTGATCGGGGAAAATAACCCTCCGTAAACGGAGCCTCCTCCTCCCTTTTCGGAGTCAAGGAGTACTTACCAGCCGGCTGCCCTGGACTGCCGAGGTTCTGATCAAAGCGAAGGTCCCCGTACGGGCCAACCACTTGTCGCGCGCAGTGACGACTCTTACACGATCTTCCTCAAGCAGTTTTATTACCCCAGGTTCTTGTACAGTTCCCGTAAATCTTCTTCCCGTAAATCTTCTCCCGTCGATCTCCCGTAGATTTTTCCCCCCAGAAATCTTCCCCTTATATAGAGCCCAACAGCCAATCAGCAGACTGTTCACGTGCACAACTCATGGCAACAGCCAGTCCATTGGCTGTTGCCCTATGGCATGCGGTGTTCCCGTGTATCTCATGCTCTTGTCGTCACTTCCTGAAAGCTGTTTACCACCTAAGTGCTCTGGGGAAGATTTCCGCTCAGCGCCATCTTAGCTCTCGGACTTACTGGCTGATGGGCGGGGCCCGTCACATCCAGCTTGACTCAGCAAGATCCCTTCAGAGTGATGCTGTCACTCATGGAAGGACAGCAGAGTCTGGGGGCCTCATCTGATGAGCCAGACCAAAGGAAAATCAAGAAAGCTGCCCCAGAAAAAGGAAGGCATAGGGGTCAACTTCCGAAGGGCTCAGACATGGGGAAAAAGGTCCTCATGTCCTGTGCAGGCATGATGGACAGAACTGAAAGCAGCAGGGGGTGGGGTCCCACAGAGTTCAAGGAAGGTCCATGTATACAAAGATTCAAGTACTCAGGGCCCTTCACAAGGACAGCCAGCCTCATGGGGCTGCGGACCTCAGCCAACAGGAGGAGCTATTTATCTGTCAGAGGTGCTAGAGAATGAGAGAGGGCAAAGAACATCCCCCTGGATCCTGAGGTTGTAAAACTGTATGGAAACTCTCTATACATCAACTGCAATGTCTTGGGCAAAACTAATCAATTCAACAAATAGTTTAGAGACTCTGCTAATTGATCTTCCTTCTCCAGAGCTGTTGTGCCCTGGATAACTCAGTTGGCTTAAGGATGATGTAAATTGAGGCCACTTTAGACAAATCCCCAAGATGCTGGTTCACTGTTATACTTACACCCAAGAGACCTGGGAGGAAGAGAGGTGTATCTGCTGATTCACACCAACAACTCGAGAACCCCTCCAAGCTCGGGCGCCCTCTCTACTACAGCAGCAGGAACGTGCTAGACGGGGCCAGTCTCTGGCCTCCAGGTGTGGGCATGTCTTTACACTTCCACTAGGAATGAGCAGTCTTCTAAAAAAAAAAGGAGCCAAAGAATAATTTCAAAATTAGTACAGTAAGGAAGGAGCCACATTTTCTAAACACTGGGAGAACAATCACGGTCTCTGGATTCATCTTAGATTTCTGGTGCCTCACTCTATGGGACACCAGGATCCATGCTGCGATTTCTGACCCAACTAGGACTTTTCCCAGGCATTGGTTTAGCCTGGAGTGTGATTCTTGTACTTGCTTGGTCGGCCAAGTCGAGACCTGAACGACATGAATGCTGAGCCCCAAAGTGTCTAGTGCTGGAGGGCAGGGGCAGCTCCATGTGCCTCCTAGGTCTGCACTTCCCCTGGTGCTGAGGGTCTGCTCGCTGCTCTCCCACCATTCAATTCAGCCTTTGCAGGCAAGCCCTGAGCCTTCCCGCTCTGCTTTTTCCAGGGGAGCCCATTGGTACACAGTAGGTACCCAGCAAAGAGGCTTCTTAGGAAGAGAGCGGAGAAGCCAGTCTGTTTGGGGAGCCTGGCTTTGGGGGTAAATGTGGGTCTGGTCCAAACAGCCTTTCAATCAGTATTTCTGAGGGAGAAGGGAAGGTGTGGGCAGCCAAGGAGAGAACTGGAGTGCACCCAGCAGATCATTATGTGTTCTTGGAAGCAGGTTTAATGGACTGGCTCTGAGCTGAGCTGGGAACAGGCTCGGAGGCCTTCAGACAGGACGTGGCTGGGGCAGAGATTCCACATCCAGTTTTAACAAGTGGCGACGCCTTATGGAAACTTTTGAAAGACGATTCTGTTTCAGACTGGTTTGTCCTTCATCTGGTAGCTCCAATCTGTCCCTTCAATTTGGGAGCACAAGAGGGGAGATGAAAATCACTGACCACTTACTATACACCAGGAACCAAGTCAGCAATTTTACTGTCCTAGGAATCCTAGGTTGCCCTTTGAAGAGGGTAATGGAGGCTCAAGCAGCCGGGGCTCTTTCCAAACATAGCGACCTTCTCTTTCCAGGGCCATTTCTGCAGCAGTCTCACCCTTGCCCCCAAGCCAAAATTCCCCCATTTAACAGGATAAACATTCCCATGGCAAAAGAACACTGTGTTCCCTGGAGGAAATGAAAGCACGTCATTCCCACTGAGGCCATGGGACTTATGAAACAGTGCTGGGCTGAGGGGCTCTGCATGCCCCAGCTGGGCCCCGGGAAGGCAGTGACAATAAGAAGGCCAGGCTGGAGTACCGAGTCCCATCCCGATTCCACAGCAATCTACCGGTTCTTTGGGTCTCTCCTTCCTTCAGGCATCAAAATGAGGTGGTGAGCTTTGGAAAATGCAGAGAGTATGTCCACATGAGAAGTTTGACATTCCTGGTTGGCTTTTCTGAGCCTTGATTTCTCTGCATGTAGAAATAGTGTCTGCATACCAGAGCAAAGATAGAGAAGAAAGTGCATGTTTGGAGAACGCTTTAGAGAGTACTTCTTTTGTGTAAACATTCATTCTTTCTTTAATCCATTGAAGATTTATCCAGGAACTATTACATGTCTGGCTTTCTGCAGGTAGTAAAAATACAGAAAGTAACAAGGAAGTAATTCCTGTCCCTAACAGGCTTGTAATATATGCACATGTTTTCATCAAAAAATATAAAAATATTTGAAGTCTGTGGTTAAAGAATAATTCTTGAATGTACTCATTCTTGACTCCTACCTGTAGAGTTGAGCACCACCACTTAGAAACAACTCCATGTCCTAGATTAACGATATACATAACCTTCATAATTTAGCATTTTGGAGATCAGGATGCCTCTTAAACTTGTAATTGGCAGCATTTTCCTTTTTTGGTGATATATTAAATAATGAAATATAATTGATAACATCTTCAATGAAATATTTTAATATTTGTAATTATTAATTATTATCATTTTAATTATCATTACTATTTTCAACTGGACTTTTAATAGATTTTACAGCCACTGTATTTAACACAGCATCTTTCTAAAACATTTCTAGTTCATCCAGGTGATATAAGATCACAAGTCTACATAGCTGACTGTCTCTTGATTTTTGTGTGGAAATTTTTACCAAGGGCCAAGGTTGCTCTTGGCCACCAGAGGGAGAGAGTGTATTGGAGAGGAACAGGTTCTCAGGCTCCTTGTTATCAGCTCTAGACTAAGCCTCTCCAGCAGCCTCCTCCAGGGCAAGGCGACCACCCCTCACTGAAGCCCCACCTGCTGGGGCAGAATGAAATAAAGTAAAGGGTCCCCAATTCCAGAGCAATGGCAGCATCAGGGTGGGTTGGATTTGAATGAGTTTGTAGAGCCATACAAAGATTAGCTATAAAAAGCCCCTTCCTCCTGGGAGTAAGGGCAGGTGCTAACTACAGAGGGGGTTCTGCATAAGACTCCCGAGACCCCAAAGGGATTTGTACAGCTTTCCAAGGAACCATTCTCACTCTAATAGAAGTCTGGAGCCTTACAACCCCTTCCTTCTCCCTTTCTCCCTTCCTTTCTCCCATCCTACTTTGCTTCCTTCCTTCCTTCCTTCCTTCCATTTAATACCTATTTATTGAACACCGACTACATGCCATAGGAGCTCGGGATACATAATAGAGGGGGTCACTATCCTTATGAGTCATGCATTCTTGGGAGGGTATAGAAATGAATACACAAATCTGCTGTAAGGAAAAATACTGGGCTCCATGATGGCATGGGACAGGAAAGTTCTGGGGAGAGGGTGGATCTGGGAAATATTCTCTAACAAGTGATCACTGAGGCAAAGTCCACCAGGTTAAGAGCTAGGGAGAGGCCTTTTGAGTTGAAGGAACTGCACTTGCAGAGACCCTGAGGTAGAAAGTACTCAACACCTCCCAGGTACTATCAGGAGGCCAGCACAGAGCCCAGAGGCATGGGGCAAGAGAAGCTCAGGGTGGGCTAAAGCATACCAGAGCTCGGGCACGCAGAGCCTCCCATGCCCCGTTAAAGGTGTGTTTTGTCTTCTGAAACCGTTAGAGGGTGTAAAGCAGAGAACCAACGTGACTGGGTTTGGATGTTCATATGACAACTCTGCCCTATGGAGCATGGCTAAGAGAATAAATCTGGATGAAACATTCAAATGGGAATTGTTAGAGAAGTGGCAAGGGGCTATGGTTGCTAAATGGTGACTGTGACCATGAAAATATAGTTTGGAAATAGAATTACTGGGCTTGGCCGAGCATGGTGGCGCACACTTGTAATCCCCGTGCTTGGGAGGCAGAGACAGGAGGATCGCACAGGTTCAAAGCCAGCCACACTGGCTTAAGAGACCCTGTTTCCAAATTTTAAAAAAGTATAAAATAGGTCTTGGAGTGTAGCCCGGAGGTAGAAAGGTTTCCAAGAACCCCAGTACCACCAAAAAAAATAAAAAATTTAAAAAATTTAAAAAAGAATTACTGGGCTTGAAGAGTGGAGTTGAAGGGAGCATTACATCTGACTCTTAAATTTTCTGAAGGAGTAGCTTGAGAGGGGGAGAACTTTCATGGAGTAGGCACCCTTGAAGGAGAACAAGATTTAGGAAAGCAACATTATGAACATCTTAACTTTAGCTACTTCTGGAACAACCATGTGCAAGTGTAAGGTAATCGACTGGATCTATTCATCCAGTGCTCAAACTGTGCTGGAAATAATTAGACTGGAGAATCATGGGCATATAGATTAAATATGAAGCCCAAGTGGTGGCTGACATCACCTGGGTGAAAAGAAGATGGTCCAGAACAGAACTCCACAGGATGCTCACATGTGCAGGAGACAGAACCAGCCAAGGAAAAGTAAAGAGGCAACCAGAAAGCAGATCCACTGTAATGGCTGACCACTGTGCCAGGGAAGAATGACCAACTCTTGGAGTACCATGGTACCTAGTGCCATCTAGGAAGACGAGGACTGAACATGTATGGATTTGCCAATGTGCAGGTCTTAGGGCAGTGGTAACAGAAACTGGAATGAGGTGGGCTAAAGAGAGCAAAGGCAGTGTCAATTGTTTGAGGATAGTAACCATAAAGTTTACAAAGTTAATGCTTATAATCCCAATATTTGGGAGGCTGAGACAGAAAGATTGCAGGTTTTCAGCCAGACTTATCTATTTGGTGAGCCCTCCCAACCACCCCCTGCAACTTAATGAGACCTTGTTTCAAAATAAAGAATTAAAAATAGGGCTGGGAGTGTAGCTAGGAGGTAAACTGCCTGGGTCCAATCCCCAGTAACACAAGAGAATAGAGAAAAGAAAGAGAAAGAAAGAAGAAAGAAAGAAAGAAAGAAAGAAAGAAAGAAAGAAAGAAAGAAAGAAAGAAAGAAAGAGAGAGAAAGAGAGAAAGAGAGAAAGAGAGAAAGAGAGAAAGAGAGAGAGAAAGAAAGAGGAAGGAAGGGAGGGAAAGCCATCCACCCAGTGTATTAAATTGATCTCTAGCCAAACTCAACTGCTTAGTGAAAGCATGGGCAAATTAGAGCCTCAGGTTTATCCTGGCCAAGATTTCACTGCACAAGCATGAAGAGAGGAGCAAAGAAGCTGTAAAAAGTAAACTGAAATCTACGTTGGCCAAAGAGGGAAGGGAAGATAGGCAGCCAGTGGAGCATGGGTCAGAGGTCTCCAGGAGGTCAAAGGGCTGGATCAGAGAGAGCACTTGGAAGGTGAGCTGAAAATACAGGAGGTAGTGGCCACAGGCGAGGTCCAACTTAGAGATATCAAGTCCACACTGTAACTGAGGAAATCGGTGGCTGGAAAGAGAAAATGGAAAGAGTCAATGGAGGAGAAAGTCAAGGATCTTAGATGCCAGAGAAGAGGACAATGAGTTATCTCCCTGTGCAGTAGAGTTGTTTAGAATTTTTAGAGTAGTAACATCTAAAGCCTTCAGGGAATGAGGCAGGGATGAGGAAGTCAGTCACAGTCACGAGTAGTTAAAAAGGAGGGGATGGTCAGATGGTATATGCCTCAGACGAGAGGTTTCTGCCCAATCAGAGAGGGCGGTGGTCTGAAAGCAACCACGGAGAACAAGAATTTCTTTTGTTGGAAGAAGAGAGGATATCATCCAGGGAAATGGTGCTAATGCAGGAATAGAAAGAAGTCCTCATAGAAAGGACCTTTGCAATTATTTACCAGTGTCTGCAGTGGTCAGCATGAGCAATGGCAGCAGCCATGTTAGGGATCTGCAAATGCTACCCTAAAAAAAGACTTCCTGCACCTCAGGGCAGGCAGTGTGTGAATCCATGGGGAAACTTAGGATCATGCTGAAGAAAGAAAGCAGACAGCTTCAAAACCACCTCTCAAAGTCACAACAAAGTAAATACAGACATAACCGAGCTGGAGGAAGCCAAAGAAGAACAACTAAAATGACTGAATAGAAAGGAGAGAAGGACAGCCCTGTCAGGGGCAGCAGGATGAAATGGGATGGTGAGGGCCTCGAGCAGGGGGCATTTCAAAAGCAAATCATGGCATAAGCCCAGGCTCATATGATGAAGGGGAAAGGAGCCCCACATGGAGGGCGAAGGAGAACCAGCCTGGGTACCTGCAGCTTCCAGTAAAACAGACCAGAGCTCTGTGCCCCTCTAGGGAAGGAAAAGGGGAAAGGGGCTAGGAAGGGCACAAAAAAATGTGTAGAGAAAGGGGAGCTGGAGGTTGACTATCAGCAATATGGTCTCTAGAGCAACTTAGAAAACGAGTTTATTTTAGCCTCTTAATCAGTAATGGATCTATGTGTATGTATCTAAGGAAAATGCATGTACAACCAACTACCACAATAAGATGGTAAAAGGGGCCACATGAGAAAATATATTTCAATAATTAAACTAGGTGATCAGGCAAGTCTTTACAGCAAAAATGGACTTTCTTTCGGACCTAGAAGAATCAGGGCAGGGGCGGTAGAGCTCACACGAGTAAGGGTAGCACAACTCCAACAGTAGATCCCTTATGTGGGAGTTTAGGGTCAGACCTTGTGCCTTCTAAGGTGTCATTTCGGCCTCAAGTGAGTCCCTTGGGGCCCATCCTCACCCATTTGTTCCTTCTCTTTCCCTCTCACCAGTCCATGACAGCTGAGCAGCCACCCCATCCAGAAATGTCTGACAACCACAGCAGCCCTCTCCTGCCAGAGCCTCTCTCCAGCAGATACAAACTCTATGAGTCTGAGCTGAGCAGCCCTACCTGGCCCTCCAGTCCCCAGGATGCCCATCCAGCTCTGCCTTTACTGGAAATGCCTGAAGAAAAGGTGAGCAACATTTCCCTCCAGATCTTTCCCAAATATGAAGTTGGGAGGAAGGGAGGGGGGATAAGAGATATGGCTTCCAATGGACTTGGTTTAGGCCAAGAAAATGCCACTGCCCAGGGAGACTGTTTTTCTAATCAACACATGGTCACATCCATGCTGGGTCCTACTTGACTTTACATTTTAAAAAAAAAAAAAACATAAGGCTGTATGAGGCCTGACGTAAAGGACAAGTAGAGAATTCACACTGACACACCAAGCTTCCAATCTGACTTCAACTCCCCCTGCCCTTAGACTTACTCTCTTGAATTGCACGGTAGTCTCTTAATGAAGGCCTTTCTATAATGTGGGTCATGGCACTCTCTGAACACAGAGCACGATGTGGACTGGCAGCTGCTGGTAGGGGGGACAGGGACACAGTGCTAAGCATGTTTTAATGAGATATAATTCACATGCCATAAATTTATCTTTTTGAAGTTTATATTAAGTGGTTTTAGGTATATTTATAGAGTTGTACAAACATCACCATGATTTAACCCAGAATATTTACATAGCCTCAATAAAAAGCCCCATATCCATGGCACATTCACTCCCCTTTTTATTCTAATTCTCCACTCCATCCCACTCTCAGACCCTGGCAACCACCAATCTACTTTCCATCCCTATGGATATTTCAAATTAATTGAATCATACAATATGTGAGCTTTTGTGGCTGGATTCTTTACTTCTCGTGGTTTCCGGTTCATCTTTGTTGTAGCCTGAATCAGCACTTCATTCTCTTTTCATTATGATTAAATAATATTTCGCTGTGTGCACATATATCCATTTATCAGTTGATGGAGATGTAGGTGTTTCCTTTTTTTTACTTTTATAAAGAATGCCATAAATACTTATGTATAGAATTTTGGTGGACATAGGTCCTTATTTATCCTGAGTAAAAACCTAAGAGTGAAATTTCTGGATTGCATGATCCTGCTAAACTTTTTTTCCAAAGAAGCTACATCACTGTACATTCTCAACAATAAGTTTGAGATTTTCATTTCTCCATATCTTTTAGCACTTATATTTGGCTCTTTTATTTATTTTCAGGTAGCTTTTATATGGTATTACTCAGCCATCTCACTTTAATCTTTACATGTGGCTATCCAGTTATCCCAGCACTATTTGTTGAAAATATTATTCTTTCTTCATTAAATTACCTTGGCACCCTTATTAAAAATCAACTAATCAGCCAGGCATGGTGGCGATGCTTATAATCCCAGCATTTGGGAGATTGAGACCAAAGGATCACGGTTTTTGGACAGCCTCAGCTACTTAGTGAGACCCTCCACAACTTAGCGAGACTCTGTTTCAAAATAAAGAATAAATAACAGGGCAGGTGGTTTAGCTTGGAGGTCGAATGTCCCTGGGGTTCCATCCTCAGACCCACAAAGAAAAACTAATCATAGATGTTTGAAATTATTTCTCGACTCTCAAGTTTTTTCATTGATTTATGTTTACCTTTGGGTCGGTACCATGCCACCATAATTACTATAGCTTTGTAGTAAATTTCAAAATCAAGAAGTGTGAATCCTCCAATTTTGTTCTTTCTCAAGATTGTTTGATCTATTTTGAGGCTCTTGCATTTTCATATGAATTTTAGGATCATATTTTCCAGTTCTGAAAAAAAGATAGTCACTGGGATTTTGATAGGCATTTAATTAAATCTGCAGATCAATTTCTGGAATATTCCCATTTTAATACAATTAAATCTTTCATGAACAGAATATATTTCCATTTATTTAGGTCTTTAATTTCTTTCCTTGATGTTCTGTAGTTTTCAGGGTATAAGACTTGCACAACTTTTGTTAAATTTATAACCAAATATTTTATTCTTTTGAGGGGATACTGGAGATTGAGCCCAGGGGCATTCTACCCCCAAGCTATACCCCTAGCCCTATTTTATTCTTTATTTTTGAAACAGGATCTCACTAAGTTGTGAAAGACCTCCCCAAGTAGCTGAGGCTGGCCACAAACCTGTGATCCCCTGTCTCAGCCTCCCAAGTACTAGGATTACAAATATGTGCCACCACACCCAGCTCCAAATATTTTGTTCTTTTTAATGATACCATAAACATAACGGTTTTCTTAATTTTATTTTTAGATTATTCATTGCCATGGCATAGATATAAAGTAGGTTTTTGTATATTATTCTTATATCCTGTAATTTTGCTAAATTTACTCATTTCCTCTAGTAGGATTTTGTTTTGTTTTTTGTAGATTCCTTAAGAATTTTCAATATAAAAGGAGGTACTATCTACAAATAGATAATTTAACTTCTTTACAATCTGAATTACTTTTGTTTCTTTTCCTTGCCTAATTATTTAGGCTAGTGCATCTAATACTTATTGAATACAAATGGCAAGAGCAGACATCCTTGTCCTATTCCCAGTCTTAGAGGAAAAGGGTATCTGGTCCTTCACCATTAGGTGTGACATTAATTGTGGGGTTTTAATAGATGTCCTTTATCAAGTTGAAGAATTTTTCTAGCTTATTGAATGCTGGCCATGTTTTAGGTGCTAAATAGCTACATGTTTCATTGGGTACCATATTGGACAGCATAGCTTTAAAGCAATAAGTCTTGAATAAGGGGTCCACATGTAGAACTGAAGAGAGTATGAACTTGGATAGAGAAAATAATTTATCTTTATTTTCATTAACTTCCAACAGACCTTAGCATTTGCTAGGTAGTGAACAGCAGTCATATTAGTAATACCTGGAATTTCTATCACTGTCATAGATTGGTCTTCCACGAATCTAACTTTGGCATGGAGATCTGCCAAGTAAGGAATTTACTGGAGTGTGCCTTTGAGACCAACACTTACAGAGGGGTAAAGGCAGGGAGCTTAGGCAGAGAAGGTAGAAGGAGGTAAGCTGTGATGCAGTCACAGTAAAGACACGATCCTGTGGCAGCTTCCAGAGCTGGAATGGCCTTACAGAACTGTCCCAAGTTGGGATAAAGAGATTCCATATAATTCACTCATCAGCGATTTTAAATTATAATAGGCATTAAATCTAATACAGATCACAGGGGGTTTTTTTCTCTTTTCTTTTTTTTTATTTTATTGAGGTACTAGGCATTAAACCCAGAGACATTCTACCTCTGAGCTACACTCCTAGCCCTAATTTTGGTTGTTGTTTTTGTTTTTTGAAACAGGATATCCATAGGTTGCTGGGATTCTCACTAAGTTACTGAGGCTGACCTTGAACTTCCAATCCTCCCGTCTCAGCCTCCCAAGTACTGGGATTATAAGCATGCACCACACCTGGCTTTGAACTACAAATTTCTAAATACTCTAATAATTAAATTTCAATGTAATCTTACTTATTTTATCTTATACAGCTTTAAATATTATTCTGGAAAGAAGTCCACAGCTTTTCTCAACTGCCAGATTTGATCCATGGTATAAAAGGTTAAGAAACCCTATTATGAAAAATGTATAGGTCACCTTATTTGCTCATCTGCCATTTCTCCTTCTTTGACTAGAGTTCCTCATGTGATCCACTTTCTCCCTAGCTTCCACGTATTAGCGACAGTATCTGAATTCTTATTTTTTGTGACTGACTAATCTCTCTTAGCATAATGTTCTCCAGTTCCATCCATTTCCCTGTAAATGATATAACTGTGTTCTTCTTTATGGCTAAGTAAAATTCCATTGTTTATATACCTCGTAGTTTTGTAATCCATTCATCTATTGATGGACATCTTGGCTGGTTCCATAGTTTGGCAATGGAGAATTGTGCAGCTATAAAAATAGATATGCATGCATTAGTTTTTTAGTTTGGTTTCCATTCTTTTGGGTAGCTATCCAGAAGTGGTATTGCAGGATCATATGGTAAGTTTGTTCCCATTCTTCTGAGGATCCCCCATACTGTTTTCCAAACTGGTTGTACTAATTTGCAATCCCACCAACAATGTATTAGAGTTCCCACTTCTCCAGATCCTCACCAGCATTTGTTGTTGTTTGTGTTTGAATGATTAGTTGGAGTTAGGTGAAATCTCAGGGTAGTTTTGATCTGTACTTCTCTGATTGCTAATGATGTTGAGCATTTTTCATAGATTTATTGGCCATTTGAATTTCTTCTTTTGTTAAGTGTCTTTAGACGAAGAAGGAAAAACTATAAATGAGCAAATGAGGTGATCTAATTGAGGGGGATGGGAAGGGGGAAGAGGGAAATTCCCTGATGTACAGAATGTACTGTACATTCACAAACATATCAAAGTCAATCACTAAGCCAAACATGAGAAGGAGGGAGTGGGGAGGGAATAGAGTGAGAATTGGGTAAGGGCTAATTGGGTGATGTATGCATGTACGCCTCTACCATATTGTACTCCATTAAGATGTAAGACTACAATGAAACAATAAAAAAAAATTTTAAATAAGGGTAGGCTAGTAAGGGTAGGCTTGCATGGTACCCTAAATGGTTTCAGACAATGAACATCAGTTTCATCCTTTGTCTCTTATCCTTTATCAAAAATCTGGGAGCCTTTTTTATTCCCAAATGCTTCTGCTCAAAAAAGTATATTATTTGATATCTGCTCATTGTTTTTCTTGAAAGGATCTTAGACCATCTGATGAAGACAGCCACATTGTGAAAATTGAAAAACCCAATGAACGGAGTAAACGGAAAGAAAGTGAGGTACTTCGTCAAGACTCTGCAATCCAAGGAGGTTTTAGCCTCTCCCAGGCAGTGAGCTATCTCAGTGGTGAGATGAAGGAGTACAGGAGCTGGATGAAAGGTAAGCAGTGCCAGGGAGGATGCCACGGGCCAGGTCAGAGACAGCCCTCGCTCCAGTTTGGGTGAGGAGGTTGCTCCCTCACTCCCATGGCAAGGGCTTCCATGACTGAGGGAGCTCCAGCCCAAGATGATTTCAGCTAGATATAATATCTAC
Source organism: Muscardinus avellanarius (assembly GCF_963383645.1). NCBI lineage: Eukaryota > Metazoa > Chordata > Mammalia > Rodentia > Gliridae > Muscardinus > Muscardinus avellanarius. The sequence continues at coordinate 29,906,682 of NC_137803.1, read as the reverse complement.
TAACCAGTGATTCCACAGTTTCAGAATAAAATGCATTTCATTGATTTGAGTTCTTTGCAAATTTTCCCATTCCTACACGGAATAGATAAAGGACAACCACATTGGCAATGTATAGTTATTTTCCAAATAAGCTGGATGGTCATTCCTTCCCTTGGTTCCATAACTATTTATTATATACCTACTATGTGCCAAGAAAATATTGGCAGCACCCTTCCCAAGATCCCAGTATTCTTTTATTTTAACTACCTGAACTAAATACTGAACCAGTGCCACACCCTCCTCGTCCCCAGTTGCCCCCCACCAGCATGGGTTGTCCTGGAAACCAAACCAGAGAAGGAAGTAGAATATATCTTCCCTCTTCTACACCTGGCTTCCTCTGGGCCCTGATTCAATAATGATTTTCACAGCTGGACTAAAACAATTTCTTTTCCAGCTTTGTTTCTTCAAGCTACTTTTCTTTGCTGCTCAAATACCAGCCCTTAACTGAGTCATACAGCACTATACAAAACAAAAATTTTCTTCCCTCTCCAACCTTTTCCTTGGACCAATAAATTTCCCTCGGAATCCTCCTGGGGCTCCCTTGCCAACCAAGCCAATGGCTGGAACTGTGTTAAATTGGTCTCAGCACGATGCTTCGGTCTTTATGGCAAAAACTGCCACCCACTGCAGACCAACTGCTGGGCCACTCAGAGACATGGGCTGGGTGCCAATTCCCTCCCCCAACCCCTTCACTGCCCCACCTTAGATCAGGATAAATGAAGAGAGATGTCCTGTATACCCTCGTGTCTTGGTTGCCATGCCAACCAGCAATACAGTGGGCAACATAGGCTGGACCCTGATCATCACTCTGTCTCTTGCAGATAAGCCCCTGGCCCTCCAATTCATAGACTGGATCTTGAGGGGCACGGCTCAGGTGATGTTGGTCAACAACCCTCTCAGTGGGCTCGTCATCTTCATAGGGCTTCTGATCCAGAATCCCTGGTGGACAATTTCTGGGGTTCTGGGAACAGTGGTCTCCACCTTAACTGCCCTCGCCTTAAGCCAGGACAGGTGAGTCCCTCTATAGACCTCTCAGCAAGTTTTGCGGGGCAGACAGGTAACTTGTTTTCTTGAATGTTCAACCAGCCTATCCTAGCAGCCAGGCAAGACTCCTGAGTATCGACTTTGAGAAGGTCACTAGAGGTCCCTACAGAATTAAACTGTTCTGACTCATAGCAAGTGACAGCACCAGGCCGTTTGACTATGGAAACTTCTGGAAACATTCCCTGTGAGGTGCTAAAGAGTGCTCGAGATGTTCTTCCCCTGTGGAGCCTACAATCTGGGAGACAGAATTAATAGGCAACAAATATCTCAGAGTAACACCAAGCCACATATAATTAAGAGCTCAGGGAAGACAGACATCACATACTGGGCTGAATAGCAAGGCGGCCTCTGAGATAGACACCTTGGGTATGGGGGATGCCAGAGAATGGAAAAGAGAGGGGAGGATGAAGTGAGCAGGGGCATCAAGGGGGACAGACGAGAGCAGCAGGAACCACAGAGGCAGGCAGGGGTGGCGCCAGCTCTGCTGGGGCCCAGGGATCAGTGTGTGCAAAATCAAGCAGCATACATTTTGGGCTTGACTACTACTTCAGATTTTGTTACCTGCTATTCCAACAGTTCTTAAACTTTCCTGATGATGAGAATCCCTCGGGTAATTATTAAGAAATAGTTTCAACCCCACCCACTCCCCATTTGCCCCAGTTAAGCACTCTTGCTTCTGCAGTTCCTGACACCAACTAAACTATCCAATCCTACCACTCCCTTAATTCCCACCCTTGGTTGCCCCCAGTGTACACTAAACAACTATTGAACATACCTCAGTATTTTATTGAATTGTTCTTTTTCTTTTTGAGTCTTCTCTCTCTAGCATGTTCAGGACAGGGAGTGCATTTCCAATGTTCCATATTCTGCCACAGCACCTAAGAAATAGTCACACTTCCTTGCTGATAGGTCAGCACCATGTTCTACATCATAGACTCAAAGCTCCAGGCCCCTATTTGACACACTTACACATGTCCTTCCAAGGACTCTACCACTATCTACAATGAGCCACTGACATGGCTGCATATCCTAACTATAACCTTCACCACCCCACAACCCTTCACCACCCCACTGTCTGCAACTCTACTGCCCCCACTAGCCCACAAATGTGCTTTGTGTGTTGGAACTCCTGTTTGGAAGAACCATGGTCCTGATGGAAATCTCTTGGGCATTGAGGTGCAACCTAATTTTGTACTTTATTTTTGGCACTGGGGGCTGACCCCAGGGGTCACCATCAAGACACACACACACACACACACACACACACACACACACAGCCTTTTTTTTTTCCTGTACTGGAGATGGAACCCAGGAGCATTCTACCTCCGAGATACACTCCTAGCCTTATTTTTTTGTCATTTTATTTTTTGAAATAGGGTCTCACTGAGTTGTGAAGGGCCTAGCTAAGTAGCTAAGGCTGTCTGCAAACCGCAATCCCCCTGTCTCAGCCTCCTGAATGCTGGGATCACAAGCACACACCACCACGCCCGGCTCACATAGCCCTTTTCAATTTTTGCTTTAAAGCAGGGTCTCACTAGGTTCTAAGAGTACACTTAGTTACTAAAGCTAGTCTGGAACCTATGATCCTCCTGTCTCACCCTCCCGAGTACTGAGATTACAGGCAGTACCACCATGCCTGGCTTAATTTTATACTCTTGATGGTGATGGCAGGGATTTAAGGTAATGGGCTTTTTTTTGGTAACCAAACCCAGAAGTCACCCAGTTTGGGGAAAAATAAAATAAAAATAGAGTTCGAAAAGGAAGGTGCCCCCATGCTTGGGAGGCTGAGACAGGAGGATCACGCAGGCTCGAAGGCAGCCTCAGCTGGTTTAAGAGACCCTGTTTCCAAATAAAAAATATAAAATAGGTCTGAGAGTATATCCCAGAGGTAGAAGGCCCCTGGGTTCCATCCCCAGTACCAATAAGTAAATAAATAAATAAATAAATAAATAAATAAATAAATAGCTAGATAAAAGGAAGGTGCCCCACAGGGTGGGATAGGTGTCAAGGCAGGCCTTAGATGTTCCCCTAATTTTATCTTCCCGAGACTCCATTATTTTAACTCCTCCTACTTCTGCCACAACCAGCTACGGGGGGCTGCAAGACTTCCTTCACATATAATTAGGGACCAAGCATTATTCCTAAGTTTACCTAAAGCAGTTGCTATGAAAATAGAAAAAGAAGCTGGGTATAGCGACATATGCTTGTAATCTCAGTACATGGGAGGCTATGACAGGAGGATCACAGATTTGAGACCAGCCTCGGCAACATAGCAAGATTCTCAGCAACTTAGCGAGACCCTGTATTAGAACAAAAAAAAAAAAAATCAAAAGGTCAGGGAGTATAGCTAGGAAGTAGAATGCCTCTGAGTTCAATTCCCTAGTACTGCAGGGAAGGAAGGGAGAGAAGAGAGGGATGGGGAGGGAAAGGCTAAATTCTAAAACCAAATGCTAGTAGAAAATATGGAGAAAATATAAACTCATTACAAATATTTTCTCAAAACCCAGGCTCTGCTCCTGAGCTAGCCTCAGCTTCCTTCCCAGATACCAGTGTGTCTCCAGTTGCCCCTTCACCTTTCAACCAAAAGCCTCCTGGCTTGGACACCTGTGGACCAAGTGTCTTGTCCACAGCTCTCCTGGATGGAAACTTCCATGTTAACTCTCCTGCCCCTCTCCCTTTTCTTACTTTTCCCGGGTCAGCAAATCTCCTGGTCAGTATGGAGGTGAAAGGTCCTTCTTATTCCCCACTTAAGGCATAGCCCCTGCCGAGCAGGTGTGCCCTCCTCTAGCCAGAGTTCCCTTTCCCCATCTCAGGGTGCCTTGAGCTTCCAGAAGCCTTTGCCATACACGAGCAGCCAAAATATGATAAGGTTTAGCAGGTGCACATTCATTCAACAATCACTGACTGAGCAGCCACTGCATACCAGACACTACTGATGTTGGGGCTCAGCGGGCACAGCAGTGAACACGGGCCCTCACAGGACCCATATGCAAGCGCAGAGGACAGAGCATGAGCATAACACTCATTCTCTGGCAGGAACTTTGCAGCAAGAGTAGCCCAGTTTCTTCTCTAAACCCTTCATACTCCCCTCTCCCAGAAGAGCCATTGGGGAGGCCATAGGCAGGGCTGATGAGGAGCAGAGGGAGAGGTTTAGTACAGCAGGTGCCTCCTCAAAAACAGACAGACGGCCGGGCGTGGTGGTGCACACTTGTAATCCCAGCATTTGGGAGGCTGAGACAGGAGGATTGTGGTTCGCGGACAGCCTCAGCTACTTAGTGAGGCCCTCTGCAACTCAGTGAGACCTAGTTTCAAAATAAAGAATAAAAAATAGGGCAGGGGCTGTAGCTCGGAGGTCGAATGTTCCTGGGTTCCATCCCCAGACCCACAAAAAAAAAAAAAAAAAAAGACAGAGGCCACAGACCCAGGCTTGGTTCTACTCACCAAGGCATGGGGAGGGGCGTGTGGGCCTCCTTAGCTGACTCAGCTTACCCACTGGGGTGCAGACATGCAGAAGGAAAGCACCCAGACTTTAGCCCCAGAGAACTTTGCACACCACATGAAATACTCCGTCTCCCTTTCTTTCTCCCTTTTCCCTTGCCTTAAACACACACACACACACACACATACACACACACACGCACACACACACATCTGCATCACACCCCAGACTTCTTTTAGATTCCCCTCAGTGCCTATCAGTCAAACACACTCCTGAAAAGCAAAGGAGTGCTTAGCCACAAATCAGACACAGGTATATAATATCACAAGTACAAGACTGTGTGTGTGTGTGTGTGTGTGTGTGTGTGTGTGTGTGTGTGTGTGTGAAGAGATTCTAGACAAAGGAGGAGAAACCCTAGTGGAGTCATGGAAGGGACCTAAGGGAGGGACATAGTAGGGGAAAGGGAAACTCAACAAGGCAAACACTTCAATGGACATGCTGCACATATACAAATTTACCAGTGTCAATCACAGTGTTCTGCATGGGGAAGGTGAGGGAGCATAGTGGAAACTGGGGGAGGGCTCACTGAGTGCTTTTTTTTGTAGTGGTGGTGATACTGGTGTGTGCATGTATGCCTCGATCTGTACTTCATCAGGATGTATATTACAGTGTACCAATAAAAGAAAAAATTTAAAATATACTAATTGCTTGGAAAAAATAAAAGAAAGGTGAAATGGCTATTTTTTTTTTCATTAGTAAAGAATCACTAAATTAAGCACACCCTAGAGTTCCAGGGTAGAAGGGTCCAAAAGGCACCACTAAATTCCAACACAAAGTCACTGCTTCACCCCCAGGGCAGCCATCGCTGCTGGACTCCACGGCTACAACGGGATGCTGGTGGGACTGCTGGTGGCTGTATTCTCGGACAAGTTAGACTACTACTGGTGGCTCCTGATTCCTGTGACCTTCACAACTATGGCCTGGTGAGACATCGCCATCTTTCTGCTCACAGATTCGGGAAGGCCCAAAATGCTTTGTGTCTTTCCCTGGACAGGGGTAGGACATGCACTGCTGTGGGACCCAGGATCTGCACAGTCAGGCTGGTTGGTCTAGCAAGACCATGTGAAAGCCCATGAGTTCAAGAGCAACAAAAGGGGATCACATGTGGCTATGGACTAACAAAGACCATGTATGTTGTTGTTTTTTTTTTTTTTTTTTTTTTGTAGTGGTGGTGATACTGGTGTTACTGGTATTCTACCTCTGAGCCACACACCCAGGTGAATTTTATTTTTAATTTTGAAACAGGATCTCACTAAGTTGCCAAGGCTGTCCTGGAACCTCCAATCCTCCTTCCTCAGCCTCCCAAGTACTAGGACTACAAGTGGGTACCGTAATACCCAGCTCACAAGTTTTTAATGTGTTGATAATCTTCCTTGAGTGATAGGCTTAATAACAAAGGTTAACATTTATTGAGTAGTTCCTAAATGCCAGAGACAATACTAAGCAAGGTAGGGTTATGTGCACCCCCAGTTTATAGAAGGGAAGACCCAAGACTGCAGAAGTCAAGAAACTTGCCCTGGGACATAAGTTTTTAATGTGGGATTTCTAAGTGCAGAGTCTTCACTATTAAACTCTATGATTCCTGAGACTCCTCTATTATGTGACCTGACCAAGACCTAAAAGCTAAGCACTTCCTTGTGATAGAATCACAAGGCTTTCTTGAAATAGAAGGTCTTTATATAAAGCTAGAAATTTGAACTAAATGAGGTCCTACTCAAGATCGAAGGGGGTAGAAACAAATATTCCTTGAGTCAGTGGTGTGCTCTGCCATTCACACATGTGTTTCCTAGTTCCTTTAGATTTATAGCAGGTCAGTAGAGTGTCCAAAGGGTCTCATAGTGTGCCTGCTGTCATAGGGAACCCTTGACCTCCAACTCCTGACTTCACATATACATGGCACCCTGGTCTCCACTCTACTCAGACATGGGGATTTATTCCTGTTCTCAGCTATAAATCAGACATGGTGATTTATTTTTAACATCTCTAAGAAATAAATGTCTCTGTTTGGTTTCAAAGTCTGGAGTTACTAAAACCAGTTAGTTTAATTTAGCTTAAGTACTGTTTCATTACTTTTTAGTAGTGCTTACAAATAAATTACATTAACCATTTTGGGTAATTTATTTTTCTTCTTATGGGTTCTTTAATTTTTAATCCATTGGGACAAAAAGATAAGGCAACCTTTTCTGGGAAGGGGGTTCCTTAAAGCTCACCCCCTGTGAGACGCAGAACTTGTCCTCATTTGCATAAATTTGGTTTATAAAGGTGCCTGGTATCTCAGCCACATTGCCTTGGATAGAAGTTACACCTAGTTTCTCTGCACCCAATTTCCCAATTTAAAAAACAAAAAAGACCCCTCTGCATGCAAAGTGAATTAATTTTAAATGGAGCAAGAATGGATGCTGAGCACAGTTCTGAGTCTGCTATCAAGTCCCACAGAAAGGAGTGTGGTTCTGACTAGAGCAGAATGCATGAACATAACCAGAAGTGCTTGACTTTGAAGTCTGCTTTGAGGAGTGTGGCGGCAACAGGACTTGTCAGGAGGCTGAGGGTAGGAAGATGAGAAAGTAAAGATGATTCCGTGCATTCCGCGTTCCTGTAATTTGCCTGATTATCTGAGCTGTGGAGAAGACTAAGAGAAAAATTGGTTGATGGCAGAAGACAGGAGGCAAATCAAGACTTCTGTTTGGATAATAATAGACATGAGCCTTCCAAGGAGAGATGTTGAGAAGGTAACTAGGTCTACAAATCGAGAACTGGGTGGTATAGTCAAGATTTGAAAGGCATATGGAAGGTATTTCATCCAGTGAACTAAAGAATACACCCAAAAGATATTGAGAGAGAGAGAGAGAGAGAGAGAGAGAGAGAGAGAGAGAGAGAGAGAAGAGAGAGAATGAATCTAAGACAGAGCCATAGAATTTTACATTTAACTGTCTGATGGAAAATAAAGAATGTCAGCAAAGGAGACTTAAGAAGGAACAGGCAGGAAGAAAACCACATCCAATGTCATGGTAGCCCACACAAAGTATTTTAATACAATAGAAGGGTTTAAATTAAGGGGATGGAAGTAGACTGTTGATTTGGTAGGACAGATGACCCTGGTAAACTGAACAAGAGCCATTCCTGTGATGTAATAAGGACTCAGACCTAACTGGTGTGACTGGGAGTGACAATGAGACTGGGATCCCAAAGATGCTGGCCCTTTTGAGGAGTATTGCTGCAAAGAGGAGCTGAAAAGGGGGCAAGCACAACAGTGAGCATCAATCTGGGAGGGGATAATTTTTAAAGATAGAAGGTACTAGAACATTTTATAGACTGATGAGGATGATCCGGAGGAAAAAAAGAGATTATGCCAGACATGGGGGCACATGCCTGTAATCCCAGTACTTGGGAGGCTGAGACAGGAAAGTCACAGGTTCAAGGACAGCCTCAGAAATGTAGTGAGACTCTCAGCAACCTAGGGAGACGCTATTTCAAAGCAAAACTTTAGAAAGGGCTGGGAGTGTGGCCGGGAATTAGAATGCCCCCTGGGTTTAATCCCTAGAACAGTACTACCAAAAAATTAAAAAATAAAATGGGGATGGGGGTGTAGCTCAGTTCAATAGTAGAATGCCTGTCCATTTAATTTCTAGCACATAGGAAGAGGAAGAGGAGGAGGAGATTGATACTGCAGATAAAATAAGAGGAGAATGTCACAGAAGTGAAGTCCTTGAGACTGATCAAAGAACAGGGAAAGCTGGCCTGATGAGTGAGCAGGGACCTGTCCATCAAATGTAAGAGATAAAATATGTGGGAACAGAGGAGACAGGGTGTGGATTTTTATGGTTAGGAAAATAAAATGTTTTTCGTTTTGTCCTTCTATTTTTAACAAGGTAGGGCCCAGTGGCTGACTGAAACTGAAAGGCAAGCAAACAGTAAAGACTTCATCTGAAATAGTTGTCAGCATGTTGGAGGGTTTATATGCTGGATATGTACAGTAGGGGTTTCAGGTAGTCCAAAATGCCATGGTCATCAATTAAATGTAGACCATTTAACCAGATAACATGACTTCATGTCCCTTTGAGTATGATATGAGAGGTACTGGGCATATAGAGTGTCTGGCCCCTTCGGAGGAAACGGAAGCTAAGGGGGATCATTCACCTAACAGTGAAGAATGAGGATTTGCATCCAGTTCTATATTTCTCCAAAATTCACACTCTTTTCAAGGAAGAGGCCAAGAAGACAGAAGGTACAAACAACTGAAGGTTCTGTTTTCACCTGGCAGTTTTCAGAATAGCTCTTGGTATCTGTGCTGAGTCCAAGCCTGCATACCACCTACATGCCACAGCAGCCTCTTCCCAGGAGGTCAGACTTCTAAATGTTCACAGCCCAGGACAATAGCTGTCACACACACACACACACACACACACACACACACACACACACACACACACATCCTGATGATTACGTTTTGTATGGATCACATTTTGTTTCATTTTCTCAGCTAAAGAAGAAAATATATTAGCTATTTTATCTTCTATTCAAAATGTTTTAGTATTTCAAAAATTTCTCAAAGGCATTAAGTTTACACTGAAGACTTATTTGCAATCCCAGATCAGTAAACCACTAGAATCCTGAGGAATGGCTATAGCAGGAGAAGGCCTGGCAGAGGCTACAGTGGACAGCGCTGATAAAACAGTATGGATCTAATGGTGCTCGTGGCAGTTAACCCTCTTTCTCTCCCACCTTCAGCCCAGTTATTTCTAGTGCCTTGAATTCCATCTTCAGTAAGTGGGACCTGCCAGTCTTCACGCTGCCCTTCAACATTGCCGTGACCCTGTACCTGGCAGCCACAGGTCACTACAACCTCTTCTTCCCCACCATACTGGTGGAGCCTGTATCTTCAGTGCCCAATATCACCTGGACAGAGATTGAAATGCCCTTGGTAAGTTTCCTAATGGTGATGAGTTAAAAGCTTTAGAATCCACTGTGGCTTGGAGATTGCCCTGGCTCTCTGCCTCACTGGAAATCAAGCAATGGGCCTCAGTGGTCCAGAAAGGGTTGCTGTGATGTCCATCTTTTCAACAAATCTTTATTGAACATTTAATATGAGCCAGAAACTTTTTCAGATATTGGGTCTACACAAGGTATAAGACACATCCCTGACCTCATGAAACGTGCATCCTAGAGAGGAAAAGAGATAACACACAAGTGAACAAATAAGGGTTACTTAGACAATATCAGATGGTGACAGTTGAATAAAAACATTATATATGATAGCTAATTTGATAAAATGGTAAAAGGGTAAAATAAATGTGTCAAATTAGGATTTTAAAGACATTACCAGGGGAAGATAGAAGGTAAATTTTCAGACTCTCTATACCAATGGTTCTCAAGCAAGAGTGACTTTGCCCCTTAGAGCATTAGGCAATGTCTGGAGATGTTGTCCCCTGTCAAGACTAGAAAAGTGCTACTGGAATTTAGTGGGTAGAAGCCAGAAACACTGCTAAACACCCTACAGTATATAGCACAGCTGGTCTCTGCCCTCAACAAAGAATTATATAGTATAAAATGTCAATAAGGCCAAAGTTGAGAAACTCTGCTTTATTTTTTTTTTGAAGATTTAAAGAAGTTTTTAAAAAGATAGAAATACAGAAAATAGTTACAGCCCCATACCAGAATGGCATGGGGGGAGGGTGGTCCGGGCCAATTCACCCCCCGCCCCAAGAAACTCTGCTTTAGAGCCTATTATCATCAATGTGCATACTCACTTATTCTGCTGATCTCTAGACACTGGGGATGAAGTTATGTAATAAAAATATAACATACGACCGAGTATATATAACTATAAACTTCTGCCCTTGTTAAACATAGAAATAGTGAACATTTAGTACTAAAGCAAGCTTATTATGACATTAATTCATTTCACCCTCATAATAACCCAATGCAGTAGGTACTATAATTGTTCCCATTTTTCAGATCAGAAAATTAAGGCAGGAGCAAATTAGTTTTTCAAAGTCTACCTGAAGCTAGCACCTGTGTATAACCACCTACGTAGCCTGACACAGAGCCTGAGCTTCAAACCACCTCCATAGTCCAAGATGGGACAAGTGCCTCCAATGAATAATCACACTGAGACAAAACTCGCTTCTTTCCAGAGGAGACCACCCCATCATTAGGTACCTCCAACTGGGGTACCATTCCTGGGGGACCCATCTACCTTCATCTTTTACCCATTACTTCTAGCTCTGCTCTCTAGAGTAATTCAGGATATGGCTTCTGTGGTACCCTTTTGAATATTTGAAAACATAACCTATGTCCTTATAAAGTGTTAGTATAATATGACTTTTGAACCCTGTGACCATCCAGTCATACCCCGTGGTCTAGTGTACCTGGACCTCAGCATGGCCTTCTGCAGATGCTCAGCTCTAGAGCCACCACTTGGGGGTCCTCCAGGGACAGCCACACTCTACCCCAAGAGCTATCAGAAAAGGAAATGCTCCCCCACTTCTGGGGCAAAAGTTGCTGTAAGCAGTGCCAAAGCTCTTTAAAGCTGATGTCTTCTGGTGGTATGGTGGCACATGCTTGAAATCCCCACGCTTAGTAGGTGGAGACAGGAGGATCACGTAGGTTCAAAGCCAGCCACGCTGGCTTAAGAGACTCTGTTTCCAAATAAAAAGTATAAAATAGGTCTGGAAGTGTAGCCCAGAGGTAGAAGCATTTCCAGAAACCCCAGTACCACCAAAAAGAAAAAAAAAAAAAAAAAAAGCTGATGTCTTTTTTTTTTTTTTTTTCGGTACTGGGAATGGAACCTAGGGACATTCTACCTCCGAGCTACACCCCCGGCCCTATTTTTTTATTCTTTATTTTGAAACAGGGTCTGAGTTGCAAAGGCCCTCATTAAGTAGCTTTGGCTGGTCATGAACCATAATCTTTCTGTCTCAGCCTCCCAAATGCTGGGATTACAAGCATGTGCCACCACACCCGGCTCAGCTGATGTTTTATTAAGTTTGTCTTGGGCTGGGCTAAGGGGAGAGTGGGATTGGAGGCAGAATTAGGGCCTAAACCCAAGAAATTGGAAAAGATAAATCCCTGCCTTTAAAGAAAAGCTCCTCTCTCAAATAGAAAATGGCCAGGTCAGGAGCAGGGACCACACTTAGACCATATTGTCAGTATTAGCCATCTGGCAATTAGGCAGACTGCCTCTGGGTGCATGGGCCCATGAGGCACTGTCCTAGTGCCAGCCATAGGCACAAGTGGCATGACCAGGGAAAAAGGCTTGCTGAGCCCCAACCCACACTATGAGGCTGGATACCTAGAACTGGCTGGGGGGACCCAGTGTGGCGTGTGGGTCACAGAGAAGAGATACCTCTCATTCATCCTCAAACAACTGGAAAGTGTCTGGACCCAAACCTGGGAACCCTAAGGCCCAGCTTACCCTGTCAGCTTGGCACCAGCCCATCACTCTGCCAACGAGGATCTTTCTCTCCCACACCATCAGGATCTGAGCATTGTAGTATCCACGCCATTTCCTTCTTTCTCTAAAACAATGGGATGGAAGGTCTCCTTTTTCATGTAGCTGGCTCATTGCTGTTACATGAGAACTGTAAGGAGTGGGGAAGAGGCCGGTGCTCAGTAAATTTCCACCACACACCTGACTGCGCTTCACCCCAGAGAGCCAACTGCGGCCTGGAGATCAGGGTGGAGGGGACAAAAACACAGTTCACGAGGCTGAAGCACAGGTCCCGGCAGAGGAGCTGCCTTCTGAACACAGGCTCCATTCCAAGACCAATGTTCCCTCATACCTCTCATTCTTGACTGCTTGGGCTTACAGCCTGCGTTCCCAGATGGGAAGGTGGAAGCTGGGCCCCCCTCAGCCTTTCACATTCCTCCAAGCTTGGCAGGTCAAGGGCTGTTTGTTGAGTAGACTTCCAGCCCGTCCTCCACACATAAGCTGAGTTCCTTAGCCTACTCAAAAACATGTTCTGGGCCCTATACAGAATATTAGGCCCTATCACAAGTTGATAGACTCTGGTCCAAGCAATGTACAGTTGGTTGTCAGAAGTCCACCCATTCAGAGTGAAGGGGCAGAGCTCAAAAGCTTTCTGGGACTGCTCAAACACTATCCCCTAAATGAATCAGATTGATTCCAAATCAAATCAAATTGTTTAAAAGAACCAAATAAGCCAGGTGCAGTGGTGCAGGTCTATAATCTTAGCATTTGGGAGGCTGAGACAAAAGAATCAATCGCAGGTTCAAGGCCAGACTTGGCAAGTTAGCAAGACCCTGTTTCAAAATAAAAAAGGAGCCAGGCATGGTGGCACACGCTTGTACTCCCAGCATTTGGGAGGCTGAGACAGGAGGATCACAGTTCGCAGACAGCCTGAGCTACTACTCAGTGAGGCCATTTGCAACTCAGTGAGACCCTGTTTCAAAATAAAGAATAAAAAATAGGGCTGGGGGTGTCACTAGGAGGTAGAATGCTTCATACCAACTTAATCAGTGTCTATAGGGGAGCCAGGCATTCGTACTTTAAAGATCCCCAGGGAATCCAAATATACAAGGTTTGAGGACCACTGAAGTAATCAATATGATAAGTATTTATTAAGTACCTTTTGTGTACCCAGTCATAAAAAGTCCCATCCTCTAAGAATTATATGAGCCATTAATGGAGAAAAGAACCATAGACAACCAAGACGTCCATCAACAGATGAATGAATAACAAAACTATGGAATATGTACACAATGGAATTTTACTCAGCCATACAAAAGAACAAAATTACATCATTTGTGGAGAAATGGATGAAACTGGAGAACATTATGCTAAGTGAGATTAGTCAGTCATAAAAAGTAAAAAATCAGATGCTCTCCCTAATATTTGGAAGCTAGGGAGAGGAAGAGTTATAGGGGGAACTCTAGATGAAGAAGGAGAAAGCATAGATGAGCAAATAAGCCAACCTAACTGAGGGGATGGGAGGGGAGAAGAGGGAAATTCCCTGATGTACATGATGTACATTCACAAGCATATCAAAGTCAATCACTAAGCCAAACTTGAGAAGGAGGGAGGGGGATAGGAGGGAATTGGGGAAGAGCTAAATGAGTGATGTGTGCATGTATGCCTCTACCATCTTGTACCCTATGAAGATGTATGACTGCAATGCACCAATAAAAAAAAAAATGAATATAACCATACAATGTTAAAGGTCATCTGCCCGGCCAGCCTTCTCGTGTTGCAGAGGAGGACACCCTAGCCTGCATGAGGAAGTGACATGCCAATGATCACACAATGAACTTGTGCACAGCACCCTGGAAGCAAGAGCCCCAAATCATCAGGCCACTGCTCACCCTACGTTACCATTCTCCCGCTTTTCCTCTTTGCCTTCAAAGAGTTGCAGAAAAATATAGACAATTCAGCCTGACCAGAGGAAGACCATTCAACCTTGGTCCCAAATCAATCATCCCCAACACAACATCCCCAAGTCTCTCAGTGATGTTTGGCCTTCGTGCCACTCTCCAGATGTTCCACACAGTGATGTTCTATAGTGCTAAGTCATCCTTAGGTGCACAGAAAGTGCCCTCTCCTTCCCATGGGCTCACTACCTGCCAGGTAGTGCTGAATAGACAGCACCCACAAAAGAGGACATGCCAATGGTGTCTTGATGGAGAGAGAGTGAAGGTGGTAAAGACCTTAGATTAGAAGTCAAGTTCAGAAGCTTTAGCCTAGTGACCATCAGTGAAATCATCCATCAAAGTAGCCAAGAAATTATGCCATGAATATATACAAAATTACCAACCCCAATCTCAAAGACAGGGAAGAGAAGGAGGAGACAGAGGGAGGGACCCAGTGGAAAGGTCACCAAGAGTTGTGGGCATGTATTTTTCTGTCACTCTATACACCGACTATGATGTAAAATTACAATGCAGCAAATAATAAAAAATGGCCAAGAATATATCCAATATTTCTAGACTATTTGTAGGATTTCAGAAGGTTAAGAGGAAATTTCTGAGTGCCCCAAAATTCCCAACAGAAGTCCCAGAAAGTGGTGCATTTAGTTCCCCTCAAAGGTTCTCCTCTGAAAGCAGAAGCAACCTGTTCCTCCGAAGGATCTTTGCCAAACACCACCTGGTCCCCCTGCTGCCTGAGGGATGCTAGATGCCTGCTAGGTGGTGGAGTGGGGAGCCATTTGTTCCAGTGTGTGCCCCCTCTTGGTCTCTCTTACGCTGGAGGGCACGGTCATCCTCCTGTTCTACCTCATTACCCCCTCCAGGAATGGCTGGGTCCTGGCCCTGAAGCCTGTCTTTGCATTACCAGCCCATGCTCCAGTGACCTGGATTCTGTTGATTTTGCAGCTGTTACAAGCCATCCCCGTCGGGGTTGGCCAGGTGTATGGCTGTGACAATCCCTGGACAGGAGGCGTGATCCTGGTGGCTCTGTTCATCTCCTCACCACTCATCTGTTTGCACGCAGCCATTGGGTCAATCGTGGGAATGCTAGCAGGTAGGAGAGAGCCCCTGCCCCGAAGGGGAATCCTGGGGATAATCGTCCTGAGACACTTCTCCCACACACATAACAAATACTCCAGACTTGCTCTCTTCACTGGAGTTTCAAATCTTTGTCAGCAGTAGGGATTCGGCTTTCCCTTTCTCAGAGTCTCCAAAGGTAGCAAATTGTATTGAGCCCTGCAGCTGAATACAATTTGGACGGAGGCACTGGGAGCAATACTAGCATTGACTGGAGTACACATGGCCCAGAACTCTGAGGTTTTGAGTAAGCTAAAAGGAAAAGTTTTTCCAAAATTGGATCGGCATTTCTCAAGTGTTATTCCATATTTCTACACATGCATTTATATACGTATACACATTTATATATGGATATGCTCTTTTCTGCAATAGAGTCAGAAAATGAGGTAGAGGACATTGGGAGAAGGTGTCTGTTTCTTACTTATTCCAATGTTTTTCAAAGATATTTTGGAGTAAAACTTTAATTTTTTAATTGGAAATATTTTCAAGCCCATAAAAAAGTCACAAAAATAAAAATAACACGGTTGGGTGTGGTGGTACATACCTGTAATCCCAATACTTGGGAGGCTGAGACAGGAAAATTACAGATTCAAGGCCAACCTCAGCAACTTAGCAAGACCCTGTTTCAAAATAAAAATAAAAAGGGTTAGGGATTTTACACAGAGATAAAATGATGCTAGGGTTCAATCCCCAGTACCAATAAAATAAAATACACAAGTGGTACCCATTAATTTTTTTACCCAGATTCATCTATCCTTTATTTCCTAGCCCCATAGCTATAAATTCCTCTAACTACATAAATCTACAAGTGCATACACAAATTTTGTTCAGCCATTTCAAACAGAAATCTTACAATTTGAAATCTTTGTTGCTAAAACACAGCCACACTAGCCATAGGAGTTGAGGGCTGCAGTCCCACCTTTTCAGCTTCACCTCGTCCTAGAAGCTGCCACAACTTTGTGTAAAAACTACAGCTTTGGAAAACAGTTTGGAAACCACTACTTTCTTCTCATGTGGATTTCCTAAGACCAGATGTCACATCATTTTCAGAGGCTCCTTTGAAGCCAGGGTTGTAGGTATGGGGTGGAAGACCAGGAAGGACAGAGCTCTGAGACCTGGCACCAGCCATGAGGTGGCCTCTGTTCTGTGGCCCAGAATTACCCAGAAATACCACGCCTTCTTCCACAGCCCTGACGGTGGCCACGCCCTTCCAGACCATCTATGTGGGCCTCTGGAGCTATAACTGCGTCCTCTCCTGCATCGCCATCGGGGGCATGTTCTACGCCCTCACCTGGCAGACCCACCTGCTGGCCCTTTTCTGTGGTAGGTATTCAGGAAAGTAACAACCAAGCTGCTCTGGCTCCTCTTCCCCCCTTGGATATTTACCAACACTAGCACATCCCCAAAACCAGATGGGGCGAGCAAATGATGTTCATTGGCCCCTGACTCTATACAAGGCCTTTTTGAAAGGGGAAAGCAAGGTAAAAGCATATAGATGCTCTAATGGATTTCCTTATAGGATGCAGTCAAAAGGGAAACAACTACAAACATAATAAATAATATCGGGTAGGAGAACTCAATGTCAAGGCATAGTGCAGACGCTGAGGCTGCAGGGAAGAGTGTGGCCCCCTATTCTTGGTCTGGGCTCCCTGTTTTGCCAGGGCAGTGGCTGGAGGGGAGAGGCAGGCTCCAGGAAGCTGACTCTGATGCTGGTCCCTGCAATTCCACAGCTCTGTTCTCTGCATACATGGGAGCAGCCCTCTCCAATGTGATGGCGGTGGTAAGTTTGGATTCCCCACTATCCTAAAGCCCTGTCAGAACTCCCAGACACCTAGTGTCTTGTGGAAGTATCTGGAATTGGTTTGGGTCTGGCACCTTACGCAATATTTCTGTCAAGGTTTATCTAGGGTTTTTCCAGAGATGAATTTTGTACATGTACCCTCTAGAATGTGTGTGTGTGTGTGTGTGTGTGTGTGTGTGTGTGTAACAAAGATGAGAAGATGGATCCATGCGGTTAAATTGGATGTGGGAGACCATCCCTAGGCCAACTTTCAGCTCTAGCATTCAATGATTCTGATTATACCCAAAAGAACCAATACCTTAAATTTCCTGACCAACTCCTCTGACATTCTGGGTCTAGGGACGCCTTCTGTGGGCGCAGCCTTCTCCCCCAGAGACTCTGTCCCAACACAAAAGTCTAGGAACATTCTTCATTTCCCTGCTTTTATTTCCAGATGGGTGTGCCACCAGGCACTTGGGCCTTCTGCCTCTCTACCCTCATCTTCCTGCTTCTGACGACCAACAACCCTGCCATCTACAAGCTCCCACTCAGCAAGGTCACCTACCCCGAGGCCAACCGCATCTACTACCTGTCACTGAGAAGCAGCGAAGAAGTGAAGCCCCCCAGCGGTGACTAGTCCAGCTCCAGCAGAAATGCTCTTGCCTGGCCATCATGGTCTCAACTCTGGGCCAAGCAGCTCAGTGCTCACCTTCTTTGCCTCTCCTTGCACCTGTATGGAATCAAACACACCTGTACCTCCCTATCCCTGAGGCTGATTTTTCTCTCTCTGCCCAAATCTTCCTAACTATTGTGCTACATTAAAGGAAGTTGGTGATGAGACTGCTGGAGTCAGAAGGAAGGAGTGTGTTATCCATGTTGGTGCAAAGCAAAAATACTGTGTAGTCATTTGGAAAAGTAATTCGGAGATGATCCGCTAGGAATGTTTAACTACTTAATAGATGCTGTAGAGCTAAACTTGCTGAGTGGCTCCCGGGCAGACCCAGAGTGGAGCTGAGATGGGAGCACGTGCTAGAAATGAAGGCACCGGAGAGCAGAGCTAGTGGACGATGGGCACTGAGAACCTCACTCAGCAGAGAGGACTTTCACACTGATGAGGTTTTAAATTCAAAATGGGGACCATTGGGGCACTGGAAGTGTCTAAATAAGGAGTCTTGAGACATTTCGGTTTTCCTTTGACCATTAGCAATCATTGCCCCTTTCCCAATACTCATGATCAAAAGCCTATTTCTATATTATTATATAAAAACAAAATACTGAAACGTTTACATCAACAAGATTCCAACTCACTTCTCCAATCTTCCTTTCCCACACCAAGATTTTTTGTTTGTTTTATTTTGGATTTTGTTTGTTTCGTACTAGGGACTGAACCCAGGGGCATTCTACCTCCGAGCTACTACCCAGTCCTTTTTATTTTTTTATTTATTTTGTTTTGAAATAGGGCCTCACTGTATTACTGAGAGCCTTACTAAAGTTGCTGAGGCTATCCTTGAACCTGCAATCCTCCAGCCTCAGCCTCCCAAATACAAAGACTTCAGATGTACTCCACCACACCATGCTGAAATGTTATCATTCTTTCACTATTTTCCAGTGCTGTAGTCCTTTCAAGACATGAACCTCTCCAACCATCTCCCACCTTAAACTTTGCTGAGATAACTTACCATTTTGGGTTTTCCCTTGCAATATGCCTCTTCTTTTTGCAAGAATTTATATCTAGCCCTATATCATACATTCCCTGTGATTCTATCATTGTCCATTTGAAGTTCACTATTTGTCACTTTCCTCTATTTTTCATCTTCCCCTCCCCTTCAATCTCTATTCTGACTTATCTGTTCTTGTTTAGAATATCTTGAGTATTTCCATCAAATAATAATGTGAGAAAATATGGGTAACATTCTTTTGTGCATGTGTGCTACTGAGGATTGACCCCAGGAGTGCTTTCCCACTAAATTATACCCCAATATTTTTATTCTGGGGACAGAGTCTCCCTAAATTGTCCAGGCTTATTTCAAACTTGTGATCCTCCTTCCTCAGCCTCTTGAGTAGCTGGGATATAGAGGGTGTGCCGTCACACCAGCGGGTGACAGATTCTTTGACCCTTTGCATCTCCACACTTTCTTTTCCCTGGCGAGTAAATACATGATTTGGGCTAGATGTGAGATCCTGGAATGCAAACATCCCCTTCAGTTGTCTATGTTGTTCTTTCATTTCTTGTTTCTTGGGTATTACAAATAAGAAATCTATGGCAAATCTCATTAGCTTTTGTAAAAAGAAACAAAATTTGCCAGGCATGATGGTACACACCTGTAACCCCAGTACTTGGGAGCCTGAGATAGAAGGATCACAGGTTCCAAAACAGCATCAGCAACTTGGTGAGACTCTCAGCTATTTAGTGAGATCCTGTTTCAAACTAAAATATACAAATAAAAAGGGCTGAGGGTGTATCTTGTTGGTAGAATGCCTCAGGCTTCAATCATGAGCACCAAAATAAAATAACTAGATATTTTCTCTGCATCTTTGGAGTCAGAAGTGTTATAAAGTTAAGCCTAGGTGTGCCTCTTCTCTCATCAGCCCTGCCTTTTAATCTGCAGCCTCAAGCCTTTCTCCAGCTCATGACTTTTCTCCAAACATTTGTGTGACCATTGCTTTTTCTCCATCTCTTCTGTCTTCTTCCTCCTCCTCCTCCTCCTCCTCCTCCTCCTCCTTCTTCTTCTTCTTCTTCTTCTTCTTCTTCTTCTTCTCTCTCTCTCTCTCTCTCTCTCTCTCTCTCTCTCTCTCTTTCTCTCTCTCTCTCTCTGGAATTCCTGTATCCATATGTTAGACTCCTAGATCTTTGTTCCAAGTTTCTTATCTTCTCCAAGTTCTTACCATTTGCAATTTTGCTCTGCAGGATATTTCTTCCAGTTAAGCTTTCAGTTCTGGTTCAGGTCCCAATAGTAACCCTTTTTTTTCCTTCACTTTAGGACATAACATTGAAATTTTTGCTATAAAGTAATGGTTTGGGTTTTAGAAAATCTTTGGGATGGGAGTCAAAGTTAAATCCCCACATGTGTTCATGTTCATCTTCTGCTAGCGTCTATCTCTTGCTCCTGAAATCAGGTACAGCTTCTGGTAAATGATGGCTCCAAATTTCATCTCTTTCTCTTATTCCATCCCAGATGGGCCCCTGTGGGCCACCTTCTGGCATTGATGATGCAGCCTGACCTCAGCCACTCATTCATCCCTGAGGCTTTGCATATGTCACTCAGCCCCAAGCTTGACAATAAGCCAGGAAAGAATCAACCAGTCCCTGCCTTCAAGGAATTGGTTTTATGGAGATTTGCCTGACCAAGTGAGATGAAGATGAGGCTGCTATCTCACGCTGCCTGAGCCAACTTACATTCACCGAACCAGTTTTCATCTTGAGAAAATTATCTGGTCGGGTTGGTCTTCTGTTTAGGAAACGTACTGGGCATGGTATTAAGGGTTCCAGGAAAGTATCTCTGCCTCCTCCTGTTCCCTGTGTTCCCGTTACCTGCTGCCCAAACATTCCCAGCTATCCCTTTGATTGAAGGCTTTGAAACCCTTTAAAAATATAAATGATCTGGGAGAGTAAAACAGTAAGCATGATCAGTCATTTGCATCTTGTGTTGAAGGAACCATTTCCGAGAATAGGTTTGACAAAAATAAAAAAGGAGGGGAGAGTATAAGGAAAACATGGGCAGCACATATGGAGACAGCCTTTGGAAAAAAGGGGGGAAAGGCCATGCTGAGATGAGGCCAACCTGAGCAAATAAGGGTCTGGAGCCCCCTGGTCCCACCAGGAATGATGATGAAGCTGGTTCTTTGGAGCTTGAAAGGAAGAAATGGCTGAGACCCTGGCTATCTGCAGTAGGAAATAATACATTAATGTCATTCCAACTTTGAATGAGTGTGTGTGTGTGGGGGGGGGTGCTTTGTAGCAAGGGAGAGGATGAGAAAAGGTGTTCTGTGCGGCTGACAGCTCGCCTGGGCAGGGGCTGGAGGCCTGGTGGGGGCACTGGCTTCAGGAGGGGGGCCAGGTGAGCACAGCGGCCTCTCTCTTCCAAATCCAATTTTCTGTTTAGGAAGATTCTACAGCCCTGAGCTCCTCCAGAGGAATAAGGAGGAAATATCACTAACATGGCAAAACATAAGAACATGGACACCAGAGGTATCAAAAATATACTATTATTGCTTTGGCAGCTTTCCAATTAGCCATTTATGTGGTCAGTTGACTGGGATGCTCAACATGGTTGCTTTGTGGACATAAGCTGGAGGACCAGTATCACTCAGATCGGCCTTGTCCTCGACCTCCCCATCTTCCTCCCCACTGGAGGATTCTTTTTCTGGTCAACTCTCTAAGATCTGACCAGCACTTGGTCTCCCTGCCCTGTGTTTGTGGCTACATCACACCCGTGTGCCCAGTTTGTTTGTGTGTCCCATGTGAGCCTGTCCTTGTTTCCTTGAGTCCTAATGGTTGTGAGGACCTTGGGACAGTGATCACGTAAGTGCAGGTAGGAGATAGCCTTCTCAGTGTGGACATGATTTCTACTTAATAAAACACAGTCTTGTTTGGAAACTTCAAAGGCCTTCACATTTTATGTGATATTTTCTTTACTTGCCTGGCTTTTCCTGCCTCTAGCCATTCAGAGAAGATAGAAAAATCCATAGGAACCCTTGCTACCTTGAGAGGAACTAGAAATCTCATGTCTTAAAGAGAAGATAGAAGGGAGAATCACAAGTTCTTTTCAACCCTTTGTGAGCTAATAACCAGTAGCTCCCAGATCCCTTCTGCAGCTGCTGGGGCGACTGAAACAAAATAAAAGAAAGGAAGAAGCACTTTGTAGAACTAGCTCAGACTTGCTCTTACTCCAACAGGACTCTGGACCTTTTCCCTGGAGGAACCTGACCACCCCAAGTTTAGACCCCGCTGGGTAATGTAGAGCTATATGAGCATTATAAACAAAGGGCCATTCGCAAGTGAATTCTGATTGAGCTACAAAAAAGTCCCATAAGTAGGTCTCTTGGTGAATCCTGGGTGCCCGGGCTCCAGCCTTCTGTAGGACCTATTGGGGACAGGATTCAATCATGACCTTTTGCTTTCTGAGATAACACTTATTGCCCTGTTTGACAGATTCTGTACCTCTAAAAACCACAGTTCCTTTTAGCTCATGGGCCCACTGTGAACTTCCTGGATGGCTTCTTCAGGGCTGTTACCTTCTCTCTTTCCAAATCGATTAGGTATTGTTCACACGTGGCACCCCTGTGATATGCCTGAGGTAGATGGATGCCTAGAGATCTGGACCAAGCCACCACAGAAGTTCAGGAGCCCTTAAGAGGGGTCAGAACAAAACACCAAGGGATGAGCATCCAGGCTGAGTGAGGAGACTGGGTGGAGGGGGCGCAAAGAAAACTAGGTGAGGGCTCAGGTACAGTTAGCAGACACTGTGGCCCTGAGCAAGCAACACCCAGGAAAGCCCCTGTGCAGGGACCTGCTTTACTCTCACGCATTCCCCACCTCTCCCTGGAATGTGGGGCCCTGTAGGCTCCTTTCACCCCTTTGTTTGCTTTCCCTCTGCAGAACCAAGACCCCTCTTCAGCAGTTCCAAAACACCTGGTGTAGTGGGAAGGGGACCTTTGACGTCAGTGGGGAAGTTTGTGTACTCAGGTGTGGTTAATTTCCTCAGCATGAGGTTTTGTTTCTGGTCCTGGGTAGGTGACCACAGTCCACCGCTGAGTGTGCGTTGGGGTGGGGGTGGTGTGAGCACAGGGTTGATCGTCTATCATTCTCACATAGCCAAACAAAACATGTCTGGGTTGGTCCCCCTTCCCAAACACCAACACCCCCCCACACATACCCCACGGCCTCACGAAACTGGGGAGGGACAGCTTCCCTAATATATAGACTCACGGTCCTTTCTGGATGCAGGGTTAGATCATGCCCTTCTTAAGAGGGTCCTGATGATTTCCCAGGACCCCAGTCAGCAACAGTTAGGAGGAAAAACCTGAAATTTTCCATAGAACCAAAAAGAAGACATCTAGTATCAGGCTGTGCAAAAATTTCCATCAAGACACCAATGGCAACGTCGCTCCCCAGCCCGCACCCTGCCTGTACTGGGAATTAAGGGAGCTTATTGAGGTTGGAAGGCAAATAGGCCCCTGGAGGAGACAATGCTTAGATAATTGCTTTAAAGGCAAATGTTGGAGCTAGAATTCTAATGAAAGGAGGTAATGCCTGAGAGACAGCAGGGAAGTTACCAGACAGCCCCCAGCTCTGCCCTCTAAAGGAAAGCTGCCTGACCCACCCAGGTGGGGGAGCCATTGTGGCTGAGTTTATCTTCACTAGGGGGTTTAGGGCAATAGTCTTTTGACAGGAAGGCCAGAGAACACTGGGAGTGGCAGAAGGGGCATCGTCTGTCTCTCCTCTCCCTCCTCTTCCATGGTGTCCTTTCTTAATTGGCAGACATATGCCAGGCATAGATTTAGGGTATGCAAATTGGTGAACTTGCAAAAGTCCTCAAGAGGATGGGCCTGAGGTCTCAGAGAAGTGAGGAGGTTTGGGTTTAGAAGAAATCATAGTCCCTGAACTTGAGGACCAGAAACGCCGCCCAGCTGGAAGGAAACTTCATCCCGAATCCTGAGGGTCTAGATTTCTCCAGCCCTGATCAGGAAATCGAACGGAGCCCAGGTAAGAGATGCTGGGAATCAAAGTCAACCAGGTAGATTCCCAGCCAACAGCAACATCGGGTTTTTCAAAGAAAAAAAAAAAAAAAAGATCTGTTTCTTCTTTTCATTGAGCAGCATCTGGGGAAGATGGCTGTGGGATGGGAAACTCACTAAGAACTCAGGAAAAAAGCTAGATCTTGGAAGCATCAAGCTACAATGGCTCTTAAATATTTAGAGTTTAAATCTAGTATTTTAGAGAGGAAGAAACTGGCTATATAGAGATGAGACCGGGTGCTAAAAGAGCCTGCGTGGAAGTCCAAGTATCCTAGCATCCAACCCTGAGCTCCTCTTCCCACCCGGTGTCAGAATCAGGTGAATCAATCAACCTTCAGGTCCCTTTCTCAGCTCACCTGCCTACTGGATGAGCCTTTATAGCCTTTGCCATCCTTCCCTTGACATCTGTATGGTTCTCAGGGCAGCACGGTGCTGAGTTGAGCCTCTGGAGTACAGCTTCTGGCTAATGAGTTAGAGTCAGAGTAGGCTAATGAGTAGAGCAGCTAATGAGATGGAGTACAGCTTCTGCCAACCAGTCATTACCTGATGCTTCCCGAGCTGAGTGCCTGCCTCAGGCTCCCTGGCTTGTCTCCTTAGCCCTTGTACTCCTTCTACAGACATGCCAGTCAAACTGGACCAACCAATCTCCACACACATCTTAATATCCCAGCTCCTTAGTACCCCCTCTTAAGTATTTATCTTAGATTACTGTAGACTTATTCTGGACAGCAACAGAAAGGAGATGTTTCTGGAAGGCAGATAGTTGAGCCATAAGAAGCAACATTCCAGGATATTGATCTGATCAGAGAATGGACAGACTTTAAGGTATGTGATCTCCAAAACTGGCACCAAATGATATAAACTTTGGCAAACTTACTGGGGGGGAAAGCCATCCTTGGAGCTTGGATGTGACTTTGGCCTCTCCCTTCTTCAACAATTTAGCCTTGATGTGCCCTCTTCCCTCAAATATGTACAGAATCCATATCCTTCTGTAAGATTTGAAGGGAAAATATAAGTTTATTCTCAAGTGCCAACTCTGATTGATACTGATTTTCTGAATCATTGTGTTAAGAAGAATTCTAAGGCTGTATTTAACTTTACTGGAATACAGTGCTGTGATCAATTAGTTATGTCTGCCATAGTTAATGAGGGAAGGGCATGAGGCACAAAGGAGTATGTAAATGTTTCCCTAAAAAAAACTAGTATACAGTGGCCCAGAATATTCCTTGGCCTTTTATTGGGTGTCACAAAAGTGATGATAGGCAGGTTCTATTGTTTTATGTACCCTTTGGGATATAAAACAAATCATGATATTTTAAATTTGAAAAGTCATAAACCAATTGATATCATTTTGAAATTCCCAACTATCTGTAAAATACCTATAGTGCAGGAGTAAAAAATCAAATCTGGAGGTCAAAACCTGTCTCCATAACTGGCCACTGAGTGGCCTCAGGTAAGCCGCTTCTCTCTGTGCCTGTTTTCTTCTGCCAGTGCCTGGTCTCAAAGGTCACTCAGTTAAGGAAGAACCGGTCTTCCAAAGTAGCTTCAATAGGTTGGAAAGCATGCATTGAGTAGGTTTCATGTATACTGTAACCCTGCTGTGGTCTAAACTTCCAAAGATGGGATGTAGAGGACTTTCTGCACATGCAGTGGGAAATCAGAGTGGATTGATCCAGATGGCCAAATAAGCCAAGGATGGCCCATAGAAGAAAAGAACATAAACCAGGTGATGCAGGGTATTTAGGACTGGGGCAAAAAGAGAGGTGGAGGAAGCACAGGGAGCCCTGAAAGAGCCAAGTGCCCTGGCAGGAGGCGCGTGGGAAAGAAAAGGATGGCATGGCGCCAGATGGTGAAGTTAGCCATACTGTGGAACATCTGGAAAGTCAAGCAGAAGAGCTGGCACATTATAATCTGGGCAGAAGGAGCTATGTAGATTACTGAGTAGGAAAGTGACGATGTAGTCTAGAAGCTGAAGCACAGAATGAACTGAAGATAGACCCAAATTGGAGAGACTGGTAAGGTAAACACAATTCCAAGGGTGTAGTGTAGGCTGGAATTAACCATGCAGGGAGAGGACAAAGCCATTCTGGAGGCAGATGGGGTATTATCCTGGTTACAGAGAGAGGTTCTAGTCTTTGTAGTCTCTTTAATCTTATTTATGAGGCTACCATAAAGTAGTGGGAAGTTAAATGAGATATCAGTTCATGTATGCATATTCATGTCTTACCCATGGAGTGAGCCAAAGACAAGAAAATAAACAAAATCTGGGCAAGTTCACTGGCCAGACAGTGAACTATATGGGGAAGGAGAAGAGAAAAAACTTAAAACATCAACTATGAAGATGAGTCTATGGAGATTACAGTAATTTATACCCGACACTCTTAAAAAGAAAAATTGAGCGCACATGTAATCCTAGCACTTGAGAGGCTGAGACTGGAGGATCATAAGTTCAAGAATGGCCTCAGCAGTTTAGGGAGGCTCTCAGCAACCTAGTGAGACTCTATTTCCAAATAAGAAACAAAATCAGTCAAGGGATATAGCACAGAGGTAGACTGTCTCTGGTTCAATTCCCAGTACCACATATATATATATATATATATATATATATATATATATATATATATGTGTGTGTGTGTGTGTGTGTGTGTGTGTGTGTGTGTGTGTGTGTGTTGGGTAATTGATTAAGAAGTTGGAGCTGCCAAGTAATTTACTTCCAGGTGTTTCCATGGACCCGCTCTTCCTCTTTACCCCACCTGTCTCAATCACTTCCTAACCAGTTACATTGGGAAGGTACAGGAAGACTGACTGGGATTTTTCTTGAGGAAAGGGGACCACAATTTAAAGAGAAGTGAATTCTAGAGCCAGGCATGGTGGCACATGCTTGTAACCCCAGTACTTGTGAGCCTGAGACAGGAGGATTGCAGGTTCATGGCCAGCCTCAGCTACTTAGTGAGGCCCTCTGCAACTTAGTGAGACCTGTTTCAAAATAAAGAATAAAAATAGGGCTGCAGGTGTAACTTGAAGGTAGAATACCCCTGGGTTTAATCCCCAGTACAAAAGAGAAAAGGAGGAAGGGAGGGAGGGAAAGAAGAAGAAGAAGGAGGAGGAGGAAGAGGAGGAGGAGGAGGAGGAGGAGGAAAGGAAAGGAAAGAAAAGAAAAAAAAGAAAAAAGGAGAGAGATTGAGATTGATTCTAGAATACGTGACTAAGCCATTGCATTCAAGTCAGGCCTGGTAGTGCACACTTATAATCCCAGTACTTGGGAGACTGAGGCATGAGTATCTTGCTTTTGAGGACAGCCTCAGCAAGTAGTGAGACTCTCATCAGCCTAGCAAGACTCTGTTCCAAAATAGTAAAAATGTTTTAAATTTTTTTTCAAATTGCATTCAAAATTACAAATGAGTTAACAGTGGGAATAAGATTTAGGGAAATCTTAGACTATAGGGAAAGAGACAGAGACTATCTACATAATATCTACTCCTGGCTTTGCTGATATCTGTGGTCACAGGCAAGTCACTCCATCTTCTAAGGCTCTATATTCTAATTTATAAAATGAAAGGGCTAGAGAATCTCAAAAGCCTTTCTTTTCCAGTTCTAATATTCAATGCCTTTTGTAGTTAATAATATTATCCTTGAAAATATCAGCTAATTTCACAGAAAAGGGGGCCACCCTATTTATAACTCACAAGTCTCTCTCTCTCTCTCTCTCTCTCTCTCTCTCTCTCTCTCTCTCACACACACACACACACACACACACACACACACACACACACACACACAGAGTAGCCCCAGAAATGACAAGTCATGGTGTAGCCAGGTATGGTGGTTAGGTCACTAGTTTACTGATTGCCTCAGTATCTACAATCCTCCTGTCTCAGCCTCCCAAGTACTGGGATTACAGATGTACACCACCACTCAACAGGTGGAATTTCCTACAAAATGTTTCTTACCACTGATAATGTAAATGGTTGGCAATTTCTGGGCATTAGAAGTTAGCAGAGGCATGAATATTTTGAGATCACTATCCCCAGAAAAAGTGTTTCTGAACAAATAGTTATGGCTTAGAACTCTTCTTTCCCTTCAAGTCAGTGGGAAGAATGCATCAATGAACTCTTATTAAAACACAGGACAGTTGCAATCCTCGAGGGCGGGGACCGTGCCTCTAAAATGATCCTGAATGGCCCCTGGCGTGAAGGTACATGCATTGGAACACTTAATAAGGCTTGTTAGAGGAGGGGAGCGCAGTAGTCCCTGCGCCAGGCAGGCATGCCAAGGAGTTGCTCAGGTGCTGAGTTGATCCACAGGTCACAGGACAAAGCCGCCCAACTGTCTGCCACAGCACACATGTATCTGTGCAGAAGCAACAATGTCCTGAGCCCTCTAAGCAACCAGGTGGGGCTATTGGTGGCCAGAATCCCTGGGCCTAGCATCTGTTTACTGCACCAAACCATGCAAGTTCTATTTTCTTTGTGTGTGGGGCGGGGGGTAACTGGGAATTGAACCCAGAGGTATTCGACCTACAACCCCAGCCCTATTTTATTTTTTATTTGGAGAAAGGGTGTTGCTAAGTGCTGAGACTGGCTGCTGAACCTGCGATTCTCCTGTCTCAGGCTCCCAAGCACTGGAATTACAGGTGTGAACCACCTCGCCCGGCTTAGGCTTGTAGTACCGTTTTCTATGTGTGTCTGATCATAGGTGTGGAAAGTGATTAAAACACTGAGCACTTGCTGTGAACGTTTCCTCTTGGGATGCAGAAAGTCCCAATCCCACCTCTAAGCAGCTTAAGGCTTCGTGGCCAGGTGGAACTGACCTAGGTAACATGCTCGATCCAAACAAATTACATCAAGCCAGATCTCTATCTTCAATGGCCTCTTTTCTTCTCTCTCATTAACTGAGTTATTCCATCACTCTTGCAGGGCTTTTGGGTTTCAGGTTGATTGGTGGTAGATAGCCGACCATTTTATCACCATCTATAAACTTCCACTCTTTTACCCAAGCAAAGCTGGCAATAATCAGCCCTCATTGCACACCTTCCAAAACCTACATACCTCAGCTATAACCTTTTCAACCTATGAAAGCCTCCCATCTTTATTTCAATATTTATCAAGTATTTAACATTTATTATAAGATAGATGTTAAATATTTTGAAAAGTAGTTCATACCCTAGAATATCCGATGACTTTGTCACACCATTCAGAAGTTAAAATTTGTAGGAGAATCATCCCTGCCCTGGTTGATTTATTCAACAAACACTTCTGGCTTGCTTTTTTTTTTTAAACCATGGTATACAAAACATCTGATAGGTGCTGGGGGTGTCAGGAAATCTAGTACGATTCTGGCTGTCAGGGGTCTCACCATTCTGCGAAAGCCACAGACAAGAACACATAATTGAATCTCAGTAGGTGGGAATCAATGAAGGTAGATGTAAAATGCCAGAGGTCCTCTAAGGATAAGTAAGGAGCCATCCTGGCTGGAGCCAAGGGCCCAGTGCCGCCAGAGGGAAGTGTCCTCCCTAAGGATAAACCTAATGTGTGCACACTGCAAAAAAAAAAATATATCTTCCAGAGCATTTCACAAGCATTATTTCATTCTATTACAATACAAAAAAGAAATGGCAGGCTCGCCTCTGAAATGGCTGTCTCATTTACAGGTTGGGTGCACCAGGTCAGCCCTGCAGAGCCTGTGTATTTCTTTCTGGGAGAATTGCACGCCTGCAATTGAGGAAACTGTCAATGAGGTTACATGACTTGCAAAATGCCAGGCAGGAATCAGTGACTTCTGGTTCCCAGCCAGTGTTGTTTTCTTTTTTCTTTTCTCCACCACACCAATGGCATATCTCATTTCTAGAACAATTGATAGACGTGTTCGTAATATTCTTGAAATTGCCTTTATCCATTATAAAAGTCCTGAGAATTTGTCCCAGAGGCCAGGAGTAAATTACTACCACCTTTCACTCTATAGGTTTTCACAGCCTTGGGAAGTTGCTTATTTTATCTCCAATCTTCTTTGTGGCATCTGTTCCCACCTCTCACTCTCAACACTGACCAGCACAGTATAAGGGGCTGCAACCCGCCCTGGGCACTTCAATACTGCCCATGTAAGAAGGTGCTTTTTTATTTTCTTTATTTTGTTTTGTTGCTTTGTTTGGGGTTTGGGTTTGGATTGGTGGCTGGGCCATCAACTCTAGGAACGTGTAGTATTCTGTGGCCCTGCCTCATGCCTCATTTTCCTGGGCTTGGAGCAGGCAAAGAATCTGGGCTGTTAAACACACAGAACCAGGTCTAAGCAGAGACTAAGCCACTGACCTTCTGCAGCCATCTGTAAGCCCTGCCTGATGGATGGGCTTCACCTCATCCAGCAATCTCTCACTTGGCTACCTAAAGATCTCCCTCAACAAGCCCAGCTCTCTCTGCCTCTGTTAGTCTGAAACCCTTTGGTGGGGAAAAAAAAAAAAAAAAAACTAGAGTATCTTAACTACCAATAACTTTCCTATCTGGATTGCCAAAAGTAGCAGATAAGTGGTTTTTTGTTTGTTTGTTTGTTTGTTTGTTTGTTGAACTGACCCACCCTCTTTCTATATATAAGAAACAACACATGTCAATAAATAGCATCGGTTGTGCCCTACAATATTAGGACCAGGTCCCAGACTAAAGGAAAGTCTCTTTAATGTACCACACATGTCTGTGAAGTACAGTACAGTATAGAATTGGGGTAGAAAGAACAGTGAACTAACAGGAGACCTGATGCTTTGCCAAGATTCATGAGCTGCATGTCTTGGTGAATTGACTTTTCTAGACAAAGAAGGTAATCTTGAAGATCCCATCCAATCTGAGTTTATCATACAAGGGTTAAAATATAGCTCTGCCAAGTGGGTGGCTGGCATTTGTCATATGTGGAATGAGAAACAGTGGTCCAACAGAAGTGTCCATCCAGCCTGGCAGACACGCGCTGATGGTTGGCACTCTGGGGGAACACCTGCCTTATCAGGTGGTGCAAGGACACCCCCACCATTCTCATCCTGCATGAACCATGTTTTCAGAGGGTCCCAGGGCAAGCTGACATTCCTGGCATCTCTACAGTACAGAGTTGATGGACACTTCCCAGCCTTGGGAGCTTTAGCTCAATGCTAACCCATGGGCGAGAGGCTAAAACAGTAGCTGCTTCTCCATCTGAGCCAGAAATAAAGGATTTGGTTTCTTGTTACCTTTAATCTGAAAGAGTAAATAAGACCTATTTCCTTATTCATGCGCGCCCCACAGACTCTCGGGTTACTCGCTGTTCAATATTCTGAGCTTTATTTGTCTGTACATCAGTGTTATCTAGACCAGTGTTTTCAAACACGAATCAACAGGACATCTTGTTAAAGCAGATCTGAATTCAGTGAGTCTGGAATGAGGCTTGAGATTCTACATCCCTAAGCAAGTCCCCTAGTGACATGCATGAATCAGGTCCACAAACCAGACTCTGAGCACCAACAATGCAGAGAAAAAGATAGAGGCTGAGATTCTCTAGGCTCACTGTTTATAGGATGCTACAGAAATCATTCTAACCCTCGTTTTCCCATCTTTCAGAAATATCAATGCCCATCCCTTCTATTTCAAGGTACTATTGAAAGGGCCAAGTGAGTTAAATTAGAAAGTGTGCAAGTATAATAGTGTGAGTGCTTCTCGCTATTCCAGGCAGCCACTGGACCATATGGATCTGGTGTGCACTAGAACCCCAAGCAGAGTGTGTTAAGCCTGCATGAGAGATCATGTGACCCTCCAATAAACAGGCCTGGGGTGAAGCATGCTCTTTAACAACCCAGGTGATTTGATGCAGTCCATTCTCTGATCACAACTTGAGAAGTCTCGTTCCTAGTGCAAAGAGTGCTCGCCTCCCCAGAGTGTGGAATTTAAGACAATATGCTTCAAACAATTCTTTTTTTTTTTTTTTGTAATTGATAACACATTCAAGACACTTAGTTCTCCACAAAGTGGGACTTGTCAAACTTTAACATGTACCGAACTTACCTGGGGGATCTTGTTGAAATACAGAGTCTGATTCCATCAGTCTGGGGTAAGACCCTGATTCTGCACTTTGAGCAAGCTCCAAGATTATGCTCATGCTGGCCCAGGGACCAACTTTGAATGATAAGAACATATATCCATAGTTCTTTACCCAAGCTGCACACTAGAACCATTTTGAATACTAGGAGCATTAAAAACTTTAATCTCTAATTGTTCTAGGATAAAGGGCATGTTTTTTAGGTCCAAGGGATTAAATCCAGGTGCACTTTACCACCCAGTTACATCCCCAGCCCCTTTTCTTTTTTATTTTTGAGACAATGTCTTCCTAAGTTATCCGGGCTGGACTGGAACTTGCGGTCCTCCTGCCTCAGTTTCCCAAGTTGCTTGGATTGTAGGTGCCTACCATTGCATCTAACTAGGTATTTTTAAAAAGCACCCAGGTGATTTCATGCACAACCAGTTTAAAACTCCCTACCACCTCTGTGTCCAAGGCACTGGCTGAAGAGTAGTGACTGGGTGGCCATCCCAGAGTCTAGCTGTTCATGCTGCTCTAAGGTGTGGTTAAATGGGTCTTGGGCTGGTTCATCCATCCTTTGACTTGGGTACAAGTTAGGTCAGTGTAGGGAGCAGAAGTGGATGGTGCTGTGGGGAAAATGGAGCTGCAGATGTTTTATGTAAAGGCCAATACAGTCACTGCTCCAGCCTCAGGCTGCTTTGCTCTCTCCTTTCCAGCCTCTGGGTGTGGTTTTTCCTGGTTCTCAGCCCACACTTGGTGCTCAGGAGTGTAGACCAGGTGGGACGCTGACCTGTCTCTTTTTGCCCCTGGCTAGGTGGCGGCAGGGAGCAACCACCCACAGCGGGCCCAAAGCCTGAGGGGGGCTCTGAAGCTGTGCTCCCCAGGCACAGGAGCGTGTTCCACATCGAGTGGTCGTCCATTCGGAGGAGGAGCAAAGGTGCGCACATCCCCCCACTCACACTGGGTCCCTGGCTTCTTACTCTAATAAAACGGGGACGGTGACAGTAACTACTTCACAGGGTGGTGGGGAGACCATCAAAGTCAGAGTCTTTTTTTACACACATGACCACTGCCCAAAGCCATGATTTTCTCATTTCTGGACATACCCTTTGTTAGCATGGGAGACATGCTAGGCTGGGCAGCAGACTTCTACAGCTCTGGGCCAAGACACTCCAGCTGGGCTACAGGTGGGAATCATTTTAAAGACTGAGTTAATTCATCAGGGAAGTGGCCTGGGCTCAATCAGGATTTTTTTTTTTTTTTTTGGCAGTACTAGGAATAGAACCCAGGGGGGGGGGGGCATTCAACCTCCAAGCTAGACCCCCAGCCCTATTTTTTTTTTCTTCATTTTGAAACAGGGTCTCACTGAGTTGCAAAGGGCCTCACTAACTAAGTAGCTGAGGGCTGTCTGCAAACTGCCATCCTCCCGTCTCGGCCTCCCGAATGCTGGGATGACAAGCGTGCCCTATCATGCTCTACCAGCATCGGGATCTTTTAGAGCTCTTTATGAGATTCTAATTCAGCACCAAGTTAAAAAATCACTGGTCTAAGAAGAGTGACGACAAGACCAAGAGAACAGATGGAGAGGAGGGGCGGGGAGGGGCCAGAGGGCAGCCAAAGCTGAGCACCGGAAGCTGACCTGGGGTTCTGGCCACCCGGAGGAGTGTGGAGAGATCCCCCCACACAGGCTGTGAGTTAGAGCAGCCTGTGGAAGAGACAGGACAAACAGGCCATCTAACTGCACCGCAGCCCCTGGAGAGGGCAGCACTGCCCAGGGCCCCACAGCTGGCCAGGAGCACCCCTGGGGACAAAACTGACTCCCTGGTTACTGCTCCCTCACAACAGCACATCACCACCCCCCCAAAAAAGAGGCAGCAAGGACTTTCTTCCTCTAGCTCATCCAATCCCATCACTTGATAGCAGGCCAGAGAGCTGGGCTTGCAGTGGTCCTGGGGAAACTGCACAGGGCACAGACAGCATTGCAGGCCCCTCGAGGGTCCCTGAAGCCCAGAAGTTGGATGCTGACAGGGGTCCCCAGCACCGTGTGGAAGAAAACTTGGTTCATTTCAGAAGGTCAACCACCTCCCTCCTGACCTCTCATGATAGCGGGGCCGGGCTGGGGGCGGGACGTGGAGCCCCCTGCAAAGGAGCCTTGGAGGTGGAAGGCCAGAGGAACTGCCCCGCTGCTGGCAGGCAGAGGGAGATCCAGACGAGAAGGTCAGTCAGAGGTCGCGCACACAAGCCTCCCGGGCAGAGGAATCCTCTCTGCTTCCTATTCCTCTCAAAGCTTCCAAAATTAATATTTCTTCTACATGGTGCAAATTCCCAAACACACATTTTCAGCCTTTGATCCTTCAAAATTAGGAACATCCAGTCTTAGAGGCCCTGAAAACGCATTAATGTAGACTGGGCACAGCACTGCAGACTGGAAAATAGAGTGGGCAGAGCTCAGCCTGCTGTTCTCACATTTGACCACAGGGGGGAACCAGAGCACCAAGACGCAAAATAAAGGCCTGCTCTTTCAGGATGCATAAAAACCCACTGAAATTGGTCATCCTTAACAAAAATTGCCCATAATAACAAAGAATGTTTACAGTCACATGACAAAAGTTTTCTAGAAGTACAAGGACATACGAAAATCCGTTTCAAGTAATCACATAGGTAGACGCCAAGAGTGTGCTGATCCAACCAAGTAATATTAAAATACCTAAAATTCAAGCCCAGTGATGGTAGCATGTGCCTGTAACCTCAGTGATTGAGAGACTGAGACGGGAGGATTGTAGGCTTGAGGCCAACTTCAGAAACTCATTGAGGCCCTCAGTAATTTAGCAAGGCCCTGTTTCAAAGTAAGAAGTCAAATAGAGGCAGGGATGTAGCTCAGAGGTAGAATGCCCCTGGATTTGATCCCAAGGACAAAAAAATAAATAAAAACCTAAAGTTCAG
This sequence comes from Muscardinus avellanarius, assembly GCF_963383645.1. Lineage (NCBI taxonomy): Eukaryota > Metazoa > Chordata > Mammalia > Rodentia > Gliridae > Muscardinus > Muscardinus avellanarius. The sequence goes on along the minus strand of NC_137803.1, from coordinate 29,872,117 downwards.
ATCAAGCATCAAAAAGAGAGGGGTATAAAAGGAAAGAAAAGAAAAAGAAAGAAGATAGAAAGAGAAAAAGCCAAACAGCCCGAAACCATCCAGCCAAGTTAAAACCCAGCCCCTGCACGGCTCCAGTAGCTTACTATCATACACGGGGCCAGCAGACTTTAGTGACATCCAGGTTCCTTCCTTCGTGCACCTGCAAGTTCTTCACACACGGTTGAGGGGGAAGAACACTGGATTCAGGAATCAAGGACCCGTCACATCCCTCTGGGCTACTGGAGGCTCATCTAAAAAGTACAGGGGTGGTGCTAACTCAGGACCTCTTCCTCGAGGCTCAGCAGAGTCTCTGAACTCCCTATATTCCTTGAAAACTGTCCTGTTTGCATGAAGATGTGATATTTTTCCCCAAAGAGAAGACCCAAATGGGCCTATGATCAGTAAAGCAAAAGAGAGGGCTTTCAGCTACATCATTCCCTGGCTCTGAGCTTCCTCAGCAGAATAGAAAGTATGGAACAGTCTAACTTAAGTCTTGCAAGAAACTGTTGCTAAGGTGCCAGAGAAGAGGTGTCTAAACTGATGATTCTCCTTCCTTCCCACTCCAGTGTTTGGAAGAGGTGAGCACCAGGAGAGACAAGCCAAAGAGCCCTTTCCCTACGCATACCGCAAGCCCACGGTGGAGCTGCTCGTGAGTACCAAGTGGCCCTAGCCAGGCAGAAGCCCCATCAAGGAGCTGCTCTGATTTGAGGAAACTTTCCTTGAGTTCATATTTTCTTTCTCCTGTGTGCGGTACTGGGATGGAACCCAGGGATGTTGTACCTCTGAGCTACACCCCCAGCCCTACTTTTTATTCTTTATTTTGAAACAGGGTCTCGCTAAGTTGCAGGGGGCCTCACTATAGCTGAGGCTGTCCGCGAACCTGAGAGCCTCCTGTCTCAGCCTCACAAGTACTGAGATTACAAGCGTGAGGCACCATGCCTGGATGAATTCATATTTTCAGAAATGTAATTACTTGGATAAAATGTCTATTCTTCATAGTTTACTTGATAAACTTTCCTATTTCTTTTATTTGAATTATTGATTATCAAATGGAGCATTTAGGAAATTATGCCTATTCTCAAAAGCAGAATCTTTACATGTTCGATTTCACATACCTTTATGGGCAGTTAAATGCTGAAGACTAGACAGGCTAGGGTGGGGACAATAGCCTCTAGAAAGAGTGCAGTATAGTGAAAGTAAAGGTTTAAAAGAAGAAGAACCCTAGAGATTTGTGGTTTGTCTTCATTCTACTGACCTTGACCTTTGCAAATAAGAGCCTCAGTATACCTGTGTCCTCATCCACACAATGAGGATGGAGATGTCACTTTCTTTGTACCTCAAGGTGGTTAATACGGTTGCCCATATTAAGTGAGATGGCATGTCAAACAAAAGATTCTAATGTGCAGAAATACATAAATAATTAGAGCTTAACAAAATAGCTTGGTCCCCAAAGGACCACAAACGTTACTTCTCTACGTGAAAACCGTGTTATGTGGGATGTGCTTGCCCATCCTTTGCCCCTGGGCAGGATCTGGACACCATGGAGGAGAGCTCCGAGATCAAGGTGGAAACCCACACGTCCAGGACTTCCTGGATTCAGAGTTCCATGGCTGCCGGTGGGAAGAGGGTCAGCCAGGTCCTCAGTTACATCACGGGGGAGATGAAGGAATGCGGAGAGAGGCTTAAAGGTACAGTTCTGTGAAAGCAGCCCCTCATCTATGCTGTAAAGATCACCTCAGTCATCCCTGGAAACACATTGCCACGGGGATTCTATATAACTAGCTCTTTTGCAAGGTGCTTTCAGGGAAGCTAGCAATTTTGCTGTAATTGAAGATAACCTCTTGGGATGTAAATACCAGTACATGTGAGTGTGCAAACTCTCTTTGCCAAGTAGAATAATCCTGCTGTCCCAAATGTCCCACTCAAATGTTGCCGACGAACATTTTTAGTACCGGGATTCTTGAGCCAGCATTCTAGAAAAACACTCTCCAGATAGCTCCTGGGAGAACTGTGTCTACTCAGTCAGTAGGTTCTCTAGAGCAATCTCCCAGGACATGGCTCATGGGTTTGATGCCTTCTGTGCAGCAAGAGAGTTTTCTGGTAAATTCATGCCCCTTTTATGGGAGGCACAGATAGCTCAGGGTACTTACTCCCCACTGGGTGGGAAAACAACCTAGAGACTATATGCGGCTGGCAATAGTTTCACATTTTCTGGGCAATCAAATGCTCTCCCCGGTCCCGGGTTTACCCTCTTCCATGGTAGGTGACAGTAGGTGCTGTCCATGAAAACCACTTCAGACCCCTGCAGAGATTTGGCCCACCCACCAGGCTCTGCCCAAGGGCCCGCCAGGCCAAGCCTCTCCTGACCTCCTCCCTCTTCCATTTCAGACAAATCCCCAGTGTTTCAGTTCCTGGACTGGGTGCTCCGGGGCACATCTCAGGTGATGTTTGTGAACAACCCCCTCAGCGGCATCCTCATCGTCCTGGGCCTCTTCATCCAGAACCCCTGGTGGGCCATCTCGGGCTGCCTGGGCACCGTCGTGTCCACCTTGACAGCCCTCATCCTAAGTCAGGACAAGTAAGTCACCAAGGGCCCAGAGGCCAGGCCTGAGCCAAGAGGACCACTCCCCCGGCCCACCCCTCAGCTCCAAAAACCCTCAAAATAAGGGCGAGGATAACTAAAAGTGACAATTCCCAGATTGTTTTGCACAGGGATGTCCTGTCTAAAGAGATGTGAAGGGCAGACAGGGCTGATTTTCTTTCTACTCCCACAAGGGAGGCCTGTTTGTGTGGTCACACCCCAGTTGAGAAAAGTCCAACTGAAGGAAAATGTAAAAGGCCATTGGGAAGCCCCCATCCCACTAGCCCGTCCGTCCTGCAGGTCAGCCATCGCAGCGGGACTCCACGGCTACAATGGGATCCTGGTGGGGCTGCTCATGGCCGTGTTCTCGGACAAGGGCGACTATTACTGGTGGCTTCTGCTCCCCATCATCGTCATGTCCATGTCTTGGTAAGTTCGCTTCTAAGGCTGTGCGTTCAGATCAAAGGGCCACCATCCTTTTTATCCAAACCCCGTGACTACCTGTCTAAACTCCATTTTTAAGTAGTGTTTGTTTAACTTATACATCAGAAACACCCACTGGGCATAATTACTGTTATACTCCTACAGCATGATGCTAGGTTATCTATTTGCAGTAGCTCATTAGCTATCATCCTTTCTTCTTCCTTTTTTTCTCTCCTTTTTTTTTTAAATGTAAAAGGATTTCTGGTCTCACCGTGCCAGAGCACAGAAAAAGAAACTGAGACAAACACAGGTTAAGAGCCACAATATAGGACCCTGTCAGCTTCTGGAAATAGCCCTCCTACGCCCCCAGCTTTTATCTGTCCCAGGCACCTTTGACCAGTCTGAGACAACCTCCTAGGGTGGGCTGAAGGCCAACCACAGGGGAGAAACCTTAGAGGCCAGCCTTCTCTACCACTTCCAGAAAATGTAAGTCACTCTGGCCAAGAAGTTAAGTGGACTTGGCTGCTCAGAAAGTATCAATGACTGGAATAATGGTGATTCCCTCCCTTCTCTCCCTCCCACCTGCCCTTTCCCCTCCTGCCTGGGGATGGAGCTAAATAACTCTTAGAGGAAGTTCGGAGACTTCACACCTCTTTCAGAAAGGCTTCCTTCTAAAGTTGAGTATGGGCTTCCTGCCCTGTCACTGTGCCCTGTGCAGGGAGGTGGCCCAGGGAGAGATCTGCCCAGGGCCAGTCGGGCTCAGAGAGGATGCTCAACAGGCCACTTTCCTCTGGGAAGGTGCAGGGGCTTGCTGCTGCTGTGTGGTCTAGTGTTGGGCCCAGGCGGCTTCCTGACCGGTACCTCCCATGCTTCTCCCCTCAGCCCCATCCTCTCCAGTGCCCTGAGCACCATCTTCAGCAAGTGGGACCTGCCAGTCTTCACACTGCCCTTCAACATTGCCGTGACCCTGTACCTGGCAGCCACCGGCCACTACAACCTCTTCTTCCCCACCAAGCTGCTGCAGCCGGCATCCTCGGTGCCCAACATCACCTGGTCGGAGGTCCAAGTGCCCTTGGTAGATATCATGGATGGGGGAAGGGCAGCATCGATACAAACTCAGTGTTCACGTGGTATTTATTTTGCACATTGAGATTCCACAAGCTGGGTGTGGTGGCTCACGCTTGTAATCCCAGTACTTGGGAGGCTGAGACAGGAGGATCGCACGGGTTCGAAGCCAGCCTCAGCTACTTAGTGAGGCTCTCAGCAACTAAGTGAGACCCTGTTTCCAAATAAAATATAAAAATAGGTCTGGGACTATAGCCCGGAGGTAGAAAGCCCCTGAGTTTCATCCCTGGTACTACAAAAAAAAAAAAAAAAAATAGGGGGTGTAGCTCAAAGGAAGAAGGCCCCTGAGTTCAATCCCCAATCACACACACACACACACACACACACACACACACACACACACACACTGTATTCATGAGTGATAATTCCTAACACATACAGCATAAGGCATCCTACATACAAATCCCATAAACTACTTTCCTTGTCTTCTAAAAGCTCAAAGGACTATTTCTGGTCCTATCCTATTATAACACAAAGGAAGGAACTGAGACCAGATTAAGAGACCTGCCTGCGGTCACAGACCAAATTAGCAAGGAGTAAAGTCAAGGCTAAACTCCAGCCTCCTAGCTCTGGACCTGGATTTTTTTGTTTGTTTGTTTTCTGTTTTTTTATTTTTTTTTTCTTTGTTCAAAAGTGTTTTTGATACTTTACTCCAGTTTTAATGCAACTGTATATTTTCTTCCTTCAATCGCATTGACCATTAAAGGCCCGCACACCAGGCTGCTTACCATCTACTGGCTTAAGTCACCAGCAGCCTCCAGGAGTGGATTCCATTTGCTCTCTGAGGCTTGCGCATGTTTCAAAGCACAGGTGTTTCCCCCATTACAAAACATCTATAGCAGAGTTTTCAAAGTTGTGGGTTTTTTAAGCAGGTATTCTGTATATGATGCTGACCTCTGGAAGTCTGCCAAGATAATGAATAAGAAGCAACACCAAAAGCATTAAATGAGCATGGAGAAGGGTGCCCATTAGCCTTCTTATCTAGCCAGGCACCGTTTCTCTGAGGCCTCCTACTTCCTATTGCACGGCAGCGCCCCACAGTCTGGTCTCACCTGGAAACTTCATTATTGGCAATTTATCACCACAAAGCCACTTGGGCCTGTTGAAGAAACTTTCAGAAATAATGATGCCTGGTCTCTTAGCATTTCATAGCATAGTGGAAAGGGCCCCAGATTTGCACTAGGAAGCATCGTTATTTAGGAAGGGAAATGCTTGCGTTAGTCTTATTCTTGTTGACCATTTCATGTATTAGAGGGCCTTCACGGGCCAGAGATGAGAAAAGGTCCCGTGTTGGGGATCCAGCTCCTCCTACTTCCCCTTCCTGGTGTTAACCTGATTGGTAGCTTTTGGGGGCACAGTTACTCTAATTAGTATGCTGTGAGATGACATGAGAAATTGCAAGTTTCAGACACTACATTCTCCACACCACATTTTCGATTAAAAACTATTTCAGAATGTTAAAGAAGTGAAAATTTGAATGATCCTGTACAAATACTTTAGAACCCCAAAATTCCAGAGGGAAAAATTCAATTTGTAGTGGTCGTTCTTTAAGAAATAACTTTCTGGCCAGGTGTGGTGTGCACACCTGTAATCCCAGTACTTGGGAGGCTGAGACAGGAGGATCAAAGGTTCAAGGCCAGCCTCAGCAAATTAGCAAGATGCTGTTTCAAAATAAAAAGCAGCTGGGTGTGGTGGCACGCACTTGTAACCCCAGCATCTGGGAGGCTGAGGCAGGAGGGTTGCAGTTCATGGCCAGCCTCAGCTACTTAGTGAGGTCCTTTGCAACTCAGTGAGACCCTGTTTCAGAATAAAGAATAAAATTAGGGCTGGAGGTGTAGCTCTACGGTAGAATGCCCCTGGGTTCCATCCCCAGTACCGCAAAAAATACAAAGCAAAAAAGGCTAGAGGTATAGCTTTCTGACCTTTGGTACTGGGGACTGAAACCAGTAAAAGAAGGAAAGAAAAAAAAGCGAAGGAGGTAGGAAAGGAAGGAGGGAGGCAGAAGGAAGGAAAGAAGGAAGGAAGAAAGGAAGGAGGGAGGGAAGGAAGGAAGGAAGGAAGGAAGGAAGGAAGGAAGGGGAAGGGAGGAACTTTCCGGCCAATGAATGCATATGATAATGATTCATCTGTTGTGTCTTCTTGAAAATTATAATTTCATATAATTATAATTATATTTTTCAGTTCCCTGAGTTTCTGAAAAATAAGTGGTAAATAACAAAGAGCAGGTCTAAAATTCCCAACAAATTTGAGTCTCCATGGATTCCTCTGTTTTTTTTTTTATTATTTATTTATTTATTTATTTATTGAGGTACTGGGGATGAAACCCAGAGGCATTCTACCCCTGAGCCAGCCCTATTTTCTATCCTTTATTTTAAAACAGGGTCTCGCCGGGTGTGGTGGTGCACGTTTGTAATCCCTGCACTTGGGAGGCTGAGACAGGAGGATCGCGCAGGTTCAAAGCCAGCCTCGCTGGTTTAAGAGACCCTGTTTCCAAATAAAAAATATAAAATAGGTCTGGGATTATAAGCCGGAGGTAGAAGGGTTCCACCCCCAGTACCACCAAAATAAATAAATGAATTAAAATAAATTTTAAAAAATAAAACAGGGTCTCACTGAGTTGCAAAGGGCCTCATTAAGTAGCTGAGGCTGTCTGTGAACTGCGATCCTCCTGTCTCAGCCTTCCAAGTACTGGGATTACAGTGTGCACTACCACACAGGGGTGTTCTACTACCAAACTACCTTTCTCCCTCCCCTGCCCCTATTTATTTATTTAATTTTATTTTGAAATAGGGTCTAAGTTGTTAAGGCTGGCTTGAACCTGTGATCCTCCTGTCTTAGCCTCCCAAGTACTGGAATTATAGATGTACTAGGCCTGGCGAAATTCTACTTCTATCTTAAACTCCTATCTCAACTGTGGCTTCTCCTCCTCCTCCTCGTCCTCCTCATCCTCGTCCTCCTCCTTGTCCTCCTCCTCCTCCTCGTCCTCCTCCTCCTCGTCGTCCTCATCGTCCTCCTCCTCCTCCTCGTCCTCCTCATCCTCGTCCTCCTCCTCCTCGTCCTCCTCCTCCTCCTCGTCCTCCTCCTCCTCGTCGTCCTCATCCTCCTCCTCCTCCTCCTCCTCCTCCTCCTCCTCCTCCTCCTCTTCCTTTTTCTTCTCCTTTATTGGTGCATTGTAATCATACATCTTATTTCTATCCTTTATTTTGAAACAGGGTCTCACTGAGTTGCAAAGGGCCCCACTAAGTAACTGAGGCTGTCTGTGAACCCGGATCCTCCTGTCTCAGCCTCACAAATGCTGGGATCACAAGTGTGCACCACCATGCCTGGCAGTTCTTCTATTCTTGTTACCACTGGAGAGGTTCCTCAGAGGCAACCGGTGACCTTGCCTTTAACTCTGCACCTGCAGATTCCCAGAAACTTTCTCTCCTTCCACTGCACCCCATCTCTCCACTTTTCATACTAGCACCTTCATGTTATACTGCCTCTGTATAAAATCCCGCAATCCCCTTCCCCCAGCATGGCCAGGCCAGAGCCCTCTTCTGTTCTCTCTCCTGGGATAATGGGAAACTGGGCCTGAAGGCTTAACCCACTCCGCCCATGTTCCTGGCTCCACATCCTCTCTCTGGGTATGAGGCCTTTGAGTTGCACGTCCTTCCCCCTGGTATGCCCAGGGTCAGAGTCTTCTCAGAGAACTCAAACTGAGAAACACAGTACTTTACTACAATATGCACACCACTCAGCCCATGACTCCGCTTCCCCTCAGCTTACCCCCAGGGGTGAGGCTAATCCCAGCATAGGCCAACGTTTCCCAGAACCACCTCCCTTGAGCATGTCCCTAGCTCAAGGGCCTTTAGCAAAACCCTCTGAAACACAGGACCCCGTCTCAGTTGCAAGGGAAGCCTGCTCCTCATGATCCTGTCCCCAAACTCCAGGGCTTCTGTGCACATGCCCATGAGGTAGCAGGCTTCCTCAAGTGCTTTTCCAACCAGACAGACACCACCAGACCTGGGGATAGGTACAGGACAGTATCAAGCAGGGTGCCCCTTGGTGATCAAGAAAGAGATGCTGGACCATCCTGCTTTCTCCAGGCCTTCTATAGATCCTAATCCAACTGTCAATCAGATAAGACAAGGTCACCACAGTCAGACATGTAGTGCTGGGAGCACAAAAGACCATTTTCCATTTAATAGTTAGCTTTCTTATCATCTTAAGAGCTTTAAACATACTATGAGAGCCAGGCACGGTGGCGCATGCCTGTAATCCCAGTATTTGGAAGGCTAAGACAGGAGGTTCAAGTAGGTTCAAGGCCAGCCTCAGCAAGTTAGTTAGACCCTCTGCAGCTTAGCAAAACCCTCTTTTAAAATATAGAAAATAAAAATAAAAAGGACTGAGGATGTAGCTCAGACATAAAATGTCCCTGGCTTCAATCCTCAGTACCAAAAAAATTATGAGACTTTTGATCAGACATATATTATTTTTTTGTATTACTGGTTGAACCCAGGAGCATTCCACCTCTAAGCTACACCTCCAGCCTTTTTTTAACTTTTTATTTTAAAACGGGGTCTTACTAGGTTGCTGAGGGCTTCACTGAGTTGCTGAAGCCAGCCTTGAACCTGCCATCCTCCTGTCTCAGTCTCCCAAGATTTGGAATTACAGATGTGTACCACCACACCCAGCCATATCTTGAATAATACCCTCATGTGAAAGGTCTTCAGTTTCTCTTCATGGCAGTGGGGAAGGGGAGTAAAGATCTGACAGTCTCTAAGTGAAGAAAATTCAGCATCCTAACTGGTGTTCTAAGAACTCAAAATTAAGAAGATAATGCACGTGTACCTTTTAGAGTTGACCCATCTAAACAGAAATGTCCTGGAAGCCTGTTGCAAAAAGTTTTGGTGCAGGTTTCGGTGCTGAATCTGTTGGGGGGGGGGGTTAAGTCATCTCTTTCTCCTCTGTAATCATGTAACCCTGTGTGTACCCACAGCTTCTGAGAGCCATCCCCGTTGGAATCGGCCAAGTGTATGGCTGTGACAACCCCTGGACCGGGGGCATCTTCCTCCTAGCTCTGTTCATATCGTCGCCTCTCATTTGCTTGCATGCAGCAATCGGGTCCACCATGGGGATGCTAGCAGGTCTGTGTCATCCCTTCCCTTGTTAATGGGCCCAGGGGTGTTAGTGCCCAGGGCCAGCTTGTAAGGCAGCCGGTGACCTTGCCTTTAACTCTGCACCTGCAGATTCCCAGAAACTTTCTCTCCTTCCATTGACCCGTTTCTCCACTTTTGATACTAGCACCTTCATGCTCCCCTGGGCAAAAGCCATCTTCAAGAAAGGCTTTGGGAGCCAGGCGTGGGGGCGCACACTTGTAATCCCAGCATTCGGGAGGCTGAGACCGGAGGACCGCGGTTCGCGGACAGCCTCAGCTACTTAGTGAGGCCCTCCGCAACTTAGTGAGACCCAGTTTCAAAATAAAGAATAAAAATAGGGCAGGGGGTGTAGTATGGAGGTCAAATGCCCCTGGGTTCCATCCCAAGAAAGAAAGAAAGAAAGAAAGAACAAAAGAACGAAAGAAAGAAAGAAAGGCTTTGATGTTAATCATTTATATTTTAATGTAAATTTAAAATTTGGGAGAGATTTCTTCTAGGGATATTTAAGCATTTCTCCAGTGATGAAAAAACAAAAAGGATTTGTATTTGTTCTTGGAAGGATTTGGGGGAAGCAGAGGAAAGAGATTTTCAGAACTGTTTATTTTATTTATTTATTTATTTATTTATTTATTTATTTATTATTGGTGGTACTGGGGGTGGAACCCAGAGGCTTTCTACCTCCGGGCTATACTCCCACACCTATTTTATATTTTATTTGGAAACAGGGTCTCACTAAGTTGCTGAGAGCCTCACTAAGTAGCTGAGGCTGGCTTCAAAGCTGTGCGATCCTCCTGTCTCAGCCTCCCAAGCGCAGGGATTACAAGCATGCGCCACCATGCCCAACTTCAGGACTGTTTAAATCAGGCTTTATTAAAGGGCATTATTTATTTTATTTCTTTTAAAAGACTTTATTTAGCCGGGTGTGGGGGCGCAAGCTTGTAATTCCAGCATTCGGGAGGCTGAGACAGAGGATCCAGGTTCACGGGCAGCCTCAGCTACTTAGTGAGCCCTCTGCAACTTAGTGAGACCCTGTTTCAAAATAAAGAATAAAAAATAGGGCAGGGTTATGGCTCGGAGGTCGAATGCCCCTGGGTTCTATCCCCAGACCCGCAAAAAATAAAAAGTATAATAAATAAGTAAGTAAATAAATAAATAAATAAATAAATAAACGACTTTATTTAGCGGGCATGGTGGCGCATTCTTGTAATCCCAGTATTTGGACGGCTGATACAGGAGGATTGCTGTTCGCCACCAGCCTCAGCTATTTAGTGAGGCCCTTTGCAACTCAGTGAGTCCCTGTTTCAAAATAAAGACTACAAAATAGGGCTGCAGGTGTAGCTCGGAGGTAGAATGCCCGTGGGTTCCATCCCCAGTACTGCAAAAATAAAAATAAATAAAAGACTTTGAGTATTCAGAGGGTCTCCAACTAATAATGGCTTAGCCACTAGTATAGCATGTGATTCTTCGGCCATGTATTGCCTTTAATATACTTTCACTGAATAAAATCAGAGACCCTTTTGTTTTATCCATACCTAAGAGGATATAGCTGGTTCCCGGCTCTGAGGGCCCTGGGAGGTTTGGGGCAGGCAGATGAGGGCCTGTGACCCTCCGCCCTCCTCGCAGCGCTGAGCATCGCCACGCCCTTCGAGTCCATCTACGGCGGCCTGTGTGGCTTCAACAGCGCCCTGGCGTGCATCGCCGCGGGAGGCGTGTTCTACGTCATCACCTGGCAGACTCACCTCCTGGCCGTGGCCTGCGGTAGGTGGCACGGACTCGGCCCCTGCGAGGATGCCCGCGGGCCTTCCGGCGGGGAGCACCGCCCCGTGAGGGTGCTGCCTCCCCAAAGATTAAGGGGTGGAGGCTTTTTGTTTTAGTTAAAACTGTCTGCGATGGTTTACTGAGATTTATACATTCAACGCTATGTTCGCTGTGTACGCAATGTTCAGCCACATGGAGGCAGACTTCTTTCTGTCTTCCTTCCTCCCTTCCCTTCCCTTCCCCCTTCCCTTTTCCTTCCTTCCTTCCTTCCTTTCTTCTTTCTTTCTTTCTTTCTTTCTTTCTTTCTTTCTTTCTTTCTTTCTTTCCTTCTTTCTTTCTTTCTCCTGTATGTGTGGTACTAGGAATTGAACCCAGGGGTGCTCTATTTCCAAACTACACCCTCAGCCCCTTTTTTTAGTTTTTATTTTGAAACAGGGTCTTGTAAGTTGCGGAGGCCGGCCTCAAACCTGCAGTTTTCCTTAGTCAGCCTCCCAAGTGCTGGCATTACAGGTGTATGCTTCGAGCCTGGCTGGGGTGGGGGCCTGCTGGAGGCCATTGCCTTTTCAGTCTTTTGTGTGTTTTTTTAAAAAAGAGATAAAGATTGTTTTATTGTTGCTCTGGGCTGGCTGTCTCCTATGACCCTGGCTAGTGTTTGGAAATGAGAGTAACCTTTTTTTTTTTTTTTTTTTTTTTGTTCTCGTGGTACTAGGATTGAACCTAGAGGTATTCTACCCCTAAGCTACACCCCCCAGCCCTCCTTTTCATATTTTATTTTGAAAGAGAGACTCACTAGGGTGCTGAGGGTCTACCTGAGTTGCTGCAGCTGGCCTCGAACCTTCAGTCCTCCTGTCTCTACCTCCCGCATACTGGGTTTATAGCCGTGTCACCATACCCAGCTAGACAGAGTGACACTTAAACCCGTTAATCCTTATACATGGAGTTGAGGGGTTTACATCACACGCAGTGATGAAACTCAAGCATCTGAACACTGACCACAGCTGTTCAAATGATCGCTCTTGGTTACATATTTGTTCAGAGCCCCAGAAGTGACACTGACTGTAACAATTTGTCATATTTATATATTCTCATATGACAGTCGCTACAAACATGGAGAAGACAGATTCTAAACTAGACTGTGCAGTCACATTTTCCTTATCTGTTCGTCTGTCGACAGCGACAGCTGCCTTGGTTAGTCCCATACTTGGGCTATTTTGATCTCTGTTGCTATAGTCATAAATCAGACGGGACAAGGCTGCTGTCTTTTTCTTTCTTCCTGTTTATTTTTATTTATTTATTTACTGGTACTTGGCTTTGAACCAGGATGTCCTACCTCTGAGCTACATCCTCAACCCTATTTTATTTTTCTATTTTGAAACAAAGTCTTGCTAAATTGCCGAGAGTCTCGCTAAGTTGCTGAGGCTGGCCTCGAACTTGCGATCCTCCTATCTCTGCCTCCCAAGTACTGGGATGGCAGGCATACGCCACTACTCCCAGCTTTTTCTTCCTTTTCAAAATTATTTTCTGCTACCTCAAAAATTTCAATGTAAGGCCAGCATATGTAGTTACCTAAGAAATAAGAGTTTGTCAGATTGTCCAAATGAAAGGTAGTCATTTACCTAGTACATGCCACAAAGTAGGCCCTTTAAACACCTCATCTCTACCTTAACACCCAGTCGCCAAGGTCGGTGTCTAAGCTATTCCACTTTGCAGAGAAGGGGAAAAAATGTGTCAGGATTAGGGTAAGGCAAATGCAGCAGCTCAGATGCAAAACTTAAGGACATGCTCATGCTGGGGTCACGCAGGTGACAACCCTGACGCGGTTCCATGACCTCGGGGTTGAAAGTCCCCTTAAGTTTGCAGCCAGGTGCCTGGCTCACGGCCCCCTGGTTTCAGCCTCATCAGAGAGGTTAAGCAACTCAACCAGTATGGCAGATGTTACCCCGGTACTTCTCAACCCGGGGGATTCCCGCTTCCCCAGGAACATCTGGCAGTGCCTGGAGACATTTTGTCACATCTGGGAAGAGGAGAAGAGTGCTACTGGCATCTAGTGGTTAGAGGCCTAGGATGCTGCTGACCATCCTACAATGCACAGGACAACCTGAACAGTGCCAGGGTACCACAGTCGTGAACCTATCTTCTCATGTAATGCTCACTCCAACCCTGTAAAGGGTGTTGGGTGTTATTACTATACCCATTGCACAGATGGGGAGCTAAAGCCAACAAGAACATGATAAAATACCTAGAATCAGGTCCATAAAAGCAACTGACGCTCTCTGTGCTCTCAGAGGACATGCCACTCCTTCCTGAAGCCCGTGTTTCTCTACAGGTGAAAGGGAACAGAACACTGAGGGCCTTTTCCACAACCCCACAGCCAGTGCGGGACAGGGGGGCGAGGAGGAGGCGTCCCTCCACCACAGGGCTCTGCAGCAGCCCGCACAGGCTGTCCTGTTTCCTCTCCTCCTTCTCTTGCTCCTCCTCCCTCTCCACTCTGCAGGCCTTGTGACCACAGGTCAGCACATAGGAAGTTTTCCTGTTGATAACAGGTGACTTTTAATAAAGTAGCCATGGGGCCAGGGAGCAGGAGAATAAATCCTTTGACTCTGAGCCCCAGGGATGGAGCTGGGCTCCGTGTCGGCTGCTCCCTCAGCCTCTGCTCTTCAGGTGCTGAGCCGAGGGCCCCACTCAGGCCTTCTGCTCCCCTGAAATCTGAGGTCTGGGGGTGCTTGGGTTGGTCCCCCAGACTACCTCCTCTTTTATTCTTTCTTTTTTTTTTATACTGAGGATAGAACCCAGGGGCATTTTACCTCTAAGCTATACCACAGCTTTTTCTATTTTTTATTTTGAAATAGAGTTACCTTAAATTTCTGAGGCTAGCCTCGAACCTGTGCTCCTCCTGTCTCAGCTTCCCAAGTACTGGTATTACAGGCGTGCACTACTGTACCCCTCTTTTTTTTTTCTTTTGTGGTACTAGGGACTGAACCAGGTGGTTCTATCTCTGAGCTACACTCCTGTTCCTGTTTATTTTTATTTTTGAAACAGAGTCTCAAGTTGTGGACGGCCTCACTAAGTTGCTGAGCCTGGCTATGAACCTGCGATCCCCCTGTCTCAGCCTCCCAAGTACTGGAGTCACAAGGTTGTACCTTTCTTTCTAACCTCGGCCACGTTAGGCAGCAGTGCCCAGTGCTTATGAGCCCCCCCCCCACCCCGGACCCAGGTGACCCAGCTCTGCCACCTGTCAGCTCTATAATCCTGGACAAGTCACTTGAACTCTCAGCGCCTGCTGCTAACTGTGCCTGCCTCATACAACTCTGGCCAGGAGCTAATCAGTTAACTCTTAGGTGCGATGAGAACAATTCCCGATGCATAGAGAGTGTCCAGAAAGTGCTGACCCCTGTTATCTGTAGTCAAGTAACATGCACTAATGAATGAGATTCAGCTGGTGCAGAGGATGGCCTGGGCTCTTGTCCCCTCTGAGAGAAGTGGGCTGGCTGATGGGACCATCAAACTACTGCCTGCCCCACTCCCGACTCCATCTAATTCATCCCTTAATCTTCTCTCCGTTCCCATCTTGAACCCCAACCTCCAAAGCGATAGGGACTTCTCCAACCCACAGGCAGGCAGGATAGTCATGTTATTTAGCATCTCCGAGGCTCTCTTTTCTCATTTGTGAAATACAGACAATAATAGTGCTGGCGCTGTAGAAACGTTGAACGGTGCAGTTGGTGTTGCTACTCACAGGGCTCACGGTCGCTCTCTAATAAAGGTTTAGCTGTTGTTAATAACCTAGAGACTGCCGAGATGCTCTCTATGGAGAAACCAAAGGTTCCAAAGCAAAGCCTAACCATGTCAGGCCATGTTCATCCCCTCTGGTCTCCTGGCAGCACCTGGCTCTTGGCAGTGGTCAGCCTGGCTGAGCCCTTCTCCCCAGAGCCCAGAAGACGAGGCAGTAGACGTATTAGGGCTTCCTTAAGCTCACAGAATACTGCTTTTCCCTGGAAACCCATATTATGTTAATACCTTGTGATGAAATATTTCAGCCGGGAGTTCTGGGACCCGCTTGCCTTTGCTGTATAGTAAAATTTTCATTTATGGTTTATGCTGTTAAATGTTCCTTTACTGGAATGCAAGGTGGTAAGACCCAAGAGAACTGTAACAGCTAAATTCTGGCCCTTTTTAACCAAGTTCATCTGCTGTCTTAGCTGTGCCGGCATTTGCGTGGAATTTAACACTTTTAAGACTGCCAAGCAGTGGAAACATAACTCAAGTTTTTGTTTTTTTTTTTTAATCTGAGAGAGAGAATTTGTGTAAAGAGAATTAATGAAGAGAGAATGAGTAGACAAAGCTTAAGATGCTGTTAAATAGTGACTGGACTATTTCTTGTTGGTTCTTTCTCCAGCTCTGTTTGCAGCCTACCTGGGTGCTGCCCTGGCCAACATGTTATCTGTGGTAAGTCATGCTGAGCTACAAACATACATGCCCCACCTTTCGGCTTCCCAAACCCTGCTCAGACCTCCTCTTGAGCCCTTCCCGGGCCATCTCCCTTGTCAGTGATCACACTCAGCACTGCTGGGTGAAAGGAGCTGGGTTTCAAAACTTTAAATGTCAACTGTTGCTTAAACAAATCCCATTCTCAGTGGGTCAGTGGAGTTCTTTGTGGAAGGACCATTTGAAGAGTAGAATCTTATAAATCTAACTCCTTTCTATTGTACCATCCTTTTGAACTGTTTTAAAATCTGTATCGTTTCACTTGTATGGGTGTGGCCGGGCATGGTGGCACACCCTTGTAATCCCATTGCCGGGGAGGCTGAGACAGGAGGATCACACAGGTTCGAAGCCAGCCTCAGCTACTTAGTGAGGCTCTCAGCAACTTCGTGAGACCCTGTTTCCAAATAAAATATAAAATACATCTGGGAGTATAGCCCGGAGGTAGAAAAGCCCCTGGGTTCCACCCTCAGTACCACAAATGATAATAATAATAATAATAACTTGTATGGGTGTGTATAGGTTACCTGCTTGCCTCACTTGTGGGTCAATCTACATCTTTTCCCATAGCAACTAATATGTTTCATGGAGGGGGAGACAGTCACTAGCAAAAGCTTCAGGGCACAGGGGGAGTACAAGTCCTAGCCAGTCAACGAGAAATCAGAATCAATGGCTTTCGGACACAGTGCAGTTCCAGAACCCCTTCCACGTCTGGACACCAGGGTAGGGTGGCATAGGAGGTCAGGAGGACATTCTGGCTAGCCCTAGGACAGAGTGCTGAGGACTCAGTTTTTAGTCAACACCTCCTCCCCAGAGATAAAGATGTCAAGAAAACATCACACAGACAACCAGGAAATGTTGATCCTGCTGATGGGGACAGCATGGACACTCTACTCAAACACCTGACGAAATTCTTCCTTCACTTCTACTGAAAATGAGTGGTTTAAACCACTCATTAGAGAAATATTTTCTAAGCAGTAGAATGAGCCTGCCCTAACACTAACCTGTCTCCCTCATTAGTCCTTCCTCTGGGTCCCAGGGCATTTTCTGCACTACCACACTTGACACATAGTATCGTGACAAGTCTAATACTTACCAGTCCTCTCTCAGCGCAGAGGCTCTGTGTCAAAGTCTTGTCTTTATCTCTAGTAGCTACTACAGTACTCAGCACACAGGAAGTACTCAAGCAGCTTTGAATGAATGAAAACCTAAGGTAGTGAGTCTCCACAACAGGGGATGTGAGAGCTAGGGCTGAACAGCCCCCCGCCAGAAACTCTGAAGGGGACGAGAGGATGCGCACGGCCTCTGAGGCTCAGCTTTGCTGTCTCTTCTGGCACCATTCATTTACCCAATCAATCATTCAATAAATATGTGTCATGTGCCTGCCTCGGACAGGGTACTAGGAGAGGTGCAAACCAGGAAGTGCTTACAGCTCTTTTATCTATGTGCAGGGAATTTACAGATTATGCTGCTCAATTTATATTTATTTCAAAACAAAATTAAGTTTGCTTTCTGTGTGCCTACTGTGTTTAAGACACTGCACTGGCCACTGATGGGGATGCCAGAATGCGCTGTCTGTTAACTTACTTACCCAGAAGGAATTTCCAGTTTCATTGAGGAACAGGGGATAAAAAATGTTGAATTACATTTATGAGGCCGTTTGAGCTCTCCCTAGAGGAGCACTTCTGCGCCACACTCTTGCTTTTTAACTGGCATATGTATGTGCAGCCCAGTCTTTAGCAGTTCCACCATCTACTTGACAAGAATGAACATGTCCCAAGGACCATTTATTTAATATTTACTATGCACTAAGTACCAACTCTCTGAGAAGGTGTTATTATCCCTGATTTGCTATTGAAGAAGTGGACTAAGAAAGATTAGTTGATGATTACCATGTGATCTGAGACTTAGGCCTGGGTCTGTGGAACTCCATAGCCTTTCCACTGCAGGAATTGGAGGATGCTTCCCAAAACACCTTGTGCAGTTGTAGTAGAGCTTCAGAGATCCTGGAAGTCATCACTCACGAGTAGTCCTTACAGCCTCAGCTCCAGGCTGTTCTTGTTATCTCAAGCCTCACCCAACAGTGCCATCTTTAGACACACACACCCAGGACTGGCATTGTTATTTACATGGTACTCACTGAGGTTTTTACTGCTTATCATAAATGATGTTTGGGGGAAGGGAGTATGATTTGATCGGCTTCGTGGTTGAATTTGTAGGCTGTTTGCAAACTATCCACTCACGCGATCTCAAATGGAGAGTGGAAAGGAGTCTCAGATGCCTCAGGGCATCTCAAGGACGAAAAAGCAAGTCAACATCATGAGAAAGTGGCAAGGGGACGGGAGAGCCCCTGAGAAGAAAGGCAGCTTCTCTTCCTCCCGCTCCCTGGGATAGAGATGTCATTCATCTGCCTCTCCTCACATGGCTGTTCATTTCCCTGTCTCTGTGAAGCGTTTCTCTGCAGCACACAGCTTCTAACTGACCACTCTTCACTGCGCAGTTCTCCAGTCCTTCCCGGTCACGACCCCTAAGGACATAGTCTCTGTACCTTTCAGTTCAAATTCTCAAAAGAAAAATCCTCTTGGTCCTAGTCACCAGCCAGTGGAAAGCTGTGTTTGGGTCGTTGCCTGCCTCTGGTCTAACTAATGAGCTGTGGTCAGAGAAAAAGGTCTGGTCCTATTAAGTGTCTGCCAAAAACATTCCTTTAACAGGAGATGATGGGAGAAGATGTGGAATTGCCATAGTTCCTAGAGTTAGAAATATAGCCTGCCAGATTCCCCAAGATAAAGCATGTCTTCTCCATAAAGGCATATTAATCCCTATTAGGTTCCAAAGGCTGTATCTTAAAGGGTGTGTGCTCATCTGATACAATATGGAGACTAATACTCTCAACATGATTTTATTTATATTGCCTTTTTTTTTTTTTGCAGTACTGAGGATGGAGTCCCAGGGCATTCTACCTCTGAGCTATACCCCCAGCCCTATTTTCAAAAGAGGGTCTCACTGAGTTGCAAAGAACCTCACTAAGTAGCTGAGGCTGTCTGGGAACCACAATCCTCCTGTCTCAGCCTCCCAAATGCTGGGATTATAAGCATGTGCCACCACGCCTGGCTATACTGTCTTTCAATTAAGCATCACCCTTATTAATGCCCAAAAGCATCCCATTCTCTAGAGACTTAGGGCTATCATTGACTAATAAAAGCTAATTAAACAAGAGCTAGCATCAGATATAACTGAGGCTTCTCTTGTGTTCTGCCTCCCTCCAGTTTGGATTACCAACCTGCACCTGGCCCTTCTGCCTCTCAGCGCTCACCTTCCTGCTCCTGACGACCAACAACCCTGCCATCTACAAGCTCCCACTCAGCAAAGTCACCTACCCAGAGGCCAACCGCATCTACTACCTGTCCCAGGAAAGAAACAGAAGAGCATCTACCATAACAAAGTATCAGGCTTATGAGGTCTCCTAAGTTGCCCTTGATAAAGCACATCCTTATAAGTGCAGCTTTTAGCAGGCTGCCTGGGTCCCCAGGCCGAAAGTCCTCTAACCTCCCCTTCTGTCTGTTCTGTGATTCTCCCCCAAGCACAAGGAAATGTATGTGTCGTCATCACTCAGGAACCTTTCTAAGATGCACAACACTTATCAAAGGCATGTGAGTTAGACCTGATACCCACAGCTGTCTCTATGAGAGCTCCCTCAGAAGGGAATTTGCCCTCTTTTGCAAAATAAGCCTCATTCCCAAAAAGAAGTCATCAAGAAGGGATCAGAGATTAATGAAATAGCCATCCAGCCCAGTCATTTCACATAGCAAATACAGTGCCAGGAAATGCTCATTAGCGTGGAAGGCAAGAGGGCTCGTCCCCCCTCAGCTCTGCCTGCCACCAATTAGTTCTACTTATCTCAGGCCAGCCCTCCCACATCTCAGCCTCAATTTCTTATTGTCAGGGATTTATATATGACAGGGAGGGACTCTTAGCCCCTCCAACCTCAGAAATATTGATTTTTTTTCTCTGTCTCCTGTAAGCTGATTGAATGAGTATGACCAACAAGTAATTACCCTGAGTTGAGTAACAGGTAGGAAGGTTACCCAGAGAAGAGGCAGGAAAGTGTTGGTGTTCTCTAGAGGTTTATTCTTGCATCGTGAGAGATGCTCTCCAGATGTGGGGTTAGGAACCTAAATTCACCAAAAATACTAATATGCCTTCTTTTACACAACAGAACTATTTCTGGAAATGTCATAAGATAAAAACTGATCTTTCTCAACATTCAAATCATATTGTAAACAAATGTCTTTCCTTCTGTAATTTTTGTAATCATACTATCATTAAACTGTTTAAGTTTGCAAGATCTGGTCAGGGTTTTCTTAAAATGGGGCTCACCTACACGATCAGATGCTACCCACATGGAGGTTTTCCACGGTCATCATGGTCTGCAAAGAGATGAGTCAGAGGAGGGTGTAAATTGTTTATGGAAAGAGCTTTAGAGAAATGACCATGGGCATTGCTTTCTGTTTGAGCTGAGGTGCAGATTATTGATAACCCATGTCACTTTTTAGAGAATAGTCTTTTAGACTTCTGTGCAAGAGTACAAATCCAGCCCTTCTTTTTGTGTGGTACTAGGGATTAATCCAAGGGGCATTCTACCTCTGAGCTATACCCCTAGTCCTGATTGATTGATTGATTGATTGATTGATTGATTGAAACAGGGTCTCCCTAAGTTGCAGAGGGCCTCACTAAGTTGTTGAGGCTGGCTACAAACATGTTATCCTCCTGTCTCAGCCTCCCAAGCACTGGGATTACAAGTGAGCACCACCACGCCGGGCTTGAAATCCAGCCCCTCTCAAATGGCCAGTAGCTTTTGTTATTTAGTCACTCTGGGAATAAAGTTCTATTGAGCTCTTAAACCACAGGACCCCGGAATCGGAATCTACGTGGCCCAGCCTTCCCGGCTCTTCCCCAGAGCACGATGAACCTCTCCAAACCAGAGTGTCTCTCTCTGTCCTCTCTCTCTCTTCTCCTCTCTCCCCTTTTCTCTCTCTCCTCCTCCTCCTCCTTCTCCTTCTTCCTCTTCCTCTTCCTCTTCCTCCTCCTCCTCTCCTTCTCTTCCTCCTTCTCCTTCTTCTTCCTCTTCCTCTTCCTCCTCCTCCTCTCCTTCTCTTCCTCCTCCTCCTTCTTCTTCCTCTTCCTCTTTCTCCTGCTCCTCTCCTTCTCCTCCTCCTCTTCCTCCTTCTTCTTCCTCTTCCTCTTTCTCTTTCTCCTCCTCCTTCTTCTCCCTCTTCTTCTTCCTCTTTCTCCTCCTCTCTTCCTCCTCTTCCTCCTCCTCCTCCTCCTCCTTCTTCTTCTTCTTCTTCTTCTTCTTCCTCTTCCTCTTCCTCTTCCTCTTCTTCTTCTCTTTCTCCCTCCTCCTCTCCCTCTTCCAGTTTGGCATGATGGAGTGGTGACCTATAAGGAAGCGTAGGGGGATTAAACAAGGAGGAGGGGACAGAGCCTCTATAAACTCAGCTTTAAGGAACCAATCACATTTTACTAGAACCTATCCTTTACAAAAAGCTAGTTTTTATTTTTATCTTCTCATTTTACTATCCTTCCCAAGATCCTTGCCACCTTTTGCCAGCCCAGGAGCACCAAGCTCTATGTATTTGCCTTTCAGGCCCTTTCTAGCCCATTATGATTCCCCAGGAAAATGCAGTGCTTCTCCATGGAAACAATTCTCCCTTTAGGAAAGGGGAACAGCTCACATTCCAGAGCTGCCTCTTGAGTTTGTGGTCACACCTTGAGGCCAAGAAGGTCCCAAGCTGTATTTTAATGACCACAGAATTATGACTCTCTGAAGATCAAGCATCTAAGAATTTCACCAGAAGGCTGTTTATGCTAACAGCTCACGAGCTGCCCCAGAACCTCCAAGTGATGACATCGAACTATTAAAGTAGCAGTTCTCGTGCATTTTCCACCAAAGTCTTATAATCTGGTTTTATTAAGAGCCGGAAAGCCTCCATGTACATGCCATTCTGATTATTGACCACTAATAAAATCCTTCAGCTGTTCTAAGTATTTCAATATCCTTGCCTATAAAGCAAGCTGTATCGGCCCAGGATTTTAAGCAAGGTAGAAAAAAAAAAAAAAAAAACCTTAATCCATGAAAACGTTCAGTATCTACAAGATACCAAACCAGTCGTCTAGGCCGGGCGTGGTGGTGCACACTTGTAATCCCAGAATTTGGGAGGCTGAGACAAGAGGATCGTGGTTTTTGGACAGCCTCAGCTACTTAGTGAGGCCCTTTGCAACTCAGTGAGACCCTGTTTCAAAATAAAGAATAAAAATAGGGCTGGGGGTGTGGCTCAGAGTAGAATGCCCCTGGGTTCCATCCCCAGTACTGCAAAAAAAAAAAAAAAAAAAAGCAGTCATCTAGTCCAGCACTTTAGATGAACATCAGCAGTGGAGAACTAGTCAGCTCTAACTCCTGAGAGCCTATTGTGCACGCAGATGCATTCCTCCCAATGCCATTCAATGATATCATACCGGCAGCTTGAAATCAGCCATGGTGGGAGCATTTACACCACAGAAACTGGCAAACTACAAATCTAGGCATGCATACAAACAACAACATATATTTTTCAAGCACATGTACAAACAAAAAATACAGAGCGAGTTATAAAAATAAAAAGATATGCACAACTTCATACACTCAAGGAAAAGACCTTGCGTGCCCCAGTGAAGATAACAAGCTAAAGACTAAGGCATGATTAACTCTGTCATCACATAAAGATTTTAAATGTGAGGGGCACAACTACATATGCACAGTTATTTGTGCCATTTGTCTTTTTCCTTCACAGAGCTTGCACATTTATGACACATAATAGACCTGAGAAAACCCCATCTCCATGGTCTCACTCAGTTCATGTACTTATCCTAGGTGGAATTTGAAATTCATTTCACACAGACTTAGAAGAGACACAGAAATCTCAGGCAGGACATTTGACTGAATGTTGCTTCCAAATCTTACTGCCCATCACTTCCTCCAAGGAAAGATCCCTTCAGAATGGTCCACACCATCTAACCCTAAACTTTTCAGTATTTTCTGGGCAATAACTCTCAGCTCCTGCACAGTCTTTTGCAACCATCCTTTTCCTCCAGAGTAGCTACAGTTTGGACCTCCAAGTTCTGTAAAATGGTCTCCGGTGAGACAAGTAGACGGTAAACCAATGGTTCTCAGACTCCAAAATATATTGAAATCACTCCCAGTCTATTCTAACACAGATTTCTGGGCCCATTCTCAGAGTCTGATGAAGTAGGTCTGTAGCAGAGCATGCGCATTTGCACTTATAAAACTTTCTCAGATGACGCTGATGTTGTGGGTCTAGAGACCACACTTTGAGAACCAAGAATCTGGACTTAGAAATAAGATACTGCCTCCAACCATCCTTTCCCCTTTCATTGCACATTGTAACACACTGATTGCAAACTCTTGTGCATATAGGAACCATCTTCAGCCCCAAAGATTTGGATTCAGTAGATTCAGATGGAGCCAAGAATCTGAGTTTCCCACAAACTCTTGAATTATCCAAATGCTGCTAGATCAAGGTCCCACTTAGAAAGTATTGCAAAGGCTCTGAGTCCTATATAAACTAAAATCACCTGATTCTGACATGCTAAGCCAAGTTTGAATCAACTGAGTCAGTAGTGGGCCTGTGTACAGCTGTGTTTTTAAAGTTCATGGAGTATGCCAGGTGTGGTGATGCACGCTCGTAATCCCAGCACTTGGGAAGCTGAGACAGGAGGATCACACAGGTTCGAAGGCAGCCTCAGCTACTTAGTGAGGCTCTCAGCAACTTAGTGAAACCCTGTTTCCAAATAAAATATAAAAAATAGGTCAGGGAGTATAGCCCAGAGGTAGGAAAGCCCCTGGGTTCCACCTCCAGTACCAAAAAATAAAAATAAAAAATAAAAAATAAAGTACATGGAGTATGTTCTAAGGGGCAGCCAGAGTCAAAAACGACTTTTGTGCCAATTCCCTGGCCCCCAAGCTGTCTCCATCAGTCACTCCTGGAGACTGTTAAGCCCTCAGTCCTCAGATGGGTTTTGAATAAGGGACGGAGGACCCAACATGTTGTAGAATGAGAAGCACTGGGCATCTGGAGGCAGGAGGAACATGTTCAGCACAGAGAATGCTCAAAAATAAAGTCTATCTCTTTCACCATGTTGCTGGGGGCCAGCCCTGTGGCTCATCAGAGACTAAATAAAGAAAAACGAAACCACAAGCAGATACATCCGGCTCAGTAGGCCAAACAGACAAGCAAGGTTTCACATTGCCCCGGAAGCCTGTTGAGCACCTGTTTAGAAAGGGAAAGTAAAACAGCGAGGTGGTCAGCAGTCCTCGACCCTCACTGCCCTCAGGTGGGCTGTTTGGGCCTGGTGAGGAGGTGTGGCCACAGATAAGATGCAAGCCGTGCGGCACCCTGTGAGCAGGTACAGGATGGCGGGCTGCCCTGAGTTGGGGCTGGAGGGGGGCTGGTGACAGCAGCAACTGCTGCGTGTGGATGGGCAGGTGGACAGACGGCCAATAGAAAAGGAACCCCATGGAGACCTCTATGTAGTAAGCCCTAAGTGGGTAGACATTTGTGATAAGAGATAAAGGAGGTGGAGAAGAGCCAAAGAGAGAGAGATGCAAAAGAGGGTGTGCCCGTGTGCCTGGTGGTACTAGAACAGGAGAAAGGGGGGGGGGGTGGGAGGAAACAGTGGATTTCAGTGGGGGAGTGGAGACCCAGCTCTCTGCCCACCTGGTGGGGCCAGGAATGAGACAGAAACAGAGGGCTTGCCGGGGTCCAGCCCTAGCATGAGTTGAGGTTCGTGAGAGAAGACACTGACACGCGAGACCAGATGGCAGCTTCCCGGACTCTATTCTGATGGAAGCTTCTCCAGCTTCTCTCTTACTACCTTCTTACTTCTCTCCTTTCAGGATTTGTTATAATCTTTATAGTCATGCAAACAGGAACTTCAAGGACAGAAAAAGTCTTTAACAGACTTCAGGGCAGGGTGCCAGACATTTAAATAATCATAGAAAGTATGCTTTGTCTCATCACAAGGCCAGCTTGAACTAATCTTATATATTGGCCCAAACTAAGGTCAGTTTGGACTTAATCTTTGGCCCAAACTTTATCCTTGGGGGAAAAAAAATCTTTGCTGCCTGAGTCTCTCACAAGCCGCTGCCCATCAATTTTAGTTATAATGCTTATACATAAAATTCCAATTATACATATTAATCCAAATAATCCTAAAATAATTTTTTGAAGAAGGAAATGCTAGACATACTTCATGGGGGATTTACGTCCTTGCGAGTCCCCTAAGCAAGCTTCCTCAAGGTCTGCATGAGCTGCTGTAGCAGGGGCTCTTGCTTCTTTCTGCTGTTTCCAGCTCCAGCTTCCTGAGGGGGCAGCATGAGTCACTAGGGTCCACCTAGTGCTGGAGAGAGGAACCTTCACGTATAGCAAGCCCAGAGCAGATGTGGCAAGGAGCATCACAGGGCAGGGAGGTAGACAACTCGTGAAGTTGAGGATTTAACAATCCCCATTTCCAGGCCACAATATGTTCCCATCAGAATCTCTGGGGCAGACCCAATGGTGATTGGTTTTTAAGGCATCTCCCAGCATGCCGATGCAAAGTCAAGGTTGCTCACATCGCCACAGGAGATGTGGAGGGTCCTCCATACTGTCAATCTCGAGCCAGGGAGGCTGCAGGGAGAAGAGTCTCTAGAAGGTGGCGGTGCTAGTGTCAGCAGCTGCTGCAAGTGGACAGGTAGTTCTAGAATGAGATACAGGTGGTACTAAAACTAGCAGAGTTCTCATCCGGGAGGAGCCCCAGGCAACATAATTTTGTCAGGTGGTGGTTGCCCCTGTCTCAGGGGTCAGAGATGGCCTGTTACCATGTAATTCTTAAACTCTGGATCTGACCGTCTGGGAGTGTTTTTAGGCTTTCTGAGAGATGTAGAAGCTCAGCTAGTTTCTGGCAACCCTAATTTAGAGCAAGGCCAAGAGATCCGGGCACAAACTCAAGGTGGGAATCTGAAGGTCAGGCCAGGACCTTGGGATGCCAGCTGCCTTCAAGGACTTCTGCCCCTTTCCTGAGCCCCTTGATTCCTTGGCAGTAACAGACTCTGAGTCCCCACGGGCAGGATGGGGTCCCATACGTCTCCGAGTCCCTGTACTAGCTGCCCCCAGGTGTAGTAAAGGAGCGACACCCCCAGGAACACATTCCAAAGAGCTAGCGGTTTGGATCTCCTCTCTGCAAGGATACACTTATTGATTTAAATGTGATTGGATTATATTAACTTGATCTTTTGAGAATTAGGCCAAAAGGAGGATTGGGGTTTATGCGTTTTGTAGAATGGCATCTTTTCTCTTCAAACAGGGTCAAAGCAGATATGAGATAGTAACTTGGGAATTCCTCTGGGTTCCTTTTAGCAACTGAATGTGGGAATTGCATTTTTAGTTTTTCTACTGACATAACAGTGTCTTAAGAAGGCTAAATATTAAACAGTGTGCTGTAATTTTTGTTTTGCTTTTTACCTAAGTATGAATCACTCAGATGTGGTTAGAAATGCAAGTCTGCCACGCATGGTGGTGCATGCCTGTAACCCTAGTACTTGGGAGGATCACAGGAACCAGGCCAGCCTCCACAACTTAGCAAGAGCCTCAGTAATGAGACCCTGTTTCAAAATAAATTTAAAAATTAAATGGGCTGAGGGTATAGCCCAGAGGTACAATGTACTTGGGTTCAATCCCCAGTCCCCCCAAAATGCAAATCTATGCGGCACCTTAAGATCAAATAATTAGAAACTCTGGGCCTGAAGCCTAGACTCTACACGCTGGAGCTCTCTGGTGATTCCTGTGTCCAGTTAGTTATCTGTTAGATGGAGGACAGAGGCCGACAGGCATCTAGAACCAAGATGGCTCTGCCTGACCTTTTTTCCCTCCCCATCAGCACTGTTCTTTTCTTGCTCTGTTTTGCATGTTGACGTTTGGACACAAACCTATATAATAAGATCTCCAAGTACAAACACACCAAGCGTGCTTTGGCTTGCAACACCTATAAATTGTCACCAGAGGGAGCCAGAGCATCTCCAAAAGCCATGCAAAGCTTCCTTGCTTTTCCCCCATTGCAGAGTATCTGCTCAAGCCTAGTGTCCCAATCTGTCCCTACTTCACTGATACCCAAAGGACTTTGGAGCTCATGAACATGCAGAGACTAAGGAACTCACTTATTAATGGTGAGGCCTGAGGAATTCTTCTGACGCCTCTCAGCCCAACTTCTCATCCTCACAAGGATTATTTCAGACCTATTATTGGAGTCCTTTTCACAGTTAAATGAGATAACAGAGGTAAAGCTCCATGATAGTCTCCTAGCAATTATGCTACCCTATGGCACTGGCTTGAGTTGCTAGAAAATCAGAAACCTTGAATTGCAAAAATGATTTTAAAAATTTTATTGTGGACTTCCAGGAAGATGGTGACCGAGAAAAGCGGGGCTTAAGAGCCCCGCTAACAACCAATCTCTATTACCACAAAATCAGTGCCTTTCATAGCCAGAAAACAAAACCAGAGAAACGAAAAAATGTAATTACAAGAGACAGAGAAAAAGAGGGCTGAAAAACCGGGACACCAGAAAGAAACCAGACTGCAGTGCTGCTGCCGGAGCCGCGGCGCAGAGCAACAGGCGCCATCTTTCCTTGCAGCACCAGGCCCCAAAGAGGAGGGGGACTCAGAACAGAGCTCAGAGCCACAGAGGAGATACGCCGGCTGCACGGCCAAGGATGCAGCAGCAGCAGCGCCTTACTGCCAGCAGCAGCGGCGAGTTCACCAGATGGCACCAGACCAACGCACTCAACAGCCCACCAGGCTCCAGAGAGGAGCGGCGGACAGTGAGCCGAGGTGAGCCGCTGCGGAACAGCCGGGCGGGATTCAGCAGATTTTTCAGCGCAGGGAGTATCTAAAGCTCCCAATTGCTGGGCTCAGCATACATTGCAGGGACTCAGAGCGGAGCTCAAAACCAGAGAAGAAATACGCCAGCCTCACGGCTGAGGGCGTGGCAGCAGCACCATATTGCCACTGGTGGCAGCAGCAGCGAATTCACCGAGTCCACTACAGCTCCATCTGCGTACTCAACAACAGAGAGTCAAATTGCGGGCCCCAGAGGAGAAATCCCAGTACTGCACTCCCAGGGACTTGACCCAGTGGGGGAGTGGTGGTGGCAGAGATATCACACCATAGGAGAACGCCCAACCTGGCACTCCCCATAGTCTAAAGCAGCCTCTATCGACTCCCGGGGTCTGAGACTCTGCAATACAACCCAGTGAAGGAGTAGTGGGGTCTGAGATACCACAGACTCGAGATCCAGAGCACCTTAAGTGAAGTCATAGTGAACCAAGGAAAGAACCCAGAGAAGGCACAAACTTCTGAAATCATGGGAAAGAGGAATAACAATGGAGCAATGAATGCCCACAACCCCACAACATCAGAACCCGATAAAACTGAAAATCAGAGATTTCTAGAAGATCAAATCAGGAAAATAACTGTAGAAATAATAGAGATGTTTTGAAAAGAATTCAGAGAGAGCCAAAAAGAGATAAAGGATGCAATTAATGAAGTAAAGACCTCAATTCAAAGTACAAAATCCAATTAGACCACATGGAGAATAGAATCTCGCTCTTATAAGATGATCAATCCAAAAATGAACGCATAGTTTCTAATCTAGAAAAAAATATCTGACAGCAGGAAGCTGACATTGAAGAAATATGGGTCCATTTTAAGAGAGCTAACCTAAGAATAATTGGAATAGAGGAGGGAAAAGAAGGTGAAACCAAAGGGATCAACAATCTCTTCAAGGAAGTAATAGCAGAAAATTTTCCAAACATAGAGCAAGAGGTCAATACACAGGTCTAGGAAACTTATAGAACTCCCTTTAGACAGGATCAGAGAAGAGGATCCCCATGCCACATAATTGTCAAAATGACCAATGTGGAAGCCAAGCAGAGAATCTTAAAGGCAACAAAAACAAAAGGCCAAGTGACATTCAGAGGCAAACCAATTAGAATCACTCCAGACTTCCCAAACCAAGTCATGAGAGCCAGGGCTTGGAGTAACATATTCCAAACTCTGAAAGAAAACAACTTCCAGCCAAAAATTTTCTACCCAGCAAAACTTTCTATCAAATTAGATGGGGAAATAAGAAGCTTCCATGACAAACAGAAACTGAAGAAATTTATGTCTTCAAAACCAGCACTAGAGAAAATACTCAAAGAGATTAACTACAAAGAAGAAATAGGTAACACACACCAGAACCAGAGAAACAAAATTTTCTATCCAACAGACAACTAAGATTGGCTATCTGTGGAGATTCATTATTTATGTTAGTCTTTTACCTATCTCTAAATTGTATTGTTTGCTTTTATTGTTGTTAATTTTTAGGATTTCTAGTTGGAATATTAATATACCTTCAGATATAGCATTTGGAAATGTTTTATCCCATTCTATCAGTAACTTTTAACTCTGTTTACATTGTCTTTGGATATACAATTTTTTTCTTTATTTTTTAGGGAGTTTGTATACTCTTCTGTTGCCTGTGCCACTGAAATCATATCCAAGAAATCACTGCCAATTTCAATGTTGTGAGGTTTTATGACCCAGATTTTCTTCTAAAAGTTTATATTCTTAAGATTTATATTTAGGTCTTTTATCTATTTTGAGTTAACATTTGTATATGGGATTAGGTAAGGGTCCAATTTTATTCTTTTCCATGTAAGTATTATTCTTCAACAATATTTAGTTAAAAGATTATTATTTCCTCCACCAAATGTTCGTGGAAACCTTGTCAAAAATAACTTGACAATATATGGAAGAATGTATCTCTAGGCTTTTATTTAACTCCAATGGTTTATATATCTGCCTTTAGAACAGTACTACACTGTTTCAATTATTGTAGCTTTATATGGTTTGAAATCAGAAAATATATATATCTTCTAGCTTTGTTCTTTTTCGAGATCATTTTGGGTATCTAGAGTCCATATTCCATATTAGGATAGATTTTTTCTGAAAAATAAATATATAAAATATATGATCATTTCACCTAAAAAAAAGAAAAAAAATATTCTCTGGTAAGAAAGAAGGCAAAAAGAAATATTGAAATGTTATCTTTAAGTTATCAAAAGCTTGGTATCAGACAAATGAAACTGTTATGTGAGAATATCATTTTTAATTTTGGATAAATTGCTATAATACTAGATGTCAACCACTAAGCCAGGCATGGGAAGGAGGGATGGGGAGGGAATGGGGTGGGGATCGGGTGGGGGCTGACTGGGCAATGTGTGCATGTATGTCTACAAAAGTTTTTTGTATCCCACTATGATGTATGAATACAGTGCACCAATAAAAAAATTTTTAAAAAGTTTTATTGTGAACAAATTCAAGCTCAGTCATGGCTGTCTTTTGTTCATATACTGAGAAATCTTTCCATGTCTTCTATAATTTCTCGTCTTGACCTTGTATTTTGTATGCAGCACAGTTCACAACACTGATGGTGGGCAGAGAACACAGGTTAGAAAAGAGGAGCCTCCACCAGCCAGGGAGTTCGCTCCCCACACCTCACACTGAACCCACTTAGCTTTCTCTCTTTAGGTAGGATGGGTATTTTTAAAATAGATTCAATTCAAATTTTGTTCCCTAAGTCACTGTGCTGTAATTAGCATTATGAGAATCCATGTTGTGAAGACAATCATTATAATAGGTTCTCTGGTAGCATAGAGTTTGGTGATGGTAGAGATGCCAGTAGCGGTGTTGGGGATGAAGCTGGTGATGATGCTGGTGGTGGTGGTAGCACTGTGGGGTAGACATGTTAATAATGGAAGTGCTGGTGGCATTGGTGGAGATCAAGTTGGTGACGATGGAGTTGGAAATGGTGATGATGACATTGATGGAGTGTACTTGGTGATGGCAGACCTAGTGGGTATTGGTAAAGGTGGAGTTGGTGGTGGAGGCTTGATGGTTAACTTGGTGATGGTGGAAGTAGTAGTGGCTTTAATGGAGGTAGAGTCAGTAGGGTGGACTTGGAGATGGTGCAGGTCACAGTGGCATTGGTAGAGGTGGAGCTGGCGATGATGATGGCGTTGGTGGTGGACATGGTGATGATGGACATGGTGGTGGAGAAAGTGGTATTAGTTTAGGTAGAGTTGGTGGTGGAGGTGGTGATGCGGAGGTGGCTGTGGCATTGATGGGGATGAAGTTGGTGATGATGAAGTTGGTGATGGATGTGGTGATGGTGGAGGTGGCAATGAAGGAGGTAATGGTGGCACTGGTGGGGATGGAGTTGGTGGGGTAGACTTGGTAATGATAGAGGTGGTGATAGATCTCCTACTGAGCATCCTTCAGAGGCTCCTCCTTCTGAAGGATGAAGCCAGGTTCCTAGGCTTTACAAATAAGCTGCTCGTGGTCCAGTGCTGCTTACTTTTTCACTCTCACTTCTCCCCGCCCTCCCCCCACACACACTCACCATATATATTCAGTAAGTTCTTCCACATTCACTTAGCCTCAGACCCAATGCACCCTAATTTTATTCTGTCCCTGTTCCTGCCGTTCTTGCCATTGCTTTCTCCCACTTTCCACCAGAGATACTTCTATTCAGTCTTCAGTGCACCCTTAAGTTGTCACTGGCATCCTTTGTGAGGACTTCTCTAATTCTCAAGGCAAAGTTAAGTGTCCTTCCTCAACAATTCCATAGCATTTGTGTACACTTCGTCTTGAATTCTTCTGATCGGGCTTGTATGAGGCTAGCGGGATCTCCCTGCATGCCAGAGGTAGCCATTTATTTGGCCTCTCCAAGGGTGTTAGATCCAAGAACTCGCCAGGAGTTCTTGTCTTCAGGCTGACCAGGGCTCACACCCTCAAAATTTTATGCACGTTCTGTAAGGTTAAGTAAAAGAGCAGGGTGTACTCTGAGCTCAAGCAACCTATTTTAAGGTTTTTGTTTGCTTTGGCTTTATTACATCTTATTAAAATATAAATATAAACATTATATATACCATATCTCTCCAGAAAAGTGAACCAATCATAAGTGTACCACTTAGTCAATGATCTCCCATAAATGAATGTACCTAGAGGACCAGCAGCCAGGCCAAGAGACAAGATATGACTAGCATCCAGAAGCCACTCGACAGTTGTATGTAAAGGTATGTTTCTAATCATTTAAACTTACAATATGAAAATGAACTACCACATTTTAAATATATGAGTAGCTAGTAGGTTTTTAAGGACATTTTTAAAGTGTCAGAAGTCAACACACCACAGAAGAAGTCACTCTGAGGTTCTGAGGACACAGTGTTCCTTTCCAAAGCAACACCCAATCCCTCAACTAGCCTGGCTTTGCTATGGGTGCTCCCAAGACCTGGAGCTGAGCCAGGTTTCAGGGAGAGGGCCAGGCACACTAATTGAGCACAACAATAGTATTTGGAGAACATTATGTTGAGTATCAGGACACTTTAGTGGGAATTGATGGAGTGAGATGGTGAACAGCTACAAATGACTACCTGCCAGCTCTTGTGGTCTCTCCAATAAGGACCTCACATGTCTCACTGAAACCACTGAGAGGGCCTTCTCATTTAAACAAAGAAAGCTAACGAGAGATAACAGAATTTGTCATATATATATATATATATATATATATATATATATATATATATATATATATCCCCCAAACCAGGATTTCAGTCATCTGACATCTTCCTAGAAGAGGCATCTCCACACAGGTGACCTGATGCTTCCACATAAGACCCTATTGAGGAATAATGAGGGTTAGGAATAGAGAGTGGGGTGGTCCCTTTATAAAGGCAGGGTCCTGAAGGCAGGTAGAGGAGTCTTAATGCTGCCTTGATCTTCCTGCCTTTCCATGAGTGATGGTTGAGAGTCCATGGAGGGGACCTTGGTGAGAGAGAGGAGGGGGCAGGAGGAAGGGAGGGAGGGAGAGAGGGAGGGAGGGAGGGAGGAGAGAGAGAGAGAGAGAGAGAGAGAGAGAGAGAGAGAGAGAGAGAGAGAGAGAGAGAGATGATCTTGGTGTTTATTTTTTTCTCCTGAATTCCTTCCCTCAACATTTCATGCAGGTATTTGGTAGTCCTCCTGCCCCAGTATTTTCCATCAGAAGCAATGTACTGGTTCTGTTATGGACACATCACCCTGGCCCCCAGCAACACACAGGTGTTTGGGATGACCTGACCTTCTGACCTGATGCACTCGCAGAAAATGCATAAGCCTTGCAGCTCACACGAGGCCACAGGACAACACACTGGTGTGCTGCTCTGCGTGTGCCCCAGATTCCAGTCCATTCTCTTTATCATGTGAGGCCCCTAGATACCAGGCAGAAGAGCTGGACACATGCTGTTTACCAACACTCAGCAGACCTCCAAGGCTCTCCCATGGGGCTGGCAGAGCTGCTTGGTGCTTCGCTGCACTCTGCTGTTTGCGAGTACAGGGTTGGAGGTCAGATGCACTGCATACTCTGGACATTGAGCTGGGCTGGTGCCCTTGCCAGTCCTGGACAGGATACCTCGTCCACTCTCTGCTCCTTCAGCTTCTAAAAGGAAGAAAACGCCAGTAGAAGGGATGTCATCTGCCCCATCCCATCAGGCTGTAAGCTCTGAAAGACAAGTCCTGGCTAGCACCGCCCAGTGGAAGGGCTTGATTCAGGGGACATGGACCCTGGGTCCAATGAATGTCCTGCCTGTCTGCACCCTCCTGCTGCCTTCTGGCTGCTCCCTATTGTTCTGGAACATACGCTGCTCTCCTCATCCCTGTCACATCTGTGTAAACGATCCCCAAGTTCGGTGTCTCTAGCTCTGGACTCTTCCACATTTCCAACCACACCTTGTACATTGCCACCTGCCTATGCAGACATCTCAACCTCAGCATCACAAAAGGACCCCAGCCGCCTTTGCTCTGCTCTATATTGTCATTTCACAGTTTTAACTTTTTTTGTGTGGTACTGGTGATTGAACCCAGAGGCATTCTATCTCCAAGTTATACCCCCAGCCAGATTTTATTTCTTATTTGGAAGCAGGGTCTTGTTAAGTTGCTGAGGCTGGATTCATACCTGCGATCCTCCTGTCTCAGCCTCTCAAGTACTGAGATTACAAAAGTGTGTCACCACACCAGCTCATTTACAGTTTTTATGAACTTGTAGTAACCTCACCTTAAAGTGCACGTATCACAAGTATACAACTTTATGACTGTTTACAAACTGAGACGCCTGGGGAACCAGCACCCAGAGGAAGAAATAAACAACCGTCAGTCCTCCTGTGTCCCTTCCAGAAGGAACCAATGCCCTGACTTCTGTCAGTTTAGTCTGGTTTTGAACTTGATATAAATAGAATCCGCCCGGGTGTGGCGGCACGCACTGGTAATTCCAGTACTTGGGAGGCTGAGACAGGAAGATTGCAGTTTAGGAGAACTTCAGCAATTTAGTGAGCACCTTAGACTCTGTTTCAAAATAAAAATAGAAAGGACTGGGAGTGTAGATGAGAGATAGAATGCCCTCAGGCTCAACCCCTGGTATAAATTAAATTAATTAATTAATTAATTAATTAATGGAAGCCTACAGTCCATACTTTTCTGTGACTGGCTTCTTTCATTTAACATCGTGAGATTCGTTCACACCACTGCATGGCGGTCCAGGTGATTAACTCTCTTACTGTGCTACTTTGTCATTATTTATCCATCCCGCTATTGAAGCCCACTGAATTGCTTCCCATTTGGAGCTATCATGAGTATTAGACACTGTTGTGAATGTTTTTTTTTATCATCAACATATTAACACATCTCTTTTGTGTATAGTCCTAGGAAGAAATTGCTAGGAGATGGGATATGCAGATATAGATATCCTCTCTCGTAGATACTGCCAGCAATTTCTAAAGTGGCAACATCAATGTCCATTCCTCCCAGCAGCACACAACAAGGAGCAGCCAGAAGGCAGCAGGAGGGTGCAGACAGGCAGGACATTCATTAGAGCCAGGCTCCAAGTCCCCTGCATCATAGAGAAGTTCTGATTGGCCCACGATACTCGGACTTGAGCCACTTGATGAATATTCATAAGCACAGACACCCAGAGGAAGAAACAAGCACTATGGTAGCCCTGCCTAGCAGCTTTCTCCCTCAATTGATGCTGTTTGGGTTTTTTGGGTGTGAGTGTGTGTGTGCGCGCGCGCGCGCGCGCGCGCGTGCGCGCATGTGTGTTTGGTTGTTTGTTGTAGGATGCTGGGGATTAAACTTAAAGGCATTCTATCTCCAAGCTCTAACCCCCTGCCCTTTTTATTTATTTTGAAAGAGGGTCTCGCTAGGTTGCCAAGAGTCTCACTAAATTATTGAGGCTGACTTTGAACGTGCGGTACTCCTGCCTCAACCTTCCAAGTACCAGGATGACAGGTGTGCGTCACCACATCTGGCTTGATGCCGTCTGGCGACATCTTTCCTTCCCCCCACTCCCCTCAGTATTTTCCGCCCCAGTATTCTCACTCCGCAGCCTGTTCTCATTCGCACTGTCCTGCAGCAGAGGCTGTGAGCGCTCAGCAAGCATCCTGGGTGTCAGCCTTGGGCTCCCCCTGCCCACCCGGGAGGATCTCCATGCGCCAGTGCATTCTCTGTCCACAGAACATCAGTGGCTCCTGACCTCCTATTACTTTAGAGCCCTATCTGTTCATCTCGCTACTGATCAGGCAGACCCCATCTTCCCTTCAGGCTTCAGTGCTGCCTTTGTATTGGTCGCCTGTCACCTGTCAATCAATGCCGGACTCCCTCTTCTGGTGAATCTCCGACATCAGTGCTTGGCAGAAGGCTGGGTAGTCTTTGTTAGCAGTTCTGTAAGAAGACCCCCACCCCCCTCCAGAAAGGGGTTGGGAGTGACAAAGCCTCAGAGGGCATGTCCTAATACCTTTGTTTTCAGAGAAGCCCCAAGTTTTAAAGAACTTAAAAAAAATTCTAGTGACTTGGCAGGCATTATTGTGACATTTTTTAAGTGATAACTACCACTTCTTATTTGCTGGTAACCTTTACTGATCAGGTGAAACCTTTGGTATTTTTTGTTTTTGATTTATTTATTTATTTATTTATTTATTTATTTATTTATTGCAGTAGTAGGGATAGAACCCAGGGGCATTCTACTTCTGAGCTACGCCCCTAGCCCTATATTTTTAATTCTTTATTTTGAAACAGGGTCTCACTGAGTTGCAAAGGGCCTCAGTAAGTAGCTGAGGCTGTCTGCGAACTGCGATCCTCCTGTCCCAGCCTCCCAAATGCTGGTATAACAAGCGTATGCCATCGTGCCCAGCTTATTTTTTAATTTTTATCCGTGCATTGAAATCATGCATCATGGTGAAGTTGAGTGATAGAGACATCCGTGTACACGTGGCTGAGCAAGCTCGCCTGGTGAGCCCCCCTCCAACTCCCATCCCACTCCCTCCCCTTCCCTGTACATGATACTGAGTTTGTCGCTGATAATTCTACAAACGTACACTATGTCAATAAAAGTGTTTTGCTTTCATCAGGTCTTCCTCCCCCACCTGCCTCTCTCCCCAAGACCTCCTCATCACTCTACTGGGGTTCTTCCTCCTTTATCTGGAGGAGATACCCACATATGAGGGAAAACTTAGGACCCTTCAATTTTGTGACTAGCTGATCTCAGGATATTACCTGGATGAGAGAAAGGCCGGTAACAAAGAGATAGTTCGGGACCCTGCTTTTAAAACTTCTTCAGGAGAAAAACCTCACCAAGCGTCTGCCACACTTAAGGCTGCTGACTGGTAGAAAGCTTTTTAAACTCCTTACTGTTATTGGGCATCATAGAAATGCACAGAAAATAGAGAGCAGGTGACTTTTGCTCATCTCTCTCAAATTTTAAAAAGGCATTTTACGATAGAGGAAGAGGAGGAGAGGAAGAAAAAGCAAATCAAGCTGCTGTGTGGTTAATGTTTACTTAGTTTATTATAGGTATTACTTGAAGAGATACTTTATACAATGGAATCCAATTTACATTCATATTGCCCATATTTTGGAACTTAGAGCAGAATTTCACCATTTTAAATGTCCATCCAGGTATGTGATTATATCTTTTCTTTTATAATGGGGCATTTTTATTACATAATCTTTGATGCTGGGTTTTCTTTTAGGAATGGCAGGGGTTCAGTGCCTGGTTATCGTGCCTCATCACCTGGGGAGATAATGTCAGGGACACTCACAATCCTGATACCTGCTGGATAGACATGATGGACCATGAATCTCCTGTGGACACAAATGGGGGCTGGATGCCTCTGAACCCAGGAGTATTCTACCTCTGAGCTACACTCCAGCCCTATTTTCATTTTTATTTTAAAATAGGGTCTAAGTTGCTGCACGTCTCACTAAGTTGCTGATTCTGGCCTTGAACCTGTGATAGTCTTGTCTCCGCCTCCCAAGTACTATATTACAGGCATGAGCCACCACACCTGACTTTATAAATCCATTTTGTGTTAAGGAAATATCACTATTCTGCTCATAAAGTAACCATTGGTCATATACAGCCTTGACTTTGACACTAATGTTCCCTGGTTTTGCTATACTAGGATA
The DNA here is from genome assembly GCF_963383645.1 of Muscardinus avellanarius. Taxonomy (NCBI): domain Eukaryota; kingdom Metazoa; phylum Chordata; class Mammalia; order Rodentia; family Gliridae; genus Muscardinus; species Muscardinus avellanarius. Next base: position 29,834,951 of record NC_137803.1, on the reverse strand, counting down.
GGAGAACTATCTTGCTCCTTGTGCTATCAGCCAGAGTCGTGAGGTCTTACCTGGATACACATCAGGATGGGAAACTTCAGATGAACAGGTAGTGAGAAGGGGCCCTTGGAGCCTGGCCTACAGCTGAGAGAAGATGCTGAATCCCAGACAGTAGGAGGGCATGAACGGGCCCAGGCATCGTGTTCCATGGCCTGTGGTCAGGATGAAAAGAAAGGAGAAGCTGACCATACTCCACTCCCAGGCCTTTGGTGCTCCAGGCCTCCTGTTCTTGGGTTGGCCTGGGTTTGCAGCTAGGACTGGGATCATCCTGTACTGTCTTTATTGATCTCCACCGAGGAGCTCCGGGAATAGAGGCTTCCTCTGAATTCCCCCACTCAGAATGGCACAGGTATCCCCAGAACAGACCGATATATGCACCTGAGCTGGAGGTCGGTCCTCCCCAGGTTTAGTGTAGTATCAAAGTCAGCCAGAGCTTCTGGACATGGGGGACCTGAGAGGCTGGCATACTGGCTGCTCTGTGCCTACAGCTGGTTGACCTGCAACAAGAGCTGGTGGCCAGGAACCGTCTGTGTTTGGCCCAGATGGCAGATCCTCATGCCTGACTACAGGCCCAGACATAAGGCTGAAGTGCTGCACTGAGGGCTGTACTTGAGGCAAACCTGTCCCATCCCTTTTGCTACCCTCAAAGACATGTTCATCCTATATCAGTAGCACTCAGTAACTCATCTTACCCTTCAAGTCCCCAGAGTCTAAGACATTCACCAGCCATTCAGCACAGGCTCAGCAAATAGCTATTGAGAACCTCGGTGGATCCGACCCTGCACCTGAAACTAGAGCTAAGCAGGGAACCAGAGAAGCACAGACTCAGCCCTCAGGAAGCTCGTGAGCCAGCAGGGAAACTCAGTAATGACCACAGTGATAATCTCTGCGGCAAAAAAGAGAAGCACTCAGGTGGTGCATGCCAATGGTTGCAGCTTCAGCCTGAAGATTCACCTTTCTCAAACAGTGAGTCTTAATTGGAGACACTTGCCCACCCCTGTCTTGTGGCAGGAAAGGGAGCAAATGGGAAGGCAGGTGTCCTTTGGAAAAATATAGTCTGCATGTCTATCATTGTAATGTGGAAGAGGGTTCCAGCTGAAGGAGTTGTATACTGAGGTGGGATAAGAAGGCTTCATTGCAAGGGTTCTGGGTATAAAAAGGCCAAAAAACCCAAAGCACAGAACCAAGAAGCAGGGCCCACAAGGAAACTTCTTAGGGAACATTCCAAGCCCCTGGAGGGTTGCTCCTGAAGTTCAGATGCCGGTCCTATGGGTGGACAGGATGCAGAGACCTCTGGCTGGGCCCTAGGAACTGCTGCCAGGCTACGTGGGCCAGGGAAAGCCCTGCCCTGTGCGTGCGAGCATCACCTCCCGTGACCTGTGCTAATCTCTCCCAGTGACGGATGCCCATGAGGCATCCACCAAGCCTGTGTGGAACAGCAGCACCAGCAGAGGGTGGGGCCTGATGGAGAAACTTGCAGGAGTCTAATGGGGTGATGGGGTGACAGGCTCCCACAGGCTCAGCCCAGCATGTGCCCGCTCGTCCCTGCTGCCAGCTGGAACCCAACTGTGACTCACTTGGGCTCACCTGGCATCTCCAATCAGCGTACTGGAATGTGAAAACTGTCACCACTCCAGGAGTCTGACTTCAGTCCTCTCCCCACATCTCAAGGATGAAGATACCTTAGATCAGCGCTTTCCAAACAGAAGGGGCCCATGGATCCCCTGAGGATCTAGTTAAAATGCAAAGCTGAGCCTCTCTCCTCTCTCTCTCTCTCTCTCTCTCTCTCTCTCTCTCTCTCTCTCTCTCTCTCTCTCTCTCTCTCTCTGGTACTAGAGATTGAATGCAGTGGTGTTCTACCTCTGAGCTATTTTTATTTTGAAACAGAGTCTCACTGAGTTCCTGAGGGCCTTGCTAAGTTCCTGAGGCTGGTTTCAACCCTATGATCCTCCTGTCTCTGCCTCCCAAGTACTGGGATCGCAGGCATGCACCACCACACCCAGCTAGCATCTCATTTCTAACAAGTTCCAGGTATGCAAAGCTGCTTGTCAGTGGACCACGCTTTGAGTAGCAAGACTTGAGAACATTACCAGAGTGAATGAAATTAAACCATCCCTGCTTCAAGGGGAGTGTGGCTGGATCCACCATCTGATTCAGCACTCATTTTTTGAGCAAAATTAGAGAATGATGGTAATGTCCACAGAAATAATCAAGTCAGAGACAAGGACTGCTTCAGGGGAGAATAATAATAACCATCTTTGCTGTAAGGCCTATTATATGCTGTGCTCTTGTTTAGCCTTTATATTTTCCAAGATAGATATTATTATTCACTAATTTTGTAGTGGATTTAAGATTGAGAAAGGTGAACTTTCTATTTTTTATTTTGAAACAGGGTCTCCCCAAGTTACAATAGGCTGGCCTCAACACTATGATCCTCCTGCCTCAACTTCCCATATGCTGGAATTAGTTTTCCCTGTGGTGTTATTACTGGCTGGAATTTTAACCTCATCTGATTCTGCTGTGACACACTTCCTTGGTGTGGTGTGTGAGGAATTGCGGTTAGGTGAATTAGGCCAGTGCTTCTCAACCATGCCTGCACATTAGAATCATCAAGAAGACTTTAAAACCCCTATGCTGAGTGAGCCAGGCATATAATCCCGGTACTTAGGAGGCTGCGACAGGAGGATTGCAAGATCAAGAACAGCCTCAGTAACTTAGAAAGACCCTGGTTCAAAAAATTAAAAACATTTTCAAGGACCCTGGAAGATGGATAGGTAGAATGAATATCATCAAAATGGCCATTTTGCCTAAAGTGATCTACAGATTCAATGCAATTCCTATCAAAATACCAACGACATTCTTCATATACCTAGAAAAATCAGTCATGAATTTTATATGGAGAAAGAAAAGACCCAGAATAGCTAAAGCAATCCTCAGCAATAAGAACTATGAGGAGGCATCACAATCCCTTACCCCAAATTATACTACAGAGAAATAGTAGTAAAAACAGCATGGTATTGGCACAACAACAGGGAAACTGACCAGTGGAACAGAATAGAAGATACAGAAACAAACCCACACACCTATAGTCAATTGATCTTTGACAAAGGGGCCAAACCCATATGCTGGAGAAAAGACAGCTTTTCAACAAATGGTGCTGGGAGAACTGGCTATCCATTTTTAGAAAAATGGAACTAAATCCTTACCTTTCACCGTGCACAGGAATCAACTTGAGATGGATCAAAGACTTAGAAATTAGACCAGAGACTGTAAAGTTATTAGAGGAGGGCATAGGCTCCACACTCCAACATATAGGCACAGGCAGTAACTTTCTCAACAAGACCTCCAAAGCTCAGGAAGTTAAAGCAAGAATTAACAAGTGAAATGGCATCAAACTAAAAAGTTTCCTCTCATCAAAGGAAACCATCAAGAACCTAAAGAAAAAGCCTACAGAATGGGAGAAGATTTTTACCAGCCACCACTCAGATAGAAGGCTAATATCCAGAATATACAAAGAGCTCAAAAGACTCTACACTAGCAAAACAAATAACCCAATCAAGAAATGAGCAACCGAACTGAATAGACACTTCACAAAAGAAGAGATACAAATGGCCAATAGATACATGAAAAGATGTTCAACATCATTAGCCATCAGGGAAATGAAAATAAAAACTATGCTGAGATTCCATCTAACCCCAATCAGAGTGGCAAGCATTAAGAAACCAAATAACAACAAATGCTACCGAGGATGTGGGGAAAGAGGAACTTTTACACTGTTGGTGGGAGTGCAAACTAGTTCAGCCGCTATGGAGATCAGTGTGGTGATTCCTTAGAACACTGGGAATGGATCCACCAAATGATCCAGCTCTACCACTCCTGGGTATCTTTCCAAAGGGGTTGAAATCAGTGAACTACAATAACATATGCACACCCATGTTCATAGCAGGACAATTCGTAATAGCCAAAATATAGAACTAACCTAGGTCTCCATCAACAGATGAATGGATTGCAAAATTATGGGAAATATACACAATGAAATTCTACTCAGCTATAAAGAACAAAATCATGTTATTCGCAAGAAGATGGAAAGACCTGGAGAACTTTATGTTAAGTGAGATCAGCCAAGCACAGAAGGAGAAGGGACATATGTTTTCTCTAATATGCCCAAACTGGGAAGTAGTAGGAATACCAGAGGGACTCCAGATAATGGTGGGGAAACCTCAGCAAAACTAGAATGGAAGGATAGGAGAAGAAGAAGGTTGAGGTTGATTAATGGAGGAACTACATCCGAATATGTGTAAAAGTATGAATGTAGCATGGTTAACCTGGACACTCATTGTTGGGAGGGGGGAAGGGGAAGCGAGGGGACACCAAGCACAGTTTGAATGTATGCCATTTTCAATATGTTCCATATAAAAATTTAAAAATTTTTAAAAACAAAAAATTAAAAATAAATATTAAAAAGAGCTGCTTGGGGGTATAACTCAGAGGTAGAATGCCCCTGGGTTCAGTCCCCAGTACCAAACTAAATAAATATAAAAGCTCTACAGTGCAAAACCAATTTCACTAGACTCTCCAGGAGAGGAACCCTCTATCAGCATCTTTTGAAAGCTCCCCATTTGATTCTGATGCACAGATGATCCTGAGAATCCCTGATCTAGGCCACTTCTACCTGTAAGTGAGACAATTAGGGAACCAATCTCCTTAGAGTTCAAACTAGAACATCTCCAGTCCTACCTGAGATCCTTTCCAATAAATTCACTAACCATAAAGTGATGTGGTGGGATGAAGCAGAATGAGGGAGGAAGGAGAAAATACAGCAAAAAGCTAAAAATCCAAGCCAACATAAGAGGCAATGCACATTTATTTTTTATACTTTTATTGATGATGCATTATAGTCTCACATCATAATGCAGTTCATAGTGTTGGGGACATACATGCACACAGCACGTGGTGGTCTTTCCCCATTCTCCCCCCTCTTCCCCATACAGGGCACTGAGATTGACATTGGTAATCTCACATAGGTACCTAATGTCGATGGAAGTAATTCCTTCATTGATCCTCCCTCTCCCCACCCCCACAGCTCATAGACCACCTCCCTCACTCCACTGGAGTTTCATCTCCACTATTTGAAGTACCTCTGGTATCCCAATTACTTCCTAGCTTCTGCATATGAGAGAAAACATATACCCCTTTGTTTTCTGTGACTGGCTAATGTCACTTAACCTAATGTTCTCCAGGTCCATCCATTTTTCTACAAATGACATATTTTTGTTCTTTTTTTATTGCTGAGTAGAATTTCATAGCATGTATATCCCATAATATTATAATTCATTTATTTATTGATGGACACTTAGGTAGGTTTCATATTTTGGCTATTGTGAGTTGTGCTGTTATCAACATGGATGTCTATATATTAACATAATATTCCGATTTCAGTCCCTTTAGAAAGATACCCAGGAGTAGTATAGCCAGATCATATAGTGGATCCATTCCCAGTTTTCTGAGGAATCTCCACACCGAGATCTATACAGTGGCTGTACTAATTTATAATCCCACCAACAGTGCAGAACACTTCCTGTCTCCCACTTCCTCTCCCAAGTTTATTGTTTTGCTTCTTGATGATTGATATTCTGATTGAGATTAGATGAAACCTCAGTGTAGTTTTGATTTGCATCTTCCTGATTGCTAATGATGTTGAATATTTTTCATGTATTTATTGGCCATTTGTCTTTCTTTTATAAAATGTCTATTTAGTTCAATTGTCCATTTCTTGATTGGGTTATTTGTTTTATAGTGTTGTCTATTTAAGTACTTTGTATATTCTAGATATTAGTCCTCTATCGGAAGAATAGTTGGCAAAGATTTTCTCCCATTCTATAGACTCTCTTTTTAGACTTGATGGTTTTCTTGATGAGCAGAAACTTTTTAGTTTAATGTCATCCCATTTGTTAATTCTTGTTTTAATTTCCTGAGCTTTGAGGGTCTTCTTGAGGAAATTTCTGCCTGTGCTTATATGTTGGAGTGTTGAACCTATGCCCTTCTCTCGTAATTTCAAAGTCTCTGGTCTAGTTTCCAGGTCTTTGATCCATCTGGAGTTGACTTTTGTGCAGGATGAGAGGTAATGAGTTAAATTCATATTTCTACAAATAGATATCGTTTTCCCAATGATATCCAAACCAGCCATTTGTTGAAAAGGCCGTCTTTTCTCCAACATAGGTGTTTTGACACCTTTGTCAAAAGTCAATTGGCTGTAAGAGTGTGGCCTTGTTTCTGTTCCTTCTATTCTGCTCCATTGGTCTATATAACTGTTTTTTGTGCCAGTACCATGCTGGTTTTATTACTATAGCTCTGTAGTATAATCTTTTTATTTTTTTTTATTGGTGCACTGTATTCATACATCATAGTGGGATACAAACTTTTGTAGACATACATGCACACATCGCCCAGACACCCCCACCCAATCCCCACCCCATTCCCTCCCCATCCCTCCTTCCCATGCTTGGCTTAGTGGTTGACATCTAGTATTATAGCAATTTATCCAAAATTAAAAATGATAATCTCACATAACAGTTTCATTTGTCTGATACCAAGCTTTTGATGACTTAAAGATAACATTTCAATATTTCTTTTTGCCTTCTTTCTTACCAGAGAATATTTTTTTCCTATTTTTTAGGTGAAACTATCATATATTTATATATTTATTTTTCAGAAAAAAAATCTATCCTAATATGGAATATGGATTCTAGATACCCAAAACGATCTTGAAAAAGATCAAAGCTAGAAGATATATATTTTCTGATTTCAAACCATATAAAGCTACAATAATTGAAACAGTGCAGTACTGTTCTAAAGGCAGATATATAAACCATTGGAGTTAAATAAAAGCCTAGAGCTAAATTCTTCCCTATATTATCAAGTTATTTTTGACAAGCTTTCCACAAATATTTGGTGGTGGAAATAATAATCTTTTAACTAAATATTGTTGAAAAATAATACTTACATGGAAAAGAATAAAATTGGACCCTTACCTAATCCCATATACAAATATTAACTCAAAATAGATAAAAGACCTAAATATAAATCTTAAGACTATAAACTTTTAGAAGAAAATCTGGGTCATAAAACCTCACAACATTGAAATTGGTAGTGATTTCTTGGATATGATTTCAGTGGCACAGGCAACAGAAGAGTATACAAACTCCCTAAAAAATAAAAAAAATATTGTATATCCAAAGACAATGTAAACAGAGTTAAAAGTTACTGATAGAATTGGATAAAATATTTCCAAATGCTATATCTGAAGGTATATTAATATTCCAACTAGAAATCCTAAAAATTAACAACAATAAAAGCAAACAATACAATTTAGAGATAGGTAAAAGACTAACATAAATAATGAATCTCCACAGATAACCAATCTTAGTTGTCTGTTGGATAGAAAATCTTGTTTCTCTGGTTCTGGTGTGTGTTACCTAATTCTTCTTTGTAGTTAATCTTTTTGAGTATTTTCTCTAGCGCTGGTTTTGAAGACATAAATTCCTTCAGTTTCTGTTTGTCATGGAAGCTTCTTATTTCCCCATCTAATTTGATAGAAAGTTTTGCTGGGTAGAAAATTTTTGGCTGGAAGTTGTTTTCTTTCAGAGTTTGGAATATGTTACTCCAAGCCCTTCTGGCTCTCATGACTTGGTTTGGGAAGTCTGGAGTGATTCTAATTGGTTTGCCTCTGAATGTCACTTGGCCCTTTGTTTTTGTTGCCTTTAAGATTCTCTGCTTGGCTTCCACATTGGTCATTTTGACAATTATGTGGCGTGGGGATCCTCTTCTCCGATCCTGTCTAAAGGGAGTTCTATAAGTTTCCTGGATCTGTGTATCAACCTCTTGCTCTATGTTTGGAAAATTTTCTGCTATTACTTCCTTGAAGAGATTGTTGATCCCTTTAGTATCACTTTCTTTTCCCTCCTCTATTCCAATTATTCTTAGGTTAGCTCTCTTAAAATGGACCCATATTTCTTCAATGTCAGCTTCCTGCTGTTGGATATTTTTTTCTAGATTAGAAACTATGCGTTCATTTTTGGAATGATCTTCTTCTAAGAGCGAGATTCTGTTCTCCATGTCTTCTAATCAGTTGTTTGTGCTTTAAATTGAGGCCTTTACTTCATTAATTGCATCCTTTATCTCTTTTTGGCTCTCTCTGAGTTCTTTTCGAAGCACCTCTATTATTTCTACAGTTATTTTCCTGATTTGATCTTCTAGAAATCTCTGATTTTCTGTTTTATCGGGTTCTGATGTTGTGGGGTTGTGGGCATTCATTGCTCCAGTGTTATTCCTCTTTCCCATGATTTCGGAAGTTTGTGCCTTCTCTGGGTTCTTCCCTTGGGTCACTATGACTTCACTTAAGGTGCTCTGGATCTCGAGTCTGTGGTATCTCAGACCCCACTACTCCTTCACTGGGTTGTATCGCAGAGTCTCAGACCCCGGGAGTCGATAGAGGCTGCTTTAGACTATGGGGAGTGCCAGGTTGGGCGTTCTCCTATGGTGTGATATCTCTGCCACCGCCACTCCCCCACTGGGTCAAGTCCCTGGGAGTGCAGTACTGGGATTTCTCCTCTGGGGC